>NC_048600.1:60194208-60814816 GCF_003668045.3 Cricetulus griseus
AAAACCTATTTCTCCAGCTTTTCTATCACAGCCAGGGAAACATACACACACATACACACACACACACACACACACACACAGCAAAGAAGAAAGAATGGCAACAGAGTGTCTCTTCCCCAGACTTATGTGGCACTGGAGCTCAGATGGAGCATCTACACAGGGTGGCATCACTGGGTCACCACACATGTCTCCTTGTCCCTACAAAACCCTAAGCATGGGGAGAGAAGAACTTCAGCCAGAGTCATGGAGAGCTGGTCTCGTTAAACAGCTTCTCCCTCTTTTGGAGAGGAGGACTCAAGAGAGGAAGGAACAGGCAGAAAGCAGAAGTGAGGAGGGAAGGGAGTAAGTAGGTTTGAGGAGAGAAAGAAACATGCAGAAAGCAGAGGGGAGGAGGGAGGGTAGCAAGTATGGAGGGTTGAAATACTCTGGCACTACATTCCAGATTCCATTATCACAAACATAGGTAAGACAGTTGTGTTTTACAAAATGAACCAGGGAAAGAAACAAATGCAGACTTGAGAAATGCACTTTCTCTAGAAGCCCAACTCTGTCTCCTCCATCTCCTTTATCCATGGCAGAAATCAGCATCTCGACATTTAAGGGACCGTGAAACCTGAGTGAGGAGCCGGCTCGTTTCCTGGCTTCCTTTATTACAATTCCTTCTAATTTAAAATTTATAATGAATGCAAACAATAATCAGTTTGTAAATACTGTTTTTAAGTTCACTAGAGCTTTGCAGAGATATCCCTTCTAGGTAACAAGTCTGTGGCTCATTACTCTCTCATTAACAAAATAGAAATAAAGACACAAACAAAAAAAAGGAAGAAAGAAAAGGGAAAAAACACTCTCTCCAAAGATATTGTTGGAGTCTAATTGCCTGCAAGGAATTCTTAATAATGTTTACTAATGCCTTTTCAGCCTTGCCAATTTTATAATGCTCATTCCAGACTCCAGGTGTGACGTCTGTGGTCCCTGCTGTGACCCTTGCTAGTGAATTTAGACACCATAAATTGAGGTTTTAGAGAGTGTTTAGCCCCATCTTATGTCTCCAGAAAGCAATCACATTCACCAAGGTTTGGAAAGCTAGCTGAAGTGTTAGCCTTCTTTTAAATTTATTTAAAAATATATTTCTGGTTGAGCAAGCCCTGTCTTTTATCTGGTCTGGACATGACACCAACTCATTCTGCCTCGGCAAGACTGAACATCTCAGATACACCAAGAGGCTAAAAGGTACCACCGCTACCAACACCACTACCACCATGACCACCACCACCACTCAACCACTACCACAATCACCACCACCACCACCATCATCACCATCACCATTGCCACCACCACTGCTACTACCACCATCCCTTATTTAAGTCCACAATCTCTCTCAAGGACAGATTATCATCCAGTCTGAAACGAAGATCTTTTGGTATTTGAGAAATACAAAAATAAATGAAAACATTTTGTAGCAATAGAGTCCATCCTAAAGATTACCTTCATCTCACTATTGATAAAGCAAAAGTGGCCAAGAGCCCATAAGTTCTGTAGTGTGAGGTGGGTAATACCAAAGAAGGCTTGTGACATCGGTTTTCCTTTTAAACAAGCCACAAGTTATTTAGTGCTCGAAAATAGTCACCTAGGAAAAAACATGTCGGTGAACATGGACAACAGGTGGCCAATTCACAAGTCTGAGACCATAGCCACCCAAGGTTTGTCTTTACAGCCAGTTCCTACTCAAACTTCATGTAGCAAACACTGCCTCTTGCAGGGGTGTTGCCCTAAAGGCCTTCTACAGGCTTCTTTCAGAGAAGTTTCTAGTCATAAACTACCATACATAGTTGGTTAATTGCATGACCTTGCCCAAGTCCTTCAACTTGTTGGCCGAAATCCTTTTCTGAGGGAAAATAAAACAAGTTCAATGTCCGCAGCTTAGGGTGGATCTAGAGAAAAGCAAAGAAGAAAATATTCAGAGCCCCTGTTCAGGTAGGAGGAACACCTGCTGCCAGACCCTGGACTGGTCAAGTCACATCACTTTGGTTCACTGACTTCAAACCAAACCCGAGAGCTAAAAGTTAAAGGGCAAATCATTCATCAGTTGCCCAGACCTCAGAGCTATTCTTGCATCTCTCATGAATTCCACACTATTCCATAAGGTCTTCTTGGTTCTACCTTCAGAAAATTAGAGACCTCAGTGTGAAACCCAAAACTGCTAGAAGAAAAACACAAGTAGTAAGCTAGAAAATGTAGGTGTAGGGAAGGACTTTCGGAACAGGTGTTAAGGCCGACAGTTGACAAGTGGAACCTCGTCAAACTAAAACACTTCTGAGCAGCTAAGGAAAGTAATTAAGTGAAGAGGAAGCCTTCAGAATGGGAGGGAATCTTGGCCAGCTATACATCTGGTGGGGGATACCCAGAATATATAAAGAACTTAAAGAACAAAGATTCAAAGAAACAAACAACCCATTCAAAAATGGGGAGGTGCAGATCTAAACAGAGAGTTCTCAAAATAATGAGTACAAGTGGCTAGGAAATTACTCAGAAAATTTAGCCCTTAGCAACCATGTAAATCAAAAAATCAAAAAAACAACTTTAAGAGTTCATCTTACCCCAGACAGAATAGCTAAGATCAACAAAACAACCAATAACAAATGCTGTGGGAAAGTGCGTGTGGGAAAAGCAAATCCTCAGTCACAGCTGATGGAATGGAAAACTGGAATAGCCACTATGGAAATCAATATGGAGAACCCTCAAAAAGTTAAAAGTAAAGCCTGGTATGATGGCACATACCTTTAATCCCAGCACTCTAGAGTCAGAGGCAAGCAGATCTCTATGATCTCAAAGCCAGCCTGGTCTACACAGTTAATTCCAGGCCAACCAAGGCTACATAGCAAAACCTTACCAAAAATGCAACCTACCAAAGCTATATTACTCCTTGACATCTCTGCAAAGGACTTGACATCCTACTCCGTAAATACTTGCTCAGCCTCATTGCTTCTGTATTCACAAAAGCTAGAAAATGAAAACCTAAATGTCCTTCAGCTGAAAAGTATGGTTCCAATATACAATGGAAAGCTATTCTGCTGTAAATGGAACTAGACAATATTATACTGAATGAGGTAATCTAGACCCAGAACGAAAAATGTTCTCACTCATCTGCAGGGCCTAGGTCCAAAACCTCAGATGTGAATATATATCCTGGAGTAACTGCAGAAGCCATGGAAGTAAAAAGGTGCTGTGGGAGAGGGAAACGATAATCAAAGAAAAAAAAGCCCATAAATTTGGGGGCAGGGGGTCAGGAGGTCCTGGAAAGGCTTGGAGAAAGAAGACCTAGAATGGTAGGCAGGAAGAAAGGTAAGAGGGAAATGATGTAGTTATGTTTCAATTAAAATTTAAAAAATATTTTTAAAAAGATAGGTGAAGATGAATTTCTTTTTAAATACTGGGTGCAGATTTCTTCTCACCAGTTCTACCTCTACCATCTATGGTCCCCACCCCCAAGCCCATCTATACTACTACAGCAGCCTGATACACTAGTTATATGTTCCATTATTCTGAAAAAGTACCTACCCCAAATGAAGCCAATGTAAAGGAGGAAGAATCTATTTGGGCTCACATTTTGAGAGGAGAATCCGTCATAGTGGGCAGTCATGAAGACAGGAAATAAGGAGCAATAGTGGCTCTACTCAGCTCACTGACCCCTTCCATTCAGTCTACCATGTGAGGCCAGGAAATGAAGCCACCCATAGTTAAGATAAATCCTCCCATCAAAGTTAACCTAATCTAGATAATCCTTCATAGACACACCCAGGGGCTAGTCTCTTAGGTCATTCTAGGTACTATAATGGTGACATTATTAACCATGGCACCTGCCAACTTCTGTCCTTTGCCCAAGGCTGCTCTGTTCTCCAAAAACTGAAGCATTCATTCTAAGAACAGACATCAAGTCACCTCTTCGATGTCAAAACCCTCCAATAACTATCTGTGACGTACACAATAAAACCCAGTTTTTAACCACAGCTTTTAAGTGGGACTCTGCTGATATGGAGAGGTCCAGGAACAGAGTTCAAATTAAAGTCCAAATACTGGATTCTAAATGACTTTGTTTTACAAAGTCAAGATAATGAACTAGCTTTAAAATGCTCTATGTACTTGATAAATATATATTAAATACCAAACTTAAAAAATAATTACAAATTATGACTTTTAAATGACAGAAGGTATAAAACTATGGCTTTAAATACCTAAAGGTTGATACAATATCAAAGACCAAGCAATGTAATAATTTAATTACATTATTCACATTTGGTGTTCTGTTGATGGGCTGGCAAGGTTTGAATGAATGATAAAATGTGTAGATATTCATAAATCTGCATTCATTCTATAAAAGTTTTGTAGCCTTAATTTTGGCAAAGTTAATAATTATGCTATTACAAGCAAGATTTTTACATAATTTATGTTACATTGACAATAACGATCTAAAATATTGAAAGGCAGTTTTATTCAAAGAACATAATGTGTTTTCATCAAATTTTTTAATTAATACAACTGAACAAAATTAGAAGGCTTACAATTACTTTTTTATTCTTGCAAAACTGCTATTTTTGTCTTAAAATATTCAAATCAGCCATTTTATTTTAAAATACAGGGGTTAGTTGCATTAGTGAGTATCAATAGTGTTCTCAAATTATTTAAAGGAATCTCAAATTTACATTTTAAATTTTTAAATCAAATCTTATTTTAAAAAGCTTTTATAACAATGAAACTATTCATAATTCTAGAATGAAGGTCATCCAACCGTCAATGCACAGACTCATGACCATACCTCACACTTTTTACCACCAGGTAAGCACAACCTCATAACACGAAAACACATTTAAGAGTAAAATTAGCTTTTAACTATTATAAAATGCTCCTTTAAAATTGAGGAATTTCAAGTCAGATGCAGTGGCTCATACCTTTCATCCCAGCACTTGGGAGGCAAAGGTGGGCAGATCTCTGTCAGATGGAGGCCAGCCTGGTGTACAGAGAGAGTTCCAGGACGTTTAAGGCTACACAGAGAGACCCTGTCTCAAAGACAGACAGACAAGACATTCAGACAGACAGACAAGAGTGATGAGAAAGAAAATAACACTTTGTTATACAAAATTGCTTCTGGTTCCTAGTGAGCAAGTTTGTAGGGAGACACCCTAGACCCACCCCAGGCAACCCGGCCAGGTGCCAGGTGTACCAGGACACGCCCATGAGGGCGGGATGAAGGGAAGTGGGGGGGTGACGTAAGGGAGGTTCTTAAGGGCTGCACGTGGAGACCCCGGCCCTTCTCTCTTCTGCTCCCCCGGCTACCAGCGCTGGTTCCAGCTCCCTCCCTCTCGCTTGATTGGTGTATCTCAATAAAGAAAACCTTAGCACTATCTGCTGCAGGCTGTTCACTCCTCACAAGTTTCATTTCTGTGCCTGTGAAAACACCCTGACAAAAAGTACCATAGGAGAAGGTTGGGTTGCCTTGTCTTACCATTCCGGGGTACAGTCTGTCATTACAGGGGAGTCAGGAGTCACATCAAACCCACAAAGAGAGCAGGAACAGAATGAATATATCCTTACATGCTGCCTTGTTTCTCCTCAGCTAGCTTACTCAGATACAGTCCAGGGCCAAACCATGGAATGGGTGCTGCCCACATTCAGGGTCTTCCCACCCTGACTAACAATCAAAACAACGCCCCCCCCCACATACCCACACAGACATACCCTCAGATATACCATCTGATCTAAGCAATTCTTCAACTGACACTCCCTTCTCCCTATTTCAGCCTCCCAGGTTGCTGAGATTATAGGCACATGCTACAGTACCTGGATCAGCCAAAGGGTTTTGGTATCTGGAATAGGATTTGATAGGATTTATCAAATTAGTTTGCCTTTCCCTTTCCCTCTACTTTATTCATGCAAACCCTCCCCATACTCAGTGGCTGTTTCCAATGTCTACAGTAGCAACAACACAGCCATCAGTGAGACTGGTATTGCACCTGAATCAAGACGCCTTTGGTTTTGAGGCCAGAGCAAGAGAGTGGAGAAAGGTTCCTCTATGGCTGAACACTGTTATTCTCAAGATTGTTCAAGAAGCACAGAACCCCAAGTCACAAGCAATAGAGAAGCGTCTGTTAAGAAAATCATACTTTCAGTGATTAAGACCCTCTGCTGCTTTTGCCTAAGTCTAAAGCCAATATTGCCTAGAACATCCTACGTGACCTGGCTCCTGGTACCTGCTCCATCCCTTCTCTTCCACTGCCATGCCAGTTCACTAGGCTTCATGCATCACCTTGACTACAGCAGCCATGTGAGCACCTCAGGGGACTTTCCTATCTCCTGTCTCAAATGTCTTTCCTCTAGATATTAGTATAACTCGGGTAGTGCTTCCTGTCTCTGCTTTAATGTCACCTTGTAGTAAAAACTCCTCTGATCATGTTTCCTACAGCCTCCCTTTAACCATTTGATACTCTTCACCCTACCTTTATTTTACTCCTTAGAACACCTAACATTAAGTATTTCCTTCTTTCTTTCTTGTGAGACAGAGTCTCATGTAGCTTAGGCTGGCCTTGAACATCCAATCCTCCAGCCTCTGACTCCTAAGTGCCAGGATAACAAGTATGCACTATCACAGTTGGTTTGGGTAATGCTTGAGGACCTAGCCCAGTTCTTGTGTATGGTAGGCAAGTAGTATACCACTGAGCCACACTCTCGGCCCAAATGTTTCTTCTTTGCCAAGTGTGTTCACACAATGCAGCAAAGTAAAATCTCAATGCATGCACAGCACATACCATGCTCAGGCTGCCTTCAGTGCACTGTTCGTCAGAGGCTGGAGTTGAGGGGTGTTGTTAGATAGGTTTCCTTGATCACTGTGAGGATTGATTAGTTCAAGAATCTCTGAGAACAGCAGAGATACATCAGTTATGGGCCAGACTTTCTGTCACCAGAGACGGATAGAAGACAGGTTACTAAGAGCATTTCAAAGTGATGGGTAGACATAAATGATAATAGCTACACCACATGTAAGGCCAGTTGGCTTTTGCAAGTGATCCATGCTTTCAGGGGTTATCACCATTGGATGGAGTTTATGGATTCCCTGCATTCATTCCTCCTCACCCACACTCCTGTCTGTTGTAAGAAAATTGAGGTCAGCCTCCTTGCTGTCTGCATTCTTTTTTTCTTTTCCTTGCCTCTTGCCTGAGCACTGACCATATGCCAAGCACTGTTCCTACACTTGCTGTGATATGTCTTATTTAACCTTCATGCCAATGGCAAGACAGCTGCCCTTATTGCCCACATTTTACAGATAAGGAGGGAGAGAAGCATTTTCCTCAAGTCTAGAAAGTGCTATAGGCACATTTCTAACAGTTCTGTTCCTCTGGAAGCCCATAAATAAGCCCACTGTGTCTGAAGCTTCTTCAAATCCATTTAGACTCTATGCATCACTCAATATTCTCCAAACATGTTCCAATAGAGTGCATATTTAAGATATAGTCTATGTATTGACAATGTCTTTCTCTAAAAGGAGAGGCACATACTCACATACCATACCAAGAACAAAAACCATGGTATATGGGGCTGGAGAGAGCCACACAGTTAATAGGGCTTGCTTTTCTTGGAGAGGTCCTGAATTCTGATTTCAGCACCTTTGTCAGATAGCTCACAACCTCCTGTAATTCCAGCTCCAGGGGGATCTGATGCCTTCTCTTCTGGCCTCTGCAGATAGCCACACATATATGGGTGTACACATACACAAAACACACACACACATACACACACACACACACACACACACACACACACACACACACACGTAGGGAGCCGTCCCTGCATTCTCCATTACAAGATGGTGCCTGCATCTGGCAGGCACCGAATGTAAACAAGTTAGTGCGCAGGCGCTGGGTAACTTTCCATCCCTTGGTCTCTGCCTCTTCCGTGGTGTCATATGGTCTGATGAGCTACAGCGAGTCAGGGGGTAACACATCCGAGGCGGCAGTTGTCAGCCTTTATAAGGGATGGGTTCTTGGGAGTTCGGGGTCTCTGCCCTGTAAGCTTATGCTTTCTCTCTCAAGATGCATTAAAGCTTTACTGCAGAAGGATCCGAGTGTCCTGTGTCGTTCTTGCCGGTGAGACGATCGCGCGGGACATCTGGTGCCGAAAACCGGGAACTTGTTAACATTGCTGGCACCGCGGAGACCCCTCGGAGGACGGGGTGGATTCAGAACTGCAGGGTGGTAAGTTCGGAGAGGTATGCTTAATCCTGATACCTTTTTTTTTTTGACTTTGTCCTTAATTTGTCACCACCATGGGATGGGTCAGTAAAAGCCTTAACTCTAGTCTTCATTCTTCTTTTGTTCACATTGGTCTTATATTATGCTCATCATGGCTGGTATTTCAGTTCTCGACCAAGCTTACCCCAGGTAGCCGCCAGCATAATGGGCTCTTCAAAACAGAGAGACCTAATTAAAAACTGTCTAGAGGATGAGGCTTGCCGTCCCATGGTAGCAGAAAGTCAAAAAACGCTTAAAGAGGTACAGAATAATATATCAGAAACCGAACGAGATGAGAGATTAGGAACTCAAAAAAGGAAGGACATGTCTAAGAAAAAAGGCCCTCCCCAGGATACAAAAAAGGGGGGAGAGACGATAGGGGATAACCAGTCACACCCCGGTAAATTTAAGAGACCTGTTAATCCAGCGGGTGTACTTCCATCAGCACCCCCATTACAAAAATTTGGTACCGACTCCTTTTTACCATTAGAGGAGCAGAGGAAACTACAGATGGCTTTCCCAGTCTTTGACATGGGAAAAGGCCGCACATGTTATCCAACACTGCTTGGAGGCCTGGAATTACAGGAGGTTGTGAGCTATCTGACAAAGGTGCTGAAATCAGAAAGCCTCATATCCTAAAGTTGTTAAAGGTCAGAGAAAAGGTTGTTACAAGTCAGAGAAAACGTTCTGTTTCCTGGTAGCCAGCCACATGCAACCTGGTCACATGACTAACTGGTCGCCATTTTGCTAAAGTTAAAAAAAAGGATACTTAAACCGCCATCTTGACTAAAGGTGACCGCATGGAAATTAGAGGTACCATCTTAAAAACAAGTTTTTCAATTAAGATTTAAAATATTAATGCTTCTATATATTACAGAAAGACCTTAAGGGAATTTAAATTTCTTTTTAAAACCAGTTTTCAAATGTTTGTTTTTATTAGTTTGTACTTAAAGAGCTTCAATTTAGAATTAATTTTAAGCAAAGCCTGACAATGTAAAGTTCTTGTTTTATAAAAGATGCTAATCTATTATGTTGGTAGCACACACCTTTAAGCTCAGGGTTTGGTGGCACACGCCTTTAAGTTTAGGGCATTGGTGGCACACGCCTTTAATCCCAGCACTCGGGAATAAGAGGCAGATGGATCATTATGAGTTCAAGGCCTGCCTGGTCCGGCAGATCGAATTCCAGGACAGGCTCCAAAGTCACAGAAAAACCCTGCCTCAGAAAGAAGTTAAGCTACTGTTTAAGGAATATAATGTAGCTCTATATAGTTTTAAGTTCAGCTGTATTACAGAAATAAGACTTTACCTAGCCACCTGTGTGCTTCTTATAAACAGATAATGGGCCAGCTTATACCTCTCAAAAGTTCCGGCACTTCTGCAGACAGATGGAGGTTACCCATCTGACTGGCCTACCTCATAACCCTCAAGGACAAGGCCTTGTGGAACGTGCCCATCGCATGCTTAAGTCTTATTTAATCAAACAAAAGGAGGGAATGGGAACATCCTTACCCTCGGTGCCAAGAGTTGCAATATCCATGGCACTCTTTACGCTTAATTTTCTAAACATTGACGCTCAGGGCCATACTGCGGCCAAGCGCCACACCTCAGAACCTGAAAGGCCAAAGGAAATGGTAAAATGGAAAGATATCTTAAATGGTCTTTGGAGAGGCCCGGATCCTATTCTCATAAGATCCAGGGGAGCTATATGTGTTTTTCCACAGGACAAAGAGAATCCCCTGTGGATCCCGGAAAGACTCACCCGAAGAGCCCCTTCGGACCCTCAAATGTAGGAACTCCACCTTCTCCCCAGGAGTTGAGAGCCGCTATTATCCAGATTAACTCCACGCACCTTGACCTGTCCTTGACGGAGGGATTGTCATCATGGATCGCTTCAGCTGTCTCCTATTTTAAGGAATGGGTGGGGATGGGATTGTTTGATGCAGCCGTTTGCTGCGGATTAGTGTTGCTTCTCTGGATGGTCTGTAGGCTCAGGGCTCAAACTAAGAGAGACAAGGTGGTTATCGCCCAAGCACTTGTAGCTTTGGAACAAGGGGCTTCCACTGATATTTGGCTAACTATGCTTAAGCAATAGCCGGCCAGACAGCTCTTGCATACCCGGAGCCTAGGCTCATTGCACAGGGTAGAGTGCCTGGCTTGAGCAGCCCATGAGGGATGTCGAGCAAGGCATCGCACAGAGAGTTGCCCAGTATGCAGGCTTCTCTGGGAGGCATGTTGTCCTGCATAAGGGTTGCCTGCCCTAGTCTCCCTTTCCCAGGAAAACGGCAGAGGACAGGTCGAGAGCGCTTCGGGTCAAGCTAACAGCCTAATGGCGACTCTCGTACACAGTCTTAATGTTTGATTGGGGAGGTACAACCTCTGCCTCTATCCCTCAACATTTGGGTGACCTATTTGCTTGTAAAAATATGAAGCCTTATCATTAATTAATAAAAAAGGGGGAGATGTAGGGAGCCGTCCCTGCATTCTCCATTACAAGATGGCGCCTGCATTCGGCAGGCACCGAATGTAAACAAGTTAGTGCGCAGGCGCTGGTAACTTTCCATCCCTTGGTCTCTGCCTCTTCCATGGCATCATATGGTCCGATGAGCTACAGCGAGTCAGACAGACAGACAGACACAAATAGTTTTAAAGGTTTGTGAAGGCTTAAATGAGGAATTTCCTTAGTGAGCACATGTATTCAAATACTTGGTTCCCAACTGGTGGCGCTGTTTCAAGGTGTTATGAAATTTTTAGGATGTGAAGCCTTGCTGGAGGAAGTACATCACTGTGAGCTGTCTTTAAGATGTTACAGCCTCCTGGCCCCCGCCTCCAGTTTATTGTCTCAGTTTCCTGTATAATTAATTGGGATCATCGTAGCTCCTTCTCTAGCCAGGTGCTGCCATGCTTTCCCTGCCATCATAAACTTCAAAACAAACTCTTTCTGCCATAGCTGCATTTGGTCATATTTTATCACAGCCACAGAAAAGTAACTAATACAAATGATATGGTCTATGAGTTCACAACATAAATGTCATGTGTAATGAGTATTCTAGAAATCTGTGCAAAGAGAAAACTAACTAGACTGACCCTCTATGGGCAATGCAACAAAATATTATATCCCTGGGCACAAATATGAACCACTTATGTATTCCCTAGGCAATGTGTACTGTTACCTCGTCACACCCCAGGAAATACACAGGGTGGCTAGCAAACTAAAAGGTGTGCTTCTCAGGAGAAAATTAAATGAACGTAGGGTGGATGTGGGCTCTATGAGCAGTGGGAGGCTGCCTTCCTGGCTCCAACAATTCCATTGGAGGGTGAGGGGGCTGTTCAACATTCCTCCTTTACTTCCCAGAATGAAAGAACATTTTGTAATCAAGGACCAGTACGTGGGCCCAGGAAACACTCCATTTCGTACTAGGTCAGGTCCCAGGGAAGGTTCCTCCTTGTTATTCTCCTGGGGAAGACAACCCAGTGTAGACTGAGGAGCCAGCTTCAGGCTTGGCTTCAGCACACCAGCCTCCTAGTCCTGAGCAAATGACTTAATCCCTCTGAGCCCCACTCTCCTCAGTTACAGAAGAGACAGAGCAATCCCTGCTGTGTAGTGTTTCTGTGAATGTTAGATAAGATCCATTAACATATTGGCACGTACTTCCAACCTAGAAACTATTCTTTTCTTGCTTTCCTCGTTGTCCTTAAAAAGAACTGTAGTCTGCTATTCTTCTTCAATTATATCTTGACTAGATTCTCACACTCCTGCTGGGCAATTCCAGCCTTCCAGCTCTTTTGACAAAGTCACCCTGTCTAAAGGCACCCCCATCCTACCCAGTTCCCAATGGCTTTCCTCTTTATCCTGGACTCAAAGCTCCAGATTCCCTACTCAGGCTAAGACTCCACCAAGAACATCTTAGACCTATTTAAGCTCCTGTAGCAAACAATTATAAGAGGGCAATCCCTGCTTTCTCCTGCAATAATCAGGCACCTCATTGGAATAAATGACTTGGCCATCAGGTTTATAGTTTTTCCATTTGGGAACTGGGTTATTGCTTCATAAAATTGTGCTACATGGTATCATTATCATTTCATTATGTTGCACAGGGGAAAGAAAATAAGATCTTGTCATTTGAACACTACACTCCAACTCCCCCCACTCCTCCTTGAGTGCTTCAGGAAGCTGACTTCTTAGCTCATCTTCTGCATCAAACTTTCTATGAGACTAAAGGGTCACTCTTTGGTATGTGCTTAGCTGAGGTGTTACCTTGAATAGGACAACTTCATCCCTCCTTTAAGTGCTACTTTGAATTGTGCAGACTACAACCCTAGGTTTTATGAAAAGAATTGCTTCCTGTGAGTTGTAATATAGCTCACACTCCTCTGCATGTACCCTAAAAACTCAGTGTAAGAGTTTGACTTCTGACAGCCTTACTGAATGTGTGGAGGGACTTTCTCCTGCTGTGATAAAACATCATGACCAAGACAACTTATAGAAGGCAGGGCATATTGGGGGCTTATGGTTCCAAAGGGATAAGAGTCCATCAGCATCACAGTATGGAAGTGGGGCAGCAGGCAGGCAAAGAGGTTGTAAGACAAAGATGAAGGCTCACATCTTAAACCACAAGCAAGGAAACTAAGAGAACAAACTCTCAAAGCCCACCTCCAGTGACACACTTACTCAAACAAGACCACACCTCCTAAGCCTACCCAAACAGTACCAACGACTGAAGACCAAATAGTCAAATCCCCAAGACTACTGGGGGAGACATCTCATTCAAACCACTACAATAGCTATGAAAATCACTCTTCCCTAGTCATTAAAAATGCCAGAGCTAGGGTGAGACAACAGTGAGTTAAGTGCTTGCCACCAAAGATGAGGATCTAAGCTCAATTTCTAGAACTCACATAAAAATGAGGTGGGCGTGGCAGCATGCATTTGAAACTAGTAATGGAAAGGTGGAGACAGGTGGATCCCTGGGACTCACTGATCAGCCAATCTAGAATTAGCAACCTCCAGGCCAATGATAGACTCAACAAACACAGCATGTGGTTCCTAAGTCATGACACCCAAAGTTGACCTCTAACCTTAGGCATTTAAAGATTTGGTACCAATCAGTTGTGCTGTTTAGGGAGGCTGAGACCTTTGGGATGTAAAGGCTTGTTGGAGGAAGTACATCACTGTGCTCTCAATAAAGCTCTAGCCAACCCCCAGCAATGCCCTGTGTGTATGTAACCTGCCTCCCTCGCCTGCTCCCTCTCTCTCTATTCACTCCTTGCTCTCCCCTCTCCCATAAGTGCAAAAAACATATACTAACATTTCTATTGCTCATGCTATAGTGGACAGTCCTACAACCATGTATACAGAGTAACACTAATTGGACTTGATACATTATAGACCATATTAAATTGTGGGAAGGGATCTGAGAGGAGGGACACCATGGAGGAGGAAGGAAGTTAAGAATAGACTTGACCAAAATAAAATACATTCATGCAAAAATGAATCGACAAACCAAAATGCAAAAAAATAAATAGTGGCTATTCCTAGATCCCTGGCTTCTGGATAATTTGGGTATTTATTTTGGCCTATGTCTCAGTTTCTAAGTTCTCTACAAGGATTGTGATTTCAGTAACAATTTTCTAAGGGACTTTTGCCTGCAAGGAAAATGATTAAGGAGCAATTTTATCAATGAGGTCTTTACTAAGGGCCATCAATGGGGGACACAGAGCTCCAGAAATGCAATGACCCACTAGGGACAAGGCGCCAAGTCTAAGACACAGACTTATAACATTTCTGTGAAATGAGGCAGGGCTGAAGGAAAAGGGTAATGGTCCTCTATTCCTCCAAAGAACACGTGGAAAGAGAAAGAAGTCATGGTTTGGAGGTGGGCATCTTTGTGTTTTTATTTGGTTTTGATTTCCTTTCAGCTTAGAGACATTAAACTGTGTTGTTCAGTTCAGCACAACACTCAGGAAAAAATACTCCCCCTCTCTATGCACACCATGTGTGGCTTTAGAGTTATTTGGGAGCGGGCAATTTCTCTCTATTTGTTTCTTTTTGCAGCACTGGCAATTGAACCCAGGACCTTGTACACATTAGGCAAGTACCCTTCTACTGAGCTACATCCCCTACCTTGCTCTGAAAATACTTTAAATAAACTTTGTTCATTTTCTATTAATAAAACTAATAACCCTTGGGAACTGGTAAGGCAGCTCAGTGGTTAAGAGTGCTTTTGCTGCTCTTGCAGAGGACCCAGGTTCTGTTTCAGCACCTACATTACATCTAAAAACCATCTCTAAATCCAGTTCCAGGAAGATCTGTCACCCTCTTCTGGCCACTGCAGGCATTGCACAAGCAGGGCACATGGGCAATGACTGATACAAGTTTTAAAAAATTAAATAAAAAAATAATTTCTCCACAGATGAAAAATTAAGGTTAAAGATAGTTAGAAATGATTCACCTACTATCAATAAATAATTTTTAAATGATTTATTTATTCTTATTTTACGCCCACTGGTGTTTTGCCTGTTTTGTCTGTGTGAGGGTGTCAGATCCCCTGGAACCAGAGTTATACAGTTATGAGCTGCCATGTGGGTGTTGGGAATTGAACCAGTTCCTCTGGATGAGCAGCCAAACCACTGAACCATCTTTCCAGTCCCTCACTCTTAATCTCCTTAGCTTCCAGAGCTCTGTGAGGATGGAGGTTTACAAAGCTACTCAAAGTGGCCCTTGCAGCCATCCAGTCTGGTTCACAAGATGCTAGAGAGTTAGGAGCTTGCTAGACTCATGTGTTCAAAGAGCAGTTTCCAGCCATCTTAAGAGTTAGAAAAGTTATTTTTCATAAAGACACTAAGGGTGCTGATGCCAATATCTGAAAACTACATGAAATAGGAAGAGAGACCTAACCCAAGATCCTACAATCAGAAAAGGAAGCCAAGTCATTGGAGGGGAAACATCCAGCAAGCCCCACAAATAGATGACTGAGCCAAGTGTGAGAACTCAGGGACTTAGATGCTCAGCCAGAACTCTCTCCACACTCCATCATTTTCCTGAAGCCTCCTGACCACATGGCCAACACAAGCATTTCTTATTAACCCTCTAGAACTTCCAGACTTCCTGAGGAAGTGGTCTGGGATTTGGTGGTTTAGTATTAGTAGTTATTGTAATAAAAAAAATTTAAAAATTAAAAAGCAAAGTCTGCCTTGATAACTATAAATGTGGTCCTAAGTAGAGTACTCCTCAGGATTTCAAGAGTCAGAAATACTCTCTACTGTTGTCTGTCTTCAGGTCTACATGTTATGCACACCAGTGAGAACCATATATTTGGAGTAACAAAAATGGCTGCAGACACTGGCCAGGGATAGTGTTCAACCATTCACTAACCATCGTAACTTCACCTGTGCCAGGTGCCATCATTTGGCCATGGCTACCTGTCCAAAAGGAGTGAGAAGAGCTCCTCATCAGGGGAACTGTAAATCCTCATGAAAGGAATTCCCCTTGTCCAAGATGTCTGCAGCTGTTTTAGGGTGTACCATTGGATTCACTGTGCCTTGGATTTAAGTCCTAGGAACTACCCTCCCCTAACCCCATCCCACCTTCTCTCTGTGCCATTATGAGGTCAGTGAAAGCTATAAAGTGCACAATTAGCTCCCAAGGAGCAGCCTTGAGTGCAAGAGAAGAGGGATTTGCAAGTCCTCAGGGGGCCATGAACCCCCTTTGTAGGGTAGAGGATGTGCTTTGGGTTTTTGCAGTGTTTTTTCCTTCTAATTGGACTTATTATGCTACAACCCAGAATTTGAGTCACCTAATAGATGCAGCCTAAAAACAATGTGATTGAACTGCCATCTTTTGCAGGGTGAGCAAATTTATTTTAATAATTAAATTAGCAGAGCTCCTGGGAGACAGTGCCAGCAGCTCAGAAAAACATGGTCCCAAGCTCATAAACAGGACCTTCAAGTAGGCTGTGTCCCATGCCACCTTATCCCCTTCCACTGAATGACATCAACATACTCTAAAGCCCACTGCTTACTAAATGGAGACAGGCATTTAGATGAGACACTAAATAATGGAGATTGCAACTGTCAACACAGGTCAGTTTGCTATAGTGCACACAAGAAGCTTCAAAACTTCTAAGCATAGATACATCTGACCTCAAGGGACCTGCAATTGGTGCTAATTTACAGAAAGTCAGGATAATAGTCAAGACATCCTCAGCCATACTTACTCTGATTGAGTGTGTGTGTGTGTGTGTGTGTGTGTGTGTGTGTGTGTGTGTGTGTGTGTGTGTGTGTGTGTATCTGTCTGTGTATACACGGATGACCTGTCATGCATATGCAAGTCAGAAAACAATCATGGGTGTCAGTCCTCACATTCCACCTTGTTTGGCACAAAGTCTTTTGTGCTGTAACCACTGCACTAGTCAGACTTGTTGGCCCTCAGTCTTCAGAGGGTTCTCCTGTCTCCACTCCCCATATCACCAAAAGCTGTCTGCGATAATAGACACTTGCTGACACATTTGCCTTTGAGTCCTGGGGATTCAAACATGGTGCTGCAAACTCTTTACCCACAGAGCATCTCCTCAGGACTTCACTCTGACACTTTACAGTGAAAATGGGTCAGAGATCTAGGAAGTCCTAGGGACAGACTTGTAATTTTGGATGAAGTAAGGCAAGAGTGAATTAATTCATGCTAAAGCATAACAGAAATTAATATTACCAAAATCAGTGAAGTGGAAACTTTCCAATACATTGACTAAAAGTAAACTCATAAATCAAATAAGCATCAACCCATATTATATCTCAAACTCATCTGTCTTAAGACAGTCAAATAAATCAGTATATTCCCACATTATAATATCTATGTCCACAAGAACTGAGAAGCACAGCAGCCTGAATGAGAAAACCATTTCTATATCCAAAAGACAAATACTATTAATAGGACTTAATCATCATTAACTAAGCCATTGGCTTTTCTAAGCTTCAACTTCCTTGTCTGTGCAAGTAGAAACAGTCTGAAATTTATCTGGAAGGATATAAGATAATTAAAGAAGAAAAATCATGAACCATGTTTACTTAATAAGTAGTATCATTATACAACTAATCTTTATATGACCTCAATAAAAATAAAATTGCTAACCAAATAATTCTTTGACCACGTCATCCAAGGCCTTCCCAACATCCTTGGTGCTAGAAATAAAACATGCACCACAACAGTCCTTGTGGGAATGCCAGACTTTGCTTCTCTTGTTGGAAGCCTCCCCTGCTCCTACGGAAGGGTCATCAGTTAACCACCACACCAAGGAATCATAGGAGGCCTCAGAATGCTTTCAAAAGCTGCCTATTAAGATGATGCTAGAGTGACTGGAAAGGAGATTAAAAGTGCATCCTACCCCTTCAGAGGACCCAAGTCTGGAGGACCACAGTTGCAGATAGCACCACCTCCAGGGCATCCAATGGCCTATTTTGGTCTTCACAGGTACCTGCCCTATACCTGTACACACACACAGTTTTCACTTTTTTGTTGTTTGTTTGAGACAGGGTTTCTCTGCATAGCCCTGGCTGTCCTGAAACTCACTCTGTAGACAAGGCTGGCCTCAACTCAGAGATCTGATCTATCTGCCTCTGCCTCCTGAGTGCTGGGATTAAAAGAAGACATGTGCTACCATGCCCAGCTAATTTTCAGTTTTAAGGCTTCTAAAATGGATGTTAGAATTAAAATCTATGTTTCATTGCTGATATGATTTTAAGTTGAATGTAATATATGTACTAAACATTCGTATGCATATGTATATATGTATGAACTGTGACCTTCCAGGCATGCTAAATAGTTACGATCTTAGTGTTAAAATATAATCAAATTTTAAATCTCTGTTGGTGAGAGTATAGGTCATTATTATTTTCATTTTGTCTTGTTATATTTTCCCAAATCTCTGCAATGGGTCTGTGATGACTTGATAGAACAAAAATAACTTTGAGAGATTTGGACAAAAATAAACTATCTCATCTCAATTGTTCTTTTCACAGGTTGAAGTAAAAACACTAAGCTCATTCACTCACGTCAAAGACTGATGGGGGGAATTGGAGGTCTTCTTGAACCTCTCTGTGGTGTGTGTGTGTGTGTGTGTGTGTGTGTGTGTGTGTGTGATGTATATATGTGATATGTATATATATCATAGTGATATATGCATCACATGTGTTTATCACATATCACATATATGTATATACATATAGATGTATGTAACATACATATATAGATACATATAGACATATATAACCACAAAGGGATAATAAAGGCCCCTGGTTTCTGGACAGGAAGACTAAGTGAGGCAGGTTACATGGCTTTTAGTTGCATGCACAGCATTTGTAAAGTACTCAGAGAACTCACTGCCAGTCATCATCTTCCATATTCCCAAGCAGAATGATATCCAACAGTTCTGAAGAAGGTTTTTTCACAAGGGGACAAAGCCTCTGCCTTTAGTGTTTCCCCAGAGGTCAAGCCCATCCTCCCCACAGAAAGCCAGGCTCTCTCCCCCGTGTACATTCTGATTCTGCTTGCCTTTGACATTTGTTTCATTCCCACCATCCCAAACAGCCCATAGCCCAGCAGGTCACCCGGGACAGGAAGCGCTTGGGAAAAAATGGGGTGCGTGCTGGCAAAGAGCACATTTAGATGACCTCTCCTACCTATCAAAGGGACAGTTGGTGTGTGTGACCTGTGACAGAGAGACCAGTGTTGACTTTGCTTTGTTAGAGACTATCTCAGATCCCCTGAGCCTGTTTGATGAATTGTTTGGTATAGATAACACAGAGCTGTCTCCTCTCTCCAATGTTGCCACCAAGAGCAGATTAACAAAAAATGTGCTCTCTGTGTCGGAAAAATGCAGCCCTGACTAAACAGTTCTGGATGGGGAAAACCATTTTCATGTCTTCTGTTGATAATTTTCCCACGCTTAGTGAACAGCTGTTGCTAGCCTACTCTCAGGGTCATGTCTCCTCCTGAACCATCTAGGGTAGGATTCAAGACCCAGCATATAGTTGACAGCTAAAAACTAAGAGATGGAAGGTAGGCTGCAGGAAACCTGTGGAATGCAGAAGCTTCCAGACCCTGGAAGTCATGAGCCTGCTACAGAGAGGGAAGGATTAGAGCAACCTTTGGGTACAGCTCAGAGAAAGCATAAGCAGTAGTCAGGGAAGGCTGCATTGCCTAGTGGTGAACTGACCTCAAGGGCGCTGGAGTCAGAAAGCCTCTACCTCCATCCTTACACTGCTACCTGATCAGACAAGCAATACAAATGAATTTCTGCACTCAGGAAGAGCCAAGAACCAATCTCAGAAGGGTTAGAAGCCTAAGGATGACATAGCTGGAAGACATTCTAGGTAAAGATGGCAGTTATGATGACATACACATCCTCAGTTCGAGACTTTTATTTCATTCCAGCTTTTAAAGGGCAGTCAGAGATGTCCCGCTCTAGAGTGGGAAGCACATTAGCATGAAAGCCAATCCCCAAAGAACTATTCAAGTATTTCTGGAAAAAAAATGTTAGGGCTGTGGAGGATCAATGCCAGTTCTGCACATGGGTTGCTATGCTCAGTTATCCAGGCCGGTGACTCTGGTGTCCGACGGTGAAGAGCCAGGCAGCATTCTGGACATTGCTCCTGAGTCCTCCACAAAGAATCTTTATAACTGTAGTATTATCACCATCATCTTGTTGTGCAGAAAAGGAAGCCAAGGCTACAAACTTCAGAGAGAGAGAGAGAGAGAGAGAGAGAGAGAGAGAGAGAGAGAGAGAGAGAGAGAGAGAGAGAGAGATCAGGACCAGGGGACCAAGATGTACCCTTCCAAGTCACATCTTTCAGTAACCTACTTCCTATGACTACCCTCTATGATAGTCTATAGAGCTACAAAAACTCACGTAAAGACTGATACAGCTAGAGAACATTGCCTGTCACTACTTGTGCCATCCATACTTAAGAAACAAACTTTGAACACGTGTGCCTTTCAGAGAGACACTTCATTCCCATGGTTGTCCATTCACTGCCCTCCCTCCACAGCTAACAAAATGATGTGGGGTGATTATGACAGACACACAGCCAGTTCTTAGTTCAGCCAGATCAGAAAAAGAAAAAAGCAGCTATCTCAATTCCTTGCTATCATTTCATTTTATGGGCTGGAATACCATATGTTTCTCTGCAAGGGAAGCAAGCACTTGCACCAGGGTTAAGAACAATAGCTGGCAATCGGTTTCCACCCTTTTCAGTAGACAAGACAGCAGACAAACCCTCACCACCCATCAAACAGGGTGACATTTACCACTATGGAAATGAGAATGTCCCCTTTCCAGAATCACACATCTTCGCCTTCTTCCTAATATTCAACCCACTCTTATACTCTCACTACTCCGGCTGCCCACTATAGGAACATGTGTGACCTAAGGCTGCTTGTCAATTTCTGCTCTCATCTATAGAATTTAGTCACTGGTTCTGGAAACCAAGAGTCATACTGGTAAATTATTTATTCAGCAGCAAAAAGTTCTTATTGGCCTACTTTTTGCTCAGAAACAAAAAGGGTCCTTCAATATGGTGGACAAGCAGAGGTGATCCTTGATCACATCCTGTAGCCCAGAAGGAGGTACAAATAATAAACAGGAGGGGCTAGAACAATGGCTGCTCAGTTAAGAGCACATACTGTTCTTGCAGAGAGGACCCAAGTTTGGTTCCTAGAACCCACATCAGGTAGCACATAACTGTCTGTAACTGCAGCCCCAGTGGGATATAATGCCCTTTTCTGGCCTCCATGGGCACCTGCATCCTTTTGTACATACTCACACACAAATATAAATACATACCCGTAATTTAAAAATAAAATAAATGTTACAAATAAATGCTAAACAGATGGACACAGTGATAAATAAGATGCAATGAAAGATAGGTAACAGGTTGCTATGGAGAGAGGAACTAGGTTGGCATAGCCAGCACCATGTTCTCAGGACAAGGTCACTCTGAGGACGCCAACTCTAATTAGACATAGGCAGGTTCCTAGAGATGTCAATAAAGTCAGGGCAGAGACTCTTTATCATTCTGTCCTTGACCCCATTCCCCAGATTTTCAGCCTCTGCCAAATCTTGTTTGATATTTTTAAAAACCATGAAAGTAAGACATGCACATTGTAAAACAGCTAGAAAGTCAAAATAAAAAGAAGAAATATAAATTTACCCACAGACTCACTCAGATTTGCATTATGGCTAAATAATACATTTTAGGTAGACACCTAGGTAGGTAGGTGAGTGAGTGGGAATATAATATATATATATATATATATATATATATATGGATGGTAAGAGGGTAGATGAGAATAGACAAGACATTTATAAAAAATGGGAACTGTTGTTACAAAGAAAAAATATAAGGACATTGTTTAAAAAATCTGAAACATAAAATAATTATTATGAAAATAGTTATTCCTCTGCCCTATACCATAGTAACAATTATTGTGTGAGCCTCCAGAACAGAACTACGTGCACGCACACACGCACTCACATGTGTGCGCACACAAACACAGAGAGACAGAGAGAGAGAGAGATACTGAGAGACAAAGCGAGAGATACTGAGAGACGAGAGAGGGAGAGGGAAGGGGGAGGGAGGGAGGTAAGGAGGGAGGTAGGTAGGGAGGGAGGGAGGGAGGGAGAGAGAGAAGGATAGGGAGAAAGAAAGAAGAAATAGTACCATACTATATGTCCTATTCTGTTCATTACCTCATCCCTTAACAATATATCCCAGGGAAGCAAGTGCAATCCTTATTCTTTCTTAATGACTATTAATGCCTATTTTTACATAGCCAAGAATACGTTATATAATAATCTTGCATCTTGCTTTTTCACTTAATATTATATCATTAAAAATTCTTACCCCATTAAAAATTATTTGTGAAAAACTATTTTAATGACTGCAAAACATTCTGCTACAGGAGTAAACCACAATTTACATAGACACTGCCTAATTATGAGCATTTGGAATGGTTCAGAAAATCCTATTAATGGCTTCAATGAACATTATGCATAGCCTTTACTGTGTTTCTCTAGTTATAGAATCTTGAGTTCGTTTCTATAAAAATTTATTGAAACCTCTTACAAACCCAGCATTGTTTTCCAGTCTACTGTGACACAGAGAGCAGATACAATGTGAATATTAATGCTTTAAATAAGCAGAACATAAGCTGTGCTATATGCAAATGCTCTCCAGAAGTGCTCATCTCCAGATGGCTCTAGGTAGCAAGACAAATGCTTGCTGCCTTTATCTTCCTGTCTGACTTATTTCTTTACAAATGATCTTTCTCCACCAACAGTATGATGGAGATTCTGGCTCAGAAAGGGACAAATGCAAGCCGTGGATCCACCTTAGGCTGTAGAGCAGACTCTGCTTCTACTTACGGGGGAATCAATGTACTCTGGGAGGCTTTGAGGGTTTCATGCTAAGGTGGGAAGGTTCAAGCCCATGATAAATCATCCTGTGGCATGGTTTTTATGAACATACATTCTGGGGAACCTCAGGAACCCTGGATTTGGGGGATGGATAGATGATATCAGACTGAAAATGGCTACTTAATCTTCCTACTCTCTGTACTATCACAGTGCTGTTTTCATTTACATGAGTGGAGGCTCTGTTCCAGCAGATGGAAGTTCTGGAGCCAGAGGCCACCATTTTCTACATACATTATTTAACCCCTCTGGCTCTAATGTCTTTATACTTAAAATGAGGATAAGCCTAGAATGGACTTTGCAAGATTAATGGGAGAATTTCACAGACCAGTTTCCTGTACCTGGGACCAGACTTGTGCCTGGGACATCACCAATGTTTATCATTACAGTTTGTAAAGTAAGCAATGAAACACAGCACTGAAGGTTTTTGTAACTGTAACTCCAAAATAATGATAGAAGAGACTCAAGAAAACTGGAATGCTTTACAGGAGCACCTGGAAATCAGGACCATTCGCCAATGCTGTTGGGTTGAACGTATTAGATATGTTAAATTTCTATGACTAAGGAATGAAGAAATCCACAGGACTTCCCTTTGTCAGCTACAGGCACTTATAACGGAGAAGGTAAATACTAACTTGCTTCCATTCCTACTTTTTACTATTTCTTTTTTCTTTTTTTTTTTTTTGAGTCAGCGTCTGTCTATGTAGCATTGGCTCTTCCAGAAGTCACTAGGTAGACCAGTCTGGCCTTGAACCTACGAGATCCACCTGCCTCTGCCTCCCAAGTGCTGGGATTGAAGGCATATGTGACTACACCTGGCCCTTATTTTATTTTCAGTTAACTGTACATGTATGTCTGTGTGGGAGCATGTGTACATGAGTATAGGTACACACTGAGTCCAGAAGAGGGCTTCAAATCCCCTGGCGCTTATGGTTGTAGTTGTGAGACATTGGCATAGATGCTGAGAACCAAACTCTGTGGTTATGAGCCATTGACACAGATGCTGAGAACAAAACTCCGGCCCTCAGTCTGTGCTCTTAACCACTGAGCCATCTCTCTAGCCCCCTTCTACTCTTGCTTCTTACTCTCCTAAGATGGAGTGGGCATGCCAATAAGTCTGGAAAGCACTACAGGCAGACAGAATCACATTAGCAACCATGAGGCCCAGGAGTATACTGTGTGCTGACACAGTAACGAATGGCTCACTAGAGACTATGCTAGAGCACAACTCATGACAGAAGCCACATCTAGCAGAAAAGACAGCTCTCAAAAGGCTTGATTTATAAGACCTCTAGGACCATGCAGTAGTGCACCTACTCAACAACTACAAGAAAAGTTACATCTCTGTATTCCTTCTAAATGCATCAGATGAAGTCACAGAGGTCCTGATACATTAATTGTGGATGACATCAATCCCTGCCCTCATATTGAGATATAGAAAAATCTCCCAACAAAGAAAATTTCAAGATCAGATGTATTTGCATCCAAATTCTACTAAACTTTAGAAAAAGGTCCCACAAATTGTCCCACAAAAGTCAAAAGGGAAGGCGTACTTCCAAACTCATTTTTACAAACCCTGTGTTACTCTGGTATCAAAGCCAGATAATGACCCAATAAGAAAAAATTAGAAACTACAGGCCAACTTCCTTGATGAAAAAATGTAAATTTTTTTCAATCAAATACTTTCAAGTTGAATTCAAGAATGCATGAAGAAGATCATACTCCATGACCAAGTTGATTTCATCCCAAGGATGCAAGTTTGGTTCAACATATGCAAATACCAGCAAATGTAATCAGACAGAAATAAGGATGGAAATTATATGATCATCTCCATATTATCCCAAAAAAATTCTTAATAAAGTCTGACATCATGTCTGAAGAAGTTAGGAACTGGAAGAACACAAGACAATAAAGCCCATACATGACAAATCTATAGCCAAACTCATATTAATTGGGAGAAAACTGAAAGTATTTCATCCAATATCAGAGATGAGACAAGGGTACCCACCCTCACCATTCTTACAATGCCCAAGGTCTTGCCTAGATCTGGGATAAAGAGAAAGAAACAAAAGGAATACAAATAGTAAAAGAAGTCAAAACATCCCTGCTTGTAGATAATATGGCCTTATAGTTAAGACACCTTAAAGTTCCACCAGAAAACTTAGACCCAATCAATACACACGCTTGCTGAGAAAAAAAGTCATGTGAGATTCACAGAACTAGAAAAAAATCCTAAAATTCAAATAGAAGCACAAAATGCATATCCATAGCAAAGTTAAGCAGGAAGGATAATATTGGAGGAAACACAGTACTTGGTCTCAACCTTGTATGCAGAGCCATGGTAATAAAAATTGTATGGTACTCACACAAATCAGGCATTCAGAATAATAGGCTAGGCTAGGTTAAGACAGGATAGGATAGAATAGAAAAGGATTGAACAGAATAGAAGCAGAGGTCTCAAAATAAGCACTCACAGCGATGGCCACTTAATTTACAATAAAGGTGTCAAATATTCACTGGAAAAAAGACAGGTTTTTCACAAATGGTACAAGAAAATTTGATATTCTCCTATAGAAGAATGATAGTAGATAAACCACTGTCACTCTATCAAAAAAATCAATTCCAAATAAATCATATACTTTAATTTAGGACTTGAAACAGCCAGGGCAAAATACTTTAAGGTACAGACATAGGTGAAGGCTTTCTGAAAAGTATTCCAAAAATAGAGGAAATAATCCCTGAAATTGACAAATGTGAGGACCCAAAATTAAAAATACCCCACATAGTAAAGGGAACAATCTACAGGGTAAATAAGCAGCCTGCTGACTGGAGGAAAATATCTTTGCCAAATATACATCTAGAATATAAATGGAGCTAGAAAATTAAACAAGAAGAAAGAAGGCAAATCATTTGATCAATAAATGAACAGTTGAACTGAATAGATAACAGTTCTGTAAAGCAAGAATGTGTTCAACAACATATATTTGAAATCATGTCCAACATCTTCAATCACTGGGAAAATTCACATTAAAATTGTTTTGCGATTCTGTGCTATTTTATCATTGCTGGCACAGAATGCATACATTAAGCAACTTAAGAAAGATAGGGCTTGTTTCAGCTCATGGTCTGTGGCTATGGCTCCCACTGGTGAGGCAGTCATGGCAGCAGGAGCCTGAGGCAGCTGCTCACATTACACCCTCAATGAAGAAAGAGAGAGCTGGCCTCAGCTTACTTTCTTTTTCCCCCTTTCAGTCCAGAACCCCAGCTCCTGTAAGACTGCTGCCCATACTTAAGGGGCGGGGGTCTTCCTATCTCTATGAATCCAATCTAGAAACTTCATCACAGCCATGCCCAGAGGTTTGTCTTCTAGGTGATTCTAGATCCTGTCATGCTGACAATAGGACTAACTCTCAAAAATTCCATCTCACTCTGATCAGAAAGGCTGTTACCAAGAACACAAATGACAGCAAACGCTAATAAGGATGTGGAGAAAAGGGTACCACTTATGTACTAGTACTAATGTAGACTACTACAGCCACAAAGGAAGTCAGTGTGGGGGCTCCTCAGAAAGCTAACAACAGAGAAAACAGATGAGACAGTAATACCACTCCAGAAAGACCCAAAGTGAATATACTGCAGAGTCTTACACAGCCAAGTTTATTCACACCACCTAAGAAACTTAACCATCCTAAATGCCGACCAATAGATAGATAAAGAAACTGTGGGACATATTCACAATGGAATTCACGCGTAAAGTGACATGAACAAGAATCACAGAGACAAATATCAAGAAAAAGGGAATCAGTGGCTGTAAGAGAGGGTTATGGCACACATATGACAGGAAAGCCAGAAAAAGAACTATTTGAGTAGAGGAAGGAGACCAGAAGGAAGGCAAGGGAGAGATTGAGGGGAAGGGGAAATCCATTTTTTTAATTAAAATATTTTTAGGCATCAAATTTTGTGTTTATTGGCACGTATAAAGCTAAATGAATATGAAAGAGCAAAAAATGTTCAAGCTATCATACAAAGTGATGGGTTTCTTTATGACATACATGTATGTCATTATGGCTTGTTCTTATGCCAGGTGAGGTAAAAATAAGTCTGTTGTTAAGAATCCAGATAAGAGTCAGGCATGGTGGTACACATCTTTAATCACAGCACTCAGGAGGCAGAGGCAGGCAGATCTCCGTGAGTGTGAAGCCACCTTGGTCTATATACTGGATTCCAGGATAGGCAGAGTCCAATAGTGAGACACAGTCTCTAATAGCAACAATAATAAATAATAATTAATAAATAATAATCCCGATGAGAAGTGTTGAAAGACAAAAAGTCAGGAAAAGAAGAGAATTCATCAAGAAACAGTACAAAGACAAAGGCTGTGGAAATTCCTAATATAAGTGAAGAAACAGAAGTTGCAGTTGTTCCAAACACCCTGTCAGGAACACAGGGGATCAGAGCATAGCACCGCTAAGTGTTGCTGCCATCCTTTGCAGGTGGGAGGGATGGGAACAGAATGTTCTAGTGATAATTAAGAAGTGAAGGAATCTGGGGCTCCTGGCGGATCAAGGAACATCTAAAGCAGAGAGAAAGTGTTGGAACCACAGCTGGGTGGTACCTCATGTTCTTTACCCATCAGACTGTTCTGCCGAGCTCCCTCTTGCTTTCCAATGTAGCTGCTTTCTCCCACTTCCTCCATGTTACTGCTGTCTGTCTGCCAGCAAGTTCCTGTGTACCATCAAAGGCCCAGCGTAGATGACCATGGAGCATCTTAATTACATTCCTCTACCTGTGCCCTCCAGACTGAGACTTGATTTCCATAGTGTCCACACTGCCCGGTACACAGCCCAGCATTCAACATGAGTGGTATGTGCAGACTCTTTATTGTCTGAGACCTGATGATGCCACAGAAGTGGCATCAGCCTCTCACAGATAGTTGTGCTAACATCCTTAATCTGTTGAAACTGATAAGACATTAAGAGCCTGACAATTTTCATCAAGACACTCATACGCTGTCTGCTGCATTCTAACTATAAAATCATCTGCCCCTTTCCCGTATTTCTGCTCCTATCATTTTGTTTAGCTCTATCTCTTGAGCTAATGTGACAAAAAAATTAAAGTCTGAACCTCTCCAAAACCAAGAAAAACTGTAACAAAGAAATCGAAGATCAAACTCCAACCCAAAAGCTGATGACATGCAATGCGTGTTTCTATTTTAATTAATTTTTGCATCTAAACCTGTTAGCGATCTGAATGGATTGTAAAGTGTGTGGCAGAGTTTCTGAGATTTAATTTGGGCTTTACAAGCAGTGAAAGCAAATGAGGCATTCATCTCCAAGTAATTTCTCAACCAGAATTATCGTTCTTGGTGTGTTGACAAGAATAGAAAGGCCCCACGTGGCATAAGGAAATACAAAATCCAAAGTCACATGAAGAATCTGAGGAAGACACAAAATGAAATAAAATTCTTGATTCTCAAAACCTGGCCCATGGCTATTCACTTTATGCGGCAGCAAAGTCACCTGGCACTTATTCATTCATTCATTCATTTGTCTGTGTGTCCATGTGTGTGCATGTGTGTGTACACATGTGTACATATATAAAAGCCATATATAAAAACAACATGGGATAACAACCTAGAAAATGGCCTCTACTTCCTTTTGACACAAGGTCTCTCATTGGCCCAAAGCTGACCAATAAGGCTAGGCTGACTGTCCAGCAAGCCCCAGGGTCTTTCTGTCTTCCCAGTGGTAGTACTACAAGTGATACTACCATGCCTGGCATTTTTACAGAGGTTCTAGGGATCGAACTTGGGTCCTCATGTTCAACACCATCCCCGCAAAGCAAGCACACTCATTACAAAAGCAGATTCATGGACTGGAGCCCATACATGATGACTCAGATTCTCTTGAGTGTGCTAAAGGGCATCCCAGCTACCTCCTAATGCCCCAGTCTGAATGCCACTGGTCCAGTGGTTCTTAGGGTATGCTATGCTAGCCTCTTCAAGTGGTTCTGCTCTATTTGGCCTAACTACACTGGCATTGTGTGAAAATCTAAAGGAAGGCAGAAAGCGGTCACCACAGGAGACCCTTTGACTCTCAACCACATTCCACGCACCCAGCAGGCCTGGCAGACTAGAGGCAGCCAAGCATAAGTCCATCCTAACACCCTCAATTTCCTTAACATTGTCCCTTCTGTACCATATCTAGAAGACCATGATGGAACAGCTCCCTACTCCCAATCTTTCCTGTAAGTTCATTGTTTTTTTTTTTGTTCTCTGTACAATTAATTAGCTAATAATTTTTGCTTCTGATCCATTCCTCATTAAAAAGCTGAATCCCCGAGTTGGAGCTGTTGGAACAAAGGTAGGAGAATTTATGTCTTAATTTTGGTTCATTATGGCAGGAAGCCTCTTGCTCCCATCACTGTCTCTCCTTGGCCCCCTCCCCTCCATCTCTGACGGCTCTGTGACCCTAAATGCCTCTCGCTTGCAGCCACCATGGAGACACTGTCTCTGCCCTTTATCTTCTCCTGCCTCATTAAGAGAAATGAACCTGAGTCTGAGAAAGACGACACAAGGGAAATAAAAATGGAATCCCTTGGTGCCACCTATAATGAATTGTTATGAAAACCATGAAAATATCTGTCTGTGGATATTGTCCTCTGATTTGAAGTCAGTGTTGTAAGCGGTAATTTTTGTCATTAAAGCTGTTAATCTGCTCAGCACTCCTCGTAAGTTTTTATGAAGAAAAACGGCCCAACTGCCTCGCTGCTCATTGCAGGGTACTTTGGAGACCAACACACATGCAGAGCACCGTGGAATAATTAGCTTTAATTATGGTTGATTCTCCTGTCTATTGAAAGTGGAAGGGCTTCAAGCTGTTAGGCCTGAGGCTGGGCCTGCTCTATCTTGGAGCTGTCAGAAGAAGAAAGACCTATAGCTTCAAGTCTGAGCCCCTAACCCATGGTCAAATGCAACACTATGAGACCACCAGCACTGTGCACTCCCCAACACCACTAACACCAGCAGATGCAGCCCCATCAAGGAAGCTGGACTTGAACCATCACACTCACACAAGCACGAAGGTGTACACTCATTCAGATGCACAAACCACACAAGAGGTACACGTCCTACACCATCCCCACTCAGTAGCCAGTTGTCATCATCAAATTCAACCACCATAAACCTATACCATCCAAGACTCACATATTGTGCTGGCTGTTTTGTTGTTGTTGCTGCTGTTGTTGTTGTTATTTTTGTCAACTTGATACAAATTGGAGTCATCTGAGATGAAGAACCTCAATTGAGAAAAATGTCCCTATCAGATTGTCTGTAAGCAAGACTGTAGGGATTTTTATTATTATTATTATTATTATTATTATTATTATTATTATTATTGATTGGTGTAGGATGGCCAAGCCCATTGGGGGTGATGTTAGCCCTGAACAAGTGGTCCTGGGATGTATTAAAAAAAAAAAGCTGGGCGTTGGTGGCACACACCTTTAATCCCAGCACTCGGGAGGCAGAGGCAGGCAGATCTCTGTGAGTTTCAGGCCATCCTGGTCTCCAGAGCAAGTGCCAGGATAGGCTCCAAAGCTATACAGAGAAACCCTGTCTCAAAAAACTAAAAAAAAAAAAAAAAAAAAAAAAAAAAATGCTGAGCAAGTCATGAGGAACAAGCTGGAAGGAGCGCTCCTCCATGTTCCCCACTTCAGTTCTTGCCTCCAGATTGTCCTGCCTTCCCACCATGATGGACTATGAGGCAAAAGTAAACACTTTCTTCCACAGTTGGTTTTAGTCAGTATTTTATCACAGCAATAGAACCAAACTAAAACAAACATGTATCTAATCACAGCATATATTACAAGTAATGATAAAATATGCACCAAATAAGATGTGTGTGATAGCTAGTCTTGGATGGCCACATGACTGCATCTGGAATCAACTAAAACACAAGATGATGGGTAGTCCTGTGTAGGATTTTCTTGACTAGATCATCTAACAAAGAAAGACCCACCTTAAATGTGGGTAGCCCCTTCTCATGAGAGCCTACATAAAAGGACATGGAAGAAGGTAATGTTGCTTTTTGCCTGCTTGCCCTCACTCTTGCTGGCATGTTCATCTACTCTGTTGCTGTAACATATTCCACTGATATTAGAACCAACATCATCCTATAAAGGAAAACACTTAACTGGATCTGGATTACAGATCAGAGGTTTAGTCCACTATCAGCCTGGTAGGAAGCATGGAACTGCACAGGCAGATGCATGCTGAGGTAGCAGAGATCTCTACATCTGGATCAACAGGCAGCAGGAAGAGAGAGTCCTTGAACATGGCTTGAGCACTTGAAATCTCAAAGCCCACCCCTAGTGACATATTTCCTCCAATAAGACTACAGCTACCAATAATGCCACTCCCTATGAGCCGATGGGGGCATTTTCATTCAAACCACCACAGGGTTCCAATGTAGAATTAAGACCAGCAGCTCTCCAGGAATCCTCCAGGCCTTCAGTGCCTGGTGGGGACTGCTGAGCCATCTAGCATCTTGGACCAAACAATTAATAGATTCTCAACTGTTCCAGTTTGAGATCATGATTGATGGACTACCTAGACCACATGCTGTAAGCCAATCTAACAAATCCTTTTTTTAATTGAAAATACATTTTTCCATATAATATATTCTGATTATGATTCTCCTCCCCCAACTTCTCTCATATCCATCCACTCCACCTCCCCACCCACCCAAATTCACACTCTTTTTTGCCCTCCTTTATTAGAAAACAAACAGGCATCTTAAAAAAAGGACAATGATAAAATAAAATTTAAAACCTTTTCTGAACAAATTCTTTTCAAAAATTACTTATCAGTTTTTACTTTGTGTGTATGTGTTTTGCTTGCAAGTATATTACATGTACCATGCACATAGAAACCAGGAGAGGGCATAGGGTCCCTTGGATCTGAATTTGTAAATCAGTATTTAGTGCTGGGAACCAAACCTTGGTCCTTTGCAAGAGCAGCAAGTATTCTTAACCACTCAATCATCCTGCCAGTTCCCTAACAAACAAATCGTGTGTGTGTGTGTGTGTGTGTGTGTGTGTGTGTGTGTGTGTGTGTGTGTTCATTATATAAATTCTGTTCCTTTAAAGAGTCTTAATTAAATATGCATCCCCAAATAGCATTTGCAGCCAGCTATGTCCCCTGCATGCCCTCAACATAAACATTTGACTATACCACACACATGTATCACTTCTTTAGCCACAGACATGCCATTCACAGTACACATATAGCCAGCCATGATATACAAATCTTGACATATATGGATAACCTCATACATGTGACCAACTAAGAAACACCCACCTAAGCATTAGACCTAAGAGGCAGCCAAATCAACAATCTTAGTAAAAAGCCTAGTAGTAAGGTCTGGAGGAGTAAATGTTCTTGACTTGAAAGAATAATTACCTGATCAGAAAGAAAAGTCAGGGAAGAAACTAACAACCAAGAATTAATTTAGCATTTATTGTTGACCTGAATAATTGCTAAGCACAGGAACAGACACTATAAGATCTTCACAGATTTAAAAAAAAAAAGACACTTTGATACCTTCAGAGAAAACAAAACTTGTCGTGCATGCTGAGAGTACTAGCTACATAGGTTTTTCTACAGCAATCACTGCAGGGTTTGTATCACATGCAGGCACTAGCCTAGACCAAGGTAACTCCTCCCCACCCCCACCACCGCCCCCCCACACACACACAGTGATTATGTTTAATGACTGAACCCTGTGTGCATGTAAAAACCTGGCCATTTCAGACAACATAGGTCATTTCCAACTAGTCAGCTCTCCCTTCATGGGTAGAGCCTTTCATAAGATCTACAGCTTGGGACAATGTCTCCCTCCACCAGACTGCTTAATATTACACTTACTCATATAATTTGTGGTAATGGAGTTGATACATACATGTGTAGGTCAGAGGATAACTTGCAGGTGATGGTGCTCACCTTCTACTGCCTGGATCCCAGGGATCATATTTAGGTCATCAGGCTCAGTGGCAAGCACATTTACATTGTGAGCAATCTCATGTGGTCCCCAACTCATTCTTTTTTTAATTCTCTTTTCCATAGATCCTGTATCAAATAATAAGCATCCTACCTACTCAACTCTATCTCAGTATCTGTTTCCCAGAAATGACGAAACTAAATCATCCATGCCACATATCCAAGAACATCAGAGAGGAAGTCAGAAGGATCTCCAAAAGTATAGAGAAAGACTAGAATCAAGAGAAAGTTGCTTGAAGGAAGCAAGATAGGAAATGACTCTGGAATGATAAACCTTAGATAGGTGAAGGACAATAGAGCCTATTTGCAGAGAAATATTAGGCAAAGGTGAAAGGATAGGAAGTAGAAAGTATGATGAAGGGAAATTTATGAACTATGTTGAGAAAATAAATGGGAAGTAAGAACAAACCAGAATGTGAATGGAAACTGATTCCTCTCTTTTTTAATTAATTTTTGTTTAAATTTAAAACAATCTTATTTTAGAGATTGTATTTTAAAACAAGTAAGCAAATAAACAAAAGGTTTACTTTGTCTGATAAATTTATTGGCCTCAATATTTGGCACTACAAAACAATTTCAAAGTTTATGTCACAAAAAGTTAAAATTATAGGCTTTGGGAAAGACTTCATAAATATGTTGAAAGAAAAATTGAATAAGTATAGTCAAAAGGCTGGCAATCACTAGTACAATAGAGGCAGGATTGAGTTTGTCAATGGTAATACAAGGCATTCATCCATCCTCCTTCCATCTACCCCATCCACCCATCCACTCACCTATTCATCCATCCATCTACCAATCTATCCATCCATCTACTACCACTCACCCATTCACTATCCATCAACCCATCCATCTTTTACCCACCATCCATCCATCCACCCACCCACTTATCCATCCACCAATCTGCCCATCCGCCCATCCATCTGATATTTGTTAGACACATTCTGCAGACAAGTCACATTCCAAATAAATGCCTTCATGGAACATAACTTATAGTTATAAAGACAGATATTAAGCCAAGAAAGCAACAAAGGAATAGAAATCATTTTTGTTTTGGTTGTGATGGTGCTATGAATCAGTATAGAAGACATACATAGTAGAAAATACAAACTGAAATTCACTAGGGTAGAGAAACAGTGAGGGAAACCTTCTCTGAAAAAGTAAAATCACTAATGTTGAGAGCATTTAGTAATGAATCCTTAGGGGGAAATCATCAGAGAACCCAAAAGAATATGATCTTCCCTCTTTTGAAAGCATGACAGAACCAGGCACAGTACCATCTACCCATAACTGAAAGAAAGCACTAGGGAAGCCCAGGCAAGGAGATCCAAAATTCAAGGCCAGTCTCTACATAATAACAAGTTTCAGGCCAGCCTAACTATTTGAGATCTTGTCTCAAAAAAATCAGAGAGAGATGGACAAGGAGTTTAGCAGCAGTTAAGAGTAAATACTATTCTTACAGAAGACCTGAGATTAGTTTCCAGCACCCACATTGTGGTGGTCACAACTGTCTATAACTGCAGTTTCAGGAGAATTAATACCTTCTGGCCTCTGCAGGTACTGGACTCATGTGCACAGAACACACATACATACATACATACATACATACATACATACATACATACATAATCAAAAATAAAATCTTTTTTTAAAATCAGACAAAGATAGATATATTACTGTGATAGCTATCCTTGGTTGTCAAATTGAGTACTTGGTTATCAACTTCAGGGCACACCAGTAAAAGGGTTTGTTTTTGTTTGTTTTGGTTTGTTTTTTTTTTTTGCTTAATTTGAAATAGGAAAATCCACTTCTAATCCAGATCATTTGAGCTTGGAAACCCCCCTCTAACTTAGGCCACCTCTTCTGCTGGAAGCCTAGATAAAGACTTTGAAGAAGGAAGCTTTTGCTCTTTGCCTGCTTGCTTTTGCCTTGCTAGCAAGTCCATTCCTTCACTGGCATTAGAGCTTACTTCTTTGGGGTTCCAGTGTGTACTGAAGACCAGCTTAGACAACCAGCTTTGCCAACAACTACTGGACTCTTGAACTTTCCATTTATAGCCAACAATTGTTGGATTAGCTGGACCACAACCTGTAAGTCATTCTAATAAATCCCCATTCTACATATAAAGATTTGTTCTATAAGTTCTGTTACTCTAGAGAAGCCTACGTACTAAAGATGAGTTTTTCCTTCTTCACAAATTTTCCATGGGAAACCACCTTCAAGGACAATGGGGAAAAAAACTAATAACACCTGCTTGAATGAAATTTACAACAATGTAAATTACAGTTGGAAAACATATATAGCCATACTATGTCCTTCTCCTTCTTCAAATAACAAATATTGGCTTAAACTAATTCACAGCATCAGGTCAACAAAGTTTCATAGTCTGCTTAAGTCCTAGGGTGATGGTGGGATGAGGAGTCAACAAGGTACTTCAAAACCAGTAGGAGGAGACAGAGTTGCACTGTCATTTCTGAAGCTTGGCCACCCCAGTCCCAAGCATTTATGTCTGCCTGTTATGAATAACTGTGTTAATGAGCATCTGTCTCCATCAGATTGAATTCTGAGACATTTGAAGTTCTTGCTTTGTTCCATTCCAACAGTGTTTAAGAATATATAGCACGGACACTGCTTCTGAACTAATATCCTAGGGAATTTTGAAGAAAGAAAAGATCTCTTTCTTTGATCCATCATGCCATTAAAAAATAATATTTGGACTTGGTTTGAAAGTTCAAAACATTAGTATTCATTTTTTAGTGGTTCAGTTAAAGGCCTATAGCTGTCCTAACCCAGAAGAATCTACACAAAAGAATATTGTGGTTTCTTAGGATTGAACCCAACTTCCTGGCTGCCACCAAGGCCTGGTTTTATGGGTCCAAGGAGAATAGGAAAGTGGCTCCAGTCTGAATATCTGAGAATCACCATTTCTATTGACAGCAATAAGAAAATCAAACTACAAATTCTTATTTTTGCTAAAAATCAAAGGAAACTTTCTTAATGTGACTTTAAATACACACTAGGCACAACCAACACATATAATAATGGTGAAACACCCTTAGAATCAAGGACAAGCAAAGATGCTACTGTCTCTGCTGATACTGAGTCTTGTTAAGAAGGTCATTCGATAGGAAAAGAAAGTGAGATTCTGAATACATATTGAAATGCCAAGTATAGTGGTACATGCGTGCAACACCAGCTACTCAGGAAGCTAAACTAAGAGAACCAAGACTTCAAGCTCAAGTTAGACAACTTTAAGAGATCCTACTTTTAGATAGATAGATAGATAGATAGATAGATAGATAGATAGATAGATAGATAGATAGCTAGATACAGACACATAGGTTGATAAACATATAAATCATAGATAGATAGATAGATAGATAGATAGATAGATAGATAGATAGATAGAAGATAGATAGATAGATAGATAGATAGATAGATAGATAGATAGATAGGAGATGATGGATGATAGATAAAGAGAGAGAGAGATAGGTTGATAAACATATAAATCATAGATAGATGATAGATAGATAGATAGATAGATAGATAGATAGATAGACAGATATGATGATTAGACAAAACTACTATTAATTGTCATAATTATTTTCCTTGGAAATCACCTTAGAAACTATTAAACTAATAAAGGATTCATGGATTATTTAAAGATGAATATACAAAATTAAAATCTTTCCTATATGCCAGTTAAAACTATGTAGAAAACAGTACATTGTAGGAATATTTCATTTTTTTAATACAAATGAAAATGTTAGGACTGATTTAACAAGAGGCTGAGGAGACAACTCAGTCCATGAAGTTCTTGTCTTGTGAGCATGGGGATCAGAGTTTACTCTTCACAGGCCATATTAAAATAAAAGGCTAGACATGGTAAATCCCTTATAATTCCAGTGCTAGGAAGGTGGGAACTGACAGATCCCTGGGGCTTCCTGGCTAGTCAGCCTAGCATAAGTTCCCAACCAAGTGAGAGACCCTGTCAAAGCCAAGGTGGAAGCACATAAAGAATGACATTTAAAGTCGATCTCTGACCTTCACATGTACACACACACACACACACACACACACACACACACACACACACACCAATAGAAAATAAAATAGAAAAATAAAAAATCAAGCAAAACTAATGGTAAGTAGCAGAGTTACAGTGATGGAAGCCAAGTGTATCTGATACCAGGAATGCACCCCCACACCACACTTGCCCTGATAATATTGGCAGCATTATATTATCAATATTGTTATAATCATCAGCATATTTTGCATGTACACCTGGAAAAAGAAAACTAAGGTTCAGGAAGCTCATGATTTTGCATAAGAGAGCACTGCTATAAGATAGAGGAAATCAGGCTTTAACCCAAGGAATGTAGATGGCTCCATTCTCAATCCCACATTTTCCCTGCTCCCCTGCGATAATTATCACCATTGATGGGATGGAAACAATGCTAACCATCAAATAATACAAAGTTCTCATTTTGCCCAGTTTTGTTTTCCACTTTATTTCAAAGCTGCCACTGAAATGTGTTTGCATCATTTGTCTTCACCTCTAACCACATCCTGAGAACAAAGAGAATTAGCCTCAAACCAAATTGACATGCATTGTCAAGACAGCAGGACATTAAAAAATCTACCATAGCTAACCAAACTAACATAAGCCAGGGTTTGACCTTGCATTCTTTGATGTACTTCAAGGAAAAGGCTATATAAATTCAAATTGCTCTCCTACCTGGACATCTGATTCAACTTCACAGGGTCCTAAGATGGAGGTTCCTTATTATTTCCCACATTCATTTATTCACCTAATCCCTCAACTAACATTTGCAGAATAGGGTCACCCAATTAGTTCTAAACCAACTCGTTTAGTGAATGATGGCATCTATTTTCTTTCCCACAGACACAGCCACTTCTAGAAAAGAAAGGGACTTCTTCTGGTGAAGGAGCAGTCTTTCCTCAATGTCCCCACCCATATCCTTCTATAACCCATTTACCAAATTAAGGCAACAAATCTCCTAGTAATAGGAATACTGTCCCCTTATACTATATCTCTTAAGCTGGTTGCCATAACAACAGAAAGGAAGTTTAGTTCCACAAACTTTAAAGGCATTTACCCAAAGGAGACTGCCTGGAGTATGTGAGGAAGAAAACTCCTTCAGGGATGGGAAGGGTGGCTCATACTTGTCCTGGCAGTACACAGAGGCTGAAACCACAAGATTTTTCAGTTAGAGCTCTTAACTTACACAAATAATCCAGGGAAGTCAAGAGATTTGCCCAAAATGATCCAATGAAGAAGACAAGTGGATCCCTTCTTTTACTATTAGGACCTTCTCTCTGTCTTAGTTTTAAGATAGACTCTCGTGTACCCCAGGCTAGCCTCAGAGTCATCATATAGTGCAGAATGATGAAACTTGTGATCCTCCTGCCTCTATGTCCAGAACCCTGGAATTTCAGGTGTTCCCTACTATGCAGAGTTTATGTGGTGTCAGAGATCCAATCAGAGGCTTCATGCATAGACACGCCTTCTACCACCTACATTACAACCCCACACCCGGGAGCTATTGGTTGCCTGCCTTTATTTTACAATGCAACCTATGGGAAGGCACACAAGCACTTAGCCCACAGTGGGGTGAGGGTTGGTTTACAGGCATGTTTTACTAATTAAGGCTTTATATGAAAGGGTGTCACCCTAAGATGTATTCTAGCTTCTAAGCACCAACAGCACTGTCATGATTGATTCAAGCCAGGATTTACCTCTATATACAGAAATAACAAAAGGTAATTACCCCGAGTACTCTAGAAGCACATAGGAAATGGGGAAGTGACTTTAGGTGGTACATAGATATGGCACTCCATAACTTTCAGTCTCCGTGGGAGAGTTTATTGTCCTCATTCAATCCTTCTGACTAGGCCTGTGTCATAAGAAAGACTCACTCTGATGCTTTCCACACCACTTTTAGTTAGAACTCAATACTCCTTTTTATTTTATTTTATACTTAACTCTCTGTATAGCCAATCATTTTCATTCATAACACAAGTTTTGTGATGATTATTCTCAGTTGTCAATCTGATGGGATCTAAAATCACCTAGGAGACAAGCCTCCTGGCCTGTCTGTGAGGGATTATCTAGATTAATTGAGGTGCAGGACCCATCTTAAGTGTAGGTGACACTGTTCCATTTGCCTGGGACCCTGGGTGAATAAGAGAGAGAAAGCAAGCTGAGCTTCAGCATCCTTGTCTCTCTGCTTCCTGATGTGGCCCAAGACAACCAACTGTCTCAAGCTCCTGCTGCTATGACATGCCTGCCACAAAGACTTGAACCACTGAGCTACAAACCAAAATAAACCTTTCCAAAATGAGTCACTGTTGTCAGGCATGTTGACAACACACAGAAGCAAGACAAGTAATTCAGACAGATACCAAATATCCTTCTAAAACAAATGCACATGGCCCCTGTTTAGGACTTTTCCACTTCACCGTGAAACAAAAGCCATGCTATCCATTCAGTAAGAATCAAACTTCAATTTTTGAATTTCTCTTTTCCCAGGCTAGCATGTGCATTACCATGCCCTGCCATGGTACTCAGCAATTGTGGCAAGTCTACACACATGGTCAAAGGAACATAGATGACACTCACAGTAATCTGTTTGGTTGGACCGTGGTATATGTATATGTTATGTGTAGTGGTATATGTTAGGTGTAGTGACTACACTATTTTCATTAACTATTTTCAGCTAGCATGGTGTTTGTCAGGATACAGCCCCATTGTAAGCCAAAGAGTACCTGTATCCTAAAATTAACCAAGTTCAAAGACAGACACTGAGTAAAAGGTGGCTCTCAAGAGCCAGTGAGTGAAGACATGTGTTACCATTGTTATTCTCTTGTTTAAAAAGAAGAAAAGAGAAATGCTGAGACATGAGACATGTTGACTATAAGTTTATTATAAAGCCCAGCAGAGTAGGGAGACTAAGAAGAGGAGAAGAACAGGGTAAGTGGCTGACCGCCATGGCCGGTCGCCACAGAGAGACAGAGCAAGAGCATAGGTGAGAGAGTAGACAGGAAGCAGAGAGGAAACAGAGAGAGAGTAAATGGACAGGGATCTGTCTTTTTAAAAGGGTCCTCTGCACCTGCGTGCAGACTTAGTTCCCATGGAACCTTGGGCTGACCAGGGTACTGCCTGTTCCACCAGGTAACAGGGGCAGGCCAGCATAATGCCTGAACCTTTCAACTATGGCTGAGCTTCCACTTGTGACCCACACAGTGGAAGAAGAGAACTGGCTGACTTCTGAAAGTCATCCTCTGGCCTCCACACAGGTACCATGGCATGCACACATGTGTGCATGTACACATCCATGAGTAATGCTTTTTAAACATGGCTCTTGAATATGCCCCCAATGCCTGAAGACAATTATGTTTATATAGATGGTTTCCACTGAAAAATATTAAATTATGAGTGATGATTCTTAAACACATCTAAAATATGCAATTGAAAGTGTTGATGGGTAATTTCCATCCCAAAGTGTAAAGTTCTGACCCAAAACTATATAAAGACACACACTGAAGTGCTTATAGCTGATGGTGTGTATTACTTAAGTACAAGGAGTAAGCAGGTGAGAGAACCAGCTCAGAGCAGAAGGCAAAGAAGTCTCATTTACATAGAGTTAAAGAATATTTAAATGAATGTGGAAATAGATGCAGCCCAAATTTTCTCCACAGAGGAAAATACTTGTTCCTTCAAGAGACCAGATCCATCTCCATGTCTGGAGGCAAGAATGATTTTTGCCTTTCAGTCTATTATTCATAATGCTGGAGACTAATGAAGTAGTTCAAGGGCAGTGAAAGTCTGCAACCAAACAGCTTCAAACGATAGCTCTGGTTGGCATATGGGTTCCCAGGGGAAGCACTGGTCCAAAGTAAGATCCAGTCCTAATTCTGAGCAAGGAGAATTGAAGAAATGGAATGGATGCATCAGCCGGCTCTGAAGAGTCTCAACTCTGCCAGTCTGTGAGCTTGGGCACCTACGCTCAGTGCCTCCCATTCAGAGGGCTCATTTATAAATGAGGGATAGGTTAAGATGCTCCCCAGGGTAATTAAACAATAAAATTCTCATATTTACAATGTTTAAATCTCTAGGACTTCAGCTACATTAAAAAAAAAAGGCAGCTGGGCTGTGTTGACACACATCTTTAATCCCAGCACTCGAGAGGCAGAGGGAGTTGGATCTCTGAGTTCCAGACCAGCCTGCATAGTAAAGTGTCAAGACAGCCAGGACTACACAGAGAAAGCCTTTCTTGAAAAGAGGGGAAAATGGCATTTGAAAGGGTACTTCTCATCTCACCCTGAAATTTACCAGTTTACTAATCTTCTCCAACAAGAAGTTAAGAATCAGTCTCCATTGACCCAGACTGGAAGTGTGGCCAATGGGCCAGGAAACAATGAGTCCTGTTCACACACCAGTGGTTTTTGTTAGAAGAGGATCTTCCTCTGTGATCATATTGTAATTAGGACTTTTCTGAAATCCAATAAATACTCTTAATTTATCATCACCATTATTGCTATCATTAATAACTGGAGGAGTCCCAGCATCCTCTGGCTCCCACCTCACTTCATTAACTTCCTTCTCCCTGGACCAGTGGTAGGTCCCACTCTGACTTAGAAAGTTACTATGCCACAGGAGACATTAGCATGGCTATTTTAAAAACTAATTTGATATGAGAATTTCACAGATACACAGTTCAATTTCTATACCCCCTTCAGAGTTTTTCAGACCACCACTTTGAGAAAGCTGGATTAACAAAACCACATTAGGTTCGATCCATTCCTTTCTCTAGTGAGAAGAGAGTGGGAACCAGGCAGAGGTTCCTAGAAGTGACATCACACCAACAACTGAGGTTTTCTTTACCAACATAACTGCACTCTGTGTGTGCATGTGTGTGTGTTCCTTCCTTCCAAACCTGGTTTGGAAAACAAAACTGTCAACTTTGCTGATGGATGGGCAGATATACCACTTAACTACAAGCATTCACTTTTTTGCACCTCAATGCCCTGGTGTGTTAAAATAATGACAATAACAGAATCACAGAGGCAGCAGCCAGAGGCCCAGCAGAGCTCAGTGTTAACCATTGCTACAGCTGCTGCTGCTGCCATGGCCCCGCCCAACTGCACTTGGTACTGGAAACCAGAAGTGAGCACAAGTGTTAATTCCTGTCTTCATCCATTCAACAGGTATCTCTCCTTTACCCAGCTGTAGCATTTCCCATTATAAAAACTGAGAATGATACAAGTGTATTAACATTTATACTCCCAGTTGGGAAGAATATACTTTAAAATAACAGGAATATTTCCAAAGCTTGGGGTCAGAAGAGAAAATTTTACCTCATATTTATGTCACTGGCTTGTTTTCCTTTAACAAAGTACCTGTCGGTTATACTATTCTTAAGTTTCTATTTTGAGAAAAGAAATAGAAGTGCAAATCACACAATTGCATGACAAACAACTACCAGACATACACATGGAAGAAGAGGAAGAAAAGTGAGAGGGAGGGAGGGGGAAGAAAAGGAGGAGGGAGAGGAGGGGTAAGAGGAAGAAGGGGGAGAGAGAAGGGAGAGGAGGAAAAGAGACAGAGGAAGAAGAGGAGGAAGAACAGGAAGAAGATGGAGAGCCAATGCCCTTCCTTATCAGTTCTCCATCATAATTCATGGAGAAAGTTAGAAAAAGATCCTGGATCCAAGTGGGCTCTGCAGGGTTAGGGTCCTCAAAGTCTGGAAGGTCCTGGAGCCCTCCAAATATCTGACTGATGTTGTGGAGATTTCCCTGAAGAATATGCTTGCATGATATCGCTGCATCCAAGAGAGAGAGCATTGTATACCCCTGGAGGGACTCTGAGAAATAGCAGACACACAGACCAGTTAGAAATGTGCACCACTGAGATGCTCCATGCGCCTTTGGTTAAATGTCAACCAAGGTCTTTTGTGTCCACAATGGCGTTAGTCTCCACAGCACTCAGAGCAGAACCTCCACTGCCATTGCCTCCTCCTCCGCCTCCTTTTCCTCCTCCCACTTCTGTGTATGCTTCTGAGACTTGTTTATCCTGAACTCAAGCATCTTGTATTTCCATTTCTTTTCTTAAAATAGATAGTTAAGATTAATATCATTGACAGGGATATGGTTAAATAGTTCATATTTAGAGTTCATTTGGGTCAAGGTATTCCAGACAATAAAACTGCTAGCAACCTCATAAAACAAACAAAACAAACAGAACACTATGCAGTCATCATTTACTCACTTTACCAACACACACTTGTGGCGCATCAGTTAAGTGCTTCATAAAAAACACTAATATGGTTCTCTCTGAATTCAAGAATCTAGTATATGAAAGATTGGGGGAAGAGCAAGTACACGTGTAATTGGGTGATGGTGAGTATATGGGAGAAACAACACTATGAAGGATGCTTAGGGCGGCTTTCTGTAGAGATGAAACAGGAGGCAATCCAAGCACACTGAGAGATGGAGGGAGGAATGCTACTTGTGGGAAATCCCACACCATGCTCTTCCTCTGATGCACTGTGTTACACTTTGCAACAGTTAGAATCTTCTCTGTTGCAAAGGATATACAGTTGGCTCAAAGTAGCCAAATGTTGGGATGTGGTTTATCCCTTAAGATTCACAGCATGGGAGAGTGGTTCTCAGGAAAAAAAAAAAAAAAAACGTGGAGAGGGTGGAACATTTAGGTATCCTAGAGAGAGGTCCTTAGGTCATCAGAGGGTGCTCTTTGTAGAGATTAGTGTATTTTCACTGACTCCAGAGTTAGTTCTCACAAGAGACTTGTCAGAACAATGTTCAGACTGCCTGGCTCCCTGCATAGACGTGTGATCTGCCTTTCTATCTCATCTGTCATGTACTACCACCATGAAAATGCAGCCTTTCCCAGAGCCAAGCTGATGCCACTCTGCTCCACTGAGTCTCCAGAACCATGAACCAATTAAATCTATTCTACTTTTAACATCACCCTGCCCCTCCTGTTTTGTTTTTAGTAGAAAAGGAACTACCAGGGTAGCTTAGGCAATAGGGAATTGCAATCACCTTGGTGATGCAAGTGGGGACCCAGAAACAATGCACAGTTTTGGTGTGGAAGCTTCAGGGCTCGTCTGATTCCATTCTACTCTCAGCTGGGTTCCTCTTCATGAGACGGAGGTACAGTTAATGATCAATAGACAAATCACTGCTAAAGAAGAATAAAAATAGACACGGGTGTTCATTGCTGCACATGAGCAACATCTAGTCCTTCCAGGCTTATCTATTCCCCCTTGATCCATAAATACCTTTCTGGCTTTGTTCACTTGAGTTCTTCCCCTGCAGCCCTTTGAGAACACTGCTTTGGGTTTCCTGATAGAAGAGGGAGGAAGGGTTGATGGACAAAGGGCTCAAAGGCTGGAATTGGAGATAGTTCTTTCCTGGGAACTTTATAAAACTGTAGAGAAAAAGAAGCTGCAGTCGACAGGAGTTTGTATGATGGGATAATGAGTGTTTTTAAAGCATTCTGACATTTGCAGCCTGCTATGAACGTTTACCTCTTCAATGAATACTACCAGAGAAACTGAATATCCACATATAAAAAAATAAACAAACATGAAATCAGATATCCTCCATTCACCATATACAAAAATAAACTCAATATGGATTAAAGGTTTGAATATGAGACTTGGAAATGAGAATGACCTACATGAAAGCCCAGGAAAAGCATTTGGACATCAGACTTGGCCGTGGTTGTGTAAATGTGACATCAAAAGTGCAAGCAGCAAAAGCAGAGATCAACAAATGGGGCCAAAGCAAGCCAGAGAGCCTTCTGCCCAGAGGAGGGAAGAATCCATAAGATGAATTTGCAAGCCACCAAGCTAATAAGAAGCTAATATTCAAAATGTATAAGAAGCCCACACTGCATGACAGCAAAAAAAAAAAAGAAAAGGAAAAATTATTTTAAAACCCATCAATTTTTAAAGCGTCCAAAAGGCTGGAGAAATGGCGCAGCATTAAAAGCACTGGCTGCTCTTGCAGAGGACCCATGCTCGGCTCCCAGCATCCATATGGTAGCTCACAACTGACAGGAACTTCAGCTCCAGAGAATCCAATGCCCTCTTCTGATTCCTGTGGGTACTGCATGCACATGGTACACAGACATACATAGGCAAAACACGCCCATACTCATAAAATAAATAAATCTTTTTTAAGGGAAAAAGTACCTGAACATAAATGTTTGCAAGATGTACAAATGGCCAAGAAATTAGCAAATGCACACGGAAAATGGAGGTTATCACCTCACTCCTGTTAAGACAGTTACTAGTTCTTAAAAGATCAATGTTAGTGAGGATACGAAAAAAGGGGGATACTGAGCACTGCTGGCTAGGGTGTAACAGATCAAACCCTTAAAGAAAGCAACATGGATGATTCCTCAAATAATTAAAAATAGCTACATCCTAGAATCCAGCAAATCTGCTTCTTAGTTACATGAACAAAGCCAATCAAGACTCAGAGATGTCTGCATTCCCATGACTATTATAGCCTTATTCACAATGGCCCTGATATAAAAACAATTGAAATAGCTACTAAGAGCTGAAATGATGAATTATGGTATATAACATGTAATATGCACAATATGTTATATGTACAGCATATGCTGTACATATATATTTGGCCATAAAAGAAAAATCCAGCACTTGGAATAATAAGAATAAATATGAAGAATATGCTAAGTAAATCAAACCAGATATTTAAAAAACTCCTATGTGACTGAAGGGACCAAAGCCAGTTGTTTTTTTCCAGGAGCCTTGCTAAGACCTCTGCCCCATATTACCCCACCATCCTATGTTGGCTCGTGTCTGGCTTCAACCAGACACTCAGGAAGTACATCCAGTCTTGCAGCCAATCAGGGTCCTACCCAGCCACAAGCAGGAACTGTTCTTGCTATTGTCAGTCAGGCAGACCTCTGACACAGCAGACAGACCCCTGACACCACAACCACAGTTGCTGACCAGATGCCACGAGCCAATCACAAAGTGACTCCTGTATCAGTAAGGGTCTATACCAAATCACTTAAAAGAACACTGGAATATCACAGCTGGAATTCCCCTAAGCAGGCTTAAAAGGGGCTACCTTACTCTCCCCAGAGGTTGAAGCCATTTTTAGGCAGGCCCCAGCATGCCACTCCTTTCTTGAGACTAAAGCTGCTTTCTGCAATTGTATATCATGTTGTCTTATGTTCATTTGGAGTGATCTGAGGACTTCATCATACATGGAATCCAGAGAAGTCAAATGCACAGAAATGGAGAGAACTGGAGTGTTTCTCTAGGAGTGTGGGAAAGAGAAGGGTTGTGGAGATGGTGATGAAGGGAGGCAACGTTTCAAGTGTACAAGACTGGTAAGGTCTCCAGTTTGTTACACAGCATAGTGCCTGTAGCTGGCTGTAATTTAAAATGCTGCTATTAGCACAGATTTTATGTTAAATTTTCTTACCACAAAAACTAACTGGGGGAGGGGCAGCAGTGGGAGATGAGAAAGGGTACACTGGAAGATGACTGATCTAATGCCTTAATAGTGATGGTTTCATAGGGGCACAGTTATACACAACTCATTAAGCTATGAAAAGCAAATGTGTACCGCTTTAGGAAATCCAGTAGGGTTCAGCACTTTTAAAGATGCTTGGAGAATTAAATAAAGAACCTGAGCCATGTTTAATTGCCATTTGTATTTTTAAACTAAGTTCTCTGGTAATAGCAGAGCTCTGAGACTAGTCTATATGGACTCTGGTTTCAAATGGATTCAGTGCTCCACCCATCACCAGACATACAGCAAAAGCTTAACAACCTGACTTCTTCCATCCCTTGGGGACAAGAACACCATGGATTTCTCCAGCTCTGGCCATGCCTATATAGGTCATAAAGAAAGGGGCTTGGATTTTTGGAAAGCCCCTGTTTAAAGGTTGTTGACATCTGGTTTACAGTGCAGTTCCAACTTATGCCTTGGGCTGCAAACGCTGATTTTAAACAGCCTGGATTTGGGGAAAAGGGGTTACATTTGTGAGGAGACACAGTTGCACAGGCTGTTCTCTATCTCATTGGCTGAATTGTTAGCATTTTCCTGAACATCCCGTTATCACCTGTAAGTGCTTAGCACACATAGCACTTACCTGGCAAGGTCATTGCAGAATTGGTACTACTCATATTTTCAGAACTTATTATATGTCATCTGTGGCAGTTTAGAGGAGAATGGCCCCCATAAGAATATATACATTGAATGCTTGGTCTGCAGTTGATGGAACTGTTTGGGAAGGATTTGGGAGCTATGACCTCATTGGAAGAGGTATGCTACTGGAGGTGGGCTTTGAGGTTTCAAAGGGTCACATAATTCCCAGGTAGCTCTTTCTGTCTCTCTGTCTCATGCCTTGAAGATCAGGATGTAAGCTCTCATATACTGGTCCAGCACAATGCCTGTTTGCTGTCATGCTTCCCACCATGATGGCAATGAACTTACCCTCTAAAACTGTAAGTAAGCCTCCACTTAAATGCTTCTCTTTATAAGTTGCCGTAGTTGTGGTGTTTTGTCAGGATAATAGAAGATCACCCTATGACACCATCCAGTCCTTATTCCCTCACACAACCTTAAGATATGTGTCACAAGACAAGAAAGACCACCCTCCTGCTGTTGTAATGATAAGTCACTGGAAAACAAAGGCTAGTGGTTCAGTTCTAAAACACTGGGAAAATAAGGGACAAAACTCAAAGTTGGGTAGGTAGGTGGATGACTATGATCAAAATACATTGTATGAAATTCTCAAAGAATGAAAAATAATTAAATAAATAGATACATAAAACTTTCCGGACTCCAAGACAAGGTATCACAGAGATGTTTGTACATCCATGCTTACTGAATTCACAATCGATAAGCTATGGAACCACCTAAGAATGCAACAGCAGAGGGATGGGTAGGGAAAAGGAGGTATACATGGATACACAGTGGGATTCTTCTCAGCTTTGAGGAGAAGCGAAGCTACATCATTAGATGCAACTGGAGGCACTCATGTTAAATAAATCAAGCCATTCGACAATCAAACCACAAAAACAAATATCCTGTGTTTTCTCCTATATGTGCTTTTTAGATTTTTTTATAGAGAGATAAAACATGTGTGTATATGATATAAAGGCAGAAACAAACTTTAAAAAGGAGACAAATGGGTAGAGATGAGGTAGGAAAAAGAGGACAGGGATCTAGACAGAAATCTGCTCAAAGTACAACATATATTCATATGAACTTTTCAAAATAATAAGTAAGAAAAGAACTAAAACATACAATCTTTAAGGAGCTGGAGAGATTGTTCAGTGGTTAAGACCACTAGCTGCTCTTTCCAGAGAACCTAGGTTCTGCTCCCAGCACTCACATGACCGCTCACAACCCTCTGTGACTCCAGTCCTAAGGGACCTTAAACCCTCTCTTCTGGCCCCTGTAAGTGCTCCACACATGTATGTACACAGACATACATATGGGCAAAACACACTTCCAGGTAAAGTAAAGAATAAAGTCTAAACAACAACAAAAAACTTTTAAATACAATCTTTAGAGCAATGGCAATCTTCCTAATGCCATTATTGTCTGTTGAAAGATGCCAAGTGCCTGGCAGACCCAAGTGAAGATACTAGACACAGCTCTGCATCAATGAACTGGCCAGTCAGAAGATGACTGATTGCCTCAGAGCTTCATGTAGACAAGGGCCCAGAGAAAGATGAGGACAGTGGAGGGATATGAGAAAGAATGACTACATCTTATTGAAAAGTATCTCTTTCCCAAAAATAACCAAGATGAATGACTTTACTGTGACACAGGACAAAGAATTTCAGTGTAACTGAGTTGACCATGAAAAAAATATTCAGCCAGCACAGCAAATCACCGTGGGGAAAATCAAAAGGGAAGCAGTCCAGAACGAGGGCCCTAGAGATAAAAATCACCTCTCAGAGATATTCTGGTGGACAAAAAATAAAATAAAACTTTTTTTCTCCTCAAGAATATCAGGCAATAATTTATGGTAGGAAAAAGCCATTAGGAACCAAATGACCTTCCCTTACCATGCAAAGCACATATTTAACACAAGCTCGTTATACCTCATTTCTATCAGTTCTAACCAGCTCTCCACTGGCTGCCAAGGTTGAGCCCCAAGAGTATTATCTGTAAGGCTAGCCCATTATTCTCAAAGTTATAAATGTCCTGCCCACAAAAGGAGTTCAGAAATGAAAACAGACACCCCCCATCCAGGAACTCCTTTCCAGACGTATAAATGGCAGGCATTCATTACAGGCATTCATTACTTGAGTTTCTGAGATGCTCAGCCTGCCTGCCAAGCATTCTTGAAGAGGAATTCAGGAAGAACACTAGTTCCAAGGATGTTTTTGGCAACTGCAAGATCATGATCAGAAAACTAAATGACCAGGGGCTGGAGATACAGCTCAGTGGTTGAAGAGCAGGTTCTGCTCTTCAAAGAATGGAAGTTGAGCTCTTAGCACACACATCAGGCAGCTCACAGATGACTGTCATTCCAGCTCCAGGGGACCAAGCACCCTCTTTTGACCTCTGAGTTTGTGCATGTACACAAACTCTTACTCGACTCATATACATACACATAATTGAGAATAAAAATTAATCTTTTTGAAAAGAAAACTTAATAATTATCTGGGGAAAACGAGTGACATTTGGCATCTGAGCCATTACAGGAACCAAAAACATTTCAGATGAGTCGAAGACTGAACGGTAAATTATGAAACCATTGATTAGGCTCCTAGAAAAGAATTTAGGGACCAGTGACAGACCCCTCCAAGAGAGGAAACTTCTGTGTGCACTGCAAAACTCAAGAGAGGCCAAAATGAAGTAGAGATGCATCAGACCAAAAAATTCTCCATGAAAGAAAATTCCAGAAAAAAAGAACCAAAGAGAAATAGCAAACTAAAGGAAAATCAAGTTGTAATGAAGATTCTAGACCAAGTTCTACTTTGTTCATATGCAAATACCTGTTATAAATCAATGAGAAAAATTCAACTACAAAAGAAAAACTAGTCAAGGGCATGGGCACCTAATAAGTAGCTAAAATGGCTTATAGGACAACTGTACCTAATCTCCTTAGAAGGGAAAAAGACATTGAAAATCACATAGAAACTTAACCTTTTACTTGTTGGACTGACAAGATTAAAAGAAAAACCTTTATATCATCTTGAATTAAAGCAGAAAGAGATTTGCATAGTTTATTAATGGGGATTTGGGTTGGTTTAACCTCTGAGGAAAGCAAGTTGGCATGACTTAGCAAAATTAAAATGCACATGTCATTTAACTCAATCACTAAAGTTCTAGTGGCCCATTCTGAACTGTACCTACATGTGTGTACCACAACTGGCAGTATCATTGTACCACTGTTTACTGCAGCACAAAACTATAAGGACCTGAATATTCACCAGCAGAGATTTGGTCCAAAACATTATGATAAATTCTGTGATAGAATATAGTGTCATGTTTCTAATATCAAGGATGTTTCTACATATGACTGGGCAGCTAAAACTCAAAACACATATATGGATCCTCCTTGTTTGCACAGTGGTATGTGCATAGTATGCTCAGATGTGATCATGGATTCACAGAATATCCCTGGCAGAAAAGTGGATAAGCTGCAATTACGATAGTCTCTGAGGGAAAAAAAGGTAGGTACCTGGGAATCGAGAGAAGAAACAAATGTTTATTTTATCATACATTCATTTATTTATCTTGTGTGTATATGGGGGTGTGTCTGGAGGACAGCTTGCAGGAGTTGGTCCTCTCCTCCTATCATGTGGGTCCTAAGGAGGGAACTCCAGCAGTCAGGCTTGACAGCAAGCAACCTGAGTACACTGAGCCATCTCACAGTCCCTAAAACTTCAGCAGAGGATAAAACTCACATACAGAAGAGGAACTGGACAGAGCCACAGTGCCTTTGAATGGGAGCCAAATTCCTTCCTGGTTAAGAGTCATTGCAGGGAGATAGTGTGAGGACTAGTGAGGGCCACCAGCATCTTAAAAATCAAAGAAATGCCTACTGGCTGTTTGAAGAAAACTAATGGAGAAAAAGGGAAGTGAACAGAGCCGAGACCCCGGAGTTATGGGAAGCCATCTGCAGTGCTAAATTTAAAGTCCAATGAGAGCCCAAAAAATCTCCCTAGCAGATCCTGAACTGCCATCTAAAATCACACCAAGGAGCTTTTCTTTGTTTAGGGTCTGTGCCCATCCCCAAGGCCCCATTTTTTTCCTGTAAACTTTGCACATTTTCTCAAGGGCCTGAGAGATTCAGGAACATATTTAAATTGTGTTTTCATAGGATTTTAAAAAGAAAAATGAATTCTAGCAGCTATAAGACTAAATGTCCTTTGTGACAGAACTCTACAATGCAAAGTATCCTTAAGGAAGAGAGGCTTGCCTTCCTTGCAACTGAGAGAAATGTATTCCTTTCAAAATGGTCCGTGCATGACATGATCTAATAAAGTCATGCCTTCAAGCATTTATCTTTTCAAAAGGTAGGGTAAAATATGAACAGTGCCTTCATCTCCCAGCAATGTTTCAGCCTTGGTAACACCCACATGTGACCATGGGAAGCAGATTTTTGGCTATCCATCTAACAGATGTGTGTACTTTGGAAGGAGCCAGGAGCATCACCAGGAAGCTGAGGTGCACCCACTAGGACACCTCAGACCCGCCCAATCAGCACATCCTTAGCAGCATCCCAGTAGCTCATGTTGCAGGCTAGCCTGACTCCTGCCCATCTCTTTATAAACCCCACCCCCTCACCTTCTTCTGAACCCACACTGTATGTGACATCACTTATGTCAGAGACTCAATTACCATAAACTGAACTGCTCATCATTCATCAACCAGTATTTGCCCTGTCTGTTCAAGCAGCATATTGGACTCCTGTGGGTAAACCCTAGAAAAACACTGACGCATAAGCCCATCATGATCATATTCTACAGAGGCACTGGTACACAGATTAATAGAAATGGGTTAATTTAAATGTAAGAGCTAGCTAGTAATAAGCCGGAGTCATCAGCCAAACATTTATAATTATTATAAAGCCTCTGAGTAATGGTTATTCTGGAACTGCTGGTTGAGAGAGAAACTTTGTTTACAGTAATATTTCATTATACCACTTTAAATGACATGTTATTTTATATTTATTTGTGTATATGTGCTTGCACAGATACAGAAGTCAGAAGACAACTTGTTGAAGTTGGTGCTCTGGCATGTTGCTCCTCAGACGACTGTCGGCATCTCTGAATCCGCCCTTCTTTTTCTGTATCTCTGCTTGGATTTCCCACCTGGCTCTATCCTGACTTTCCATAGGCCAAAGGAGCTTTATTTATCAACCAATGAGAGCAGCACAAATTCACCGCATACAGAAAGATATCCCACATCATTTTACACTATTGTATATTGTCCTGCTTGGAATATGAATTGTCAATGTACCCAGTGTATCCACACTGTAGATGCTACCCGCCTGAGTATCACTTAATAACTACACAGGTTATCAAAAAGACTGCCTGCATTTAAATGACCCCAAATCAAGAGAGGAGTGATGCTGGAAATATACCAACATAAAGGACAAATTGTAGAGTTTGTCCTTCCCTTGAGAAAGTTCAACAAAATGTTTTGAGAGAAAGAGATCATATTCATATGCTTTCTAGTATAAATTACTGTCAGAGTTACTTTGTTTTCATTGTTTTCAACCCCTGCCTTATTTATAATTAAATATTACCTTAGGTATCTGAATATAGGAAAAACAGGAGCATAGGCACCCACACAGTTCAGTACTATCCATTTTCAAACATCCCCTGGGAATGTATCCCCAACAGACAGAGGCTCTTCCTGTAAGCTCTAGTCTGCTATACTCCATGATGATATGGGAGTCTTTTATTTTACATGATTTTTCTTAAAATTGTTCTTTAAAACTCAGCTCTTTTGTAAGTCTATGTATGTGCTCTTGTGTGTATGTGTGTGTGAGGGCCACTGGTTATTACTGGACATTTCTCTTGTTGCTCTCCAACTCATTTTTGAGAGAGTCTCTCTGAACCTGGACCAGACTTCTTCCAGTATCTACCTTCCCAGCCTGAGAGTACAATCACTCACTACCATGGCCATTTTTTTAACCTGAGTTCTGCAGTATTAAACTGAGGTCTTCGTGCTTTCAACCATGCTGTACCAACAAAGCCATCTTCCAAGCTATTTCTCCTTTATTTTTTACATTTATTTATTTATTTATTTATTTATTTATTTATTTATTTATTTATTTATTTGGGATAGAAGTGCCATGATGAACAAGCAGGAGTCAGAGGACTACTTGCAGAAGTCCATTCTCTCCTTCCTCCATGTGAGTTCTAAGGGTCAAACTCAATTCTCTTGGCTTGGTGGTGAGCACCTTCACTCACTGACCCATCACATTAGCCCACTCTTTTTCTTTTCTTTTTTAATTAATTTGTTTTTTACATTCCAATCCCAGTTCCCCCTCCCTCTTTACCTCCCACGTCCTCCACTCCCCCCTCCTCCCATCTGCTCCACGGAGAGAGTAAGACCTTCCCATAGGAAGTCTACTAAGTCTGTCCCATCATCTAGTTGAGGCAAGCTGGCTCTTTTTATAAAATCATATTTTAAAATCAATTCTAAAAGGCTTAGTTCCTTAAACTATGAGTTGTGATTCCACTGCAAGTCACAAAAGATAATTGGAAGCAGGGCTAGTGAGATATCTCAGTGGGTAGAGGCATTTTCTGGGAAGCCTGACAGCCTGGGTTCGATCCCTGGACCCCTATGATGGACAGAGAGAATATATTTGTTCCAATTGCTCTCTATCTTTTAGACAGCCCCCCTCCTGGCACCAAAACACACACACAACACACACAAAAAAAAAGATAGTTTGAAATTTTAATTGGTAAAAAGTTTCTGACTTCTGTGACCAAAAAAATTAATTTAAAATCAAATGTGTTATGAATCCTGTATGTTTCCCACCACGTATTTCCAAGTTGTGTCATGAGACATCACTGCTCTCCTGGCTTTAAACACATAGCATGCACACTGTGTGATGCATATGCTGTCATCACACATGGCCAGTGAAATCTGCCTAAAATCCAGATTTGAAATTATGGAATGTTTTAAATGGCTCTCCCTTACTATGTACATGTTTTCCTGGGCTTAGAGAAAACTAATGGTTTATTACAGAAAACAAAGATGTAGCATTTTCCTACTAGCATTCCTTAGCATCTAAGTATCAAATTAGTATATCTTTGGATTGGGTTGTGTTTGACTGTTTAAACTATAAAATTACTGTTTGAGTTTGTAGTAGTTTGGTAAGGATGTCCCCATAAAACTTGTGTGTTTCAATATTTGGCTTTCATTTGATGGCACTACGGGGAAGTGTAGGAGAATTGGCTTTGTTGGAAGAAGTACATCACTGGGGCGGGCTTTGAGAGTTTAAAGACCCATGCCATTTGCAGTTCACTCTCTGTTTGTGCTTCTAGTACAAGATGTGAGCACTGAGCAGCCTGCTCCAGCCACCACACCTGCCTGTTGTCTCCACCCTGCTATTATGGACTCAAGTCCTCTGAAACCACAAGTCAAAGGAAACTCTTTCTTCCATAAATTGCCTGGAGAGTGGTGTTTTATTGTCACAGCCAACAACTGTGGTTGGGATTAAGCAGAATTTCCATCTATTTCTGCCATTTTGTAAAGTGTTAAAAGTGCTCTAGATTGTGTAGTATCAAATATTCAGCCAAGATTTAATTTACTATGTAAAAATAATCAGTGATAAAGAGATGGTTCAGTAGTTAAAGGTGTGTACTGCTATTGCAGGGGACTTGAGTTCAATTCCCAGTACCTACACCAGGCTGCTCACAACATCTGTAACTCTAGATCCTAAAAATCCAATGTCTCATCCACAGATATACACTGAGCTGAAATCGGGAATTTAGTTGAAGAGAGGGAGGAATGAAGAGAGAAGGGGTCTGTACCAGGTTGGAGAAACCCACAGGAACAGTTGGCCTGAACAAGGGAGAGTACATGGACCCCAGATGCTGTCAGGGAGGCCAGTACAAGACTGATCCAGACCCCTGAACATGGATGTCAATAAGGAGGTCTCTACACTCCAGGGAGCCTCTGGTGGTGGATTAGTATTTTCCCTGGTGCAAGAAGGGACTTTGAGAGCCCATCCCACATGAAGGGTTACACTCTGGCCCTGGACACATGGGGAAGGGCCCAGGACCAGCACAGGAAGATTTGGTGGACTTTGCAGAGCCCCCGTTGAGGGCCCTACCCTGCCTGGGGAGTGGTGGGTGGATGGGGTGGGGGGTAGGCTGGGGGTGGGGGAGGAGGGATGGGGGTGAGGGGAGGGAGAGGGAGAAGGGACTTACATGTGAAACAAGCTTGTTCCCTAACTAGAACTAATAAATAAATTTTTAAAAAATACTAGAAAATTAAAACAAAACAAAACAAAAAAAATCCAGTGTCTCTGAACTCTGTGGGTCTGCACTCACAGTGCGCATGCGTGTACGCACACATACACACACCCTTAAAAATAAATACTTAAAAATTAATAAAATCATGAATGATAAAAGGCCTATTTATCTCATCAGCATGCAATTTGCCTTTGTCTTTGACAGTAAAATTGTCTGTATAGTAAATAATTGCTTTATGACAAATTTCTTTATGATTTCTCATCAGTCAATATTTGATTCATAGACCTATTTCTTATTCCTATGGCTCTATTAAAACATCTTGAGCAAAAGGGACTGCAAGTTGATGAAGGTAGGGAAGCATCCTGAAGCAGCACAGCTGCTAGACCTTGGTGTTGGTCTAGCAACCTCATGCCTTGCCTTTCTACTATTCACCCAAGCTGGAATGTCAGAGTTACTTTGTGACAGGTGGGCATCTGAGGTAGATTTGCTAATGAATGAATTCTACTACTTCCCTAGACACTGTTTCAGCTGAACACTACTGTATCTATTTTGCTCATTAAAACCATACTCCCATCTCCAAAATAGCACCTAGCACAGAGTGGGCTTTGATGAAATACTTAACAGTAAATGAAACCATGTCAAAACTCAGCACCACCGCCCTGTGAAAAGCATCCATTTTCCTAGACTCATTTGTATTGTTGTCATAAGCACCTTGGCCACAAGAAACAAGAAAGAGTTGATTCCAGCTTACAGATCTCATCCACTGCAGAAAAGTCTAGGAAGGAAGTCAAGACAGGAACATGAAGACAGCAACTGAAGTAGAGGCCACAGAGGAACATTGACTACTGACTTGCTCTCCATGGCTTGCTCACTTTGCTTTATTATACTGCCCAGGACTGGTATTACCACCCCCAGGTGAGCTGGGCCCTCCCACATCAATCATTAATCAAGAAAATGTGCTAGATTGACTTGCCCACAGTCAATCTAATAAGACATTTTTGTGTCAAGTTAACAAAAAAAAAAGCAAAAAAACACCAGGATATCCATAATACCCACAACTATCTCTAAAATCCACTGGCTGGGCTGGAGAGCTGGAACATCATTTAAAGGTGCATACTTTCCCCCCACACACATAACCCTCACCACCTGTGGTGGGTGGGAGAGCTAACCTAGTCCCTCACCAACTGCAGCACTAGGGAGAGCAGGCCCTTTACCTCACCTAGACAGCATAGTGGAGCTGACTCTGTTAACAGGGATGAGGGTGAGCTGGACCTGAGAACACGAACATGGGAGATCTGGCCCTGCCCCTCATCTGCTATATGGTGGTGTGAATAGTGGGGAGATGTGATAGGGGAGATCCTTCTGTGTATGTTTATCTTATTGATTGTTAAATAAAGTACTGTTTGGCCAATGAGGCAGTAAGTTAGGCAGGACTAGGAGTCAAGGAGGATTCTGGGAAATGTAGTAAAGAAGTCTTGCAATCCAGGCAGGAAGTGACATAGCAGGGATACTCATATATAAGCAAGGGCAAGAAGGAAGTCGTCCCTTTTCTCTAGCTCTTCCTCCTGGTCTCTGCTCTGGAGTCGCCATGTGATCTGCCAGCAAGAGAGGTTGCCAGTTGAAGGCATCCTCAATAAGATAAGTCTTATAAAATATATAGATTTATGGATAATTAAGACTGAGATAGCAGATGAGAAATCCTAGTCATTGGCCAAGCAGCATTTGTACCTAATGTAAGTCTCTGTGTGTTACTTGGGACCTTAATGTGGTGGCGGGCGGAACTCGGGCAGCCTGGCGGAAAGACTTATTGTTACAGAGATGGCCCCTCAACCCTCACCACCTGTGGATGGTGGGAAAGCTGGTCCTGAGGTCAGGAGAATGGGTGAGCAAACTCAGCATCTCACCAGCAACAGCACTCAGGAAAACAGGACCTGCACCTCACCTGGGCACCATAGTAGTGCCAACCCTGCTGGTGAGGGCACAGGTGAGCCTGTCCTGATGTTGTGAGAGTGGGAAAGCTGGCCTTGTCCCCTTGTCTGCCACATGGTGCCATGTGCTCACCTGAGTAACACAGTAGAGCTGACCCCATTGGTGGAGGAATGGAGGAGCTGGCCCCAAGAATGTGAGTATGGGAGACAGAGCCCTGCTGTAGTGTGGGCAAGAGAGAGAAGCCCCCACTGTGCCTCTCAAAGCCTATGGTAGGTGGGAGAACCATCCCTGAGGTCACTAGAATGAGAGAGCTGGCCCTGCCTCTCACCAGCTGCAGTACTAGGCAGAGTGGTCTCTACAGCTCCACTAGGCAACATAGTAGAGCTGGCCCTGCTGGTGTAAGTGTGGTTGAGCAAACCAGGAAGATATGACAGCAGGAGAATCAGCCCTATCCCTTGCTGCTTACTACATAGCTGGGGCATACTGGCGAGCTCACCCTGGCATTGAGAATGAGAGAGAGCTGGCAGCCTGACCAACCCAGCAACCACCCAGACCCAGGAATGGAGCTATTGAGTTGATCCATCCCATCATTTACCCCTCTATGATCTGCTGAAGCACATGAAGGGGCTGGTCCTGCAGAGGCAAAGTTACAGGATTCCATGACACAGGACAATAACAGGATATCCAAGAGGAGCCCCAGTGAGGACCTAGTATTGATGATGCAGCAAAAACTGAAGACCTCAAACCAGACCAACAACTCAATTCAATGAACACTTGCAAGAAACAATATATGAATCAAAGGACTGTGTTATCCACTGTATCAACACTAGAGCAACCACAATGAAATGTTTTTTTTTCTTTTTTTTTTATCTTATTTTATCGGGGGAGGGGGAGTGAGTTTGCAAGGGTGGATGGGAAGGGACTGGAGATGAACGGGATCAAGATGCTTGATGGGAAATTCACAATTTACAAAAAGTTAAATTTGGAAAAATAAAAACAATATTCCACAACAACAACCAAAAAAGTACATGTTTGCAAAAGATCCCAGATCAGTTTCCAGCACCCAGATAAGGTGGCTAGCAATCACCTGTAACTCTAGTTCCTAGGGATCTGACACCAGTGGTCTCTGCTAGAACCTGTATACACACACACACACACACACACACACACACACACACACACACACACACACACTACTTAATTAAAAGTAAAATATTATTTTTAAATCTACCTTCCATCAACACCCCCTACCCCAAACCTTAACAATGAACCCAAAACAGAGTAAGATTACTTCCAAGAAAATCAACTGCTCCCCAGTTGCTCATTGGCTATAGATGCTGCTGTTTCTCTCCCATTTGAGCTCTTTTCAGACAGCTATTTCAGGTGACACCATTATCATCGGTGGAATTCAATAAAACGACCTGCTTCTCCCCACCACCACCCCACCTTTATTTTCTACGATCCATCTTCCAGCGGGAGACCATTACCCAGTCAAACAATGTTCAATTTCATCTGCATTACCGCTTCAAGAGAACACACAGAGAGCTCACACAAATGGGTGCGTAGTAAATTTAGTCTGTTAATAGGTTCATTCTTTATTAGGTATTTATTTCGGGAGGCGAAGTCCTAATTAGATCAACTGGAGAAGCTAAAAACTGTGGAAACCCACAGAGATTCTAGAATTCGATGGATTTGGTGTTGGTCTCAGGTTTTCTTTTTATTTTCTTTTCTTCAGTTGGCTGGAGAAATGCACGCAGAAATTTCCAGCCTCTTGGACGAGAGTTAGAGGTAAAAACCTAAGGACCATTCTGGTGAGGAAATAGCATTTGTCTTTCTTCTAAGGCAGAGTTATCTTGGGCCTGGAATCGAGGGGAAAGTAGCTCCCAGAGCCAAGGGTGAGCGCAATTTACTGCAGCAGGGGAATCTAACAAAGGCGGTGGTCTAGATGTTTGGCCTGAAGGCACAATTCAATTTTCAGCTGTTTCAAAGCTATTATGTCAAAGGCTGTTTGCATAAACATAATGTTGTTGCCTGGGTAATATCAACCAGGCAAGAGAGGAAACAGCTGCCCTCTACTGCCCAAAATACAAACAGCAGCCTGACTCCCTCACCATGGCAAACTGCTGATACATATAAATAAACATAAACATACACAGAGCCGGCAAATGGCGGGACATATCCAGAACTTTCTGATTTTTTTCTTCTAACTTTCAAACCAGAAGTGATTATTTGGTTTTGTTTCAGTAGGTTGAGGATGTGAGGAGTTGATTGATGGTGTGGGAATCTGTAAGAAAGCTATTTCCCTTCTGAGAGTTTGTAAAAACATTCCCCTCACGCTCTCATCTTCCCACCCACACATGCACATATATATTTTTTTATCATCACATTGATATTTAATATGTTTTTTTACCATAGGAAGGAGAAATAAGCAGTGACTCACTGGGGGAAAAAAAATCAATACGTTTCAGAATGGGCTAAAAATGTCACCATAAAAAAAGTTTAATGTTTATGAGGGCAAGAGTGGAACAGGATGTCTCCTCAGTTTCACACAGAAATGTACGTATTTCCTCAGGCTTCTCTCTTTGTCCTTTTCTGGTGAGGGGGGGAAGGGAACCTTGGCAAAGCACTGTAGTCAACATTTTACACTCTAAGAAAACCATGTGTAACTCTTGGATGTTCCTCCTACACAGATGGGTTTTGGTGAGACATGACAGAGGCCACTCTGGGCAAGGATTTTTAGAGTGGGATGCTGCTGGAGGAGTGGAGCCCCAGATCAAGAGGAAGGCCAAGTGTGAACAGGTGGAAGAGGTGTTGAGAGAACACTGACACAAGGCCAACACATCAGATCAGCCCAGAAACGGATGTGGAAGAGAAGACCACATATCCAATGACACCGATCCCAGTTGCCAAGAACCAATCCCCAGGTGGACTTGAGGCTAATGTTCTATAGCCAGAGGTGTGGCTAAAGGCTTTATTCCAAAATGTCCAGACTTGGTTCATTACTGGACACAAGTTATACCCTGTGGTATCCAGTAAAGTTGTTGCATAAAATCTGATCAGCTGGGGCTAAGCAGACGTCTCAGTCAGGACAGTATTTCGCAGGCAGACCATAAGGGCCTGAGGCCAGATCTTCAGCACCCATTTGAAGAGCTGGGTACAGCAGCACAATCAAGCCCTGGGGAGGCAGAGACAGGCAGAGGTCAGGAACTCACTGGGCAGTCAGCCTCGGCAAATCAGTGAACTTTAGGTTCAGGGTAAGAAACTGTCCCAAAAATAAGGTGGAGAACAATTAAAGAAAACACAGACACACTCATACACTTGAACATGCATACATACACTACACAAACACAAACATACACACACAAACACACACATAAGCAAACACACACACAAGAAAAACCCCTGAAAAACATAAATACATCCTGGAGTTTATAGGCAGAATTTACAACGTAATGGAATTTATAGCTTAGTGAGAGAGACCAGCCTTGATCAGATAAAGCAATCAAGTTAATTTAAAAACAGAGATTCTCTTCAAATGTGGGAGCTGAATAATATGACCCCATTAGGCTGGGGTCATATAATTTTAAGTTTTATAAGCAGAGTAAAAGTTAAGCATTGCTTATCTATAGAGGACTTGCCAGTGACATCTTGGATCCTTAGTAGATAGGTTTCCTTTCTGAGACTAAATAGATTGAGTTCAAATTTTAGACCTACCAGTGGCCATCTGTGTAACACTTTGGCAAGATTCTTCATCTTTCTGTGCTTTGATTTCCTTGTCTGCAATAGGGGGTGATAATAATAATAAGCATCTGCCCTGTGGAGTCACTTATGAGGATCACACGAGAAAGCCTGGTGTATCTGAGGCACTTCAAACAGTGCCTGAAATCACATGAGTGATCTGTAAATGCTCAATGAATTCCCCACCAAGTACCCAGGACTGAAAAGATGTTAAATTCCCCCACCGAGTAGCCAGCACTGTGAAGAAGAGGGTTTATCAGTGCTGTCCTTATCATCAGGCATAGCTTTCAGATGAACCACACATCCATCTCCATCTACATGCTTGAGACCAGAGCATTTCTCAGAGGCTCTAGCTAAAGAGCGGGCTAATTCTGCACATTAACTGGCATTTATTAGCAAAGTCTTGGTATTAGGGCTCTAAAACTGCACTGTGTGGGAAAAGATAGATTACAGAAGGCAAGGGCTTCTCTGGTTTCTTGCCACATTCCCAGCGGTTTGCCTCACCCACCCACACAGCAACAGAAATCCAGGGCTTTGGTGACCTCACATCTTCTCAGTTAGTATATTAAAGGATAGAAAGGAAGAATGGAATGGTAATTAGGGAGATCACATTTGGAGTCAAAAAACTGAGCTTAAATTCCATCTCCACCCTTTCCTTACATATGACACTGGTTGAGGAAGTTACACATTCAAGCCTTTTTTATTGGCAAAATGGAATCTGTGATTGCATTTTCCTTACAAATATGTTGGAAGAATAAAATATAGTAAAAGAAAAGGTTCCTAATGTGATGGTACTACAAGGACTGGAAATGCAGTTTGGTGTGTATCATGTGCAAGGCCTGGTGTTCAATACCTAAGATCAATAAATACAAAAATAGATAAATAAACCCTAGTGTTTGAATGCAGACTGTGTCAAGATCATTCTAAAGAATAGTTATGTTTCACAACAACCTAGCCCAAATATTCCCACTGAACAAATGATGTTTGGAATAACTGATAATTTACTAATGCCACACCATTTCAAGACATTTCTGGTTGGAGGTAGGGCATAGAGTCCTGGGATTTCTTTCTGTGTCATGAACTTCTCAGTGGTTCAGATTGTTTTGCATTTCTAGTGTGCTTAATTTGTAAGTAAAACTACAAGGGATGAGACACTGCTCTCACCTTCGTGGAGCATTTAGTTTTATTGTTCAGACAAGATGTGGGCACTTGTTGAGTTATTGCCCTCATCTCCACATATTCAACTCTCTCCCTCACATTTGATGTCCAAAAGCCCTATTTCCACTACTCAATGTTAGCATTATTTACTATCAAAACATTAGTTAGGAATTCCACAGAGGAGCCAACCTCATTAACGTTAGATGTGAAATGATCCACTGCCCACTCTGAATAAGCCCTTGCTTGTTGTTTTCCACCTGACATCCAGACATCCTCTGTTCTTATCAGCACTCCAACTCTACTCTGGAGCCTCTGACCTTCAGTCAACTTGCTTTGAAGAGAATTGATTCTACTCCAAGCTCTGATAGGAGAGTGTAAAGAGGAGAACTAGTGTTGACTTAGGCTTGGCCGGTCAAACCAGGGATTCTCTAATCTAAGCAACTGGTTGGGAGATCAGAACACTGGAGGTTTGTCTGAGACTGGTAAGAAAACACTATCATGATTTCTGTTGGGTTGGATAGCAGTAAGGAGTTTCCAGGATGCTCTGGTTTCCTTTCTGTTGCAGTGATAAAGCACTCTAGCCAAAAGCAATTTAGGGACGAAAAAGATATATTTGGCTTATACATCCAGAGCACAGTCCATCACTGAGGGAAGTCAAGGCAGAAACAATCAAAAGCTTGAAGGAGAAACTATGGACAAATTGTTCTCTCTGTGTCTTTCTTTCTCTCTCTTCTCTCTCTCTCCGCTCTAGCTTGCTCACAGGTACATGCTTAGCCCAGGACCACCTGCCTAGTGATGGTGATGCCCACAGTGGGCTAGGACCACTGCATCAAATTAACAATCAAGACAATCACACACACACACACACACACACACACACACACACACACACACACACACACACAGGCATGACTACAGACCAATATGATAAAGACAGTCTGCTGATTTTAGCATGCATCAAGTTGACAATGCTAAGTAGGACACTGGCCATCATTAGGACCCTGGGAATGAAGCCAACATGACAAGAGGCAGATATGAAAAATGGAAGGAAATTAAGGTCTCATGACATCTGTTGAGCTGATGGTCATGAATGTTATGAAGCATACCATAGGAGAAAGAAAAATGTTTCTTTTTCTGTGCAAGTCCATGCAAATCCCCTCTCTGTTTAATCTGGTCTTTATTAGAGATGTGTCCTTTTCAGCCAAATCCAGTGCTTGTATTATTATAGCAATTACTGACTATATTCACTCTTCTGCATTTTTATTTCTGAGAAACATCTCTCCAGAGTTGATAGTGTTCTCCAAAGAACAGATTGAACAAAAGCTTACAGAAAAACCTGAGGTTAAGCCAAACTAACACCACAGATTTGACCCCAACCGTGTAAAGCATAATGTCGACCTCAGTACCCAACAAATATCCATTCCTTCTATGTCCTTTACATGAGGTCACTAAAGAACAAGACTTGGTGAGCAAGTTGGATCAAAAGTAAGCCAATTTGCTAGCTCCAAAGCAACTGAGTTGAGAGAAGCAAATGCTAAAACATCTTCCTGTGTGGGACAGTAGGACCCCAGAGAAATTCATCTCATGTTTTTCCTTCTAGTATTGTTTTTCCCTTTTCCTCCTATGTATTCAAATACCAAGATCTGTGCTTTCTTGCCCAAGTAACTGTACAACTGATTTTTCTCTGGACTTTGTCTTTAACCACCTACACTGGTAATGGAAACTGTTAGCATGTGGCTATTTCATTTTGGACTCCCCAGAATAATTTTAAATATTTGAACCAGCATTTGACCCATGGGCGATTACTCATAAAAATCTGGATTTTTCTTGAAAAATTAGAAATCCAACAACACAAAGCAACATGGGTGGCATAAGCCAGAACTTACAAGCCTCTTCCAGTCAGAACATAGGTTCTGTAGTGCATTGAGCTCCTACCTAACTGCATGACTGACACCTACCTAACTTCCATGGCCATTTGAGTTTGCAGTTCTTGGCCTCACCCTATGGAGGACAGTATGACATGAGTCCTGAAACGATAGGAGCAGATGGTAAAATTGCTCTAATGGAACCAAGAAGAGAAAGTCTCAAAGAATGAAGAAAGTCCTGGAGACCAAGAGAGAAGATAAGAGACCTTTGGCACCAATGAGAGCAGAAGCCCAACCAGACTAGCAGTTCCAGAGATGGTACACCATGAGCCAAGAATGGCTGTCAAGATCTGTGTTGACAGTGACTTTCTTGTTTCCATTGTGACTCAAAATGCGGCTGATCTGGATTGGTAGCAATCTTAGGAGTCAAGACACATGGATGGTCTTTATCCTAGGACCCTCCCAAGTCCTGTGACTACTGAAGATTCCTTTAATGCTTCTAGAGATAAAGAGAAAGATACTCTCAAGGACTAAGCAGGATTGAACTTCTAGCCTAACAGTAAAGTGAGGCCTTGAATTGTTTTGAAACAAAAACAAGGTTTCTTAAATACTTGAGACTAAAAGCTGCTGTTACACTAGAATGCTCTAGAAAGTCAAATACTGCCTAGATACACACACCACACACACACACACACACACACACACACACACACACACACACACACGCACAATCTTTTTTTTTCCATTTGGATCTTTGTTTGTTTTGTTTCAGTACTCCTGGGTAGGTTTCATCCGATATCATTCGTGTTTGCATTGTTCCTATGACTACCACAACCTTGACCCAGAAAGGCCTACAATTGACCATGTCTTTAAACTCAGGATGTTTGGCCATTCTGGTTTCTCTGATGGGGACACTGTGATCCAGAGATGGAGCAGGAGTCAACACATTCCTCCCATACTAGAAGGCAGCCAGATGAGAGCTTCTTAGCTGACAAGAAGAGCTCGGCTGAAGCAAGTGTGCAGAGTGGGTGGGAAAGTGGCTCCCTGGGAGCTCTCCAGAGCACACATGTATCTTTTGGGGACTTGGAAGCCAATGTTTCCACCTGGCTGTCAAGAGCACCAGATTTTGTATGGAATGGAGCAAGTTCAAACCAAGGCTCTGCCCTCTGCCCTTTCTTACTTAAGAAGCCTCAGTACCCACATCCCAGTTTTATCAGAGAGATTCCAGGAGGTCCAGAATAAAATATGTCTATGCTTATTCACAGTAAGAACTAAACTGGAGGTTAGTCTTTCAAATAAAAATTCTTGTTGTTAATGGGAAACAGCTGAGGCACCCTGGGAATTCAGAACCCAAATAATGAAGCCAGCTAAATCAACATCTACCCAGTGATTTCATCTATAGAACATACATTTACAAAAAGAACAGCAGACCCAGTGCCAGTGTGTTTCCATTCCAGACTTGGCCCAATCCAAAGTAAATTCAGATTTGTCCTTCTCTGCCTCAAGAGCTAGAACTTTCTTGTGCTCAAGGAAAATGGAGACCACTATTCTATAGGTTTGTGTGTGAAAGGAACTGCACAAGAACAGCTAACAATTGTTCCAGAGAACAAAAAGGAGCCCAACAAAATTAACCAAAGCAAGTCTTCCAGTGGAAACAAAGAGTTAGGCCAGACCCAGGAGACACACCTGTGGACACCATGGACCGGTTCAGCATTTTTTTTTTGATGTATTAATCTCTTTGTTGATCTGTTAGAGTATTTCCTTCTGGCTGGCCATGTAATATTTCATGTTGTCTTTTCAATGTCCATGGTCTCAAAGTAAGCTATGTTCTGTCTGAAGTAACTTTAGGTCCTCTGAACCTTCAGGTAACAATCCTACCTTCACTTGAGACTTTGCCTTCTTCTCACTAATCTGGAAATATAATGCCTTCTTATCACTAATTCCAGCAATTTAATGTCTTCAAAAGTATTTCAAGGAGCAAAGGAGGTTATCTCTTCATTTCAAATCCACATTTTAGACAGGCTTTTCATGCTCCTATGAGCAAGCCTGACAGTGGACTTGCCTCAAGAGTGACTAAAATAACAATGCTAAGTAGTGATATCTGGGCTGTGTGTGGTTCACTTGTCAGCTGAAAGATGACCCATAAACACAAGGCATAAACTTCATCAGTATAGGAGACACGTGCCAGGACAGTATGTCCTACAACTCTAAGTACCTCAACTAGGCCAAGTCCCAGACAGAGGACTATAGAGAAAGACATGAGAAAGATCATAGACTACAGAAACACTGCTGGAAAAGCCACCTGGCCTTTGCTTGATACCAGAAAATTTCCTTCAAATTAACATCTAAGATCCCCTAAATACCTTTATTTCTGGGATATCACAAGCCTTTATGATCTAAGGTAGGATTGCCTCAAAATTCCAATTCTTACATTGTGGAGAAAGCCTAACATCTCCTGGAAATTCCTGTGTTTTCTTAGAGTTATCTTCCCATTAGCTGACTCCCTAGTCCAGGGGAACAACTCTGCTAAAGGGATACAGACAGGAAGCTCAAGCCCTCCTCTGGTTAAATCTTCTCAGAAAATACCTGATAATGATTAGGCTTGAGAAAAAAATAACACATGTTCTCCAGCAAGCCAACTTGGACCCCATAGTCAATGACCTCTTTTGATGGAGCCTCTGGGTTCATCATTGCTATCCATGACCTTGCACTACACATAACTGACTGCTTCCTCAACACTAGTTATCCCAGCCTTGAGTATGACAGTTGTTCTGCTAGTGTGATTGTGTAACTTAGTTCACAACCCACAAAGAAACAGAACAAACATATAAAATTCCAGCTCTCATTCTTATTATAGTTCAGTTGAATGCTTAACGCAAACTCAATAAAAGAACACTTAAAAGAGAAATGCCCATTAGGTTTGATCTTGGTGTTGGGGCAGATCAGAATAAATGGTAAGGGAATCTGGAAGTAACCAATTGCCTTCTAATTGGATTTAAGCCCTGTTTGACATGAGAAATACATGCCAGAGGTGAACCTGCTCCTATCATTCTGCTAAAGGGACACAGCATCAAACTGTCCTCTAAGTCTCTATCTACCCTAAGATGAGTGTAGCCTTCAGACCTCATCAGAGAAGTTTCTTTGTTCAGTGGATGGTGGTTAATGCAAACACTCGAAACTCATCGAAGTGTAGAGACAGTGTCAGCCACAAATAGGACATCTGTATCATACCCCTCCCCAAGGCTCAGAGACCATAGCAGAAAAGAAAGATTTTTTAAGACCCAGAAGTCAGGGAGGATCAGAGCAAAGCAGTTTCTTTCAACATGATTGCTAAACTCATGAACTCACAGCAGATACATCTATCTACACACACTCCATCCAGTAAACATTCTAACATGGAATTTGGAGAGGTTTGTGAGCTCCCACTGCTAACTGAAGAGCTATGGACATTTGGAGACTTCAGGAGGAAGGAGAAATAAGTTTTATTTTAGGATGTGACTACTGGTAGGTTGACCATGATTCAATGGATGGCTCTGCTCCCAGGAGTATAAGGGCAGTACAAATTGGATCCCATGGGTAATCTTTCTTTTTAAGAGGACAAGAAGAATGAGAGGGGTAAAGAGGTAGAAAAAATGGATCTGAGAGCAGTTGGCAGGGGCATGTGGATTTAGAATGAATATAATCAAAATACATTGCACAAGATTCTAATTCAAAAGTAAAAAATTTAAAGGTAAGTGGATGACAGTAAACCTCTGGAAGGAATCTAGATTGAGCGTCCTTCCCAACCTTCATTTAAATTGATACCACAATTAAAAAATAAAATAAAAATGAATTGTCACAGATTATGGAGTGCCTGACCATGGAAAGACCTTGGGAAGACACCAAATGATGAGTAAATGGACCCATACTTTATGTGTTTAGGTCAGATTAAAATGTATAATTGTGTTTTTTTATGATGCCCTCATATAGGCATTTTTTCATCAACTACACAACTGTCCCTGTCATATCAGAGACACTCTAAATCTTAACAATTCAAACTTGACAGGCACAGATGGTTTCTCAGAGCCCATATACTTAACCAGGAATTTATGGTCAGGCTAAAAACGACCCAAGAAATCCCTCCAGATGTATTCAAACCATTGCATTCGCATGGGAGTATGCAGCAACTGAGTTTCAGTTTCCAGGATGTTGCCTTCACAGGGTGACCAGTCACACCCATCTGCCTGTGACTGTCCCAGTTTACCCTGAAAGTCCTACATTGTATGGATGGCCAAAGATCCTAGTTAGCCAGGTGGTTGGTTACAATAGTGTAAGGTTGCCTGATAAAATGCAGAATGCAAAGATGAATCTGAACTTCAGGTAAATAATGACTCCCCTTTAATACAAGTATGCCCTGATCCATTGTTACAGTTACTCTAAGCATGCTGACACACAGCTGTAATCCCAGCACTCAGGAGGCAGGAGGATCATCACAAGTTGGAGGCCAGCCTGGCATACATAGTGATTTCTAGGATAGCCGGGGTCCCATAATAACACCCTGTTTAAATAAAAATAAACAATTATTTGTCTAAAATTCTTATTTAAGAACTGAAGAGATGGCTCAGCAGTTAAGAACACTTGTTGCTCTTACAGAGGACCAGGGTTAGATTCTTGGAACCCACATGGCAGCCCATAACTGTCTCTAACTCCAGTCCCAGACACACACATGGTACACAGACAACCATGCAGGCAAAACATTCAAACACATAAAATAATAAAATAATTCTAAAATTAATTCACATTTAAATTGATGTCTTGTGTTTTTACTTGAATAATCTAACAACCCTACCCTAATATAGTAATTAATAGTAGGAATAGTATATTAATAACACTAGCAACAACAGCAACTAGCAATTACTGAATGTTTTCTTTGTGTCACACATATCTTAATCCTAACTACAGCACAGTAAGTTTGGATTGCCACTACTTCCTCTCTGCGTATCTGGTGAATAAGAGTTAAAGAAGTAAAATGGAATGTCCATTATCATGTAGTGAATGCAAAAGTCATGGGAGCATCCACAAAAATCTGCCCTACAAAAGGAGAAAGTTAGGGCCGATGACATGGCTTCCCAGGGAAGGGCCTCTGTAGCTAAGTCTAATGATTTGAGTTCGATCCCCAGGACACACATAGTGGAACCCACATAGAGAGCCAACCCCACAAAGTTACCCTCCGCTATTCAAAGGCACACATGGCATGCACATGGCATCCCCTGCCGACACACACACACACACACACAGAGAGAGAGAGAGAGAGAGAGAGAGAGAAGAGAGAGAGAGAGAGAGAGAGAGAGGGAACACTGAGGGAAAGCTATGTCTCAAAATGGCAAATGTGTCTGCTTGCCATCTAGATTCTTCTTCCCACTCTCGAACTGAGAAACTCATCCTGAGCCCCTGCGTATGCCCTCAGAACTGTGCATGGAGGCTTACAGACACAATGCGCAGCCTCACTGCTTCACCAGCAGCATCCTGTTTCCCTGTCTCTGCTCTCACTCCCCCACTTTTCTCACAGGCGTTATCAGTCTTGCCCCTGAAGACTCCCAGCCCACCAAGTGGACAGCGGCTCCAACCCTCGCTGAAATCATTTCCCTCCCAGAGCAGCTTCCTGTTCCCCAAAATCTGTTACCACTGTGACCAAATATCCTGTGCTTTGTACTGGGACTCGCACGGAGGTGACCGACTGCCTGAACTAAGGAAGTACAGGCTGCAGGAAGCTGAATGCTAAAAAATGGGACCATCTCTGGTAAAAAAAAAAAAAAAAAAAAAAAAGGAAGAGTTGATGGCCTACCACTCCAGTCGACCCACATGTACTTTTTGGAGAATTATGTGTGTGAGACAGAAGGATCATCACAAGTTCGAGGCCAGCCTGGCATACATGGTGAGTTCTAGGATAGCCAGGGTAACATAACAACACCCTGTCTAAATAAAAACAAACTATTATTTGTCTAAAACTCTTATTTAAGAACTGAAGAGATTACTCAGTGGTTAAGAACACTGACTGATGTGGTAGACTTTGGGGAGTCCCTTTTGAGGGCCTTACCCTGCCTGGGGAGTAGAGGGGGGATGGCTAGGGGCAGGTGGGATGTTGGGGGGGAGGAGAGGGAGAGGGAGAAGGGATTGACATCTGAAGCAAGCTTGTTCCTAATTTGAACTAATAAGATAAAATAAAAATAAAAATAAAGAACCCTGACTGCTCTTCCAAAGGACCTAGGTTTCATTCCCAACACCCACACCCACACGACTGCTCACAATTATCTTTAACTCTAGTTCCAGGGAATCTGGTGCTGTTTTCTGGCCTTTAGGAGCACCAGGCACACATGTGGTATATAGGCATATATGCAGGCAAAACATCCATACACCTAAGAAAGAAAGAGAGAGAGAGAGAGAGAGAGAGAGAGAGAGAGAGAGAGAGTTCAGAGACCAATGGAAGATGTCAAGTGTCTTCCTGAAACACACAGTTTCAGCTAGGCTGAATGGTCAGTGAAATGTCAAATCCACTACTTGCAGCTAGTTCTTTTTATATGTATTCTGGGGATCAAAGTTCAAGTTATGCTGGTACAGCAAACTTTCTTACCCACTGTACCATCTTGCCAGCTCCAACACAACTCTTTGGTGAATATTTTCTAATCTTATCCTTAGGAAAACCTGGGAGGAGCAAACCCATTGTATATTCAAGGGAAACCCAACCACAGCATTGCCCAGTAGTCGCCCAAGTTGCACAGTTGTGAGCCACAATTGAGCCTACCAACTGTGTCTCCCTCTAAAGTAAGCTGGGAAGTGTTCGATGTCCAGGGCTCTGGTGGTGATTTGAATAAGAATGGCCTCCAATAGGCTCATATATCTGAATGCTTAGTCCTCAGCTGGTGGAACTGTTAGGGAATGATGGAGAGGTGGCCTTGTTGGGGGAAATGTGTCAATGGGGGAGAGCTCTGAGATTTCAAAAGCTCATGTCATTCTCAGTTAGCTCTCTTTGCCTCCAGTGGTTGTTTCAAGTAGTTCTCAGCTACTGCTCCAGCACCATGTTTGCCTGCCTGCTACCATGCTCCTTGCCATGATGGTCATTTGCTAGAACCTGAAATTAAACTCTTGCTTCTATAGGCTGTCTTGACTGTGGCGTCTTGCCACAGCAATAGAAAAGCAACTGAGACAGCTCTGGAAGTTGGACTGCTTGAATCAGGATCTTGAGGCAGATCCCCAGGGTCCTGATACAAGCAGTGATATTAAAACTTATCTCCCTGTTTTATAAATATGGCTCACCTATTAAGTGCAACTGCTCTTCCAGAGGACCTGAGTTCAATTCCAAGTGCCCACATCAGGCAGCTCACAACCTCCTATAACTCCAGCTCCAGGCTGTCTAATGCCTCCAGCTTCTGCTGGCACAAACACATACACATGATTAAAAATAACAGAAATATTGAGGCCATACACGCAGCATAGAGCCGGTGCTATGGAGACTTGCCTCACTCCGTCCTATTACTGAAACTATTGTTGTGGAAAATGGTTTCTGCTCTGCCATCAGCCCCTGAAGTTGGAAAGATTCCCGCTAATGTCCTTATTCAGCTGGGAATGCAGCTCAGTGTTAGAAAGATTCTCTGCATCGCCAAATGAAAGAAGCCAGATGGTGGTGGCACACAACTTTAATCCCAGCACTCAGGAGGCAGAGGCAGGTAGATTTCTGTGAGTTCGAGGCCAGCCTGGTCTACAAAGTGAGTTCCAGGACAGCCAGAAATCCAGTCTCAAAAAAGAAAAGGAAGGAAGGAAGGAAGGAAGGAAGGAAGGAAGGAAGGAAGGAAGGAAGGAAAGAAAGAAGGAAATGTGAGAAGAGGAAACAGAAACAAAGAGACAGAAGAGGAAGAAGGAGAAATAGGAGGAAGAATAGTAGATTGCTCATCTGGAACACCCTTTGCCTGAACCCAAGCATTGCATAAGACTAAGTATTGTGGAACATACATGTAATGCCAGCACTTAGGAACTGTAGCAGGAAGTTCAAAGCCATCCTTGGAGACATAAAGAGTTCAAAGCCACCCTAGGTTATTTCAGACCCTATCTCAAAATAGTGATGGAATCTAAAAGCCCTTCTTTAGTCTTATAATCAGCCAATTAAAACCAATGCTTTCCCTAAATATTTGTAAAAGCTCCAACTTACGTACTCCCTAATCTTTGTAAAACTGTAGAACTTTTAAGTGAAAACAAAAAAAAAAGCTACATTTTCAGTCAAGTATAGTGATTTACGTCTGTAATCCCAGCACCCAAGAGGCTAAAGGCAAGAAGACTACATACAAGTTGAATAGTAAATTCAAGGCTAGCCTAGACTGTATAACAAGACCTCAAAAAGAGAACAAAACAAAACCTCCATTTTCAGGTTTTATTCTTGAATGCTTCAATCTTCTGGTTCTAATCTGTGCCCTCTTGGACTTCCTTCCTTGACCGATGGTTAACTGCATCTTTCTTAAGCTGCAAATAGGTTCAGGTAAGTTGGGTTTAAACAAGATTTTCCTCTGATTCCACCCCACTGAGTGATGCAGTGGGCACAGAGACTGAATCAATTTTGTTCACATCAGCATTTCCTTTGGTATCTAACACAGATGCCTCAAGAAATACACCCAAATTATTAAGAGATCCACATCAATTTTATCCTTTCTTGTTACTCCATTATCTGACATAAAACACCCCATTGTCCTCATACTGCCCTTATAAACTGAAACACATTCTGGGTCTTGGTTGGCAGTCATTTTTAATTCATGTATAATAACCCAAATTTTTAAAAGTCTACAGACTATTCCACAACTGATTTCAGAGAGAAATGTGTCCTGAATCAAGGAGTCCGAGAACAGGAAGACCACCACACCAGAAGCCAGCAGACCTGGTGACCGGATTGGCCATCTGTGCATCTTTAGGAAATGGAAGAGCCTGGGGCATTTGAATAGCTGCTTCCACTAGCATACTCAGTATTAAACTCTTCCTACAGATTATTTCAAATGGAATTTCTTTCCCCAAAAGGTATCTCCATCAAAGTTCTCAGAACAATGTTTGGAGACTGTGTGTTTGACCCAAATCACACCTCTATAAAAGCCAGGAATTGAACTCATGTCTGATGGCCAGAAAGCACAGACTTGTCTCCACTTTCCTGCTCACCTCTCATGAGAGGATGATTTAAAATACAGGGGACAGAAGGGATGTCTCAGTGTGCAAACACTTGCTACTTAAGTTTGGCTGAATGAGTAAAGCACCTAGTCTAAGAACATGAGAACCAGAGTCCAATCCCCAACATCCACTTAAATGCCAAGAGCACAGCAGCCACCAGTAATCCCAGCACTTGGAAGACAAACACAGTGAATTCCTACAGAAAGCTAGCTAGCTGAATTAGCCAAATTGGCTAGTTCTGGGTTCAAATGAGAGACCTGGCCTCAGCACATACCGTGAGAGAAAATCAAGCAAGATACCAACCTCTGGTCTCCACACCTTGTACATGTGGATAGACCCACTCACAGGTGTGTCCACACATGGGGAATACATGTTTGTGCACATGTGCGCGTGCACACACACACACACACACACACACACACACACCTTATATGCAAAAAATTAACAAAATTTTCTAAATTGTTTTGTTCAATCAGTCTGTCAGTCCATGGGACCATTGAACCTGGCTTGAATCAGATCACACCATCAATCAAAGCTCTGGTGCCTCTTACAATTTCAGTCCTGTGACTTGGTAACTATGTGCTGAGGTTCACGAGAGAGAGAGAGAGAGAGAGAGAGAGAGAGAGAGAGAGAGAGAGAGAGAGAGAGAGAGAGAGAGAAGCTACTCTGGCGCCCTCAAAGAAGCAGCCAGTGTGCTCAAGCAGCCATCCTCACAGTATTATCAATCTGCCACATTAATATGCTAATTGTGAGGGAAGGTATGTGGAACTAATTCCATGTATCTAGGGAGTAAAGGCATCCAGGTGACACCAAGATACTAAGGCACTGAAAGCAGTGTTATTATGTGACTTTGAGGGTGTCAGGACAGGGCACCAGCGGAAAAGCATCTTCCATACTGACTCCTTCATGGGTCATTCATTCCAGACAGTCTGACAGAAAGCAAGATCCTCTCCACACATCTTCCTGGTGCTGGCATACCCCCAGTGTGTGAACCACACTGGCAGCTTTCTCCATCCCTTCAGGGACCCATCAGCAAGCAATAACCCTGATGCCTTGAGGGTGGGTAAATATGTTGCTCTCATAATCCCCACCCAGCATTGAAGGGTTGGCTGATTTGAATACAGTGGGCAGGAAGAATCTTGACTAATGGAATCATGTGGTAGAGGACAAAAACTGTACCATCTGGGGCTTGGTGATCTTAGATAAGCTGCAAGCCTGTGTGGGATCAAAAGGATTGGTGGCATGTTGGTGATTACTTCAGGGGGACTTTAGCACATCTGCCAGAAAGGAACTTAAAATAGAACTTCCTAGTTGACACTTGTCCTTTGCCTTCCAGACCCATGTACAGCCTGTAAAAAAAAAAAAAATACAGGCTTATACCTACGCAGGTTTATGTGTGTGTAGCTGTGCACACGGGGTATGGAGTATGAACTCAGGTGTCATTTCTCAGATGCCATCCACCTTTTTATTTTTTTAAACACTCTTTCTCACTAGTATCCAGTTTGAGGCCCAGGGATCCCACTATCTCTGCTTCTCCAGCACTGGGGTGACAAATACACACTGCCCTGCACAGCTTTTTTATGTGGGTTCTATGGATAGGATGCAGGTCCTCTTGCTTTCAAGGCAAGCACTTTTCAGTTGAGCCATGTCCCTGGCCCCTGTGCTTGCACTTTTTCTCACATAAGGGCATTCTTAGCTTACTCCTTTACTAAACATAAGCCTCATATTTTACATATATATACATATATATGTATATATATAATCAACATAATATATAATGAAATTGATAGTATATAATAAATAATCAAAATAGTACTGCTAATATTATCAAAATAATAAATTTTAGCAAGCACAGTTTAAATTGCAGGGTCCTCCAAAGTCCTCCATGCCACCTACCCACGCGTGTGTGTGTGTGTGTGTGTGTGTGTGTGTGTGTGTGTGTGTGTGTGTGTGTGTGTGTGTGTAACACTGGCATTACTAGGGCTACTGTTCATACTGTATTCTGCCTTGAAACGGCATGTAATTCTCTAATATGAGAAACATGGTGTATTAGGTAAGTTAGCAAGGAGGGCAAAAGTAGAGCTGGGGAGAAAGATTACCAGTGAGGGATTTGCTAAGGAACTGTCCCCAGGAGAAATCTCTAAGGCAGATGCAGGAAGAAGGATGCCGATGGCTGATGTCTGGCAAGTCCTCCCAAATTCCCATGGAGAGTTGATTCCTCAGGGAACCTGGAGTGTAACTATCTACTCCCAAGTTTCTCTCCACTGCAGGCAAGGGAGCTAGCCTTCTGTATTCCTGTCAAGTCAATTCACTGCTCACAAAAAGTTGCTTCTGGTGAATAAAGTCTGTATATTTCTAACTGAAAAATTGGGCAAAGCCACTCCAGGAGCCAAACACAGTCCTTCAAAAGATAGATTGGGGAAGGTCATGGAGTCCAAAGCAACTAGTGTAGGGGCCAGGAGAAGGATCCAGAGGGGCCTGGAAGGAGCCTCAGGGGTTTGCCACAAAAGGGAGGCTGCAAATAGACTCCTGCACTGGGTGTCTTGGTTTCTTTTCCTGTGGTTATGAATAAATACTCTGACAAAAGCAACTTAAGAGAGAAAGGGCTTCTTTTTCTCATCCTTCAAGGCGCAGTCTATCATGGCAGGGAAGCCAAGCGGGAGCCTGAAGCAGGAGGTCACATTACTCCCACAGTCGGGAAACGAGGGAGCAATGAATGTATGCTGCAGCTCTGCTCTGTTCTTCACATATACAGTCTAGGACTAGGCCAGGGAATGGTGAGGCCCACAGTGGTGGGTTTTCTCACGTTAAATATCATAATGGAGATAATCCCCATAGTCATGCCCAGAGGCCCATGGCTTATGTGATTTTAGATTCTGTTGAGTTGACAGTTAACAGTAACCAACATGGTGGGTCACCTAAAATAACCAAGATAACTTATAAAAGATCAGACTCTAAGAAGGAGATGATATCTCTTTGAGAACAAGAAATGAATGTAAAGTCACCCTAGCCCTAGAGAATCAGGCAGGCAGAGTTTGATGCCAAAACTATAATGAGTTCAAACAGGGAGACACATCTCTTCATATTAATGCAACAAACTTTCCTTGAGTCTTCATGTCAGATGTTGGCCAAAAACCCTAATGAAACAGTAAAGGTACCAATTCTTAAACAGCTTCCGATCTGGTGGGGGAAAACAAGTGAAACCCAGTAAACCAAACCAGATAAGGTCAAACACTGTCAAATACTGGGACAGTGATACAAAGGAATGCCAAAATAGATAGTGATGGGGTGAGGTAGGGGCTGCTATCCAAAGGAACACCTTTCCTAGATGTCATTTGAACAGACTTGAATGAAGTGGGGAAATACCCGTACAAAAATCTGTGCTGCACTTGAATTCATCAATGAAAGTTTTATGTGGAAAACATACTGTTGATTGTCAGCCATGGAAACAGACTGCTCAGAAGATTTTCCCAAAGGCCAAGACACGATGCTCAGGCCTTAGACTTTGGTAACAGCAGTGGAGACAGTGAGAAGACATCGGAGTTGTTGGAGCCAGAGCAGGATATCACCCAGACATAGCATTTTTCAAAGAAGGTTATGGAATCCAAAAGCTGCTTTAGGATATGGCTGTCTTCATCCCTTACCCTGTCCTTCTGTGAACAGCCTGATTCATCAGCATCAAATCCATACCCAATTGCATAAACAGTGGAAAACCTTTGAACTTAGAGATGGGAAGATAGCTCAGTCAGTAAAGCAGCTGTCACACAAACATTATGGATTGTGGACCTGAGTTCAGATTCCCAGCACCCACATAGGAAGACACACTTACTTACACATACATACATACACACACACACACACACAGAGAGAGAGAGAGAGAGAGAGAGAGAGAGAGAGAGAGAGAGAGAGAAGGAGAGAGAGAGTGTGTGTAAACTCTTCTAGCCCCAGTGTCATATCATTTCCAGAGCCCAAGTCCAAATTTATCTAGAACAGTGGTTCTCAACTTTCCTAATGCTATAACCCTTTTATACAGTGCCTCGTGTTGTGGTGACCTCCAACCACAAAATTATTTTTGCTTGCTACTTCATAACTGTAATGTTGCTACTGTTATGAATCATAATCTAAGTATCTGTTGTCTGATGGTCTTAATTGACCTCTGTGAAAGGAAGGTTGCAACCCAGAGGTTGAGAACTGCAGATCTAGGACGGGGGCCTTCAGCAAGTTCTTGCTGAGAAAGATTACGTAGAAAGTATTGTTGCCTTTGTAGCCATATGGTGTCTGTCACAAAAGTCAAATTATAGTGATGCAAATAGAGCAGTAGTCCAAGTGTAAAGAAATGAGGGCTGTATCCACATCACATTTGTATGGACAACAAAGTTTAACTGCAAGTATGTGTCTCATGCTACAAAATATCTTTGAAAGCCATACCTTGCTTGTAGAATGTACAAAAACAAGCACTAGGCTGGATTTGGCTCAAAAGCTAAGTAGCCAGAGTCCTGCTCTAGGAGACTGTCATCTGACACCTCCCCCCTCCCTCCACACTTAATTTCTTACGTTAGTGTCACTCCTGTGGGCCCAATATAAGTCATACTGTGCATCTTGCACATAAACACCCCCCCTTTTTTATCCTTTCTATGGAACTCCCCTGAGGACTCTAGGGTTTAATAGTGAGTACATTTTGCCAAGTATCCCCACTTTCCATAATGGAATTTAATTATTTGGCCTGAAAAGCATTTAAGCCTTGCCATACAGAGAGCCAAATAAATAAATAATAAAGGGGCACATTTTGATTGCACCTGCCACAAAGATCTTGAAGGCACTGCCTCGCCTTCTTTAATATTTTATGGAGGAGAAATGTGACTGTTACCAGGTCATAAAAATATACTGCTTTTTATACTAGGTCAAAATCTAGGGCCAAGAGTTCTGTTTTGTGGCAGGACACAGAGGGCCAGACAGGAGAGAGGATGGAGGTATCTTTTTTGAAATCTGAAGGGAGCTATTTGCGGATGACGGATCAGATTAATGTGTATTTGGTGCTTTTTTATTGTTTGTTGGTTTTTTTTTTTCTGCCTCTCGACATAGAAGGCTTCAGAGTGTGCACGCAGCTGGTGCAGCATTCATTATTTACCACTGGAAAGCCAAGACTCCTAGCCTCTGACCTTCTATTATTGCCTAGGCATATTCTGGGAAGACTCGAGAGGCTGGCAAGTGCTTCCTGGAGCCAATAACATGCACTTTCTGCTACAAACACTCAAAATGTTGGAGTTCAAAGTCAACTGCAACATCACCCTGGCACTCCACACCCCAGAAGCAAGATTTCTGTAGTGTCACCTATCATCCCACAGAGCCATCCCCTCATCAGCAGCCTTTGTCCTCTCTGAACTAACAATCATTCTTTTAATTTCATAAGCTTCGTTATAAAAAATGCAAATAAACATGAAAATGTGTGAAATCCAGCATGAAGCTCGGCAACCTCAGAGTGTGTACTCAAACTACATTGAAGTTAACTTTGGATCTGGTTACTTTTGGGGAGGGCTGTTTAAGGGGGTGTTTGTTGCTAATGTTTTAATGTTCCTTCAACTCAAGTGGTAGGAACTACAGTAATTTCCATTTTACAAGAGAGGAAAATGAATATAAACATCTTACCCAAAGTGACACAGCTTGCCAAGAGCAGAGTTTAAGTTCAAACCCTCTAATCACCAGGTCCCCTCCCCCACATCTCACCAAGCTTGAATGATGGGTGTGAGCTGCCCTGGTTTCCACCTAAAGAAAATGACCCTTCCCAAGACTGAGAAAAAGAGGTTGGGTACTGACAAAGCTAATAGTTAGTGTATGCAGACTCACATGCCAAAAGGCACTACTCTGCAACTAGGAAATTAATTGATACTAGATTATCATGGCATTCCAATGGAATTACACTTGATCTGCACCCCAGCACAACAAAGGAATTCAACATGATTAATGCCTCAAACAGCAAGGGATGCCACAGTGATTTACCTCTGTGTAAATCTAAAGGGGCTGCCAGATGGCTTTCAGAACACTGCACCTGACCCAGGGCCTGACTATCTACAATGTAATCAGCTGAGTTCCTTTATTTGACAGGGCCATGCTTGGCCACAGCAACTTAAGTTGCAGCTAGCTCACTTTCCTTCCTCTCCCTCCCTCCATGGTTGAAGAGCTGACTCTCCCCCACTTCCATCCAGGGCCAATAAAGTCCTTAGGGGGTGGGGGTAGATTCCATAATCTCCAGCAAACCCAGTAAGGTAACTGGAGCTCTTCACAGGCAGTGGGCTACTCCAGCAAAACCAGTCCCCACAAGTTTGTCTAGCAACCTCAGCCCTCTAGCCCTAAAAACACTCCTTCATTTAACTTTACTTTATCTTTTCTAAAGAAAAAAAAAAAAAAGAGCCTCTCTTCTGGTGAGTCATTGGTAGCCATAGGTGTGTAAAGCATTTATATGAGGAGAAAGACAGATTGATGCTCTGAGCACAGCCTGCCTGCTCTGGTCTAAGGAGAGGTCAGGAGGATGACAGTAACACTAAAACACACAACGACAGAATTGGCGCCAATGCGCATTTAAGCAGAGACGGGCGTCCAGAATTCCTGGACGTCATAAAGGATCGATTATCATTGTGGTCACTCTTAGCAAGACTGATTTCATTACCATCTGTCTTCATCTACCACTGCTTGAATAAATAGCAAGTACAGAACCTTTCCTGGACTCTCACAAGTCACTGAGACTGAGAGGGAGGCAGTTACGTAACCATGCGAAGTCCTTCCTGCATACCACCCAGGCAAGAGGAGAGCTGATGAGAGGAGGGGCTTGGGGGAGGCACTAGGGAGGAGACACGGATTGAGATAACATCATTAGCTCCACCAACTCGAAAATAAAGAGTTCAGTTCTCGGTTGAGTAATAATTCTCTTTTCAAGGTGGGTGTTATTTAAGCAATCATCTCTTGAAAATTGGTCATTACCACCAGCTAATAACGGATGTGTTAGTTAATAGCCCAAGGTGAAGCCAAGGGCAGGCAGCTTCTGAGCCAGAACACCAATCTTCAGTGACAGGACTCAAATTCTAAGAACGGGATGGCTATGATGAGCCCTGCTCGCTGATTTATAACAACGCCGATATCTGTTATTTTTTTAAGTGCCTGCGATGTCCAGGAACACTTCATCACTGTGTGGGGCTCTGAAATCCAACAGCCACCTATGATGCTGCATCCAAAAGGAGCATTCTCTGATTCTCTTCTGAACACTGCCAATCTTGGGCTAGGCTGGCCCTGGGTACCCTGTACAGGGTGGGATTGGGGAATCCAAGGAAACATCATTCATAGGGGTATAGACATATCCTGATTCTGGTTTTTGTAGCCTTTGTTTTATTGTTAATATGTATGTATGTATGTATGTTTGTATGTATGTATGTATAAAATCTGGGGGGGGTGGGGGCAGGGATGCACATGAATATAGTGTCTGAAGAGGCCAGAAGATGGAGACAGATCCTATGGAGTTTCAGGTTGCTATGAGTTTGAGTGCTGGGAAACAAAACTCCAATCCTCTGCAGGAACAACAAGCACTCTTAACTAGTTAGCCATCTCTGCAGACCCTGATGCTGTATTTTTTTTAGGATTTCTGTTATGAAGTCTGGAAGGAGAAACAGTAGAAGGGTGGGAAGACTATCAGAAAATAACAAGAATGGCTCACAGTATTCCTTTCTGATTGTTTTTTTTTTATTTTAATAATGCTTAAAGTTTTGGTGTTTTTGTTTCATTTTTAACCTAGCTGACTATCCACTGGGGAATCCTAAGCTCAGTCTGCATTATCTTATTCAACCCTTATAACAGCAAAAGAGATGGATGGCATGTGTCATAGTTTTTTTTTTTCCATTGTTCATGAGATAACTGGTGCTAGCAGAAGTTTGTTTCCCTGATCAACATTCCTCAGGAAATATTAGTCCAGAACTCAACTCCAGATCACCTAACTTCTGGTCCTCCTACTCCCACTGTTCCATCATACTGCTCATGGCATATGTCTTATGTATTCTTCTTTTTGAGAAAAGCCAATTCTTTCAAGAGAGTGAACTAAACCAAAAACTAATAATAATGATGATACTTGGATTATGATATCAGGGGTTCCTACCCCCAAAGGGAACATGAACAAAGAGAGGATTCAATATATCATCTGAACAATAGGACAACCCACTCCATTGTATATGCCTATAAGATCATATAAATTAGAATTGATACTGACCACAGGCAATGCATAAGTACTAAGCTCAGAGTTGTATTTCAGAGCGCCATAGACATGAAGCATCAAGCATGCTCTCCAGTCTGCTCGGCCATGGTGTGTTGCCTTTTTGTTAATACATTTATCTAACCCTTTATACATGTAGTGTCTGTTGATACCTGGGGCTGATTGTCTATTACAAATTCATATCTTGGCTAGCTGATATTAATTGATAAGTAAAAAGCTATGTCTCTCTTCAAATGCACCACATGATGGACAGTCCTTTGAGATGAGTAGTGGCTAGAACCTGACCAATATTTCTGATGGCAACAGAAATTCCACTGAAAAGTTAATATTATAAGACTTAACTCATCATATCATGGGATGAATCTGTCCCTCAATGTTGAGTTTGTTCTATAGTGGTCTGCTTTATTTAATGTGACTCATGTTTTAGCCAAAGCTTCTCAATTAAAAGTACTTTCAACACAGTTTCTCTATATGTGTGTAAATAATAGGGGGGGGTTGGCTTTTTCTTCTGTTTATTTCATCCTATTCTGGTTTAGTTTTGTTTTATCTTATTTAATTCATTTTTTTCATGTGCCTATTGGGATGGGTTTGGATAGGAGGGAAGATGGAGAGGATCTGGGAGGAGAGGGGAGACCATATTCAGAATGTATTTTATGAAAAAAAAATCAATAAAAGAGGAAAAGTGTCAAAAATCTAATTCTAAGATTTAAAACCTAGGAATAAGAGGGGAGGTAGTTGGTTAAATGTTTTGAATTCATATACAGTGCATATGTGTAAATTTTAATGTTGGTATACCAGAGACATTTCCATCCAGTTATTTTCATGAAAATTAGCCTCTAACTCTTCATTACTATTTCAAGAAAAATAGAATCATTTTCAGGACTCTCTTCCTCTATCTTGTGGGATAAACAGAAATAGGTGGGAGAAACCATATTTGGCAGTGATATTACTGAACACTATGAGTCCTTTCAGAACTGCCTTTCATCATACAAACTCCCATTGATTTACACCTCAAGGCTGTGAATCAATAGAGAAGAACAGAGAAAGTATTTGACCACATAAAAAGTTTGATGGTCAGAAACAGCCAGCCAAAAAAAAAAAAAAAAAAAATACTTCATTGCCATTTATCACCCTAAGTACAGGGGATAAAAACAGTAGACCCTCTGTTCTTTATTTTCAGCAGAAATACTTGCCCATTATCTCCCTGGGTCTCAGAACCAAGGCCATGTCCCTGGATGTAAAAACCTACCCACCTGGACAAAGCATACTGGGTAATCAGAAATCAGCCAAGCCAGTCTCTGTGTGAGTAAATGCCTATCACATATGCATCTGCCAAGACCTTGAGAGTGCTTGTAAGTGCCTAGCAGATACATCAGTAGCACTCCGAATAATCCACCCACCTGTCTACTAGGGCAGTTCTTCGTCTCATCAGTCTCTCACTTGTTATGCACACGTTTCTGTGTATTTATGTCCATGACCTAGAAACACAAGTGGGAAGAAACATTAACTTCTTGAGAAGGCCAGAACAAAACCCAAAGCTAGAGAATAAGGGCTGCCTTCAGCCATCTCTATAAGAAAACTCCACAATCCCAGACCTTTATTTGAGCTGAAAATAACAATAAATTGTATGCTACCTGCTAAACACACCAACATAGATAAAGCTAGACTGTTGTGGAATATTATTTTAACTAGGTAAAAACGTATTACATTTGTTTATGCTGCAGAATATCACTTTAACTGTGTAAAGGTGTGTTACTTTTGTTTATGCAGCATTTGTTTAATTATGTAAAGCTGTTTTTGCATTTGTTTCACCTTGCCTGCCTAAGGCACCAAATTGGTCTAATAAAAAGCTGACTGGCCAATAGTTAGGCAGGAAAAGGCAGGACTGTCAGGGAGAGAGAATAAAAATGAAGAGAAATCTAGGCTCAGAAAATAGAGAAGAACAAGAGGAGGAGGAAGAGAGAATGAAGGACACACCTGGGGCAAGAAGCCAGACACAGAGAAACAGTAAAGGTAAGATATACAGAAGAAAGGTAAAAAGCCCCAAGGCAAAAGATAAAGAAAAACAGGCTAATTTAAAAGAGCTAGCCAGAAACATGCCTAAACTAGGCCAAGCATTCAAAACTAATATTAAGTCTCTATGTTATGATTTGGGAGCTGGTTGGTGGCCTAAAAGAAAAGGCATGGTACAGCTAGACAAGAATGGCAAGCGTTTGGAAAACTACGGAAGAGAATGCATAGCCTTGATCTATTTGAAATGTTCAACCCATACACAGACTCTTATTTGGTGGAAGGTAGCATTCCTGAGTTTAGACTTCAACTTGACTTTGCAAAACCCACTAACAATTTTAATCAAATGGAAACTCTAAGAAACTTTATTGCCTCTCTTCAAATAATGAAGAGATTATGAATGTCTCTTGTAGTCATCTGTTAAGTGTGTTAAAATATAATATGCCAGTGCTACAAAATAGCTCTGATCTCTTGCACTCTGTAAAATGCCTGCCTCTGTGGTATATACTCACATACCCCACAACACAATGACTTCTTAATTTCATATCTTAACTGCTTCACTCTCCAAAACACCTACTATGTTCCACTGCACAAAGTTCAAGAAATCAGTTGTAGGGCCAGCAACATGGCTCAGCCAGTAAAGGTGCTTTTCACTAAGTTTATTGATTGGTTTCAGTCCCCAGGACTAACGTGTCAGAAGAGGAGAACAAGCTTCTGCAGGTTGTCTTCTGACCTCCACCTGCACAGCACACATGCACACACAGAACAAGTATATAAACAGACATATAAGTGGGTGTTTTTTAATAATAAAACAAAGGAAGTCAGTCATAAAATGGTTTGTGACACCATAGTCGTGACAAGACATCTGTAATTAGACAGGGAGATAATAAGAACTAACAGTCCAGGTGCTCCAGAACCTTGAAACTTTAGTTAAATGTGTGAAATTTGAAAGGACCTATAAGAAGGAGGGGTCATTGAGTCAGTGCCCTTGAATACAAGAAGGCAGAGTCCCAGAGTCTTGCTTTGGGGGGGTTCTTGTAAGTAGGGTGGGTCCTAGACACAAGTATACTTCAAGGTTACTCGGACATTGCCCTACATGCATCAGGTGCAAACAGTTTGACTTAAAAATGATGTGGGAAGTGAATAGTTCACATTGGAACAGTCAGAGTGGCAGAGAAGAAAATGGGGAAATTTAAGAATTCCTAGAATCGTACGAAAATGGAAACACAGTGTGTCAGGTTCTGTGGGATGGAGAGAAGGCAATCTGCTCTAAGAGGAGAGGGGTGTATACATGTAAAACTGAGTGAGATCTCAAATGAATAAATTAATGATAAAGTTTGAAGTCTTGAAGAAGCATGCACAAGCCAAACCTGAAAAGAAAATGAAGAGAATAACAAGTATCTGAGCGAAAATGAATGAAATGAAGCCTGAAATAATGATAAAAGGACCACTGCAACAAAGAGTAGGTTCTTTGAGAAGGGGAAACAAGATCAATAAACTATTAAGTAGTTTTAGGGCCAAAGCCTGGGCCCTGGTACCCCTAACAAGCTAGGCTTGGCCAACCGGTCCTCAATAAGTCAATTAAACATATAATTAACAGAATAAACAAGAGAAAGGGTCTCTATTCAATGTGAGCACTTCAGGAAATGTTCTGTGCCCCCACTCAAGTTCATCCTCAGGGAACTCATGAGAGGTTTGGGCTTAAATAGAAGGCAAGAGGTATGAGAAACTAAGCAGTCCTGATGATGGTGTGGTCCTGCCAATCACTGGCCCACCATTGTATCAGCTCTGGTCTGTCATGCAAGGTGGTCTGGAAAGTTGTCTACATCATATGAAATCTCTTCCTGAGAAGTAGGTTCTGCCTCCATAAGCAGGTATCTAACCTTTTTATAAAGATATTTTTATTTTATCTGAAGATTACACAAATACTTAAATTTTTTACTTAATCATCAACTTCCAGAGGGCAAGAAAATATTTAGGCTCTCTTATTTTTAATGGGTTTTATTTTATTTCATGTGTGTTGGTGTTTTTCCTGCATGTGTGTCTGTGTAAGGATGTCAGATCCCCTGTAACTGGAGTTAAAGATAGTAGTGAGCTGCCATGTGGGCACTGGGAATTGAACCAGGTCCTGGAAGAGCAGCCAATGCTTTTAACCACTGAGCCAGCCCCTGGGATCTATATTTTTATATATGCAAATATACTGATATGTATCCATGTGGTATCTGTGTATTTTTATGTGTAAGGGCAGAGGTTTATGGCACATGCAAAAGCCAAGTCAATGTCAGGTGTCTGCTTCAATCACTCTGTACTTTATTTGGGGGGTCAGCGTCTCACAGTGAATTGGGAGCCCATGAAGTTGGCTAGACTGCCTGGTCAACAAGCCAAGATCCAACTGTCTTCACTCCCAAGCACTGCAGTTACAGGTATATACCACCTTTCTGTGGATACTGGTGATCCAATCCAATCTTAGGTCCTCAGGCTTGGCCAGCATTATACTCTGAGCCATTTCCCCAGCCATATATTTTGCATAACTTTTCTCCCATCTAATTATCAGGTAAGTACCTTTTTTTGAAGATAGAGTCTTGCTACCATAGCCATGCTGTGCTCAAGGAATCCTCTGACCTCAGACATTCAAGTGCTAACTACTGTTTGGAGCTACCATGACTGGCCAGGTGAATGATTCTTTTTTATTTATTATTATCATTATTATTAGCCTCTCATTCTTTGAGAAATTCATGCAATATGTTTTGATCCCATTAACTGCTCTCATCAACTTTTCCCAGACCCAGTACCCATTTCCTACTCCCCTAACTTTTTTTTTTCTTTTGGTAACCCATTAAGCCAAATTTGTGCTGCATATATACCCTTGGTACACTGGAGCATGGTCAACCTATTAGGGGTGTTACTCTTAAAGAAAATCATGGGGCAGGGAGGTTGAGTTGGGGGAAGAACAGAAGAGAGCAAGATAAGAGATACTTTAATAGAGGGAGACATTATAGGTTTAAAGAGAAATCAGGCACTAGGGAAATGTCTGGAGAGCTACAAAGATGACACCAACTAACAATCTAAGCAACAGAGGAGAGGCTACCTTAAATGCCCTCTTCTGATAATGAGATTGATGAGTAATTCATATGCTATTGTGTAGCCTTCATCCAGCAGCTGTGGAAGTAGAAGCAAACACCCACAGCTAAATCTTGAACTGAACTGAAATCCAGTTGCAGAGAAAGAGGACTGATGACCATAGGGGTCCACACCAGGCTGGTGAAACCCACAGCAACAGCTCACCTGAACAAGGGAGAGCTGTTGGTCCCCAGATTGATAGCAGGGAAACCAGAACCCCTGAATGTGGGTTTCAGTGATGAGACCTTGGAAATCTATGGGGCCCCTTGTAGTGGATCAGTACTTATCCCTAGCATAAGAATGGACTTTGGGAGCCCATCCCACATGGAGGGATACTCCCTGAGCCTAGACACAAGGGAGATGGGCCTAAGCCCTATCCCAAAGGATATGACAGACTTTGAAGACCCCCTATGTAAGGCCTCACCCTCCCTAGGGAACAGAAAGGGTATGGGATAGGTAGGGTGTTAGTTGGGGAGGGAGCAGGGGAGGAGGGGAGGGAAAGTGACCTGGGATTGACATGTAAAATACTCTTCTTTCTAATTAAAAAAAATCACTCTAGAAAGAAAAAAAGAAAATCAATGCTCCCTCTCCCAGTAGCTATCAATTGCCAATAGCTCCTTAGCTGGGGCTGGGCTTTATGGCCGCCTTTCCTCTCCACACTGGAATGTCATCTGTCTTCTGCATGCTGTCACAAGCACTATGAGTTCACTTCCCTTCTCCCATCATGAAATTCCTAGGGAAATTCCAATTTCTGAAGTCCATTTTTCAATAGTCTGACAGCAAAAAGAAGGGACACAAGTGTCTCTCTTTACAATACCTTTGTTCCTGCCAGGACAATTAAAAACTAGCTAAGAAGAGAGTGGAGAGAAGACTGGAATTAATAGAATTACAAGTGAAAGGGGAACTGTTTAAAGCAAATAACTCCTGAAATCCATAGGCTTCTTAGGGACTCCTTTGAAAATGTGTATTTCAGTAAATTAGAAAACCTAGACTTGACAAATTTCTAGTCTTACATAGCCTGCCAAAATTGAACCAAGAGAACTTAGAAATCCTAACCAAGTCATCAAGAAGGGAGGATATCAGTGCAATAGTGAGTCTCCCAGTGGACAAAAGCCCAGGACTGGGCAAATACATCACTGAATTTTACTAAATCAAAAGCAAACTGATACCAATGGTCTTCAAACTATTCCATAAAGTGTGGAAGGAATGCTTCCATACTCACATGAAGAAAATATTAGCTTGATACTAAAACCAGGTAAAGGAAAGAGAAGAGTGAGAAGTAGGAAGGGGAAGAGAGAGAGGAAGGGGAGGAAGGAAGTAGGGAGGGAGGGCTAGAGGAAGGAAAGGTGGGGACGAAAAGCTATAGACAGTATCGGATGAACAGAGATACAAAAATCTTCAACAAAATACATGCAAATTGGCCCAGAATGTCAAAAAGACCATATACTAAGCCAGGCATTTGTGGCCTCACATGCAGTCCTAGCTCCGTGGAGGCAGAAGCAAAAGAATTGTACATTTGATGAAGCAGAACTGCGCTACAGAGTGAGGCAGCATCTCAAAAACAAATACATAAAAATTTAAAAAGTAAAAATCATGTAACATGATCAAGTTAATTTCACTCTAAGGATCCAAGAATGGCTCAAAGTACATAAATCAATAAATATCATGTAGTGCACAAATGAAAGAAGGACAAAGGTCACGTGATTATTCAATAGCTACCCCAAGAAAACTTTTGACAAAATTCAGCTTCCCTATATAATAAAACCCTGAGGATACTAGCATTAGAGGATCATGGCATGTCCTGATTTCAACTGCTGTTGCAGGCCAAACCAGCTAAGGAAGAAAAGGGTTTATTTGCCATACACTTCCAAGTCACAGTCCATCACTGAGGGAAGGCAGGGCAGGAACATGGAGGCAGGAACTGAAGCAGGGGCTGTGGAGGTACACCCTGCTGACTGGCTTGCTCCTTTGCTCAAAGTCAGCCACATTACTTATAAATCCCAGGCCCCTTGGCTCACAGATGGCACTGCCCACAGTGAGGTGGCCCCACACAAAGTGAGCTAGTCCCTTCCTCATCAATTAGTAATTAAGAAAAGCCCCCATAGACAAGCCCACAGGGCAAACCTGTGGAGGTAATACCTCCGTTGAGGTCCCCTCTTTTTAGGTATGTCAAGTTAACAAGTGACACCAATTATGACATGCCATTTCAAAATAACAAAGGCTGTTGCAGTCAACCTATAGTCAAATTGTGCTACATGAAGAAAATCTAGGAGTTCATTTAAAACCAAGAATGTCCAACAAAGGCAACCAACCAGGGGCCAAAACCATTATACAGGATATAAAATAAATAGGCAGATTTTCCATAACACTGTCCTTTGGTCCCTTTCAAAACTCTGCCCTACTGTCCTCTCCCCTCTGCCATCACTACCATCACTGTCTTGTGGTAACACGATTTCATCATGTCAAAGTTATGAACTAGCTAAAGAGGCCATGGTATCTTTCTGATTCTAAGATGTCATCCCCTTAAAAATGAATCAATAATTTCAAAACAGCCTTCCAAAAAGGAGCGATGAAACACGACATCCAGTACATACATTATATTCTAATGGAGTGTTTCCTAAGTGTTAAAATGTGGTTGGGGGGGATATGTCTCAGAATCAAAGAAATGTCCCAATTCATATGAAGATGCTAATTCGATTAGAGTGTGATTTCTCCATATTTGAAAAGAAATAAAATGCTTTTGTGAATCAGGGAGTGATGGATCTTTCATGATGCAAACACAGGCCTGATACAACAAAAGAACTGTGTGTATTGCTTGTTCCAGCCACAGCTTGCCAGAACCTGTCAGATGCCCACAGACCATGGCCTAGCCATTCTTTTTTCCTGGCTGGACCCCCCACTACCCTCGTTGTGCAAGGGTAACAGGGGAAGGACACACTCAGTGAGGGCTGGGGAGGCATGAGCGATAGTGGCCACTTCACAGCTCTAGCCAGCAGCTGCAGAAGTTTCAACAAAGGGATGGAAGAAGGACCACACAAGTGCTGAAGAACGAGTATGGTTTCTTGGAAAAATCAATTCTCCACAAGAAATAAGAGTCTTAGAAGAGAGTGTGTATCCAATCCTAACAAATCCCCTGGTATACACTGTTAGCCCACTGCAAGGTGTCTAAACAATGAAGGTGGCAGCTGTGGGTTACTTCTTCAACAACAACTGATTTACCTCAGCCATGAGCTGATAAAATTTGGAGGCTGCCCATCTGAAATATCTACATGGGTAACTACTCAGGACGACTCAAAAATGACCAATACCTGTGTAATGAGTGCTTGCTCGAAACCAAAGCACAAAGTCCCAACGTCATGAGAGACGTTGAATAGTGAACTCAATGAAACAGAAGCCACTGTCCAGTAACTCCTTCACCCTCAACATCACTGTCCACAGTTTCAGTTATCCAGTCAACCAGTTTTCATATATTAGAAAATTCATATATTTCAAAATTTCATATATTAGAAAAATTCTAGGGGGAGGGAACTAGGAAAGAGAAAAGAGGAGAAGAGGAGGGGTGCAGAGGACATGAGGGAGCAGAAAGGTTGAGTCAGGGGAAGAATAGAAGATAACAAGAATGGAGATACCATAATAGAGGGAGACATTTTAGGTTTACAGAGAAATCAGGCACTAGGGAAATGTCTGGAGATCTACAAACATGACACCAGCTAACAATCTAAGCAACAGAGGAGAGGCTACCTTAAATGCCCTCCCCTGATAATGAGATTGATGACTGACTTATATGCTACCCAATAGTCCTCATCCAGCAGCTGGTGGAAGTAGAAGCAGACACCCACAACTAATCACTGAACTGAAGTGGAATCCAGTTGCAGAGAAGGATTAGGGAAGAGCAAAGGGGTCCAGACCAGGCTGATGAAACCCACAGAAACAGCTGACCTGAACATCAGGGAACTCTTGCTCCCCAGACTGATAGCTGGGATACCAGCATGGGACTGATCCAGACCCCAGGAACATGCATTTCAGTGAGGAAACCTCGGAAATCTATGGGTCCTCCTGTAGTAGTTCAGTACTTATCCCTAGCATAGGTGTGGACTTTGGGAGCCCATTCCACATAGAGGAATACTCCCTGAGCCAAGACACAGGGGGATGGGCCTAGGCCCTATCCCGAAGGATAGGATAGACTCTGATGACCCCCTATGGAAGGCCTCATCCTCCCTGGGGAGCAGAAAGGATATGTGATAGGTAGGGTTTTAGTTAGAAGGGTGGGTGGTAAGGGAAGAGAGGAGGAAGAGGGAACTGGGATTGTCATGAAAACAATCTTGTTTCTAATTCAAATAAAAAAACTGCAGGAAAAAAAAAAGAAAACTCTAGAACAAGCAATTCATAAATTTAAAATGTGTTCCATGCAGAGTAACACGATGACATCTCAGGCCATCCTGCTCTGTTCGGCACTGGACATGAATCACCCTTTTGTCCAAGACATCCATCCTCATTGTATATGCTATCCATCCATTACAACACAGAGAGAGGTGATATGATATGCCCATATAACTTTTATTATAGAATATTATAATTGTTGTATTTTATTGTTCTTATTCCTCTACTATGCCTAGCTATAACTTTATTTTACTTTATTGTTCTTATTCGTTTAATATACCTAACTACAATTTAATTTTATTATAGGTGTGTATCTAAGGAGAGAAAATAGATGTAAGTTTCACAGTACCATGCACTGTTACAAACAGCTGGGTCCCTGGATGTGTGTCCTATAGGTAAGGGAGCACTGTGGGAGATTCAATGAAACATAGCACAAAGCAATTTTACACAGAAATCATTCTAGAAAAAGATTGTAACTGTATTCACCATTTATGAACTAATAGCAACTATAAATCAGAATCACAAGTGTGCTACCCATATTCTATATTCCCAGACCCAAAAATTATAAATCAAAAAGCAAAAAAAAAAAAAAACACACTTTACATGTCCCAGAGAATACAAGCACATAACCGGGAAAGTTCTCAGATTCACCTGAATCAGTTAATCTAAACCAGTTTCATTTTGTAAATGCATTCATATTTTACATTTTTAATTTATTTGGCAGACAGGATGGTGGCACACACATGCCATAGCACATGTGTGACAGTCAGAGGACAATCCCCAAGAGTCAGTTATTTCCTTCCACCATGTAAGTCCTAGGGTCAAACTCAGGTTATCATTCTTGGCAGTCAGTGAACAGTCTTTACCCACTGAACCGTCACACTGGCCCTCACAAGTACTTTTAAAAACTAGCACATAACTTAACAATTTTAACTTCAAGCACATAAATGTGTGTTTTCCTACTCATTTATACCTTCTCAGGTATATCCATGAAAAGTAGTTATTATCTTTATCCATAAACTAAATTCATAGTGTACTGATGTCCTTGAAGTTCACATGGACTCTAGGGATTCTTGTGAAGAGGTGGAAACAAAATCTTCATGAATCATTGGCCGTCATTTCCACACTCCTAATTTGCTACTCATTGTTAGTGATCACCTTCATGAGCCTTTACAAAGTATTCCACCTAATCCTTCCACGTAAGTTAATTTCACAGTGAAACTACACATACCCAGAGATCACTGTGGACCTCAGCGACAGGCACACCATCATCTCCACATTCCACAAAGTACAGAACAATGTGTTGTAACAGAAAGGGGAAAGCATTCTCAGTACAAAGCCTTCTCCACCTCTTTCTACAGCTGTAAATTTGTATACTTCAGTTCTGCTTTCAGACACACAAGTTCTCCCTTGGTAAAATAACAAAGTTTAAGATGACAAAATTTTAGTCTATAATCCTAATAGTGTAACCACTATTCCCAGCAGAAAAAAAAAATGGTCCATCTCAACAAAGACCTCATGAACTCCCACTCATGAACCTACAGAGATAGAGGCATGAGGTGCTCTACTTCATGTCAGACTTTTGAATATCATTTGTTTCCTGACCTTCAAAAAATAATGAAAACTCTTAAATGACATTTGAGTACTGACCAGCTTTAACTTTCTCTGATTCTTTTATACTACTGTTTGTGCAGAAAATATTAGCTTTTTGATATTGCCCACCAGAACAAAACTGAACACTCAAGTTACCCAAAGCTGCTGGAAGCCAGGCACAGTGGCACATGCTTTTGATCCTAGCACTTGAGACTGAGGCAGGCAGATTTCTCTGAGTTCAAGGCCAGCCTGGTCTACTTAGCAAGTTCTAGGCCAGTCAAGGTCTCATATGTCATTAGATCATAACTCAAGAAAAACAAAAACCCTGCTGGAATTAAACCTTGGTCTTCACACAAGCAATTCTGCATGTGCTTATGACTTAAAATATGCATCCTAATTAATGGAGAACATTTTGAGGAAATAAAGAAATCCTGGCTGCTTGGTTATCTTCCAACTGTATTCCCATTTGTAGATTTGTTTAACTTTTGTTTTATTTAATTGATTGATTGACTGACTGAGTCAGGGTTTCCTCGTGTAACCCTGAGCTAGAACTCACTAGATAGAACAGGATAGCCTCAAATGCATGGCTGTCTGCCTGCCTCTGCCTCCTGAGTGCCATATGCAGATTTTTACCATTAGAGCTTTACAGATGAATGTAACATTTTATTTTCCTGTTAAGGCTACATGTAAGCCAAAAGAGCAAGAGAAGGAAAAAGAAAGAAACACAGGGGAAGGCTCAGTGGGGTAAAGTGCTTGCTGAACAAGCATGAGAAGCAGAGCTCAAACCCAGAGCATGCCCTAAAACTGAGTGTTGCCCCTGTGAAATACAAATGGCAGATCCCAGCAGCTTGCTGGCTAGCCAGTCTAGCCAGATAGGCAAGCACTGAGTTCTATGAGAGACCCTGTCTCAAAAACAAAGTGTGTTGGGGGGAGGTTATAGAGGAAAACCTGTGTCATCAACTTCTGGTCTCCACGTGTGTGCATGCACAAACACACACATGCACAAACGCTCATACACACATACACACATACACACATACATACACACACACACACACACACACACACACACACACACCACACACAATATATATATATATATATATATATATATATATATACACACACACACACACACAGAGGAAGGACCAGGACATGTAACCACACATAGAAAGATAAAGACCACAGCCTGAGAAAGATAACCTGAAGCCAGTTGCTTCCAGAAGTTCAAGAGTTTTGTAATAAATAATTCTGTAAATCTAAAAAGGTTTGAAGTGTTTAAGTAGTTTTTAACGTTAGCAAATACACACAGTCATCTAAGATGCTTTCATCACATATCCGTAACCTGATAAAAATGCCCCATCATTGGTACTCACAACAATTTAATGGCTTAGGTGGATTATATTCCTTAGAGGCAGAAGGCAGCTACAACGCAAGGCTCAAGTTCCCGAAGTTCAGATAGTTTTAGAACATTAAAAATATTTCCCATAGGAAGAATTAATTTCTCAGGCAAAAAAAAGGAGAATTTCTTCAATTAGTCCCATGTTTTGGACAGAAACAGCAGAAATTCTTAGTCCCGTTGGTGACTTTTGCAGAAAAGCTTAAACCAGCACTTTCCCAAGAGGCTATATCCAGGTCTATTAGAAGTGTGTGAACATGAATATATGTAGGCAATTTACATATTCATTGCACACAGTTTACATAGAGTGACAATGGCCAGAGAGTCTATTCCCACACTCTTTTCAAGTCCACAATTTATTACTGCTACCTATAAGTTGGTTGGTTTGAAAGTTGGTCTATATGTTTCTTCTTATTCTGGTATGGTTACTGCTGTGGGTCCCCTGAGGGAAAGGCACAATGCTTAATTCACAGAATCATACACACAACTATGGGATGTGAGAGTGGAAAGGGTTCTGTTCTCCACCCTTCTGACATGCAGAACTAGGCAGATACTGACAAAGTTATCCAACGAATTTCCACATCCCTTCAAAGGTGGTTGGGCAATGTCATCCTAATGGAGGACAATGCATAGACCCCTCACCTCCTGAGAGCTGGCATAGTGAATAGGCTTTAGAGTTAAGGAGTAATTGGATATTGTCCCAGCTCTGCTTGCTAATTAAAATCATGCAAGTGATTGAGACCTTCAGAGGCCTTATATTCTCATCTGTGAAATGGGAGTCAAAGACATTTTCACAAGGTTATGAAAATGAGCAGAGGGGCCGCTAATGCATTCACCATAAAGCCCAGGCTCAGTTCATCTTCGTTTCAGAATACTGCCCTTTGCTGTGTGGCTTTGGGATTCAAACGCATGCAAAGAAGTCCCATAGGCAATTGCTCCTGAGTAAATTTAATATAATCATTCTCATGGTCCATCATAGCATAAAAACTAAGGAAATCCATAGGGTGAGATTCACAATTATATGTAGAACAAACTTAGCTAAAGTTATTAATCCAATAGTCAAATCACCAACTTCCCATTATAGTTCTTCTACTCATGTCATCCTATCCTTCTGTACCATCTCAAACAGTGCCCATGGTTATCACCCCTTTCTGTAGACACTTTCTAAAACAACTACATGGAGCTGGATATGGTGGCACAGGCCTTCAATCACAGAAGTCAGGAGGCAGAGGCAGGTGGCTCTATGAGTTTGATGACAACCTGTTCTGCATGGCGAGTTTCAGCCAGCCATAACTACATAGTAGACTCTGTCTCAAACAATTTTTAAATAAATAAAAATAACCACACGAGGTGGGTGGGGAGATGGCTCAGTAGGTAAACTGCTCACTATTCAAGCTTGAAGGCCAGAATTCGGAGTCACAGCACCCAAGTTAATGCCTGGGTGGGCACAGAGCCAGACTGTAACTCCAGTGCTCAGAAAGTGAAGACAAAGGATCCCTGAAGCCAGCTGCCTAACATACTTGCTCTGAATACATTGTCTCAGTGAAAAAGGTAGAGTGAAATCCAGGAGGAAAATCCCACGTTCTAGCTTTGACAGGCGCATGAATGTGCATTTGAGAGAGTATGTGTGAATCTTCACTTACACAGATGTAAGCTCACATACATGCAGACATGAATACACACATGCATACATACCACACATCCACATCCACACACAAAAGCAAACATAAAAGAAAGAACCACATGGGTGTAAGCTCTTTCTGGAATAAAAGCATAATGCAACATTGCCCCCCCCACCCCGTTTCAGATCTTCCATGAATTAAAAAAAAAAAAATGAGGGGGCTCAAAAACCAAAACTCAGTTGTGAAAGGAGAGGGAATGCTAAGCCCAGCCCTTGGCTGCTTTTAATTTGAGGCATTTCAGCTTGGTTATTTCTCAGAGTCACTGAGGGCTAATGGTGCAATGTGATTGTGCCTAGATGAATTTCCCATGACGAGCAACATTGGCTCATCACTTGTGGTCCTGCTGGGGTGCCAGTGTTTTTCTTTCTCCCAAGCTTGGGGGTGGGGAGGACAGCATGGAGTGCTTACCCTTCTTGGGACATTTGTTTCCAATTTTGCAAACACTGTGAATGTGGTTATTTTTGTAGCTCTGTTAGGAGGGTGCCTGGCATTTGGGTTTTCTGGTTGGAGTTAATTATAAATCATTAGGGTTCCGGTCCCCACAACAAAGTCCCTGGACCTTGAAGCTCAATTGTTGGTGATTGCCAGAGTTCTACCCAAAGCCCCCACCTCTTGCTAAATCATTCCAATTCTCATTATGGAGGAGGGGGCGTTATTTTAAGATGTTTTTGTTGGCTTTTAAATGTAAAGCTCAAGTTCCAAGTTCTCCTTTTTTCCCAGAGCAAGATAAACTTTGGGGACTGTAAATCATGGGACTTTCGTGTCATTTGAAAGCATCCATGTTTTAAATTCAGTCCAGACACCTCTCTGATGGCTTAAGGAAGTGAAGAGACTTGGCCTATGCATGGTAAAAGGGACCCTTTCAGTAGCACTGGGTCTGTGCCCAGATCTGTTGCTTTAGGATGATAAATGTCTATTTTCCACCACATACACACGGCACCCCACATTTGCAGAAATAACACTAGGATATGACCAGTAACTTCAGGGCCAGCCCTGAGTAAAACTAGCAGGTCCAAGATGATGAACCCTTCTCCACCTAAAACCAGTCCCATTTCCTGCCTATAGACAGAGAACCCATAGTCTTGCACTCCCCTAGCCTCCGGCTGTAATAACTCATCCATGCATTCTCTAGGACAGCACCCATTGTCCCAAGTTTCTGCCATTAAAATGTCTCTGCTCCTACAGAGCTCTGTCTCCAACTAAAGAACACATGATAGATCAAATTTTAAAAATAAAGATCTTCATTCACACATTGATTGGTGGTAACTGGACAATAAAGCAAGTGGGAGACTAATGTCTTGCTTTATTTTGACCTTCAAGTCCTTTCATCTAAACCCTCCCACCGATGAAGCAGGGCAGGTTGCTGACACTCCTCTCTCCTGAGCTCTACTCTGATGCTGAGAACAGTGCTTGGCACACAGCAGGCTTCAAGACTCACTTGTAAATCAATGAAGGCCAATTCCACTTTTTCTACCTACCTTCTGCCCCTCACAGCTCTTAGGGAGGGTGGAAGCACAGAGCTTGCATCTCATGGAACAGATCAAAGATATTCCAGGTATCCCAGAATCCTGAAGCAAGAATATCACTTAACTACTAGTGGGCCTATAGACAAACTTCCCACCCGAGACTGCATTGGACTCCAAGCCAGGGCCCAACCCCCAGCTTTGTTTATTACTTTTCACAGATGGCATCTAGAAAATAATCATAATGACTTCCTCTTAAGCTCAGCTCCTGAGAGGTGGGTCCCACTCGGAGTCAACATGAGGATTTAGAAATGTTATTTCTGTTCCAGGCTGACCGACGCTGGCCATGGCATGGTGTTCATCCACAGCGATTGCAAGGTGTTCCGATTCTGCAAATCCAAGTGTCATAAAAACTTCAAGAAGCAGCAGAACCCACGCCAGGTCAGATGGACTAAAGCCTTCCGGAATGCAGCTGGCAAGGAGCTCATGGTAGATATCTCATTTGAATTTGAAAAACGTAGAAATTAACCTGTGAAATACCAGCGAGAGCTATGGAGTAAAACTATTGATGCAATGAAGAGAGGTGAAGAGATCAAACAGAAACGCCAGGCTAAGTTTATAATGAACAGGTTGAAGAAAAACAGAGCTGTAGAAGGTTCAGGACATCAAAGAAGTCAAGCAGAACATGCACCTTTTCTGGGCTCCTCTTGCAGGCAAAGGAAAGCAGCTGGAGGAAAAATTGGTACAGCGGTTACAGGAGGATGTGGACATGGAGGTTGCTTCCTAATGGTACCGCCTGCAACCAGCCCTGTGCACACTGGAAACCAGTAGAGGCTGTTGGTCCCTAAGTTATTGATTGGTTACATAAGGTCCTTCAGACAAAGGTGATGCACATGCTTCCTCCTTACATTGCAGCCTGTAAAAGCATCCATCGTGGGAACTAGATCTCAGCTCAATGTTCTACTTTACTGTGTTATCCTCAGAAAACATGAAAGTTTGTGTGTAAATGAAGGCATGAACTCTGAGCATAACATGATTGAGCCATTGCTTAATGGCACCAGGCAACATTACTGTACTGACTGTCTTGCTAGTGTGAAATTTGTAATGATGTAATATTTTCCTTGTACTAGGATTGCCTGTTTATTAGCGTTATTGAAGCAGAGGTCACAGCAAGGAACTAACCGTTCTCATGACAACCTCAGTCTCTTGTTTTGGTTTAGTCTGCTTAGTAGCTCCTTTGAGTTGCACACTGGCTGCATACAATGCTACAATGCAGCTAAATTATGCTGGGCTGTTTGTCTTGCTTCGGCCATTCTAATCGGCAGCTTGTGGATGTTGCATGGGGGGTGGAGGGGAGGACAGGTTGAATAAACTTTGCCTAAATAGTACCTTAAAAAAAAAAAGAAAAATCCTAACTTAGACACATGACTTTCATTGTTTCCTAATAAAGATCTCTGTTATTCCCTCTCTCCCACTTCCAAATCTGGAATCACAAGTTTTACTGTTATTCAAAGACAATCCAACTAGATGAGAAGGAAAATCAAGAATATTATTCTTTTCATTTTATTACTAATATGTGAAAATAGACTTTTTTTGGTTTTTTGAGACAGGGTTTCTCTGTGCAGCTTTGGAGAAAATAGACTTTTTAAAGTCAATATTGCATTCTAACACCAAAGAGATGATGGGAAGTAGAAAAGGATGAGATGATACTTGGTGCCAGAAAATTAGTTGAAAGCAAACTCATGCTCATCCTCTGGCAAATGGTATTCATCTTGGGTTCCAACTGTCCATTGGGGAGGCCTACTCCAACCTGTTCCCATACTCTCCCCTTTGATAATACTGGTAATATTTACAACTACACTTTTATCATCCTCCTTCCCCCATGGACTCTGTTCTGTGAGATCAGGAACGTACGGGTCTTATTTACTCCATGATGCCAGCTCCTAGCATGAAAGATTGTTAATAAACCTCTCGGGATTGTCACCAAGGCACGAATTTAAGGTAGCTTGATTATAGACAGATTGTGTGATTTGGTTGAATGGGGGTGCCCACTTGTTTCTATCGGGTTTTCCTTGACCACTGACCTGCTTCTATGGATGGCAGATAATGCTGTGTCTCAGGGCAGCTTCAGCTGGGAAAACTCCAGGTGAGAGGGTCCCATCAACTTTCATTAAAGCAAATTTGCTAATGCTTCCTCCCTCTAACCTCCTTACTGTCAAGACCCATTTATGAAACAGAAGGCTTAAGACTATAAAAGATTAATCAGGTTTTCTCCTTTCTTGAGAGGGTGAAAATGCAGCTTCCTTCCAGGGGGTGCTGCACGATGTTATCTCTGCCTGTTCTGGGAAAGACAGGCCTCTTCCACTTAATGAGTGAACATTTTCTCTGGGTTTTGTCTTCTTAGAGCCTTTCATAGCAGCAGGCAGCAGCCTCAGGAAGGAGACTGGCAGATCAGCATCTCCCAAACATGGTGCCGGAAGAGGGAATAGAGAATGGTAGACTCTGTAAAGTCTAAGGGCAAATGCAGCAGTACAGTAGTTGCTCTCTCCTATTAGTAAAGGGAAGGAAAAGGGTGTTGTTGCAAAGATTAAGAATTCCTCGTGGAAAAGCAAGAAAATCTGAAGCAGGATTTAGAAAAGGCAATAGATGAAGCTACTCTTGAGCTAGGCATGGAGGTAGTTCATGCTTGCAATAGTGCAGTGATAATCATGTAGATCCAGGGAATGGAACAGAGGAACCAGAACTAAACCCCAACAGAAAGAGCCATCTGATTCCCTAGGAAAGTACCAACATCTTTAAATGGTGCTGGGAAAGTGGATGTCCACATGTAGAAGAAGGAAACTCAATCTTTCACAATATGCAAAAATCAATTTGGGATATGATCAAAAACATTAATGTATGGCATTAATCTTTTCAAGTAGAGGAAGATGTCAGGGGAAACACTTCAAGATATGGGCATAGGGACTGGCCTTCTGAGAAGGATTCCAGTAGCTCAGGAAATAGTAAGCACCGGGTAATAGGACACCATCAAAATAAAAAAAAAAAAAAGTACACAGAAAAAGAAACAATTGAGGACATAAGCAACAGAATGGAAGAAAATCTTTCCAGTCATTCACCCAGCAAAGGGTTAATGTCCAGACTATATAAGGAATTTGAAATTCTTGGCTAGCAGGTAAAGTGCCTGCAAGTACAAGAATGAAGTTACAGCCCCAGAATCCATAAATCTGGGCATGCTAGCACACACTTGTAATGCCAGTGATACGGAGGTATATGGTCCCTAGCTACTCACCGAGGCTAGCCTACTTGGAGAGTCCTCCCACCTCCCAGCCAGTTAGAAACCTTGTCCAAAGAAATATGGTGACAGCTCTTAAGAAACCCCTGAAGATGATGGTTGACCCTCTGCCTTCACATTCACCTGGATACATGCGTGTTTGTGCGCACACACACACATAAAACTCCTTGAAAGCCATGTTGCTCTCTTTACATGTAACATTTCAATTCTAACTTGATTTGGTAGCTGGCAGCAGTCTGTTTCTCAAATCCCTATCTCTAAGCTGGGAGTCTGACCTGGCCTGCTCATTTAAATTGAAATCAATTCCAATAGCAAATCATGGATTATTGATAAGCCCATAGACTTCTTAACAAATATGGCAATTGGTGTGGTGGAAACGAATAACGAGGTGTGTTTTAAGGCACAGCACAGCAACAAGCCTGCTCAAGTGAAGATAAAAGCAACATGTCCTAACCAAGGTGTTTAAGAGGGAAGAACAGGTGAAAACATTGATGTCCCCAGTTAGTTCCCACAGGGCTATTAACTGTGATTAAGGTTGCAGAAGAAAGCCTCCTTGGTTCCTAGGCTGACCGACCACTTCCCTGTACAGCGCGAGCAGCACTCTGCCTGTGCTCCTGTTCTTTAGGCATATATCCAACCCTCACTTCAAGATAAGGCACAGATGTGTGAGAGATGATGACACCAAGGGACACTCTTCAATCAACCCCAAATGGGAACTCTGAAATGCCCAGTGGCTTTAGCCCAAGGGTGTGACCGCTCTGGGATATGTTTTGCACTTTTTCCAAGAGGGGTGAGCCTGGTTTGGGGGGGATATTGTTTGGGTTTGGGGGGGGGGGGAAATCAGCTACTCACGAACACACACACATGCTTGCCTTCTCCCTTCCTCTCTTACTTCCTTACTTTTATTACCAGACTGACTCACACGTCCTAGTTCAGACCAAGCTTCCTAAGGAGTGCAAATTAAAACAAACACACACAAAAAAAGAATCTTCCAGATTCTTCCAGTACAAACCAATGCCTTTTCCAGATCTTGTCCTTCTCTGAGGCATGGCTGTGTTGTTCCTATTCTGTGAGACAATCCCCTCCAGACACTTTCAGACACCAAGGCAATGGCAAAATCAACAAACTCATCCTTTGCTACTATGAAGAGCATTTGAACCATGAGCATCACTGGACAAGCATCACTGGATTTAGCTTCTAAATCTTACAAACTTGGGGAGAAAGTTCCATCTCAGCAACAAAAACAGCTGCTGAAAACTCAAGAAATGGACCAGCCTCAGAGATATGTCCCTGTCAGAAAAATGCACCAAATTTAGACACAGCAGAAGTTTCTCAAAGGGAAGGGAACATAGCTGTGCTTAAGAACTCAACAGTGCTGGATGGTGGCGCACGCCTTTAATCCCAGCCAGAGGCAGGCGGATCTCGGTGAGTTTGAGACCAGCCTAGTCTACAAGAGCTAGTTCCAGGACAGCCTCCAAAGCTGCAGAGAAACCCTGCCTTGAACCCCCCACCAAAAAAAGAAAAGAACTCAACAGCAACACCATGAAGAAAGATGTTGACTCTGCCGTGTTAATAGAGAAATACAATGCAATTAAAATAAAATTAGTAGCAATGTTTTTTAAATATTTCTTATGGGAAATAAGATGAGTAAATAAGATGAGTAAATCTATGATTTTATGTTATGAAAAATTTTGTGTCAAAATAATAAAAGTGATGAGGGTAAATTAGCCCTGACAGATATGAAAATATAAAGTTACATTAATTAAAGCAACATAATACTGAGTCATAAATACACATGCCAGTGGAACCTAAAGGGATCGAAATTTAATATATGATAAAGAGATATTATTTCTAAATGTCATGCACACAATGGGTAGCCATTTGGAGGAGAAAAAATCAAATCCACTCCTCTAACCAAAAAGAAAATAAATCACAGATGGAACAAATATTTAGATGTAAAATATGAAAACCACAAAATCTGCTAGAAAACAATGGAAGAAATTCTTGTCCAATCTTAGAGTTAGGGAAGGCCTCCTAACCATGACATTTAAGTCAGAAATCAATGAAGAAAAGCACTTTTGGTTTGAGACAGGATGCATGTAGCATGGGCTGGAATGGAACTTGCCATATTCCTGTCTCTGTTTCTGAAACACTAGGATTATAAGTGTGCACCAACACACCTAGGTATAGGAAACCACTCTCAAATTTAAATACACACACACACACACACACTAAGTCTTGCATGTCAAAGACTTTCATAGGCAAATGCAAAAGAATACATGCTGGGTAAAACAAGAATCTATTTCCTAGTACATAAGGAACTCCTAAAGGTTATGCAAATCAACAGCTTGGTGGATACAAGCAGATGGTCCATAAAATAGCAAGCTTAAAGCGTCTTTAAAGTTCTGCTGGTTGTGATGGCTGACACATTTAATCCCAGAACCGGGGAGGCAAAGGCAGGTCGATCTCCTAGTTCTAGACCAGCCTGGTCTGCAAAGCAAGTTCAGGACACCCAGGGCTCCTCAGAAAACCCCTGTCTCAAAAAATCAAAACAAACAAATTATTACCAGTTTCATTTACAGGAAATGCTCGGTCTTAATACAAGTGCAGTTAAAGCTATGCTATAATGAAATACCACCTATCACACTGTGCACACATAAAAGCTGCATTTGTTTTCTCGTCTGACACAAAGTATCACCCTGCCAGATTTTTCTCCAGCTCTGAATCCTCTTGCCTCAGCTTCAGGAGTTCTGGAATTACAGGTATACACTCCATCGGGCTCCACATGTTTGATATTCTACATTGGAGAAGATGCTGGACAGCAGGTAATCTGCTACATCACAAGCAACATTGACTGAAGTTCTATGTGCATGTACCCCTTGATTCAGAAATTTTACTTCTGTGGACAGTCCAGAACCCTTTGTGTCACAAAGGTCAGAAAACTTTTCCTATAAAAGTCAAAGTAATAAATTCTTTACAATCTATAATCTCTGCCTCAACAATCTACTGTTACAGTAGTGTGAAGTGAGCCTCAGATAACAAATGTATGTTTGAATATGTTTGTGTTCTAATAAAACTTTATTTATAATACAGACTATAGATGGGTTTGGCCAAAGGCCATTGATTATCAACTCTGCTGTAGGATGCAATAGGTACAGGAGGGCTAGGCACTTCCTCACTGGGACAAATACCACAGGCTATCTCCAAACTCCATTACTTCCCCATACTAAAATACTTAGGGCTAGAAATTGGAGGCAAGCCCTGACTTGGGAGTCACAGGTTGCATTTTGAAGCCCTCTCTGATGTTTCTGAGTCCTCTGACTAATCTCTTCCTGTTGGGTAACAAAAGCTATATGTCCAACTTCTCACTCATGTGCTGAAGAAATTTTTGTTGCTGCAATTCTGTTCTTTCTGCCCATCCTCAATGGTTAACAACAGTGATTGCGATGAAGTTAAAGTCATACATACCATACATACAATGGCAGAGCTGCCATCAACCAGGGTCCCCTGAATGACCTGAGTAGGAGAGAGTGACCAAATCCTACACATACTAAACAGTATTTCAAATCTGACCAGAGGGAAGAATCGGTTTTGCTTAATAACCTCCTGAGAAGCTAGCATTCCTGATAGAATGCTTAAGCAATTTTCTGTGAACTTTAATGCGACTAAGATTTGCTCTGGGAAGCCAATTACCCACATGTCCAATTACCCACACACACAATTGCCAACTGTCAGTCAAGGGTCTACTGACCCTTAACAAGACTTTCCCTCCTGCATCTGACAATGACCATCTAACCACACTCTCCCCCATCCCATAAAATGTCCCTGCCAAATGTGAATTTGGGAAGTGGCTGTCCCAGGCCCATTTTGCTTATACTCACAATTCTGATAGAACTTTGGTATGTGCTCACAGCTCATTCGTCCCAAAGTTTCCTCCATCCCTTGAAACACTCACCTGGTACCATAGCCACTCAGAAATAAATTAATTTCTCTTTGTGTCATTGAATTCTGCTATCTATTGCCACAGCTAAATATACCATGCTAAATTCACACTTTAGAAACTTATTTACTAACTGCTCGCTAGGTGCTGAAGAATACACTAAGCACCTCCATATATTAGCTGTCAGAAAATGCCATTTCTGCCCCACAGTGAAGATCCTGTAACTGGGACTAGTTACCCAAGCAGGAAGTGGCCCCACTTCAAATAGCGGTCATAACAGCAATCACAATATCAGCTTGTACTTCTAGGATGCCAAGCACCAGAATGAAACTCTTTAAACATTATTTGTAACCTCACAAAGATTCGCTTTAAAAAAAAAAATCCAAGTTTAATCACTAGCGGTAAATTAATCTCTGATAGGTTAATACACTCCATTTAGAAAAGAAAAGAAAACCAAATGCTTTCCTAAGACAAATTTCTAATAATAAAGCTCAACCCAATTCTCTTGCTTAGGGACATAGAAAAGAAAATGAAGCTACGCTTAAAGGGGACATGATTCCCCAGGGGCACATCAGCACCATTGGATCAGAACTGGTGGGAGGATTTTATACACACTTTCCAATGAGCGATATTATTCTTAAAAGACTGAGAATCACACACGAACACACACACACACACACACACACACACACATATGCACACACACAACACACATACATACACATGCACACATACAACACACACACACAACACACACAATGGTTAGCACCCTATCAGGGGTCCTTCAGGAGACAAAGCTTTGAATGTTCACTTCACGATGTAATGTTCCCTCTCTTTGAACAAAGAAATCATCTCCCATTGCCCCCAAAGACTTGGCTCAGTTTTAAACTAACCTCAAATTATAGGCATAGGAGAAGGGAGAATTAGATTTTGATTTAAGGAAAGAACAGGCTGAATTTGGAATGTTTTTGTAATCTTTCTCTAAGGGGATTTGAAGTTTTGATATACGACTAGAGGGCCTCAGTGTGGCTGGGTAGATATTTTCACTAAATTTTCTCGTTTGTATTATTTTGTTTTGACTTGATTCTATAGTCTAGGCTAACCTGGAACTTACTATTTATCTCAAGCTGACCACAACCTCCTCCTTGTTCAACCCCATGAATATTAGAATTGCAATCTGGAATTGCAGGGGTGCACTGCCATATTTAAATTCCTTTGCTTTTTATAGGGGGTTGAGTGGGATTGTTTTTCTCTCATGGAACTTCCGGAGCAGGGGACAGAGAAGAGGTCTCAGATGGGACATCTGTAAGGCTATGCAATGTAAAATAATTGGCACTGGAGAATTCTAGAGGCAGGAATTTAGGGACTAGAGCCCCTGGGTCCCTTGCTACTGGAAGGAAGAATCAACCGCTCAACACTGTGGCTTGTCCAACAGCATACCTCTGTTCACAGAGTGCTTCAAAGTCGTGGGAGACTTGGTGTCCCAGTCTGTTAAGTGGAAGTGATACTAGTCCCCAAAAGACCACTGTGAGAGTAACTGTGGAGTGATTAAGGGCATGTACTCTGAAGACATGCAGCCTGAATTTTAATCAGTATGTAACCCTTCACTAAAATATAAGCCTTGATTAAATAATTTAATGTGGTTTTGAATACACTCAGATATTTTTCTTTTCTCTATGATGGATTTAATGAGAATATTTAATACAGGATTTGTTGAATGACTGAATTTCTGGGTTGTATCTAACATGACATAATTGACATTATATCCACGTCTGCTAAGCTCTATTTAGCCAGAGCATCTTCAGCCATGTCACACGATAAGGCAGGGTTGACAACAAACTTTTGGAGTCCCTGAAACTGCCTTCTTGGAAGAGAACATTCCACAAAAGGAGACCAACGTCCTGTGTGTGTGAGTGCGCAACGCTGGGACTGGCATGGAGCAGAGCACATGGACACAGACATGTGCTCAAATCTGCAGTCTTGGCACCCAGAGCTTTGACCATCCCTGACCCCACCTGGCACTGAAGGAGTGGCATGTAGTCCCTTAGAGGACCACCCCAGCATTTTCAGAGATGGAAACAGCTCCGCTCTGGCATAGAATCCCAGATGAAGGAACCTGTTGGGCCAAGCCAGAATACAGCTTCACCAGCGACACCCTCTGGCAGCAAGAAGGAAAAGGCAGATACAAAAAAGAAAAAAAAAAATGATTATCCTGGGTTTTCCCCTGGCTGCCCCTGGAAAATACCTCTGAATTCACGGATAACTTTCAGGTCAGAAGCCTCAAGAGAGAGGCATTTTCAATCCCAATATGTTAAGTGAATGTTGGAAAAATAAGTCATCCATCTATCTACTGATCTGCTTATTTCACAAATAACTATTCACTATTTATCATGTGAAAGACATGATTCAAAATATGAAGGAAATCACAGCAAGCCTAGTAGCCAAAAGGGTATGACTATAATTATATTGTGTGGTTATAGAGTAGCTCATTCAAGCCTCTAGACAGAACTGAACTGCCATGCCAAGTGTGAGTTTTCAGTTCTCATCCATCTACTTATCTCAGCATGCACTTAACCCTGACCCTGGCACTGGGGCATTTATATATGAGGTTGGCTATGCACTGCCAAATGCTGGTCTCCCTGGCCTAACCAGTGCCTGAAATTCTCCACACAAAGAATACTCGCTGGGGTTCAGACTGCAAATGAAGTGGTCCCACTGGCATTCAACTAGCCTTGTAGACAGGCACATCACATTACTGCCATTCATCAACACCTTCTCAAGTGTAACAAAAACAGAGAAAGAAGAGAAATCCAAAGAGGGAGAGAATCTAATGGATGGCTTCCAGAAAGAGCAAGATTGTGATACAGGAGTGTGGATCAAGAGGCCTGCAGAGACACTGAAAAAGGATGTGGAAAAACACAAAGCCAGTTTTTCTTTTTCAGAGTCACTGAAGGGAGAGACCAAGTGACATCATGAAAATCAGTAACAATCCAAATGACATCTCATATTAAGATTATACAATTTAGGGGCTGGATAGATGGCTTGGTGGTTAGGAACAGTGGCTGTTCTTTCAGAAAATTCAGTGTGCGCGCACGCTCACAATCATCTGTAGAACTCCAGTTCCAGGGGAATCCTACGCCGTCTTCTGGCCTCCACAGCCAAGGCATGCACATGGTGCACAGATATGCATGCAAGCAAAACATCCATACATATAGAAATAAGATGATTTTAAATGACTATTCACTTTAAACATTCCTGTTTATTTTTACAAACACTTGAACCAATAAAAAAGGGGTTCACAGTCCTTTGTAAAAGTAAACAAGGTAGTTAACAAAATCGAGACAGTTCAGCAGTGGACCGCAACAGCTCCTGGTGAGGTTCTAATTGACTGAAATCTACACCAGAAGCTTGGTGCTCTTTTGTTTCTTTTTTGAGACAGTGTCTGACATTCAATTCACAATCCTCCTGCCTCAGCCTCCCTAATGCTAATAGTACAGACATTTGCCACCATGCATGGCTAACTCCAAAGCTCTAGTTGGGAAGATACCACCAAAAGGTACAGGATGATGATCCAGGGACAATCCCAAGGTTTAGTTTAGCCAGATGAGGTGAGAAAGACACATGCTCTGTAGCCTAGACAATAGAGGAGTCTCCAGAGCTGTCTGAAGTAAGGCGGGAGGGCTGACTTGGAGAGGACAGAGTGGGGATGGGAGTTCTGTTAGATGTCTACAGCGAGGTATGTGTTGTAAATAATCTCTATTTTCTTATGAAATCAATGCAATTTAAGTGCATTTGTGTTCATGTTCACAAACCTCGGGGTCTGTGCAAGCACCACCCCCTTCATGGGAGGCATGCTGCATCAGGGTTCCAATTATTCCATGTTTGGAGAGTCCCTCATTGATACTGCATGCTAGTTGATGTGGAGGTTATTGGTTTGATTGCGTTTTTTTTTTTTTTTAACGTACTAAAAATGTCTTGACGTCCAAGGGTTTTGTGAACAATAATAAATCACCATTCTCTATTCAAACATTGGGCCCCTGCCTGCTAGAGATGAAGAGGCCTAGCCATCAAAACCATAGGAATACATAGACATAAGTTCCTATTTGTGACATGACCCTGCTCTGACAAGCCTAGAGAACTCCACCAACACCACTTCCACCAATGATGACAAGATTGAGAAAACATGACTGAGACACACATGAGGCCCACAGGGCCTGGAATCCACATGTGAGCACAAGAGTTTATTGGAATTGGCTTCCCAACAGGACACTCCATGGTCTCCAGCCCTCAGCAGGCAGTAGGAATACCATTGGGTGGTACTACTGTCTATATTTCAAATCCTGGGCCATCAGGCCAAGTGAAGTTTCAAAGTCAGCAGTAAAATCAGCAAAGTGCTCTCAAAGAATCCCTGGAGCACCCCCCCTCCCACCAGGGAGCACTGCTAAGAGAGTTCAACCATAGGAGATTCAAGGTAAGTTAAATCTGGTTTCTTGGGAAAGAACACAACTCTCTCAAAGACGCAGTCTCCCAGATCCAATAAGCAAAAATACTCATTAAGTTAAAATTTCTACATGGTCTGACACCCTAAATATCTCTGCTCACATTCCAAGATGGATAACCAGCAATCGCCACTCAGTTATGTTGAAGGACTAATGGGTGGAGGCATACAATATGGTTTTGTGGCTTTTCCTTTCCACAAACATGCTTATGACTTGGTCAGTCAATTATCCCCCCGGCTCCTATATCCATTTACAGTAATTCCTGTTTTAAAAGGTTCCACATCTTGCACTAATGGGAACTTCAGTGATCAACTCAAGGTCCCTCACTACTATATTCAGCTACTCTCTGCTAGACCTCCAGGAGTTCTCTCGGTACCATAGGGAAAAAAATAGATCTTTGAGGAAATATAATTGATGTCATTAGACAGAAATCAACATGGGTGACAGGCAGCAAATGAATGCTGGAACAATGGCTACTGTTGCCTTTGTCTGGCATGACACATGTGCCACACACAATGGGATTTTGTTCAGCAGCAGGCCTGTCTTAATTATAATTTGCACTATTAATATTTTGCTCATTGATTTAAATAGCATCTTCCATGCTGCCGTCCCAGACTAGAAACAAACCATAGCCATCACTAACTGCATTATAATAAATGATTCCATCATCACATGGAATCCTATGTGCCACCTTCTTTCAGTGACCTAATTCCAGTTCTCATGAGAGCTAGAAGACCCACAAGGATGAAGGAAGAGCCCAAAATACAAATCATACACAAGATGGGAGGGAAAGACAATAGGAAATTACACCAGAGTTTAATGCACAGGATATGGCTAATGGTGGGAGCACTCTCCATCAATCCTGACCTCCAAAACCTAAGAGAAGGGAGAGGGTGGGAAAATAAGAGGAATTAAAAGCAGAGTTCTCTCCTTGATACTCAAAAGTGTAGCCCACAGGCAGCGGCAATGCTGTTGCCTGTGAGCTTGTTAAAAGCATGGAATCTCAGGCCACACTCAGATCTACTGAGTCAGAGCCAGCATCTACTTAGAAATGAAATGCAGGTTAATAAATGGAGCTGCAATGAGATCACCCTTCAGAAGAACTTTAATGGGAGAGAGAGCCTTGTGACAGTGGGAGCCATGGTCAGCCTTAAAGAGGGAGAGCATTAGAAGAGAGAGTGTGTCATACCACAAGCTGCATGATGGAACTTGGAGGAAGAAGGAGAGCACATTCCCTTCATGTCCCAAAAACAAAGGTGGGACTTTCTGACTCACAAGTATCCAGAGTAGATAGGCAAGTGCCAAACCATGTGGCCTAACTCACATGACTCCTGACTTGGAGGCAGTGTGCACTAGGTAGAATCATACTTTAAAGCTGCCTTTGTCTAGGGCAGCAGAATGGGGAGAATGAGCTCGCTTTTCCTGCCACGAAGGTTGACTGCTCTAACCAGACATATCAGAAGACTGGCAGTTCTTTATTCCAAATGACATGTGCTTCAGGGAGGTGTGGCCTGACTTTTGAATGACAGAGAAAGGGACAACTGGAGGGTCATGATCAAACAGCATCCTAATTAGTGTTGATATACATGCACAACTGTAGTGATATTTTGTTTATGCTGTAACAAATAAAGTTTCCTGAAAATCAGCGTGCAGAGATAAGCCACTAGTTATCCATTGAGGCCAGGCAGTGGTGGCACACACCTTTAATCCCAACACTCAGGAAACAGGCAGAGGGATCTCTCGAGTTCAAGGCTACCCTGGGCTGCATGAGATTCAATCTGTCTGAAAGAGAAACAGAGCTCCCACAAAGGTGATCCTAGCACCTGTGATCACATGCCTTTAATCCTAGCATTAGGAAGGTGGACACAGGAATGATATGGCTGGGTGGAGAGAGGAATAGAAGGTGGGAGGAGTCAGGAGCTCAGAGCAGTCTGAGGGGTTGTAGAGCTGGATGCAGTCTGAGCAGTCAGTCTGAGGAGCAGTCAGTCTGAGGAAGTAGTCTGAGGAAGAAGTCTGAGGACAGGATCACCCCTTTGGTCTGAGCATTGATAGAGGTAAGAATTCTAGTGGTTAGCCACTCTGCTTCTCTGATCTTTCTGCTTTCACTCCTGATAGCTGACTCTGAGTTTTTATTAAGACCAACGAGAATTTGAGCTACACACAACCAAGTCTGAGAAGTCCCAACCCAGTTTATTGGAGTAGGAAGAAACAGAATTCTAAAGACATAGACCTGTTGTAAGAGTTTGACCACAGACCCTAACAGAGAACACTAAGAAAGAAAGGCTGTTCTAAGCATTCACCGGAGTCAGAAATGATGATCAATACCTCTAACAGTTCTTCAGCGGCTTGGGAAGAAGTTGATGAGTTCAAGATCAGACCAAGCTACACAGAGAGATCCTATTTCAGAGAAATACATAGTGCTTCAGAGCTTCGTGTGTGTGTGTGTGTGTGTGTGTGTGTGTGTGTGTGTGTGTGTAAGTGCACATGTTCAAGTGTGTGCACAGGAGTGTCCATACAAGTGTGTAGGCACACACCTGGAGACCAGAGGCAGATGCCAGGTGTCTCCTCTACTACACTGACCTTATGGGGTTTGTTTGTTTGCTTGCTTGCTTTTCATATTTTTTTGCTTTTTAATTTATGTATTTATTTTCTTGCTTTTACATCCTAACCAAAGCTTCCCCTCCGCTCTTCCCAGTTCCCACCTCCCCCTTATGTTTTAACACAGAGCTCATCAACTTGGTTGGCTCATCAGCAAGCCCTAGGAATTCTCCTGCCTTAGTTAGGTTTCTATCACTGTGAAGAGACACCATGACCACAGCAACTCTTATAAAGAAAACATTTAATTGAGGTGTCTCTCTTACAGTTTCAGGGGTTCAGTCTATTATTATGATGATGGAGCTCATGGTGTCATGCAGGCAGACATGGTGCTGGAAGTATAGCTGAGAGTCCTACATGTTGCAGGCAGCAGAAAGTCGACTGACTCACTGGGCATTATTCTGAGCATAGGAAACCTCAAAGCCCACCCCCACAGTAACACACTTCCTCCAACAAGGCCACACCCACTCTAACAAAGCCACGCCTCCTAATAGTGCCACTCCCTATGAGATGGGGGCCAATTACATTTAAATCACTATATCTCCTATCTCCACAACCATGGTTGGCAAAACGTGAGCTACAGACACACACCACCACTCCCAGCTTTTACTTGGGTACCGAAGATCCAAACCCATGTCCTCAGGCTTGCACTGCAAGCACTCCACCCAAGGAGCCATCTCCCCAGCTCCTTTCCCATGAATTTGGAATCAGTAAGCTGGTCAGTGTGTCAACGTTGACAAATGTTTATTGTCACTTTTTATCCATACTCTGAAGACACTGTGTCTTACAGTGGAAGTACTTACAAGCTGCTAGATGACACAAAGATTTGTGTTTTATTGGAAAATTTGTCCTTTCACATAAAATTTTGTATTCTGCTGCTTTTTCAAATGTTATTGGAGTCAAATTAATAAACAATAATATACATATATGTTGGTGTGATATTCTAATAAATTTTAGAAATATACTCCAGTGTATCTGCCACCACAATCAAGACATAAAACAATACATCATTCCCAGAAGCTCCCTATCCAGCTAGTTGGCTCCCTCTGCCTCCAGTTCCAGGAAAACATGGGTCTGCTTGGTTTCTGTCTGCCCTCATTCTATTGTTCTTAAGTCTAGTCTATCATATAGTCATGTCTCCTATAATTTACAAAACTAGTTATGTAACATAATTAGATTTTACTCAGTGATCAACTGCATCTATAACCTGTGTCCCAAAAGATTGTATCATCTGGTGATGTCATCACTGTCTTAGTTTAAATGGACTCCAAAATGCTCACATGATCGCCTAACTGACACATTTCTCGGAAAGTGTCTTCTTCACTAAGCAGGGTGTGCTTGCACTAAAACTGAAGCTTAAAACTGTTTTTTTTTTCTTATTATAAAGGAAAGCATTTAATAGGGGCTGGCTTACAGGTTCAGAGGTGTAGTCCATTATCATCATGGTGGAAAGCATGGTGGCACTCAGGCAGACATGGTGCTGGAGAGGTAGTTTAGAGTTCTACACCTGGATCTGCAGGCAGCAGAAAGAGACACTGGGCCTGACTTGAGCATTTGAAACCCCAAAGCTGACCCCCCCAGTGGCATACTTCCTCTAACAAGGTCATACCTCTTAATTCCTGTCAGGTAGCACCCCTTCCGAATGACCAAGCACTCAAATATATGAGCCTATGGAGGCCATTCCTAATCAAACCACCACAGCATGTGAGTAGGTTGGGATTAGGGGAGGTGTATATTCAGCCACTCATTAATTCATTTTTAATCCCATTCATCAGTTAAAACTGATGTTTTTAAGAGTTGGAATTACAAAGAAAGAAAGAGGGTATTCATGAAAAATACCTTAAAATTGTCTCAAAAGCTCACGTGGAGTTGGTGGGCTTTCTTACTCCTTCAAGAGAAGATATGAGGCACTCAAAAATGCCACCTCTGTCAGAAGGCCCTGCCAGCACTCAAAACCTCTAAGACAGTGAGCAAAGTTGTTACTCGTGTCAACACATGTGACTGCTCCAGTCTGGTCACCAGCGGGGACTCCCGGGGCGCAGTGGAGGCAGGGCTAACTAGTTATTTATACTAATGGCTATTCTGGAGGATTAAAGAACTGAGTGAGGAGAGTAGAGGAGGGAGACAAAAAGTAAAGGAGGAAGAAGGGAGATAGAGGAAAGAGAAAGGAGAGAGAGAGAGAGAGAGAGAGAGAGAGAGAGAGAGAGAGAGAGAGAGAGAAGCAGGAGGGGGGAGGAGGAGAGAAGAAAGTGGGATCAATTTTGAAATTTGACTGAAATCTCCACAAAGATCACATACAACATTCAGCTGGATGCAAGGAAGGATGCCTCAGTGCACAAATCAGGAAGCATAACATAGCCTATCAATAAAATGAAGGACAAGCTATAATCATTTCAAAGGATGAAAAAATATATTAATTTCCAAAATTCAGCAAACAAATCGATGGGGCTGAAAATTTAGTTCAGTGATAGAGTACTTGCCTAGCAAGCACAAAGCCCTGGGTACAGTCCCCAACCAACAACGCTAAATGCAGAAAAGCAGGATGCATTTCCTCTAAAATCAGAAGCAAGAAAAGATATCCAGTGTCACCACTAATATTCAGTACAATGCTAGAAGTCTCGGACAGAGCCAGCAGGCATGAGTAATAAATAAGGTATCCTAATAGGCGAAGATCCAAGTCAAGTTATATTTGTTTCCAGATTACATAATTTTTACATTAAAAATAAATAAATAAATCTAGACTCTATTAAAAAAAAAACTGCTGAAACTGATGTATAAATCTAGTAGCATTGGAGGATACAAAATCAACATGGAAAACCTGGCAGTATTTTATATGCCAGTTAAAAAAAAACTGCCAAAAATAATTAGGAAAGTAATTCCATTTATAGTCCATATAAAATTGAACGTGGCGGCATGTTTCTGTAATCTCAATACTCAGGAGGCTCAGGCTAGAAGATCATAAGTTCAAGGTCAACCTGACTATACAGTGAGACCAACTGAATGGGGAAGAAAAGACAGGAATAAATGAAACAAAATATCTAGACATAAACTTAGTCAAGAAAGTGAAATGTTCTCTACAATGAAAATTATAAAACAATGGTGAAATGGAAGAGGATACAAGAAGATTATGAAGACATCCCACATTCATGAACAACAATGCTTAGTAACATCAGCATTCCATACTACCCAAAACAATTTGCCAATTTAATAGTCCCAGATGGCATTTTTCACAGAACAGGAAAAAAATCTGAAATGAATATAGAACTACAAAAGATCCAAAATAGCCAAAGCAATCTTGAGCAAACAGAATATAACCAGAAACATCTCTATACCTGACGTTCAAACATATCACAAAAGAAGATGGGAGACAGCTCAGTAATGAAACTGCCTACTACACAAATGGTAAAGACTGGAGGTTGAATCACCAAGCTCTACTTAAATGCTAGATGGGCAAGGCAGCACACCTGAAATTCTAGCCTTGGAAGGCAGAGAAAGGGTACTCCAGAGCAAGCTGGCTATCGAGACTAGCCATATCTAGGAGCTCTGGGTTTTGATGGAGACCCTGCCTCAATAAACAAAGAAGAGTGATGGAGGATGAATCTCCATGCCAGACCTCAACATGCTTGTGCATTCACATGTATATATGAATGCACCCACACACATGCAAATATGCATACACACAGGCATATGACATGCATATACATGAAGACAGAAGAAAAGACATTCACAAAGCCGTAGCACTCAAGATACATAGCCCTACCATTAAAACAGACAGAAGAATGGCACAGATAGAGCACACTAGAATCGATACAAACATCTGCATCTGACTTCTCTTTGAAAAAGAAGGTAAGAAACACATGTTGCCAAAGGGACAGCTTCTTCAGTGAGTGATTCTGGGAAATCTGAATCCATATGATTGAGTGAAACTAAACTCATACCTCTCATTATATATAAATATCCATGTTGTTTTTTTTGGTTTTTTGTTTTGTTTTGTTTTGTTTTTTTGAGACAGGGTTTCTCTCCGTGTAGCCCTGGCTGTACTGGAACTCACTCAGTAGACCAGGCTTTCCTGCAACTCAAAGATCTGCCTGCCTCTGTCTCCCAAGTGCTGGATTAAAGGCATGTTCCACCACTGCCCAGATATAAATATCCATTTTAAATGTATCACCAACATATAACTCCTGAAACTGGTAGAAGACAACAAAGGAGATCTTCTTCAGAACATTGATTTGCAGAAACAATAATTATCACATTCCCCAACGCATCAATAACTAGAACAAGAGTAAAACAGTGAGATTATTTCAAACTAAGAAGCTTCTATACAACAAAGGAGCCAATCAACAGTGACAATCAACCTGAAGAATCAGAAAAGATTTACAAACTATTCATTCAACAAGGGACTTTAGAAGTAATTTTTAAGAGAAAATCAAGAAGAAAAAACCCTCCTTTTAAAATAGGCAAATGGATATTTTAAAAATTGTAATATACATGCATGCAGGCACACGCACACACATACACACAGAATTAAGCACATCAGTTGGCTGATGCCTGTAATCTCAGCAACTCAAGGAACTTGAGTTGAGTGAAGGAAGATTGTCTCAAGTTCAAGGGATTAGAGGGTGAGACCTTGTCTCAAAATTCAAAGTCAAACAGCAAACAGTAAGAAATGGTGATAAAGATGTAGAAAAATGTCACATTTGCACACTGTGGATAGGAAAGCAGTTGATACAGGAGTGGTGGAAAAGGGAAATTTCTTTCATATCATACAATCTAGAGATCAAAGTCCAATGAAATGACTTATAGAAGTATTCTATAAGCCTCATAGAATCTTATAAAGGCACTCACACTTTGTGTTCATTTCCAGACATTTCACAATAGGTGAAATACAAAGATAACCTACACATTCACCAATAGTTTAATGGATAAAGAAAGGCACACAATTATTCAATGATAAAGAAAAATTATGGGTGGAGAAATTTCTCCATGGGTAAAGGCCCTGGACAACAAGGTTGACAAACTGCGTTCCATCCCTGAGATATACATGGTTGAAGGAGAGAAACAACTCCCACTAGTTGTCCTCTGACCTCCACATATGCCTATGGAACACACACACACACACACACACACACACACACACACACACACACACACACACACACAACACAAACAGAGAAAGAGAGAGAGAGAGAGAGAGAGAGAGAGGTAAAAAATATTTTTAAAAAGGGAATTCTGCCACTATGACATGGATAACCAGAAAACTTAAGCCAAATTAGATCAGACAAATACTAATATGTGGAATCTTAAAAAAAAAAAGTCATACTCATAAAGGAAAAAATATATGTCATGGTAGTTAAAATGCCTAGGGATGCAACAAGTGGGGAGACACTGAGCAAAATGTACCAATTTTAAGTTACAGTATGAGCAAGTCCTGGCTGTGGAGCATGGATGGTGTCAAAGGGATTAAACTGATAATAGCAGAAATCACTCCACAATAAGCATGTGCATCAATTCATCACAACTATACCTTGAATATAAAAATATTTGTATGTTGAGGAGTTAGGGAGACGTCTCAGTAGATAAAAGCACTTGTTGTGTAAGTATGAGGACATGAATTCAGATCCCAGCACCCAGAGTAAAAAGACAGGCATGTCTACACACACACTTGCAAACCCCAGCATCATAGAGAAGATAAGACAGGATGAGAATTGTGGTTTTTCTGGCCGTGAATCTATCAAAATTGACAGAGTTCAAGTTTACTGAAAGGTCCTTCCTCGAGACAAAAGGCTGCAGGGTAATAAACAATGACATCTGACATTCTTGGGCATACATGCCCACACATGCACATCCAATAAACATGCATGTATATGAAGATGTTTTAAGAGCCTTGATCATTCTGTCTTTCTCTAAACCATTTCAATGATACAACTCTCACATCTAAAATAAATAAATAAACACTCAAAGTTCTAATCATGTTTTGTAGATTTTGACTATAATTCACTCAAGTTTACTAAAAGGCCACTTTGGAGTATGCCCACCAACAACTTGGCAACTTTAATACATTCTCGTTATTAATAATAAAAAAAATCTATGTTTTGCAGAACACATTTTCAAACTGGCTTTTGAAGGGCTCCCTGGAGACCCACTTCAGACAGCAACTGATGTGCAGAAAACCCAATGTTCACCACATGAAATCAGCACTGGTACAGCCATGGGGGCCCTCTCCAGAAGTTCCTTGGGGACTAACATTCTAGGAGGGAAGATGTCTCTCTCTTGCGTCTCCTCCTGAGGCCCCTCTCTTTCTGATGTGGGAGCTAGTAACTGACAAATGAACACAACTGGTCTGTTGTGTTGAATGAGATGATGTGGGCTATCGCCTGTGAAAAGTGCACTATTGTCATTTAATAATTGAGGCGGAAATGAACTTCAAAGACACTGGGCTCTCACCAAACAAATGTTTGATGAAGGCCTGTAGGGCTAGAGACAATGGTTATAAAAAGGAAAAGTCACGCTTGGGGGAAGAGGGATTTCTGACTTGTGAATTCCATAGAAAAGAGGAACTTTTGCCTACTTAATAACAGAAAAGCAAGCAAGAACCCCTAAAGGCATATAAACATTCAAAGTTGGACACACACACACACACACACACACACACACACACACACACACACACACAAGCAGCTCAGCGCAGTGCACTGGCAGCTTTAGAGTTCAGCACACAATAGTACATACTGTATCATGATCCAGTGCGGACACATATGAATGTGCACACACATAAATCAGTTTCATAAAATCATAACCTTAAGCTGGGTGGTGGTAGTGCACACCTTTAATCCCAGCACTCAGGAAGCAGAGACAGGTAGATCTCTGTGAGTTTGAGGCCAGCCTGGTCTACAGAGCTAGTTTCAGGACATCTAGGGTTGTTGCACAGAGAAACCCTGTCTGAAAAACCAAATAATAATAGTAATAGTAATAATAATAATAATAATAATAATAATAATAATAATAATAATAATAACCTTACCACATAATAGGCTCCATCCACTCTGGTACAGTAATATCATGACTAATTTACTGATATTAACTATTTAATAAAATTAGAAGGAAAAAAAACTTTTAATATGGGCACGTAATTGTCACAATAATTCAAGCTTTGGAGTCACAGGAGGCTTGTAGCCTATCACTTACTGGTGTATAACTTGACAAAGATGTTTTATGTTTTATAAGCCTCAGTTTCCCCATCTGCAAAATGAGGGTAATAACTAGTATATATTATAAAGTAAACTCCCAAATGGTAGATAACATCACCCCCACATCAAGAGGCATCTGAATGGGTGGGGATGTGGTGCAGCTGGCAGAATGTGTGTTTAGCATACACAAAACCCTGGGTTTATTCCCTTCCTAAACTGGGCACGACGGCTTATACCTGTCACCCCTGACCTCCGGAGATAGAAGCAAGAGGATCAGTAATTCAAAGTCACCCTCTATCACAAAGCAAGTTTGAGGCCAGCCTGGACTATATGAGACCTTGACTCAGAGAAGATGGAGACTGCTGGGTGTAGTGCTGCATGCTGCCTATGATGCCAGCACTCAGCAGACAGAGACAGGATGATGAGTTCAAGGCCCATGTGGATAACATGATGTATCAAAATAAATGACAATGAGGATGTACTCATCCTGAAAATGTCCCAGAAATGGGAACACAGCACATGGAAGATAAGTATCTCTTCCATAAAACAGCAGTCCACTTATAAAGAGTATAAGTAACCAAATTTTTCTATAAAAATTGGATCCCTTAGAATTGAAGTTATAGATGATTATAAACCATCATGTGGGGGCTGGGGACTTTACAAAAGCAGCAAATGCTCTTAATCACTGAGCCATCCCTCTCCAACCCCATGTTTTCTATTCTTAGAGGTCATAGTTTATAAAATAATGCTAAGGCCTCAGAGAATAACAGCTCAGTGGTACAGCACTTGCCTAGCCATGTACAAAGCCCTTGATTCTAAATCAGTTTATGTAATATTGATATATATGCATGTTAATAGCTGTACTATCCATAACAGCCAAGAAATGAGAGTATCATAAATGGCCATCAGTAGTTGACTGCATAAACAAAGACACACTGGATTATTATACATTTGTAAAAAGAAATGAAATACTGACACATGCCATACCATAAATGAAGCTCCAAGGCATTACACCAAGCAGAAACGAGACACAGAAAAAACACACTTTGTGAGTTCATTCACGAGAAATCTCCAAAATCGATAAATCCATGGTGACAGAATGAAGATTGCTGGTTATCAGTGACTGAGGGCTGGAGATGGGAGGAAAATGTTTAATAGGTAGATTAATAGATTAATCTTGGAATCATGGCCATGTTTTGAAACCAGAGGGCAGAGGACTTGGGAAATGCTGTCAACACATTTAATGCAACTGTCCACTTTCACAGATTTCAATTCATGTCCTTTGATTTCCATCTCAGAAAGAATTTTAGTAGTATCTAGTACATCAGTAAAGATGTCATCATCAGTCTCTATCATATAAATATAATTTTATGGCATAGCTGTTCCTAAAAGATTCATATGATCAGAAAGTATAAGCCTCCTTTAAAAACACTGTGACTAAAGCCTCCTCAAGAAACAGAAACAGGGCACAGGAAACATCACAAAAGAGGGACAAAACAATGTAAGAGCCAGAGGTCGGCAGGAGTGCTGTGAAACACTGTCCCCTGGACACTGTGAATACACTCACTGCAGGTGTGCCTAACTATACAAGACCTGCACATCAGTCAACATTGCAACATGAAATGGAGGAGGGGCTCAGGAGGCTCCACTCCTCACTGAGTCTATGGGGAGATGACAAGTGGGCATGGTGGCACATGCCTTTCATCCTAGCACTTAGGAGGCAGAAGCAGGAGGATCTCTCTGAGTTCAATGCCTCACTTGTCTACACAGCAGGTTCTAGGTTGGCCTCTCTCTCTCTCTCTCTCTCTCTCTCTCTCTCTCTCTCTCTCTCTCTCTCTCGCACACACACACACACACACACACACACACACACACACAGTGGGGGTTGGAGGGACAGAGACAGATCAAAGCAGGAGTGGAGTTGTTGGATAGAAGAGTTTCAGTGGGAGAAAGGAAGGATGAGAGAGGGCATGGGGATGAAATGCCCATACCTCAGTATATCATGTCCGAAACTGTCAAAGAAGTTTTTAAAAGGGAAAAAGAAAAATGATCACAGTGCTGCACCACCACACATCCATTAGAAATACTAAAATTTTAAACAGGAAAAAACTGGAATTTTAATATAGTTCTGGTGGACATTTAGGATCACATAAGAAAAATGTTGGTTATTTCTGATAAAATTAAACTACATTGACCCTTTGATGCAAGAAAAAAAAAAAGAGGATCAAGAGAAGAGGGGGCGAGGAGAAGAAACAGAGAAGGCAACAAAGGGAAGGCAGCATGCAAAACAGAGACAAAGAAAGCTCCAGCACTGGCCTTACAAATAGATGGGAGTAGGAGACATGGTCACACACACACACACACACACACACACACACACACACACACACACACACACACCACCGCCACCACCATGTCTGCATATAAACACATAGGCAACCTAAAGGAATCAAGCCACAAAGGCCAAGCCATTTCTTTATTATTTGTAAAAGGCAAAATTTCTTATTACATCCACAAGAAAGAGCCTTAACAGGGAGACTGCTCTCACAGAAGCAAGACTTTCTCATCAAGCTGAAGGAGAACCAGAAAGAGATTGGGTGAGGAGTGTAAATAATAAGAGTGATGTGACATCCTACAGTTGAAAACAGGCATTAAATGAGGTGAATATGGTTTGGAAGCTGTGCATTAAAATAGAAAAAGGATGTGTCGTTTAGTCAAATGACCACTTTAACCATAGCAACAAAAGTTGATCTCATTGATAGAAGTTCAGCATCCATGCACAGGGAGAGGGCAATTAATAGTTCCAGAGTAACTCTACTGGGAACTGCATTTTAAAACAGCCATAAATCTACCAGAACACTATCCAAGACCATACAAAAGTTGGCAGAGGTTTAAGCAAAACATTCCAAGAAAAACTGTCCACAGAAGAGAACATACAAAAAGAAAAAAATAATAATGCAAAGAAAATGAAGGGTTGTGCTATATAATCTCCCAAAAAGTAAATTTCACACAGTCAAAATAATCCAGAAAAATCCGGTAAAGGACCTGCAGAACACATGTGTAGCTCTATGTGGGAAACCCTGCATAGAGGGTGAAAAACCACAGAAGGGCAAACTAAGAGAAAAGGTGTCTATGAAAAGCTAATGGCTTTCCAATCCTTAGGATAATTCCCAGGCACCCTAAAAGGGAATTGGAAGATTTATTTGTTTTTCCACTACAACAAAGTACCACAACTTGAGTGGCAGAAAACCACTCCAGTTTATTCTCCCATGGCTGTGTATGCTACAAGTCAGAAATCAAGATGTCAGCAGGGGCCACACTCTTGAGACTTTTCCTAACTTGCCCTATCCCCTGTTCCCTGAGGTCATTGGAGAGGTTTCTTTTGCTTCTTTCTTCAAGGAGAATCATTCTTTTAAAAAAAAAAAAAAGATACTAGCTATATTAGGGTGTATTTTACAAAAACGTCACCTTAATTTGTTTGCATCTGCAAAGACCCTATTATCTTTTGTATAATGTGGGACAGTGTTCCTGAGAAATATGTGCATATAGGAACCAAACAACAGCCTCGGATCTCATTCCTAGAGTGCCAAACACCTGTTTGTATTTGTTGTTTGGGTTTTGTTTACTGGGACAGGATTTCTCAAGTTCCTCAAATCCTACTGTCTCCACCACCAATGAGGAGATCACACACATATGCCCCACACCCAATAATTTATGTGAGTTTCGGGGACCTACCTTGGGTCATCATCCTTACAGGGCAAGCCTTCACCAGCCAAGCCATCACCACAGCCCCAGAGATCTAACCTTAAAAGGCTTCTGGACATCAAACAATCACCAGAATAAAATGAGAAAACAAAAACAAAAAAAACCTTGCCAATTACATACCAGGCAAAATATAAATTAGTGAAGTTGGAGGAAGGGAATTTGGATAGTCTGTATATGATACTTACAAATTTGAAATGATTTTAAATTTAATCATACTAAAAGCTAATCTACAGAGAAAGAAGATAGGGATTAGGGACAGAGCAATATTCTGGGGTAGTTATTGCTGAATTAGTGTTGAGGACACTATACAGGCCTGTGTAGCAAGCTTTCTTGTCTATCTTTGGACCACCATCCCAAAAATAATGGCCCAGAGACTTCTTAATTATGAAAGCTTGGCCTTAGCTTAGGCTTGTCCCACTAGTTCTCATAACCTAAATTAACTCATTTTTTAATCTACAGTTTTCCATATGGCTCTGTTACCTCTTTTAAGTATGGCACATCTGACTTGCTCTGAGTCTGCTGGTTAAATCCCATGCCTATAGTCCTCTCAGCTTCTCTTTCTCTCTGCTGGAAGTTCTGACTATTCTCTCCTGCCTAGCTATTGACCATTCAAACCATCTTTACATTGTAAACAAATACTCTGAAACATGCATGCCTAGTTTTCTGTATATTTTTATTTTGTTTTTAATCTTAATTATGTGTATGTATGTACGTGCAAGGGGGCATCTCTACATCAGTAGAGATGTACTACTGATGTAGAGATGCCCATGGAGGCCAGAGAGGGTGTCAGGCACCCTAGAGCTTGAGTTACAGGCAGTTTTGAGTTACCCTATGTGGGTATGAGAATAAAGCTTGGGTCCTATGCAAGAACAGTATGCACTCTAACCATTAAACAATCTCTTAGCCCCTTCTGCACATTTGGGTCTCTATATGTAGCCATGGCTAACCTGGAACTCTCTACGTAGACCAGATTGTCCTCAGACTTACAGAGAACCTGTCTCCCCATTACTAGAGTTAAAGGAGTATGCCACCATGCCCCAGCCCTTTGTTTATAGTTTTTAGATAAGGTATAAAACACAGTGAATAAAGTTATTTTGTAAACTGTATGCTTGTACATGAGGCATGTGTGTGTATATGATCTTGTGTTGTTATGGTGTACATATGTGCACTGCTGTGAGCAAATGTGCAGATAGCAATATAAAAGGATTTTGAGGGGGTTTTGCCATCCTGAGGCTCCAACTCGGGGCCTAGCACATAGCTAGGCAAGGACACAACCACAGTGTCTTAACCATATGCAAGGATAGTTGACAGTGGGTTCAAAGAGCCATTTCCCCAGTCAGGCTGCACTGTGTGAAAGCAAAAGTGGAAAGTGCTGATGAGAATAAACTACTTGTTTATTCTTGTGTTCAAGGTGGCTTTTAGGTAGAACTGGCATTTGCTCTGGAGAAGCTTCCTTAAGTTGCTGTGGTCGGCTTCCTCATCAGCAAAATGTACTGGCAATAGGAACTATTCCCTAGGGTTACCAGTGAAGCTTCAACTTGGCAGTGTATGTAAAGTGTGAGGAGTTTTGAGTCATGTTGACCACTACACTGTTAGGTGATCACATCATGGATAAGTCTTACCATCTTGTTTGTGGTCCCAAATTTAGCAATGATTTTTGAAAGGTTCAGGCATTATGCTGGCCTGCCCTTGTTACATGGCAGAATCCACTCAGGCAGTACCCGGGTCAGCCCAGGGTTCCATGGGAACTAAGTCTGCACACAGGTGTAGAGGACCCCTTTAAAAGACAGACCCCTGCCCACTTATGCTCTCTTCTTCTCTCTTCTCTCTCTCTTAAGCTCTTCTGTACCTCTCTCTCTCTCTTACTCTGCTCTACTCTGTTCTTCCATTTCTTGCTCTCCCATCTTAATAAACTCTATGATTAATATACTCTTTATGCTCTCCATGGTTCATGTTCCATAGATCACGCCTTTAATTTAAGCACAAACCTAACAATTTTATATTCTGAAAACATCTTTATCTTAGCAAAGTAAAGGAGAAGGGCAGGTAGGCAGGAAGGAACAAATGAACAAATGAGAGAACAAAGAAATGATGGAAGGAAGGAAGGAAGGAAGGAAGGAAGGAAGGAAGGAAGGAAGAAACAAAGGAAGGAACAAAAAGAAGGAAGGAGGGAAATAAGGAATGAATAAAGGACCCTCTTGGGCAAATTCCAATTTCCTCTACAACTGAACTCTGTCTCTTTACTGGGTCGTTCTTTAAAATGTTTTATTATTTGTTTATGCATAGGGGTGTTTTGCCTGCATTTATGTTTGTGCACCTCAAGCATGCCTCGTGCCCACAAAAGCCATAAGAGAGCATAGCTCCCCCAGAACTAGAGTTACAGAAAGTTGTGAGTTGTCATGTGGGAGCTGGGAACTGAACCTGAGTCCTCTGGAAGAGCAGCCAGTGCTCCTAACCACTGAACCACCTCTCTGGGCCCTTCTTGAACCATTTTAAATACTATTATTGTTTTATTGTTCCTTTCTCTTTGAGATGAGGGTCTACTGTATTGCCCAGGCTGGCCTCAGACTCCAGAGTCCAAATAATTCTTATCCCAGCTTTCCCAGTAGCTGGGGCTATCTTCCAATCACTTAAAGAAGGCTCTAGGGAAATTTATTTTTATAGAAAATGAATACTTACTTTCTAAGTGTGTGGTTTTATCTGATGTTCACCCTATGATTCGGGAACTGAAAGTTTGTTTAAGGTTGGATAAACACGAAGTACCCACTAGATAACGACAACCATTTTTCTGTTGCTAACTTTTCATTTTGGTTATTCTTAAACATAGGAATGCTGAAAGAATTTAAATGAGCATTCCACTAGCCACCACATTATTCCAGCAGCAGTTAAATATTCAGCAGAATTTGCTTTTACCCTCACCCCATGCACACACATAAGACACACACTTTTTCCCTGGGCCAAATTGTAAGCTTCAGAACTCAGAAACACCACTCTCCTGAACACTTAACCAGCACCAAACTACAGCGACTATGTTCCCACATCAGTAAACACCATCACACAGCTATATTGCTACCAATATTTACCGAGGACTTATCCTCGGCCAGTGAGTGAAAGAGATGAGTTAAACAAACCTGCTTCCTCCCTTCATGGGTAGAGACTGACATTTCAAGAACAGTCACTCAGAACATTCAGTAATTACAAATATCCTGATATCAGAAGTGAGAGCACAGAGGTGTGTCTGTTTCACACTTACTTTTGATTCTCTACCCATAAGAACGGTCATAGCTAACATGATTGCCTCCTCAACTGCTTTTACAAGTGCCAAGCGACAGAAACCCAACGTGATAAGCCTAAGAGAAAAGTGCATGGGCTCAATCTAGGCACCACCAGGAAATGCAGCTTAGTGTTGGCTCCAGAGACCTTTGTTGCTGGTGTTGATTTCATTACCAGGCAGCCTGTCACGCCATTTGACCAAATACACAGAAATCTTGTAACTCTAGATGCCGCGAACAGGGAGATGCTTAACCCATCCCCTGGCTGGGTCAGGGACTTCTTTCTGAACCAAAAGGATGTAGCGCTCATGCTGGTCAAGCTGAACTCTGTGGCCACATGCAGTGCTTGTATAAGAAGGGGTAGGTGGTCAAAATCCTCCTGATCACTCCAGGGCAGCATCTGAAATTCTGACTCCTCCCACAAGTCCTAGAAATCTGAGGAAGACCTGAGGAACCCTGGGTTTCCTGATGCAGTTCCTGTTCCCAACCAAAGCACTTGGAGGAGGCACTGAATGTCTTAACAAGCCAGTTCCACTAGAGGTCAGAGCAGAGCAGAAAGCAGGCGTTAGGAGGGCTGCCCCTTAACTCCCATCAGCAGCTCCTACCAACTCTGGGAAACACCAGAGGCTACAGGAACCACAAACAACCCAGGCTGCTGCCGCAAGCCTCACCTCAGAGAACAGACTCATAACTATGAAGAGATCACATCTGATTCCAATCAGAGCTCACGATTTGTCTGTTCACACACAGGCAATATAGAGGAGTCTGATACCTAAGCAGTGGTTCTCAACCTTCCTAAATGCTGTGGTGACCACCAACCATAATAGTATTTCCATTGCTACTTCATAACTGTAATTCTGCTACTGTTATGAATCGAAACGTAAGTATCTGTGTTTTCCAATGGCCTTGGCGTCGTGACCCACAGATTGAGAACCACTGATAGAATTGAAATCAGAAAAAAAAAAAAAAAAACAGAAACCTGAATTCCTCACAAAGTGATCGATAAAGGAGACAAAGTGGAGGTTCGGGAATTAAAACAGACTTACAAAAGACATAACCAGTCACAGTGTGGGGGCCTCCCTTGGCTTCTTATTCAATCCGAAAAACACAATCCGAAAAACAATGAAACATTTTCAAAATGTATGAGACAATTTGTTTAAACTTCCTCTTTAGAATGGCATCATTGTTAATTGTGCTTACATGAAGTCATTTTGTTTCATAGGTATAAACTGTAATAGGAATACAATTTTTAAAGGAAATATATAAAAATAAGTTTTAAATTCCCACAGCTTTTCAAACTAGGTATGACAAGGGGTTAAGTAAAAGCACTGTAAAGATACAATTTCTATAGTTACAGTCTATGAGTGAACAAAAAGAAGTTGCTATTTAGTATTCCTATATGTGTGTGTGTATGTGTGTGTGTGTGTGTGTGTGTGTGTGTGTGTGAGAGAGAGAGAGAGAGAGAGAGAGAGAGAGAGAGAGAGAGAGAGAGAAGTGAGTGTGTTCACATAGGCAGATGGTTTTCTTGATCATTCACTAAGTCAGGATCTCTCAAATAAAACCAGAGGTTGCCACATGGGCTGGTCTGACCAGTCAGCTTGCCCTGGAGGTCCTGGCAGTTGTCACACCAATGTGGGTTCTAGGAATCCAAAACCCAGTCCTCGTGCTTGCACAGCCAGTGCTATATCCACTAAGCTGCCTCCCCAGCCCCACATTTAGGATTCTTGATAACTTCAATAAGAAAGTGTTGTTGAGCCTAAGCAATATGGAAAGCATTGTGGATTGTCACTTGCAGTAACAGCCCTTCCTTCTTGCTCTGACCTGACAAGGGACCATGGTTAAGGAATCCATCCCCTTTGTGCACGTCCCCCAGCTGGGTGGGTTCAAGGCCAACCTGAACTACATGAGACCCTGTCTCAAAAAATAAAAGCTAGAGAGGCCAAGCTGCACCTACTTCAGTTCTATGTGAGTTCTATGTAAAATATGAAGATCTCAGGATTCAGGGAACCCAAGGAGATGACGCCTGAATTTGAATTAGAGAAGAGTCTTAACCTGATCAGCTGTCAGCACAAACTAAACAAGAGACGGTGTTGCTGTACACACACAGTACAAAGTGAGAGCTTCATGCAGTCAACAGTGAAGGGATGCAAACTCCTACAGTGGTCTCTCCAAACAGCTCAGTGAAAAACCATGCTTTGCATCTTCACAGCCTCCTACAACAGCACTTGCAAGAAAACGGGAACAAAGATTCCTTTTAACCAAACTCAACCCAGACTTTTTTTTTTTTTTTCAAAGACCTGATTTTGGAATCTCACGGCCATTTCCATTTTGTTCCATTGTTTCAAAATTCGTGTTGGGTCATTTTACTAGAAGCCTCCACCTCCATATCACCCCTGATTTCTAATCAGGTTCTTCATTCTCTGTCATTTCCTAAATGGTGTTGATCAGCTTGGCTTGCCTTCAAAAAGATTCCAGAGCCTCTGTTACCCTTGACATTTTCTCTTCCTTAAGTTTTCAGCTATTAACCCTATCTCACCCTGCTCTATGGCTACGAAGCCCCACTTGTCCATGCTGTTTGAAATTGGGCCCAATTCTATACCAAGGCCTCTTTTCTCCTATTATTATACTCCTAAATTAAATCTGTTTCCACTACTATCCTGTCCATCTCTGGTTGCTTTAGTTGTCTTGTGTTGCTTTGCTTTGTTTTTGACAATAACCAAAGATGTTAAAAGGCTGCCAGGGCACTGGGGACACAGCATTTGCCTAGCATGAACCAGATGTTGGGTTCAATCCTCAGTATTGTTTGTAAAGAGTAAATAAACAGATAAAAAAAAAAGGCTGCCAGGAGCTTCCTGAGAGGTTTGAAGACAGGGCAACTGGTTCTGTCTCCTCCCAGCCATCCAGCTCCTTTCCATCCTGCAGATGTGGTCTGATTTCCATGAGGCATGCTCCCCTCCCCTGCCCTTCTGCTCTTCTTTTATTAGAGCAAAGAGATGATTCTATAAAATAAGACAAAATTACTCTAAACATTTTCCCCTTCTTACCTACCTTTCCTTGTTTCCTCTTCTTTCCCTACCCTACCCTGTGGTGGTTTGAGTTTGAATGACCCCCGTAGGCTCATATATTTGAATGCTTAGTCACCAGGTAGTGGCACTACTTGAGAAGGATTAGGAGGTGTGGTCTTGGAGGAAGTGTGTCACTGGGGGTAGGCTTTGAGGTTTCAAAAGCCCAAGCCAGGCCCAGTGTCTCTCCCCTGCTGCCTGTGGATGCAGATGTAGAACTCTCAGCTATTTCTCCAAGATCATGTCTGTCATGCTTCCTATCATCATGATACTAGACTAACCATCTGAAACTATAAGCTAGCCCCAATTAAATGCTTTCTATTATAAGAGTTGCCATGATCATGGAGTCTCTTCACAGAGATAGTACAGTGACCAAGATGCACCCCTCCCTTGTACTTTTGGCTGGCACTGTAAGAGCCTGGTTTCATGCCAGAAAATAAATAATTAAATACATGGAGGATCATAAAACCATGTTTCTCAATGAGAATACACCTATAAATATGGAAAAGAAAATGGCAAGTGAAAATGTGGCTATTGAACTGGTTGTTTTGATGTGTGTTCATAGTTCTTAATATATAAACAGTGAGAAAAAGAAATAAATGTACATGTGTGTTTCTGTCTTCATTCTGTGCACTAATCGAGATTTCAAGCCTGACATTTTAATAAGAGTGAGTGTGCCTGGTACCCAAATACTGCTTGCCATTCTCTAACAGAAATCAAGACTCTTTGGAGAGAAGAGGCTGGCTCTAAAACTAAGCAGAGATCCACCTGGAACTTATTTATCTGTAGAAAGTAAAGAAGGGCTCATAGAATAATGAGGATATAATAGCAAAATGACATACTAACAAATTACCTAAGCTAAACATTTTTTCTAAGTGAGAAATGCTAGAAACACTCTTTGTAAAATCAGGAATAGTCTAGAACTTACCCAACACTGTTTCTGTCCTTACTGTGATGGTCAGCACTGATAAAACTACAGAAAGGAAACTGAAGCCTTAGAAACTAGGAGAGAAAACAGTATCTAGTTAACTGTATGATTTAAGATTGATTTAAAAGATTACTTGAAAAGAGTATTTATACAAGATAGTATATCTGGCTGGAGAGATGACTCAGCAATTAAAAAACCATATTGATCTTGCAGAGGACCCAAGTACAGTGCATAGCACCCATATCACACAGCTTTTAGCCTCCTATAACTCCTGCTACAGTATGTGATCCAACGCCTACAGTGATCTGCTGGCACCTACACTCAGCTCACTTGCGTGTATATTTAAATATATGCATATTTATTTAGTTTTATTTAAATTAAAACAATCTTATTATACATGCCAATCCCAGTTCCCTCTCGCTCCTGTCCTCCCATCCCCCCACCAACCCCCATCCCACCTTTACCCACTCCTCAGGGAGGATAAGGCCTCCCATGGGGGATAAATGTGTATCCATATATATTTAAATAAAAATAAATCCTTTTTTTGAAAGAGTGCATACTGCTCTTGTAGAAGACCAAAGTTTGGTTCCTAACACCCTTGCTGGGCAGCTCACAGCTGCCAGAGACTCCAGCTCGAGGGAGTCTGAAGCCTTTGGACTCCATAGACATCTGTGCACCATGTACACAAACAGAAACATACACATTGTTTTAAAATGACAACTAAATTTTACTTAAATATAAGCAACAAGATCCCACCTGTTGGTGCTGTTCCATTGGGGATAAAGTGTAACACATTTAAGTCATAGAAATGACAGATATGGCATTTCTCATCAATGGAAAAAAATTTACTTCAATAAATGAAGTAATGGAGCCAGAGAGATAGCTAAGTGGCTAAGAGCACTAGCTGCTCTTCCAGAGGACCATGTTCAATTCCCAGCATTCACATGGCAGCTCACAACTGCCTCTAATGTCAGTTCCAGATCTCTGATGTCCTCATTTGGCCTCCATGAGAACCAATCATGCACATGGTATACAGACACACATGCAGGCAAAACACCCATAGACATAAAATGAAATTAAGTTTAAAAGTAAAAGTAAAAAAGAGGAGCAATAAGAAATGTAATTGTAGCAAAAGAGGAATTGAATTCTGCCTCACATCATATCCCAAACCAGACTCCAGATTCGTTTAAGGACATAAATGTCAAAACAAAACTTCTATTTGGAAAAAGAAAACTGAAGTAGCCTTTTTTTAAACCTTGTAGTAGGGAATGGCTTCTTTTTAAAGGCATGAAAAGCATTAACCATGAAAAACAGATTTATCAATTTGGCTATTTAAAAATTAATAAAGTATTCATCAGACGAGAACTGATAAAGAAGTCATGACAAACTGAGCAAATGCTTGCCATGCTTGTGACTGGCAAGAGTTGGCCTCAAGAAATCTCACATGACAACTACCATAGGGGCTGGGACACTTATCATTTAGTGTTCTTATTGGAGTGTGGGAGTGCACTTGTATGCCACATCACACATGTTGGGACGAGAGGAGTTGGTTGTCTCCTTCCACCTTAAGTGGGTTCTAGGCATGGAACTTGGGAAGCCAGCCTTTATCTGCTCACCATCTCACTAATCTACTCCACACTGTTCCTCAAATGGCCAGATAGTAAAGAGTTCAATCTTCGAGGGACACATGACCAATAAACTTAGTCATTTCTCAAAGACACATAGAAAATACAGAATGAATGAACCATGTTCCACAAACTTGCTTACAAATCACAGAGAACCGATCCAGGGACCTTAATTTAGGCTGGAGGGGAAAAATAAAAACACATTTGATAGTTTGATTCAGTTCATTGTCATATCATAAAATAAAACCTAGTGGAACAAAGCAGTGGATGTGTGTCAGTCTGTGTGGCAGACCCAGTCTGGACTAGCTGGGAGTCTCCAGGAAAGGAGACATGCAGGCTGGCTGAATCTACCTCCTTACGGCTTGCTAGAAAAGTTTCTCTAGGGCCTCATTCAGGTTTGCCAACCTCGGCTTCAGTTCACAAGGCTTCTTGTGTGTAACAGAATAGTCTAAACCTTCACACACAGTAACAAAAGGGCAGTAACAACAGGACAGGAGCAGCCATCAGGCAGTCTGTTCTCGTTATTTCTGTCAACAGTCACATGACTAAGAGTACACTCAGGAGGTACAGAACTGACTCTATTTCCTTTTTTTTTTGGGGGGGGGGCTTTTCTGAGGTGAAGTCCTGTGTAGCTCAGGTAGGCCTTGAGTTCACTATGTAGCCTCCTGATCCTCCTATCTCTACCTTCTCAGTCATGGGATTACCAGTATGCTCTACCGAGCCTAGCCAGATTCCATTGCCTTTTTTTTTAAGATTTGTGTGTGTGTGTGTGTGTGTGTGTGTGTGTGTGTGTGTGTCCCTGTCTATGTGTCATCTGTGTGTTTGTGTCTGTGTGTGTATCTGTGTGTGTCTTTGTGTGTCTGTATGTCTATGTGTGCCTAACTGTGTCTGTGTTTCATCTGCGTCTGTGTGTCATCTATGTCTGTGTGTCATCTGTGTCTGTGTGTCATCTGTGTCTGTTTGTCCATGTGGGGGCATGTGCACCCGTGTGTGCAGGTGATCACAGAGGCCAGAAAGGGGACATTAGATCCCTTGGAACTGGAGTTACAAGTATTGGTGAGCCACACAATATGGATACTGGGAGCCAGATTCTAGTCAATAAGTACTCTTGGCCTCAGAGCCATCTCTCCAGCCCCAAACTCCATTTACTAAAGAAAAGAGAAGCAAATTCACATGGTGATATGGAATGCAATCCAGGTTGGGGGAGATCCTCGTCATGTTACAGTCTACCTCATGACAAACATTCAAACAATGCTGTGGACTCATAAGCAACACAATAGCTCAACAGCTGTAAACACATAACTTAAAGTCACCACCCTTTCCTAGGAGCCTCTCCCTCCTGACTCCTAAAGCAAAGCTTTCCTGCCAACAACAACTTTACAGGAATACTTTGCACACAGATCTCTTGTACAAATGAGTCACCTGAGATATTTCTATGCCAATACTGTTTATTTATGATGGTCATTCCCAATCGAATAAGCCAGCACTCTTCCCCAAACCCAAGAGATTCTTTACAACTAGGGTGGGAATGGTGAGAAAAATACAATTTTAAAACAGTTGCTTAGGGCTGGAGAGATGGCTCAGAGGTTAAGTGCACCGGCTGCAATTCCTGAGGTCCTGAGTTCAATTCCCAGCAACCACATGGTGGCTCACAGCCATCCATAATGAGATCTGGTACCCTCTTCTGGTATGCAGATATACATGGAAGCAGAATGTTGTATACATAATAAATAAATAAAATCTTTTTTAAAAAAGTTGTGTAAGCACACCATACAATTTTATATTTAGAAGATAGATGAAACACACACACACACACACACACAGCACCCCCTGTAATGCAAATTATAAAAGACTACATATTTATGAAATGAGATCGTGTCTAGTGTGGTGGTGAATACTTGCAGTCTCATCACTTGGTAGGTAGAGGCAAGGGCTTGTGTAGCCCAGGTGGGTCCAGGTCATCCTCTGCTACATCCAGGCCAGCTTGGGCACGTGCAAACCTGTTGCTAAATTAAGTACACTAGTAAGTAAAATAAAATGTAGGCACGCTTCTTGAAAACTGAGATGGCAGCCAGATGGCATGGGATTCCAGGTTCCATGTATAACTTCAGTAGAAGCCATTTCTCACAAAGCAGACCCTCTGCATCCTGGGGCAGCCTCAGCAAAATTCGCCTCACTGCCCCAGCCCTGGCTGGCTGGCACTTGGCACCCTGACAAGTGTTTTTGCATTCAAAATGTCAAGCACTCACCATTTCTGTCCACAGATGCAGTTCAGGGAGCCTTTCCACTCATACCCGGATGCCCAGGCCTGGCATCTGTGCCCTGCCCCTGGCATTCTGACAGCTGCAGCAAAAGAGACCCAAGTTCCCAGCTTGGCCTCTCAGGGTAAGTACAACAGCCCTTTTGCTGAAGATCAGTGTCCAAGTACACTTCAGGGAGCTCCCCTTTCACTATCTTTATTTCAGCCTGATCATCTAAATAATTGGTTATGTTTTTTCTGCTACTTTAACATCTTCAAAACATTGTCCTTTTAATATCTTTTCAATCCTCCCCAGTAAGAGAAGTGTGTCAGAAACAATCACAAGCTTCCCTTTTTCGAAAAGAAATAATCCAACAGGCCCAGAGAAACCGTGAAACTGAGAGTCAGGAGAAAAACAAGGCTGGGTATGATTGAGCCAATAGAATACTTACCTAGCATATGCCAGGCCCTAAGTTCAATGCCCATCCCCACATAAAACCAAATGTGGTAGTGAACACCTACAATCCCAGCATTCAGGAGGTAGAAGTAAGAAGTTAAAGATCATCCTAGGCTACATAGTGACTTTGAGGCCAGCCTGGGCTACATGAGACCCTGTCCTAAAGCCACAAGAGACAATGTCATTCGTAAATAAATAAATAAGGCCATGGGGCCTGAAGAGATGGCTCAGTGGCTAAGGTTGCATATTGGTCTTACAGGGGACCAGAATTTCAGTTCCCAGAACCCATGTCAGGTGACTCAATCATTTGATGCCTTCTTTTGACCTGAATGAACTCACATGCATATACACACACCCATACATCTAATTAAAAATAGAATAAATCACAAAATAAAAAGGTTCTAGAGATCACCTCTTGCCCACAACCAACTATGGATGGGCAGACCAAACGTCTTTCTCAGTTACCCTGCTTATAAAACAGATAACTTGACTATCTCATACGGCTTCTGCAAGAATGAAGTACTATAATCCCTGCAAAATGTATGGGTAGTAAGAACAGCACAGAAAGTCATCAGTATTGTTTTAAAGTAGTAAACCACTTCTGTTGCTTACATCTGGGAGCCCGAAGTTATGCTTTCTGCCTCCATTTCTCACCAAACAGAGAGCTTGTTTGCTCTCCTAAAAGAGAAAATAAGCTGTCCCAAGAGTTGTAGTCTGAGTTCCCCATTAGACCTGTTTACAAGAAAACTTTTCTCTTATAACATTCTGAAACTTCACAACAGAGCTTCAGGGCACTGAACACTTGTAGTTACTTCCAAACTACACATTTTACCCCAAACTGTGTTTGTTTTCTAAATACTATTAGCACTTCCCCAAAAGACTAGTACTCTAATCCAAGTAAATAATCTTAAGTAAAAACTACAGGAGCCATTTTGTTAAACTAGAATCATGTACTATGCTCCCACAGACAAAGCTAAGAAGAAAAAAATCAAACTGGAGTGAAGAGATCAATCCGAAATCCATATGGCTAAGGTTTTCTTTATTCAGATAACACCAGCCAGGTGCAAGCCAAAACTTGCCAGGCAGGAGAGAAGGAAGAAGGGAAAAGAGTCCCCATGTGTGCTCAGTCCCTTAAGAACCCTCCCTGCGTCACCTTAGACTTCCCCTAACCACGCCCTTAAGGGCGTGTCCCAGCACACCTGTCCAGGCTACTAGGAGGTGGGGCTACAGTGTCTCCCTACACTGGAGTAATTCTGGCACACACCTAGAATCCCACCAAATTATCTATCTTTAACAATCATAAGGGTGAATTACAAGAAGTTATAATAATCTACTGATGTCACATCTTAACTATAACTATTCCAACTAAACCTTAAAGTCATCTGAAAGAGATGTCCAAGCTTGAACACCTCCTACCAAGCCCAACCTTAAACAATTGGAAACTAGCTCTAAATAGGTGTCAACAGTGGGGAAAGGGGGAAAGTAGCATTTTCCATGCTACTTCCTGCTGAACTGGGAGGATGACAGCCTTGTAGGGTCCTGTGGGAAGAAATGTTAGTGTAATAAAAGTCCTGAATGGGTTATATCCAGTCAGTGTCTGGTGGGAGATGCTTGATTGAAGGTCCAGGTTGAAGTCCTTGATTGAAGTTCTCGTGTTGATTGAAGTCAGTACCTGAAGTTCTGGTTGAAATGAAACAAGTTGGATCCAGTGTACTCAAGGAGGTATGGCCCATTTTCTTTCCAGATCATCCAGAGGTTGCCGTCGGGCAGGTCTTCATTGGCTGTGTGGAACACAAACATAAATGTTAGCAGAGAAATGTTTGCTTGTATATGTATGCATACCGGGAAATGCAACCATGGGAAAATAGCAATTATGAGAGGGTGTACACCTTGAGAGAAGAAAGCCAAGAAAAGACAAATGACATTCCCTAATATTTCCCCTATTCTATATTACATCAATTGGCTTCTTGATATAATACAGAAACTCTGAAGTTTATTTTAACAACGTGCTTGGATTTAGAGGAGGAAAGCCAAACCCAACTCTAAAGCCAGCATTGGTTTAATTGAATAGGAACTAGGAAATAAAGAGAAATAGAGTTCTCTGATAGACAGCTGTAAAGTTAACCATATGGCTCATTCCTTTTGTTTGATGGTTATAGCTACCTTCTCTTCTTAAGTATCTACCCCTGCAGTGTCCTCCTTTGACTTCTGGAGATGAGTTTTCCTGTGAAAATAAAAGCAAAACACTTCCCTTTTCTTTGGGAGGTATCTATACAGTTCATGAGCTATACCTTGGTATGTTACCTGTCATTTTTCCTCATCGAAAGGTTTTTCTTTTTCGACTCGAATCTTGATTAACTTTGATGGTATCCAAAGTTTTTCTTCTCCTGTGGAAACAAAGGCGAAACCCCTTCCCCAATGTAACACATGTCCTGGTTTCCATACAGAGGTCAGTACATCTTTGAAGTATACCGGCTGATTTAGTTCTGCAGTTTTTTCTGTAGTCCAGTGTTTTTCTGCAGCTGTTTGTCCTTTCTCATTAACATTAAGAAAATTTAGTGTTAATAACACATTATGTAACCTGTGTTTGGAGGGTTTTGTTCCCCAGCCTGTTTGTGAAGCATTTCTTTTAGTATTCTATTAGATCTCTCTACCACTGCTTAGCCTGTAGGATTGTGTGGTATACTGGTTACATGCTTTACGTTATAATATTTGAAAAACTATTCCAATTTAGTGGAGACATATGCTGGAGCATTGTCAGATTTTATTTGTGCAGGTATACCCATAACGGCCATCACCTCTAACAGATATATAATAACAGAATCGGCCTTTTCAGAGCTAAGAGCAGTAGCCCATTGAAAACCTGAAAATGTGTCTATAGTACAATGCACATATTTCAAATTTCCAAATTCTGCAAAGTGAAAGACATCCATCTGCCCAACCTCATTTCTCTGAATGTCCTTAGGATTACAGCCTACTGGCAATGGAACTTGATTATAAAAGGAGCAGGTAGGACAGTTTCTCACTATCTCCTTGGCTTGTTGCCAAGTGATGGAGAAATCCTTTTTCAAACCTTTGCTACTTACATAATGTTTCTTATGAAATTCCAGGGCTTCTAGAATACTTCCTATTAATAAACAATCAATTTCATCATTGCCTTGTGCTAGTGGGCCTGGCAGACCTGCATGGGATCTGATACGAGTTATATATAAAGGATTAGTTCTGTTCCTGATAATGTCCTGCAATTGTATAAACAGTGAAGTTAATTCTGTATTATCATGAATGAATTCTGCAGTCTCAATGTGTAAAATGACTCTCTCTGCATACTGAAAATCTGTAACTATATTGAGAGGTTCTTAGTACCATGAGAATTGCGTATAATTCTGCCTTCTGTACAGATGTATACAAACTTTGAACTACTTTACTTCCCTCTCCTGATTTATAACCTGCTTTACCTGATTTGTTGGCATCAGTGTAAGGTAAGAACTCCAGAAATAGGAGTTTGTCTTACAATAGTGGAAGGATCCAGATTGTCTTTTATATGAATTTAAGTCTGTCGGTTTTGGGATAATTGTTGGTAATTGCTCCCAAAAAGTCAGTAAGAGCTATCTGCCAGTATTCATTGTCCTTCCATAAGGAGGACATTTCCTCATTAGTTAAAGGTACTATAATTTCTGCTGGGTCCTTTCCAGTCAGTTGACGAAGTCTTGATTTGCCCTTTAGAATCAAATCAGAAAGCTTTTCTATGTACGTCTTTAGCTTTTTATTCTGTTTATGTGGCAGAAATATCCACTCCAATATAAAATCTTCCCTCTGCATCAGAATCCCAGAAGGGTATTCTCTGGATGTTAATATGACCAGAATACAGTATAGATTAGGGTCTACACGATCTACATGTGCATCCAGTATTCTGCTTTCCACCTATTGTAATTCTTTTTCTGCTTCAGTGGATAATATTCTGGACTGTTTAAGTCCTTGTCCCCTTGAAGTGCCATTTTTAAATGCTTTAATTCATGTCCTTCCATACTAATAATTGTTTGTAGTTGATAAATTTCCCCTAGCAGCTTCTGAAGACTATTAAGAGTTTGATAATGATCTCTTCTAATTTGTACCTTTTGTGGCCTGATTTTCTGTAAGTCTATCTTGTAACCTAAATAATTAATAGAATCTCCTCTTTTTTTCTTTTCTGGGGCAATCTGTAACCTCCAATGAGGCAGCACTTCCTTCACCATTTCAAACATATGTTCCAATGTTTCCTTATTAGAATCTGATAAAAGAATATCATCCATGTATTGGCAAAGAAGAGATTGTGGAAATTTCTTACGAATTATTTCCAAAGGTTGCTGTACAAAGTGCTGGCACAAAGTAGGACTATTTAGCATTCCTTGTGGCAAAACCTTCCACTGGAATCTCTTAACTGGCTGTGAATTATTAAGAGTTGGTATGGTATACGCAAATTTTTCCTCTATCATTTTCCTGTAACGGTATACTGAAGACACAATCTTTCAGATCAATGACTATGATCGGCCATCCCTTAAGAATCAAGGAAGGCAATGGCATTCCATGCTGCAAATTACCATTGGCTGAATTACCTTATTGATGGCTCAGGTCTGTCAGCATTCTCCACTTACCTGACTTCTTTTTGATAGCAAATACAGGAGAATTCCAAGGGCTGGTAGATTCTTCTATATGCCCAGCCTCTAGCTGTTCCTGTACTAACTTTTCTAATGCATCTAGCTTCTCAGAGGTCATAGGCCATTGTCCTACCCAGACAGGTTCATCTGTAAGCCACTTTAAGGATAGAGCCTTTGGCTCCTCTGAAGGTTTATCATTTGTACTTAGCTTCTTACAGCCTGGATGGTTAGTAACTGTTTCCATAGCATCTTACCAAATTTTTTCTACCATCTAAAGATTGTACATAATTTGTATCCAATAATAGAGGGATATTAATCTGAGTATTCCATTGCTGTAACAGATCATGACCCCAGAGATTTATTGCTATGTCTGTGACATATGGTTTTGGCCATCCTTTCTGTCCTTCTGGTCCATTGCAGACCACCCAGTTAACACTGTCGAATTCTAGATAGAGTTTCAATCCCTAAAAATTGTACATTCACCTCTCTAAGAGGCAATCTCTGAGGCCAGGACTTTGGGGTAATAATAGTTACGTCCACCCCAGTGTCCACCAAACCAGTAATAACTTTAATATTAATTCTTAATTTCAACTGAGGCCTCTTATCATTAATAGAAGTTTACCAAAATATGACTTTATCATCTCCTCCAGTCACGTTTGATTCCTCATTACTAGCCAAACTACCATCTAGAGTAGTATCACTTTTTCAATAGGCAGTGTACCATCTATTTGTCCTGTGAAAGATTGTTCTCTATAGTGACTGGGAATGACTGGACCTTTCTCGATGTGGGGGCCTTCGAGAGCCCCCTCAAAGTGTTTCCCAACTCTAATAGGTTTCCTTTCAGGTCTCTGGTCGATCTACATTCATTAGTCCAATGTCTGCCCTTACCACATCTTCTACACAATCCAGAAGGTGGTGGCCTTCCATATGAGGCATTGTTAGAATTCTTTTGCCTACAATTTCTCTTAATATGTCCCATTCTGCCACAGCTGAAACATCTAGGTTCCTGGTGCCTTCTTGGCCTCCTGGGGAAGGCTCCTCCTACCCAAGGTCCTGGTCCATAGTAGTGATAAACTCTGGCCTCTTGGTACCTATGTTGACCTCTCTAAGGTGCTTCTTCCCAAGTTTCTGCATCATTACCTTGAGAACATTTAACCTCTTGGGATCTCTTTAAACCTTTTGAGATTGCCTCTCCTACCCAAGCTCCTGTATCTTGTACATTATAGTCAAGGTTAGCTATATACAAAACCCATTCTTCCAGCGGAGCTGATCTGATCTTTAAAGGCAAAAGCATTCTTTTGCATATTGGGTTTGCATTTTCATAAGATATTGTGTATATGATTGATTTTCTTGTTTCTGGATCTGTTACCTGTAATTCTACTGCCCTAGTTAACCTTTGTAAAAAGTCGTGTAATTGTTCTGTCCATCCCTGTTCTATCCTGATATAACTTTCTACCCTTTCTCCTGGCTCCCAAACCTTGTCCCAGGCATTCAAGGCTGCTGTCCTGCATAAGGAAATATATGATCATCTTATTCACCCTGAACCTGTAGATTAGCATAAATGCCCTCACCCAGGATCTTAACCTGGGGAGCTTCATAACCATTCTCTATGCCTTGAAGCTCTAAGGCCTTACCTTCCTCCCTGAAAAGAGTTCTCCACTGTATCTGAGACGAATTTTCAAATACAGCTGATACTAGGCATTCCCAATCCGTGGGTATCACCCTATTAAAGGTCGCCCATGAATTCAATAATTCTTTCACAAAGGGACTATGGAGACCATATGAAACAACCTGGCAGCTCAGCCAGACGGAAACTTCCTCTTTTTTGTGAGCAATGGCAGCGCTTGGCTTGTGGGCGGAGGCCTACAGAGAAAAACAAACTCTCCCGGTGTAGCTAAGCGTTATCCGGTGCCAAGGGTCTGTGTGGTCAGCTGTGCGAGGTGACTGTGAAGGCTAATACGGAAGAGGAGGAGCCTCAGGTTTCCAAAAATAGAGGAGGCCTGCTGAAAGCCCACGTGGTCCAGCTTGTCTCAGTCCCAAGTCACTGAAGCCACGGGGTAGAAATCACAGTCTGGCTAAATGGTGTCTAGTGCCCGAGCAGGTCCTTAGGCCAGGCTGGAATGGGCTCGGAGGTGCAGGGCAGAGACCAAGTGCAAAGGAAAGAAACCTCTAGGCTACCCGGCCAAGGCAGGCACTGGAGCTGCATTGGAGCTCCTCTTAGCACAAATGGTGCCAGAAACACTCTGTGGCGGTTAGAAACATCATGGGTAAAGATGAAAAATTATCTGGGAGCCAATTCAACAGGGAATAAATCCCGCCAAAATCCACGAGCCACCCGAGGGTTACACAGTGGAAAAACAAAAGCATATAAGATGAAAAGAAATAAATTCCAAATACAACAGTGACTACAGAGATGGACAAATCAAATGAAAAGAGGAGAGAGAGCTGGCAAAATGGCTCAGCCAATAAAGGCACTTGGTGCCAGTCAGGTACCAATCCTGACAGCCTGAGTTCAATCTCCAGAAGCCACACTGCAAAACTCTTAACTCCTCTACATGTGTACCATGGCATGTATGCATTCCTACAGCTCCACAAAATAAACAAATGTAATTTTCAAAGTTTGTCTTTAAAAAAGGAGAGTCACAATCTCCAGAAACCATGCTCAACCATGACTGTAAAAGACAAAAGATATAAAGAGAAGCTCTGCACAGAAATCCTTCACTGCATTGCATAGAACCAAACAGTGGTGTGCAACAAACCTCCCACTACCATTAAATTAAACACAAATTGCTTTTGTTTCTAATTAATTCATGCCAGAGCCAAATGTGACTGTGGCAGTCTTTTTTTTTTTTAATAATGTCTTTCACATGCTACTGAAATATTCCAACCAAAATGAAAGATGATTGACAGTCTTCAACAGCAGTCTATAAAATATGGGCCACACTTTATGGAAGTTATATGTACAGGTCATTTGAATTCCAGCTGTACACACACTGTTCCATTATCATACACAGCCAGTGAATACATAATGAGGAGCCAGCTAGGCCCATCACTTCCAGATTATTCTGTTACATTATCTTCATTCCTCATATAAAAGTTTGCCCTGATATTTTTAACATAGCATGAGAAATCCTTGACTTTGCTCACACCATCTCATCTCCAGTTTTAGACCTGGACATTCTGAAACTTCTGAGCCTGGGACTTAGGGAAACTGGCCATTCTACCCCTTTTCTCTTAGAACCTAAGTATGTTCTGTGAGCAATTAAAGCCACACAGAGAAAATATGTGGGAGAAAGAGTTAAGGATAGTCTGTCCCAGTTAAGATCCCTGTCAACAGCTAGTACAAATTGCCTGCCATGCAAGACGACCCTCTCAACTAATCCCCCAGATGACTGCACATCCCACCAGCAACACATGAAGCAAAACTTCCCAGGCAACCCAAAGAATTGTTATTTTGATCAGTGGATCTGGCAAGAAATGTAATTGGTAATAAATAACCAAAACACATTGTCTTAAGATAACTAATTTATTCTCTAATGACTATCAGTCCACATAGGCAATATAGATACCCAACCAAGGAACCTTTCTAAGCAAAGAACTCAAGATGCCATGCAAAATAGTCTTTTATCTTGAATTTCTTCCCCTACTTTTGTAATGGTTGTTCTCCCCGAAGTCCCACCAAAAATTTTTCACATTGACTTCCCCAATTTCATTTCTGTTTCTTATAACACATAGGACTGATGCTTTCTGAAAGAATTCACCACATCAGATCAAAATAGAAAAAAACTGGTTTACTGAGTTAGGTGAAAGAGAGCAGCAGGGACAGGCATGGCAGAATACCCCACCTGGAGATGGTGGACCATGTGACTTTGTAAGATATCTGCCCTCTTTTTGGTCCTTACCATGCAAATGAAGGACTGAATCAGAGTAATTCTGATTTTGGTTTGTATTTCATTCTGGCCAAGAACTGTGTTTATAGGACAGCAACTGTATGGTATGGCTCATTTAATTGGTTGTTTCAAGTAGTAAGATGGTAAACAACCCAAAGTTTTGACTCCCGTCATGGCAGGAAAAATGGTTTAACAGATTCCCGAAACAGCAACATGCTGAGCTGTCTGCCACTGAGAAAGTCCTCAGCTCTGGCTGTGCACAGCCATGCCACTCCCAGCCTGCTTCTCAAGCTTGCTGGATCCCCCACACTAAGTGTAATAGTTTACCACTTGTTAAACTAGTACAGCAACCCTAAGAGCCATGTCTTGGTGGGCTCCATTCTCCATGTTGGGAAACTGGGGCTAAGAGGTCAACAGCTTGGTCAGTAGTCCTAGAGCTGGTAGGCAACAGAGATAAAAACACTGAACTACTGAATCCAATCCCATGTTCATGTTCTTTACCATTCCTCTCTATACTACTCTTGACCCCACAGAGAGACACTCTCATCACCTCTATTTAGACAAAAGGAGCCTATGGTTTATGGACCTTGACAAAAGCTTATACAATTAATTAAGGAAAGAGCTAGAAGGAAAAGTCCTAACATATTCCTTGTGTGTGTGTGTGTGTGTGTGTGTGTGTGTGTGTGTGTGTGTGTGTGTTGAGTATGTGTCGGGGGTGCATATACATGCACACAGCTGAGAGAAGAGAATGCCAGATACCTTGTTCTATCAACGTTGTTTTTTGAGAGACCCTCACTGAATGTGGAGCTAGGCTGGTGGCCAGCAAGTTACAGCAATCTTCCTGTCTCTGCCCTTGAGAAGCTATAAGCACGGTCTTCACCAATCTTGAATTTTTATAGGGGGATTTGAACTTAGGTCTCTGTGCTTGAACAGGAGGTAATCTTACCCTCTTGGACATCTCCCCAGCTCCAACACTTAAATTCAACACAGCCCGGCACAGCACCATTACATTTAGAGGATGTACAGACTGCAGCAGGGCTTGGTCTAGTCACCTGAACTAACAAAGAATGACGAATGTGTGGTGTCATCCCAGCAGCTCCTTAGTCCCTTTTGGAGATGATCAGGATTCAGAAATACAGTCATGATTGCTTTACAAACAGCTGACCCACTTTCCGGGACTCAGAAGAAACTCGTCATAATTAGAAGTTCAAAGAAGAAGAAACAAAAAAGCCAAGCCAGCAAACTCTGATCTGCAAAAGCATTTCCTCCCCCACCTCTCCTCCTATACTGAAACCAATTAAGAAAAAAACTCTCATTTTCTCTCTCCTCATTTTAAACTGTGAACATCTCCTCCGCCAAGGAAATACATTTCTGCATCTGGGAAACATGACCTATACACACTGAGAAAATAAAAGCAAGCCAACTTTCTCATGGGCAGTTCCATTTGTTCCTCATTGTGGGTTTTGTTTAGCAGCAAAAGGTATTTTACATATGCAGCATGAATATTTATTAAGTGTGTCACGTGGCAGGATAATCTACTCATCTATTTCTACTTGTCTAGGAAGGAATGAGTAGTATTTATTCCCTCCCAGCAAGTCTTTGTTGCAAAGCCACAAAGCAAAGCTTCCAGAAAGGGAGAGGAAGAGTCCGCCTTGCGTACATAGATCCCCACATTCCTGAATGAATTATCGTAGAGGTCAGACTTTGAGTGGAGATAGGCTCTTTCTAGGCGGAACCATAAATATCCAGCTAGCTTCCAAGAGGACATCTGGGCAGAATATTCTAGAGACAAGAAGATAGGCTGTTGCAGAATGGAGAGGTCTAGCTGCTTGGCACGTTGGTCTTTGAGGGTAATTGGAACCAAGCTGACGGTTAGAAGACTGAAGGAGAGTAAGGTGGGTTCCAGGGCTGAAGTCTGGATCCCTACAGAGACTTCTCAAACATCCACAAGTAGGCCTGTGTACCAGGGTCATCTTGCTATGAGCATCAAGAATCATTGCTGTTTTCCTAACTACATAAGGTATGGGATTTCAAGAGGCACAAATGGCTGGCATTGTTGACGCTATCAACCTTGCCAAATGAGAGTCTGAGGTGCAATCAGTATTTTTTGAATGATGTAAAACATGTGTCTTTTATGAAAAGCTTTTTCCTACTACACAGAAACAGCCACCATTTAACCTAAGCAGCCTCCATTTCTTCAATGTTAGCCATTTCTCCATCACAGAGAGAATACTTTCCCTCCATTTCTAAGGGTTTAATAACTGAGTCTATAAAATAAATTGAAACTAGAGAAAAGAAAACTAGTAGCTGACAGAGAGAGATCCCAATGACCTCTGGAATCTTACCTACTCTGTTAATAGGGTATGGGAAAGGGAAATGCAAGCAATTTAGGGGCATGTTATGATTTAGATCTTGAGCATTCCCTAGTAGTCCATATACTAAAGGCTTGATCTTTGGCCTATAGTATTATTGGGAGACAGTTGAACCTTCTAAAGATGTGGTTTAGCAAAGGAACTTAGGTCAGGAATGGGGGGGGGCTCTTAAGGAGAATTTTGGGACCCTGGTGCATGCATACATGCATCCCAATATCTCCTCCCCCCTCCTTCCCACCCTCTCCCTCTTCTTTGCTTCCTGGCCAAAGCAAGATGATTAGATTTGAGTTGAGTCACCACTTGCCCTCCACAGGATGCCCTGCCTAGCCACAAACACAAAGCAGCAAGACCAACCAACCACAGTCTGATACCAAAGAGTCAAAGGAAACACCTTTCTCCTTTTAACAGCTTTGCATGACTTTGGCACAGCAAAGAAACACTAATACAAGTAAGAGCTTTGCAGAAACAGTAAGCGGGAAGGAAAGGGGACTTCGCCAGTGACAGTCGGCCTCGGGATGGTATCCTCCAGTCTCCCCTCACATACCAGGATCTACTCCTCTCTGTTGGATGAGATCCCCGGGGAGCAGATTTGGGACTGTTGCGTCTCTTTACAAGATTGTCTTTAGGCAGGAAAAGAAGGTCTGAGCAAGCCCCTCCTCTACACTGGGCATCCGGTAACTCCCTGAGTGTCAAGTCCAGAATGGCATATTTTAGACCATTTCAGAGCCCCTTCCCCTCTTTGCTCTTCCCATGTCTGATGTTTTCCTACCACAGGCACTATACTTCCGGCATCTCTCATCTGTTCTGTCCCTGGCTTGTTTGACCCTGTCTTCTCCTCCAGCACTTTTCTTCCTTCAGGTCCACATTTATAGGCTGCCTGCAAGTTTCTGAACATGAGTTGGCAGAAAAAGACCCACGAACCCAACACTGCCTACCACCTATATCTGTATAGAAAGCTGCATTGGAAGACAGCATCACCTTTAACTCATGTATTGTCTGTGGCTGGCTGGCTGGCTGGCTGGCTATTTGTTCACTGTGCATGTGTTAGTGTATGATGTGCTGTGGTGCATGTGTGGAGGTCAGAAGACAACTTTGTGAAGTTGGTTCTCTCCTTCCACCTTTATGTCAAGTCTAGGGCTCCAACACTGATTCCCAGGCTTTTACAGCTCATCAGCCCCTGTGGCTATTCTAAAGCTAAAATGGCACACTAGGATGTGGGGAGGGCTTTCCAACAGAGGTCATCAAAATCCAAAATGTTTACTATCTTAGGAAATAAAAAAAAAATCTCCAGTCCCTAGTCAAAAAAAAAAAAAACAAACAAACTATATATTACACTATATTATTAACCTACAGTTTATCTACCTTTGGATTGTGTCTTAATAGAGGTTAATGCAATGTGTCACAGGAATACCAGAGACTTTTTAAATCTGATATCCATGGTCTATAAGCCACATCTTCATTGAGACTTTACACCACAAGTCACAACTTTTCAAGCTGTGTACGACAATGCTAAGAAATTTTAATAATATGATACTTTACTTCGCTATCAGTAATAATTCCATCCAATAACAGTCAGCTCTGGTGGTTCCACGGTTGAATTCTCCCTTGATAGCTAGCAAACATTCTCAGAAACGTGGACTTTGACATTTATTGAATGTAGACACTTATACAACTGGGGAAGAAGTTGGAGAAGGAAGGATTGGGGACAAAGTCACCACCAGGCCCCTGAAGCCTGTTCCAGATAAACAAGCTAGAATTCAGTGGCCACCAATGTGGATCCAGGGAAGGGTATGTCTAACAGTACTTCTGACATTGAAGTACTCCCCACCCCCATGCCATTTTTTGAGACATTACCCTCTCGCATCCATTCAACAACAAAGATTGACCTCCCCATGCTTCCATTTGGAGGAGCTGCAATGTTTGTCTTACAGGGGGATAAGAAGGGCCCTTAATGAGACTACGCATCTTTATGCCTATGAAGAGGGACAATCACATCCTGAATTTACTTATCTACACAAATTTTTATCTTGCTCAAAACCAGGGTTCCAGTTTGAACCTCATTTTAGATTTTGATGAAAAGTGTGTTCAAAACTTCCAGGATGGTGATAGGGTAAATGGAGGTTTTCAAACATGTGTAAAAGGTTGCCAGCATCTTGCCCACAAAAATATAAGGTTTCTTAGATTCTGCCCTGGCCTTACTCTCTCCAGGGACATAATTCAGAGGTAATGCAACTGTGAGAGTTATAACACAGGGTCATAAAATTCAATACAAATTCTCCATGACTTCTCCTCTTTTCTTAGGAAACAATACTGGAGCTCTGAGCTGTCACATAAGGAAATCTAATTTACCCTGAAGCCAATATGCTCAAGAAGCAACTTGGAGAGTATAGACAGCTAAGAAGAGATATCTAAGGCCAGTTGACCCCGCCCACAATGTTCAGGGTTCCATGTGTAATTTCAGCCCCCAAGATGCCAACTATTACTAACAAGAGCAAACAGGGGCTCACCAAAATGGCTGAGCATATAAAGGCACTTGCTGCCAAGCCTGATGCCTTGAGTTTGAATACAAGGACCCACATGGTATAAGGAGAAAATTGATTCTTTCAAGTTGTCCTCTGACCGCCACATGTGGGTCATAGTACACATGCGTGCACACAAACATGCACACAACACACTCAGTTTTGAGGTAGTTTATCTCACATTTATAGTATGAGCCAGAGTATGAAGCAAGGTCTCAGATAAACTACACAGTCCTGACTCAGAAAAGTCAGACTGGAGCCAAAGACAAAACTTGAATATATATCGCTACAGAACTGTATTCATCCATGACAATCAATTACCAGCCAACAATACGCCTCTTGTGTGTGCTACGAGTTCAGTAGCAGAGACAGAAATTACCTCTGCAGTGACAGAGCTTGCAGGCTATTATGGGTTAGAGAGATATACAATGAGTAATTTATGGCTGTTACAAAAGGGGGAAGCCCAAGCCACTTTGAGTCCTTGACAGATAAGCCACATGTCTTTCTCTGGAAATTTCTTAAAGATATGTGCCCCTTAATTACAGAGCATCATCTGGTTTCTGGCAATGTTCCAGATACACAGAGGGAAAAGAAAAAGATATCAATTTACAATTTCAGCAGATGCAGGCTGCCTACATTACACCAGTCTTCAGTGGCTGCTTTCATCTGTGACAGTCCGCTGTCCTTTCTCTGAATCAAGCACACACAGACAAGATACTAATTGTATGATTTTCCTATGGCCACTTTAAAATTATTTACAATGATGAAACTGTAAGACTATCCTATTTCAGAAGCATTTCTGTGTGGCACGCACAGCCTTAGCCTCCTTGCAAAGAGAAATTACTCACCAGATCTATATTACATGCATAAAGCTTTCTCATCAAGCTGCCGATAATGAAGTTTGCTAACCACTCTAGTGCGTAAAGTAGAATTATGAAAACTGATTCAGTCTAATTATCAAAGGGCCAGGGTTTTTCCGCTCTTCTCCAAATGTAGCCAATGAGGCAGCTTGGAAACTCGTTGTCCAGAATTTAAATTACCTGTTGTCAAGGCTCACTGACTGCTCCGGGAATGAACAAAAGTGCTTAAATTCTCCGGACTGTTTGATTACAGGTACTGTCTGCCGTTTGCTCGGTCAAGTACAACTGTGCAATTAAAACAAATGGTGAGGTAGAAAAGGCTGACTGAGGTAAATTTGGCCTGTGGGCAGAGTGCCAGTCTGTTACAAGGTAGGGGACAAATGAACAAAAAAGACATAGCCCCCACCACCACATGAGTCTCTCCTCAAGTTTATGCTCCAATAAAGGAAAGAGGTGGGAAGTGGTCATGAAATAGCTGCCTGGCAAGGGGACATTCAGAGTGAGGGGTCAAGGAAAATCAATCTAAGGATGTCACCTCTAAGCTGAAGGTTGAGTAGAAGTTGTGAAGCAAAGGTGAAGAACAAGGGAAGAAGAAAGTCGGCTTCAGAAGGAGTTCAGCCAGGGCTAAGAGGCTATGTCTCTGAAAGTTAGAGGGAGTGAAAACTTTCAGGTGGCTTGAAGATTAAGAGCTGAAATGATGAGAAGTGAGGCTAGACAGAAAGAGGAAATGTCAGCCAGGTCCTGAGGGGCCTTGTCTGCTGTTTCAAAGACAGGGTTTTTTCCTTAGATTTCATTTCTAACACAAAGCAGCCATGTTCAATGGGCTTCACGGGAGGGAAGGAGGAAGTAAGATGGGATGGAGAGGTGGGGAGAACTCATAGGAATCATTCTTACTACGTATAGTGGCATTTGTGCCTGAAATTCCAACACCCGGGACACAGAAGCAGTAGGATTGAAGTTCAAGACCAGCCTGGAATTCACAGAAATGAGATTTGGAACTGGAGAGATGGCTCCGTAGTTAAGAGTGCTTGCTGCTCTCTCAGAGGACTCAGTTTTAATTCCTAACACATAGTAGCTTACAACAGGATTCAGTAGGATTCAGTGTTTTTTTCTAACCTCCATTGGCTCCAGACACAGGTATTTACGCACAGGTATACGCACATATACACTTACACATGCAGGCAAATACTCATCCACGTAATATAAAAATTATTCTTTATTAGAATCATGATGGGCCATGTTCATAAATGAAAATAATTACATTTCCTTTTCATTTATCTTAGATGTTTTGAGACAGGTCTTATATAGCTTGGGCTGGCCTTGACTCACTGTATAGCCAAACTCCCATTCCTTCTGCCTCCACCTCCCAGGCGCTAGGATCAGAGGTGTGGCCCCTTGTACCCAACTTATTGAGCTTTTTAAGTTACACAAATTACATATGAGACCAGTTAAGCAAGCAGATGTATACTTGGGATTTTCGTTGGTTTGTTTTTCTAAGTGTCTATATCCTGATTTGTCTATATCACAACTTTAAACTCAAATATTCATTCTCTCCATCTCAACCACACACACTACAAACCTGGGCACAACACTGGTATCCATGTGGTACCAAAATACTGTACTGGCTTATAGAGGGAACAGGATAGATGAAACGGCTTTCTGCAACCCCAACAATCATAATGGGGGTTAATTTTTTGCTCATCAGTTCCTTTGAGCAAACTCTAGACAGCTTAGCCTTCTATGGTTTGAAGCTTCCTATTGCTTTAACAAAATATCCAAAAATATCACTTTGGAAGAACAAAGATTTATTCCAGCTCCTGGTTTCAGAGGTGCCAATCAATGATTATTTGTCCTATGATGATGTTGTACATCACAGTAAGGAAATTGCTCACCTCACAGCAGATAGGCAGGAAACAAACAGGGAAGGACACAGAATCACAGTGTCTCCTTTAAGGGCATATCTCAGTAACTTAATGATCCATTCGTTCCATTAGATGCCACCTACTATAGAGTACTATAGGCTAGTCACCAAGCCTTTATTATTTAGTCCTTTCTGGGTCATTTAAAACCCCAAACCTAAGCCAGGCATGGTGGCACACACCTTTAATCCCTGCAGGGGCAGGGGCAGGGGCAGGGACAGAGGCAGGCACATCTCTGTGAGTCTGAGACCAGCCTGGTCTACACACTGATTTCCAGGACAGCCAGAGTTGCATAATAAGAGAGAATCTGTCTCAAAAACAAGGAAAAGAAAAGATAAAGAAAGAAAAGGGGGGAGCTAAAACCTAATGGCCTCAGAATGAATGGGTCAACATTTACCCCCAAAGCAGCAACTAAGCACTACTAATATCCTCAATGACCTTTTTGTCAGTACTAATCTGTAACTAGAAAAGTCCAATTGTATAGAGAGTTAGCAATTCCAAAGAATGCCCCCTTCAGTTTCAGCAGACACCAGCACCTTCAGAATACCTAGCTAGTTGCATCATCCAGTGCCTTAGCCTAGCTCTCTCAGATCAGGAATGGACACCTAGAGAAAACTTGGCTCAGTCTGCTGACTCTATTCTGTATTAGCTCATGTGAGCCTCACAACAATGTCAGAAGAAAGATCTAACTCTATTATCAAGTACCTTACATGTATACCACTAAAGACAATGGAGCAAGCCTGAAGCTCTGATCTCTACTATTCAAAATCCATAACATTTCTTTTTCTTTTTCTTTTTCTTTTTTTTTTTTTTTTTCGTTTATCGAGACAGGATTTCTCTATGTAGCTTTGGAGCCTAGCCTGGCAGTCACTCTGGAGACCAGGCTGGCCTCGAACTCACAGAGATCCTCCTGCCTCTGCCTCCCAAGTGCTGGGATTAAAGGCATGTGCCACCAACGCCCAGCGCCTCAAAATCCATAACATTTCAACCATACTGCTCCACAGCCTTCAGGAAAAGAGCTAGCCAGTGTGTTTCTTCATTGCAGTGCCATCCTTCACATAACCCCCTCATGCTTTCCAGCTTTCTCTCCCTACCTCTTAAGAAAGACATTGTCAAGGGAAGCACACTTTCATGTCAACTACAGCTGGAATCTGTCAGAGGCTTGCTGTGTCAAATATCTCATTGATGTAACGAAGTCTAAGTCTTTTTCTAAGATATGACTGATTTCTAAGGGCAGAGAAAACATTAACAAAACCCAAGCCTCAATTCCACAATGTGAGACTGAACTCTGGGTCCTTCTATTATGTAACAGTTGTCTTTGGGGCCACAATTTACAAATCAAGCATCTTCCCTGCCACAGTAAGTGATAGTAAGTGGAGTACAATATTGACTTTGTTGTATAAACAAAGCCGAAGGAGTAGAAACAGAAAATGAACAAAGAACCCTCAGACAAGGAATGAAAGGGTTTTTCAGTAAACAAAGCTCTCTTACATTTTGCTTTCAAAGAATTTCTTCATAGCAGCATAGGCTCTGAAACCAATTTATGTTGGAAAACATAAGAATGAATCAACAAAGCAAGCCTTGGCACTGTGTGTTTATAATCTCAGCCCTCAAGAGGCCAAGGCGGGAAGGTTGTGAGATTCGGCCAGCCTGGACTATAAAAGTGACTTCCAGGCTAATCTGGAATATACAGTAAGTCCCTGTCCGAAAACCAGACAATATAACATTAACACTATCTCTTCCATGTTTCACATGCCTTGGTGCAGCAGAGCTTGACAGCACATTCCTCCTGGTCCAAAGTGAACTCTGACCCTATAAAATGGACACAGAAAGGTGGACCCAAGGTTTGTCTTCAGAGCATCCTTAAGTCATCTTCATCTTCTACACAATGCAACATGTCAGAACACACAAGGGATTCCTGAAAGACTTGCTCACAAGGCATTCATGACTTTGTGAATGAGTCTGAAGACAAACTTCAGTGAAAGCAGCCTTCCCAAGGAACATCTAATGTTTGTGTTCCTGACTCATGATTTCCAGGCAGAGGGAGATCTGATTAATTCAGCAGTGGTCCTTTGCAAAGTCTAGGAAAGGTACAGCGTGAAGGGAGAGGAGACTTTTATAAAAATATAGGTCAGGGGCAATAGAAATTCAAGCTGGTAGCTGGCTCAGTTTGGAAAGTGTTTGCCAGGTAAGCATGAGGACTTGAGTTCCATCCCCAACAAATACACAAAAGACCCAAAGTGACAAAGCATCTATAATCCATCAGTGGATTCAGAGACAGGAGAATCCCTGGAGTTTGCTGATCAATCAGTCTGGCCAAGTAAGTGTGATCTGGGTTTGGTGAGAGATCCTGTCTCAAAAAAATAATAATAAATAAAAGTGGAAAAGCAATTGAGGAGGGCAATAAACATTAGCCTCTGACTTCCACAAGCATGACACATGTGCATGCACACACACACAAAAAAAAATAATAATTCATTCTTGTCCCCTTATCCAATCAAACCACCTATAAAAGACCACTGGGTATCTACAGGCAAATAAACAAAGGTTTGAAGGAGTCTAAATTCTTTTTTTTTTTTTTTTTGCATTTCAACTTTTATTTGAAAACAACTTAAATTTTCAGACAAATGATTTTAGTATATAAATTTGATTTTGTTTTTATACATAATATAAAGATTTCCCTCATTAATCTTCCATGTGAAGGAAATTACAGGCCAGAAGAAAGACACACTCTGCACACAAAGTACACCTCATATGTGTGGCACTGAAGACAAATGGTGTCGTGCACCTTTAATCCTGCGCAGAAATGAGGACCAAGTGGTGACATCACACACTAACGGGGGAGGAGAAATACTCTAGTCAGTCAGACTCAAGAAGCAAACATGACACAGAAACTGCAAATAAGACCAAGTCAGCAACTTTAGTTAGAACAGCGCAGGTCTATGGGGCTTGTGAGGCTATAGTGTGTCCACGGACACAGCAAGGAAGAGCTAGTGAGAGAGGCTCAACAAGGGAGTTTTCACTAAAGCAAATGAACTTCTTGTCAACTGCTAAAAGAAAAGGAAATGAAAGGGAGGAAGCATTGAGTGGAATTGGAGTAACAGACAGTTGCTAGCTGCCATGTGGGTACTGAGACTCAAACTCCAGTCCTCTGGAAGAGAAGCCAGTACTCTTAAGCATTGAGCCATCTCTTTAACCATGTCTCCTTCCAAAAATTCTTAATATAAAATTAAGCAGAACAGCATACTACTGCCATGAAATTTCTAGTGAGCAGCCCTGAAAGATAATGACTATCTTTATGATAACTATAAAGTTATCATGACCTAGACATTTGTTGTCTTCAATATGGTGGAGATCATGAAGTTTGGGGAAAATAAGTTGCCATCCCATAACTCAGAACAATGGAGGAAAGTTTCCATGCAAGAAATGGACATAGAAAATCTCTCTATGGGTAACATATGTATTTCAAGGATGCCAGTGCCTAAGTTTGGGGAGAACTTTAGTCCAGTGCAGTAAACAGCTAAGTGACTCACAACAACATGGATTTTATGGCTATTGCTTTTGCTGGTGAATGTTAAAGAGTTGAAGAGTTAATCTCCCTCCTACAGGTCTCCTAGACAGCTTGCTTCTGTTGGCCTGTAGATTACAATTCCTGAAAACCCAAAAGCCAAGTGGTCCCAGCAGATATGCAACGTAGATGCTCCTTCATTTGAGTGACACAGGATAGGGTGCAATTGGAAGTCAGTCTGTTCTGTGGTCTGACTGGAAAATTAAAAACCTGGGATCTCAGATGGGCACTGCTACCAACTCCAAAAATGAAAGGATGAGCAGGCATGTATATAAACAATGATGCTCATAACTTCATCTAGCTTAAAAGAAGTCAAGGACATACAGGAGCTAGCTTCATTCAGCAGGGACAGAAGCTTGTGAGCAGAGATGAGAGCATGTACCCAAAGTGAATGAGCAAGAAGAGGGACTTGTCTGGGTGTGAGCCTAACTCCTAGTCTGACTCCATGATCACATTCTCTTTACTATGCTTGGTGGTCTCTCTGAAGCCCTGGATCTTTCTGAAATTGGAGAAATGGATGTCTTTGAATGTGAAAGTAATTTTTCTTCTCAGGTATGCATAACTGGAGTTAGCATGCTAGACACTCACCATCACACGAAGTGTCTACAGAGTCAACCGTTTACCTCTGGTTTTATCTCACAACCTTAAAGAACGAAATTTACAGCAACAAATAGGATGCATTTTTAAAGGACATGGGGATTATTGTCATTCTCTTCTTTTTCTTTTCTTTTCCATGTATAAGTGCTTTGTCCCCACATAATTTTGTGGACCACATTCATGCCTGGTGCTGGCAGATGCCAGCAGAGAGTGTTAGGGCCCCTGGAACTGGGATTAAAGATGGTTGTGAGCTGCCATGTGGTAATTGGGAACTGAACCCAGGTCTTCTACAAGAGCAACAAGGACTTGACTGCTTACCAGTCTCTCTAGACCCTAAAAGGGAGTTTTTATTATAGAGAGGAGGCTCAACAAAGGATTTGAGGGTAACAGAAGTCAAGCGAAGTGACAGAAAGGAACTAAGGAAGGGTTGTGAGAAAAGGAGGGCTGTGTGTTCCAAACAGCAAGGCTCCCACAGTACAATGAGGGCATCCCAAACAGGTTGTCCCTGGCCTTCCTTATCGAAGGATTTGTACAGAACTTATACAGAACAAAGCCTAGGGTAGTTTCCATTAAGACTGGTTAACTCTCTGACCACCTGAATGTTGAGTCAATGGAGAGCCCACAGGCTCAATACATGTATCCCCTGGCCCAACCAGTGACATGATCATGTGTTGTACACAGCTGCTCATGCAAGTAGGAAAGTGGTCATGCTTTCAAGTCCCCTCTTTGTATCTGTACACAACTGCCCATGCAAGTAGGAAAGTGGTCATGCTTTCAAGTCCCCTCTTTGTCTCCAACTTGCTTTGACAGCTGTTGACTTTGAATGTCTTCTGGTCATTCTACATGGCCTCTCCTTCAATCCCTGACCTTGAAGTGTTGCTGGCCACAGATTTTGCCAGGGTCTCTTAGCCCTTATCTAAACTATGTCCTCTCTGTTCTCATGTTTGCATGACCAGCTATAGCTTGTGATTTGACTTTGGCAGGGAGCTAACTCTTGTCATAGTTGTCAAGATGGAGTTGCAGTCTTTCACGATTATATCCTACATAGCATCATCTCTACCTGTCTATGGAATGGCCTGGAAAATTCTTGTTGGAAGTCAATCTTACTTAGGGTTTAGCCTGTTGCACACTTAGCTGAATAAGAACCAAGATTTGTAAAAGGGCAAAAAGTGCCTTGCATAACTTCACAGGAGCCAGGCAGCATTCAAAGCCATTGACCTTGCTTTCCCTGAACCCTGCCCTCTCTCTTATCTGGTCAGCTTGACTATCTCATCGCCAGCTGTGAGTCTTACTTTCCTTGCACACTGTTATTAACTTCACCCTTTTAGCCCTCACATCTGTTCTCGCAGTAACATTTCTTCAGACCCCCACAGCTGACGGCTCTTCACTCCACTTGATGCCTTCAGGCTGTGACCTACTTTCAAGTTCTTTGTATGTTCAGAAATTGTCAAAATAAAACTGCTGGTGGTGGTAGAAGGGAGCACAGTTTGCAAAGTGCTTGCCATGCAAGTGTGAGAACCTGAATTTGATTCCCAGAACCCACGCTTAAAAAAAAAAAAAAAAAAAAAGTGCCATCTGTGATGGGCTGCATCTGTTTGATCATGTGTGTGTGTGTGTGTGTGTGTGTGTGTGTGTGTGTGTGTTGTGTGGTGTGTGTGTGTGTGTGTGGTGAGAGAGAGAGAGAGAGAGAGAGAGAGAGAGAGAAAGAGAGAGAGAGAGAGAGAATAGAGACAGAGAGGGATAGACGGAGAAGGAACAAATGCATGTCTTTATGATAGGGTATCCATATGCTACAGCACATGTGGAAACCAGAGAACAACCTCATGCCTTGGTCCTTGCCTTCTACCTTGAGACAGGTTTTGTTCTTTTTATTCAATGCTGCTTAAGCCAATCTAGATGGCCAGCAAGCTTTCAGGAATTCTCCTGTCTCTGTCTCTCACCTCACTATAGGAATATTGGGAGTACAGACAGAAGTGTACCATCACACCCAGATTTACATAGGATTTAAACTCAGGTCCTCATGTTTGCATGGCAATTGTTTCACTCTCTAAGCCATCTCCCATGCCTAATTGGCAAGGCCAAAGCCAGTGAGAGACCCTGTCTCAACAAAAGGGGACGGGTAGTACAGTGTCTAAGGAATGACCCCTGAAGTCTCCTCTGGCCTACACAAGTACACACACACACACACACACACACACACACACACACACACACACACACCTGTCAGAGTAGGGAAAGTTTAAAAAGTTGAAAGCAAGGAAACAACTCAAGCAATAAAACAGCTAGTAACCACTCTCATCTTTCTTCCCACTATGTCTTCCTACTACTATGAAATGACATTATTCTTCAAAAATAGTGTGTTGCAGGGCTGAAGAGATGGCTCACCAGTTAAGAGAACATACTGCTCTTGCAGAGGACCCAAGTTTGATTCCCAGCACCCACAGTACATCCAGGGAAATTTGATGCCCTCATCTGGCCTCTGCGGTACTGCAGCACATTTATATGCACAAACCCACACATTTTTTAAAGCATGCTGCTATGTACTTACACATATTTTGTCTTCCTGGAGCTATTTTCACTGCCATAAGCAGTGCTGATGAACACACACAAGTAGATGTAGTTTCCCTAGAACTTTATAGCCACTGAATGCCTCTAACAAAAACAAGTCCTTTTACACGTGGGTTAAAGGGGAGACATGTTCACACCACCACCGCTTCCTGTACTGTCACCTCAGATCTATTTTCCCCTTTGCACTGGTTGTTGGGACAAGATAGCACACAAGAAGTGCCTGACACATAACTAACTCCCACCTTAGTGCCCTAACTATGATATAGCGCCTAACTGAAGACATCGTCAGCAATGGGAACACGCAAGAGCCAACGGCAAAACAAGAGCATCTAATTTGACTTAACATCCTTCCCCATACAATTTCAGCCATGCAAGAGGTGCTTAATAGACGTAAAGCAAAGTGTGGGCTGGGGAGGAGGCTCAGGTAGTGTAGCGTTTACCTAACGGTCGTGACACCCTGAGTCCAGTCAAAAGCACTTAACAAACTGGTGTGGTGGCACACACCTGTAATTCCAACCCTTGGAAGTACAGACGAATCAGAAGTTCAAGGTCATCCTCCACTACAGGAAGAGTTTGAGGCCAGCCTATGGGACATGAAACCTTTCTTCATGCCATCCCCCTTTAAAAAAAAAAAATTAGCTGAATACATGAAAGAATGAATGAATTCTAAGAGCACAGTCACCTGACTTTAATTCATCCAGGCACAAAACCAACTTCCACCCACTTGACACACTTGGCCCTTTCTGTTCTTGAAGCAGGTGAACACACCTCTCCTTTGTTTGGTAAGGTTGATCCATCTCAATTAAGAGACCAGAGCTCCCTCAACAAGTGGGTGTCACTGTCTAGAAGCATTTGCCAGACAAATACTTACTCTACTAGAAGACTGCAATAGTCTTCAGTGTGGAAAGACGACAGTGTGGCATTGTTCCCTGTTCAGACGAGGAAACTGAGGTCAGGGAAGTAAATGTAAGAACTCATCCAAATGCCTCGGATCTCTGGAAGAGGATGCAGGGGACAAATGACCTCCATAGCTCCTTCGTCTCTAAGGCTCTTGGTCTGCCACCTCTCCTGTCTCTTTCAAGGTGTCAATAGGTTTCATTGCCATGGTTACCGCTATCACTCACAGGTGACTGATTCTCTTTAGCATTTACTCCCCTCCCAGATCCCCTGCCTGCTCTGCTAAACTGAACCTTGGATTTCTGACAGCAGAGGGGGCTGCTGAGCCAAACCCAAACTCTCCAGAGATGCCGGGCTCCTTCCCATCCTGAGTTCTGAGAAGTTTCTCAGGTCTCTGAGGCCAAGGAGAAAAAATAAAAAAATGCTGGAGATCTGTAACATGAAATACAATCCCAGACCAGCATGTTCTGTGGCCCTTTGCCAGTAACAACTTATCTCCCCAGGAAAGTCACTGCAAGGAAATGTCAAAAAAAAAAAAAAAAAGCCTAGCTAGGGGTTTCTCAAATCTGGCTGCACACCACAAACCGCGGGGCTATTTGCTTTTGTTCATTTGTTTGGATTTTTTGTTGTTGTTGAGACAGGGTCTCATAGACCTCAGGCTGACCTTGAAGTCGCTGCGTAACCAATGGATGGCTTTCAAACTCTTGATCGTCCTGCCCATACCCAGCCACTAAAACTAGCTTGTATGCTTTTTAATTATTTATTATTTATTTATCTACTTAATTATTCATTCACATATTAGATTACTGTTATACCACTGAGCTAAACTACTGTGCTGCTTATTAAAAATACATAGTCCAGAGCCTAGAGAGATGGATCAGTGGTTAGAGTACTTGTTGCTCTTGCAGAAGACACAGGTTAGGTTCCCAGCACCTATGGGGTAGCACACAACCATCCATAACTCTCAACACCATCCTTCTGACTTCCTAGGGCAAGCACACACATGGTACACATACACATAAAATAACTACATCTTAAAAAAAAAAGGCAAGTATCAAACTCAAAAGACATGTTTAAAAACATACAGTACAATACCAGGGATGGTGGTGCATGTCTTTAATCCTAAACACCTTAATGCTACGTAGAACTGTGAGCTCAAACCATCCTAGTCCATATATCTGCTTCCAAGCCAACCAAGAGCTACTTAGTGAGACCTTGTCTCAAAATTAAATAAATAAAAGATAGTCCAAGGTCCCATCCCAGACCTAGAAAGCCACAACTTCCAAGGTGTAGAATCTGGAAATCTGTAAAATAATAACATACGATTCCAGTGGTTTCTAAAACACAGGCAGGTTTATGAACCAATATGATAGATAAATTGTAAGTTCTTTGGTTGGTGGTAGTTGGTGTCTTGGTGGATTTTCTTTTCTTTCGCTGGTTTTCCTCCCACTTTAAGATATAAAAGCCAAGATGTATAGACTCCCCTTTCCCTCTCCCATAAGATATTATTGTTTTTATGTCTTTATGCACCTACTGCTTACATAACTATCCTGAGTATTTAAAAACTACACCCACCACCTGCAGAAATATATCATGAGCCACAAGTGGAAGCTACATACAAAGCTTTATATTTGTAGTACATACTTCCAAAAAGCTAAAAAGCAGGTAAAATTCATTTTAGTAACCCTTCAATTTACCTAAAGTATCATTCCAACTGCTAAACAATATAACATTATATAACAAAAATATATATAGCAAATTTTTTTCATATGCTAGTTCAATCTAGAATGTCCACTGTGCACACAGCATGCCTGAATTCAAACTGGCCCCCATTTTAAATACTTAGCAGCTACAGCAGACACTGGAGACCACATTATCAGCTCCTGCAAGCAAGCAATGGTCAATATCCAATGCCATGACAAGCAAGAATTAGATTGGGGTTATGTGTCACACAGCCATCATCCTGTATGGACTATAAACTACCTGATTCCTGCTTCTCTAGAGATCAGGCAAGGAGACAAATTTCAAAGCTGACTCAGCCTAGGACTCATTCATGTAGAGAAAAGGGGAAATCTACCCTAGTAGTCAGTGGCTAGGAATACTACAACCAAGTAAAGGGTACTTAGAAGTAAAGAGATGGCTCAGTAGGTAAAGGAGACTGCTGCCAGGCCTTGTCCTCTGTCCTCTGACCTTCTCACATACACACATATATGAGCATATGCTTTTATGCATGCGGTACACACACACACACACAGTGTAAGTTGTATTCATGCTACAAAAATAATCTTCCTGACTAGGGATCAATATACTGAATCACTGAAAGACCACTAAGTATTTATGAGCTATCATGTGCAATGTGGTTGAACCACTACTGCAAGGTATTGCCAGCAGAACAGGAATACGCTGACCATTAAAATACTGTCATCAGGCAACACTAGATCATATTTATAGAACTCGATTTTATAAAGCACTTTATTATCCCTTCCCATTTGCTCCTCATAACACAGTGAGGCAGGCAGATAGGAGGCCAGCCTAAGGAACTAAGGTTCAAGGCAATTCTGCTTGTTTAAGTCTCACAGACAGTTAACAAGCAGTGCAGTTTCTCCCACAAAGCTCTCTGGTCCATATGGTAATTCATTTCAACCTTGGCCTCATTATCAGCAAGCGCTCACCAGCTACTCACCTGATGCTGAGATAAATATTGTTAATTCGCCTTTCAAAGGCTTTCCCTCTTCTAATAGATTAAGTTGCAGTTAGCCTCCTATCACCCCCTCCACTGAGCCTGCTCTCTCTAATCATGTAACTCCCTGGAAGGTATAAATGCCTTTGCCTCAGGCAAGGACACCTTTTCTCCAACTCCCCACCCTGAGCGGCATGCCAGAGTTTTGAATGCCTGAACCACACTTTTCTGCTGTCTGTGTGGAGATAATTTGCAAAGTCACTCAGAGAGACGTGGAAGGGTTTTGAACAGGAATGTGAAATGTCATGATGAGACGGTAGACAGGCCAGGTGAAGCAAAAAGAAAAGAGTCTCAAATTAAAAAGGACTGGTGAGATGGCTCGTTGTGCAGAGAGGCTTTCGGCACAAGTCTGATCACCCAAGTTTAATCCCTGGAATCTCAAAAGTTGAAAGAAAAAACTGACTCCTCAAAATTGTCCTCTGACTGTCACATGTGTGCCTTCCCCACATAATAATAAAAATGTTGTCAAAATTAAGATAAAAAGAATAAACATGGTAATGGTCAGGTCAGTATCATCTCTTCTTGTAGCCCAGGGCCTGACCTGTCCAGCCCACCAATTGTAGCCATGCCATTGATACCAAATCACCATCCCTTAATTTCTGTGTAGCATCTATCACACAGATGTCTTTATTCACCTGCCCACCCCCCATGGTGAATGTCGGGTCTATATAAAAGCACAAACCCTGTCTCGATCACTCTTCTGCCCACAACCATTAAGCCCTCTCCTGGGCAAACACTCGTAAATATCAGTTTCATGAATGAGTGTTTTACTCTGTGCTAGGAGCCAAGCCAAGTACTTAACAAAGCTTAGGGTTGTGTTGCTGAATCCAACCCTTAGACTAAGTGTTATATTTTGCATTTTATAGACTCCCACAATCTTTTTTTGGGGGGGGGGGGGCGGATGAGTTAAAACCTTATCAACAAAAGGCTGGAATGTCAGATTCCAAAGAAACCTAGGATAATTCTCATTGCATACCTGTGACTCCTCCCCGTACTTCCTGCCCCACCCCCTACCATAAACCTCTCCAGCCCAGAGACTGGTCTCCACTTCCCTTCCCCCAGTTTTCTGGTTCCTGAATCATTCAGTCATTTTGACTACATGCTCTCTTGACTGGCTCATTCTTGGCCTCTTTGCCCTCTATTCTCTTGCTCTCTGACCCTCTCTTTCCTCTCATGGCCTGGTTCATTCTTCTGGCCATGTTCAATCTGGACTCTTCCCTCAAATCTACAATAAAACTCTTCTCCTCAAGCATACCCAGGTGTGGTCACATCCTCATTTTCACTCAGTGAGATCATTAGTAATTTCATTTGCCCAAAATTCAAAACCCTTTTCTCAGAGAAACCTCATTCATCCCAAGTTGGCATCAACATTGGGGACTGATTATCATAAGCTTCTGGAAAGAAAGACAAGGGCTTCAGCCCTTGTACTCATTGCTATGACCAAACACCTGGCTTAAGTGAGCAAGGTACAGAAAAAGGAAAGGGTTATTCTGGCTCAAAGTTCCAGGGGACACAGCCCATCAAGTGGGGAAGGTGACTGGTCACATTGCACCCACCTCAGGAAGCACAGAGTGGTTAAGTGCTGGGGTTAAACTCACTTTCTCCTTTTTATTCAGTCCAGAAACCCAGCCTATGGAATAGTGCCTCCCACAGTTGAACCTCAGCCTGTGGAATAGTGCTGCCCACAATAAACTCCAGCCTATGCAACCCCAGCCTGTGAAGTAGTGCTGCCCACAGTTTAGGCATATCTTCCCACCTCAAATAGACCCAATGTAGATAATTCTTGAAAAAGCATACCCAGATGTTTACCTTATCTAGATGATCCCTCAGGAGTGTGCTTTGAGGCTTGCTCTTAAGCAATTTTAGATCCTATAAATTTTATCATCAATATTAACCACCACAGCCTTCATTTAGTTATCCAATAAAAGTTTGTTGAATACCAACTATGTGTCAAGTTGAGGGCAGAGTGTGCACAGTCAGGCAGAACCTGGGAACGGTCTCAATATGTCAGGGCTGATTTTCTCATCAGTGATTCTCTTCAGCCTCCTCTATTGGCTTGCCACCATTTTCCTTCAGTTCCCCAAAATGGGAGTGTTTCGTCAGGTCCAGCTGTAGGCATCTCTGTTGATTTCTACCTGAAAAACTCCATCTGCCATTCCTTCTTACACAGGGACCTACATGAGGATGTCTTGTTAACCCACATGGCTGATGCTGACCTTTTCCTAAGTACCCAACTGCATCTCTTTCTACCAATGCATCCTATCACTTCCTATCTCGTCAGCATAAGGATGCTTGCCAGTCAACTCAAGCACCTCATTTATTGAGCTGTTCCATTAATTTTTTTTCAGTTTTTTGAGACAGGGTTTCTATATTGTTTTGGAGCTTGTCCTAGAACTAGTTCTGTAGACCAAGCTGGCCTGGAACTCACAGAGATGTGCCTGCCTCTGCCTCCCGAGTGCTGGGATTCAAGGTATGTGCCAGCAAAACCTGGCTCCATTAATTTTTTTTTAAGTGGGAGGGAGCTAGGGAGATGACTCAATAGGTTAAACACTTTTCATGAAAGCATGAGGGACTTGAGTTCAAATCCCCAGAACACACATGACTCACAGCATAGTTGCATGGGTATGTAATCTCAGTGCTCTTGTGAGACCAAGATGGGGAGGCAGAGACAGATGGATCACCAGAAACTCAAAAGCCACTGGCCCACTGGAAGCAACTGAAAATAACTAAGAAACCCTGTCCTGAACAAGGTGGAAAGTGAAAAGTGATAGCTACAGTATGGTAGGTTTGTCTCACATTCTTTGTGATTTCCAGTTGCCTGTTAGTTCTTAGATATCCTCTACTAACCAGAGACTACCAACATCTCTATTTTTTTTGTACTAGCAAAAATATGAGTTAATTTAGAACAAACAAATTATATCTGAATGAAGCTAAGGAGAGGCTGCTTTTGATGCTATGTTGCTGAGGTCAGAGATGGTCCCAGTGATTGGCTGCTGAACGATTCCTGAACATATTCCTTGTCAACATGATACATTTATTCAGAAACGTCAACTATCCTGTTGTCTAAAGACCAAATCAAAATGCAATGGACTTTCAATATATAGATGTCAGTGTTCACTAGCAATGGGAGCCACATCTATGGTGCTGGCACTTGGAAGGATGAGTCAGGAGGAGTGCTGGGAAGCTCAAGGCCAACCTCATCTACATAGTGAGACCCTGTCTCAAAAAAAAAATAGAAGATAGTGTTTCTCTCTCAAATTCTTCTATAGGATCAGCATAAGCCCTTGGAAAACACAGAATTCTTTATAGAAATTGACATGTTAATGTTATACTGAATATAGAAATGTAAAGGATGCATAACATTGCTGAAAAAACAGAACTAAGGTTGGAGATGTGGCTCAGGGATAAAGCACTTGCCTACCATGCACAAGGTCCTGGGTCCAATCCCTAGCACTACAAAACACAAAACAAAAGCCTGTTTTTCAAAGAACAACTTAAGGTAATTCACCCTGCCTGAATTCAGCCGTTACTATAAAGCTATCATCCACAAGAGACTATGAAATGGAAAGACACCATCATCAATAATGGAACAAAGTAGGAGGCACCAAAACCAGATCTACATACATATTCACTCACTTAAGATGAAGCTGCTGAGGCAGATCAATGGGGAAAGGATTATCTTTCCCCAAAATAGTATAGAAAAACTTCATCCTACTTTATACCATATTAAAGAAGAAGAAAAAACCCACAATCAAGTCAAGTGAGGTGGTATACATTGTGATCCCAGCACTCAAGAAATGGAGGCCTGTTTGTAGACAAGTAAACAAGCAGACAGAGTAATGGGAAATACATTCTCTATAATAAGAAAACAAAGAGCCTAATTATAAAATAAGCACAATAGGGGCTGGGGAGCTTACTCAGACAGCAAAGTGCATGTGCATGTGCATGCCATGCAAACCCATGTTCGGATCCCAACATCCACATAAAAAGTTGGTCATAGTGGTCCAAACCTACCATCCTAGTGCTGGAGAGGCAAAGATGGGAAAACACTTGAACTTATTGTGAGTTCCAGGCTTAGTGAGAGGCCTTGGATGGATGGATGGATAGATAGATAGATAGATAGATAGATAGATAGATAGATAGATAGATGGAAAGCAATTGAGAAAGACACCTGACACTGACTTCTGTCACACATGTACCCTCACACACTCATATACCATACACAAAATATAATATTTAATAAAATGAAGACATTACATCAAAAAAAAAGACAGCAAATAAGCACACAAAGATGTGCTGCAGTCACTAACTACAGAAGAGTAAATTGGGACACAAAGAGCTGTCCTCACCAGACCCTCTGAACAGCCAGACACCAGGCTGGCGATACCAAGCACTGGTGAATATGTATCACATAAAACATGTGTGCCATGTAGATGAACATGCAAAATGGTAGAACCTCTTCAAAAATACTTTGCAAACTTCATTTAAAAAGTGAAATACACACCCATCTTACAATAATTTCTCCATTCCTCTCTTACATCCATGAAACTTTACATTCACACAAGGACTTATATACAATGTTCACAGTAGCTTCCTTGGAATACCTCAACACTGGAAATAATCCTATTTTCCCTCAACTAATAGATAAACTGGAAACCCATCTAATAAACTACTGTTTAATAATGAAAAGGAACCATTATCAACACATACAACATGAATGAGTCTCAAAATTATTATGAGTAAAAGAAGCCACATAGTACCACATGATTCATTTGTGTGAAGCCCTTACTCTCTTCCTCTGACGTTACAAGTTCGTCTCTTGAGTATATTTTAGGTAAACATTTACAAATATTTTCACAGGCCTGCAACTTTTTCTTTAACTTAGTTTATAGTGTTTGGTTAGGTTTTATTTTCTTTTTATTATATCATCCTGTTTTGTAATAAAAATTTTCAATATATAGTATTCCACTGTAAGGCCTTAGAGGTAATGTCAGTCTACAAACCTGGGAGTTCCTTATATAGTGTCATATGCCTGCAATTCCAGCATCCAGGAGGCAGGAGGATAAAAAAATTGCAGGCCAGACTGAAGAAAGGAAGGAAGGGAGGGAGGGAGGAAGGGAGGGAGGAGGGAAGGAGGAAGGGAGGGAGGGAGGGAGGGAGGAGGGAGGGAGGGAGGGAGGGAGGAAACAGATTGATTGATTGATTCAAGTCATCCTTGACTACACAGTGAGGTGAAAGCCAAAGTGGGATACATGAGATCCTGTCTCAAAAAAAAAAATTTTTTTTAAGGCAAACAAAAAAGTTGAAAGGGGGAAGCATAGTTGAGTAAGCAGTAAGAACAATAATCCATAAGCCACACCCAAACAAAATGATGAATATAAGAAAATGGAGAAATGGTCTTGGGGAGAGTGACATAGGGAATTAAAAGAAGTATAAAATAAAAAGCTTCAGAGGTTGAAGGGGAATAAAAGGTGATTCTGTGTAACAGGCCCAGTACCAATACACAGACTTTCATGTTTTATTTTTAAAAAATATAACATAGGATCCTTCTATGTATCCCAGGCTGGCCTGGAACTGAGCCTTGTCCTGCATCAGCCTCCACAGTGCTGAGATTTGGGGCATGCATCAACACAAGAGACCCTATCATGTCATCTTTAAGGTGTGAGTCTTGCTATTGGATCCCTAGGCCAGAAGCCGAATTCTGTGGGTTCAACAGTGAACCAGGCTCAGTTGCTAACTGCAACTCATCTGATCAAATGATAAACAGCCCCAGTGAAGCAAGAAGGGATTGTATTCAGTGTAGTCATCCTGGGGAGGGACATGAGGACACAGAGTTCCGTGCTGCAGTCTTCAGCATGCTGATAAGGAGTCAGGCTTCTGAGGAGGAGAACATCCTTGTGGTCAGGAAAGCCTCAGAGTCAAACCGTCCTTCAAACTGTGGGCTGGTTCGACCTTATCTCAGGATGTTTCTGCTGAGACTCCAGTCTCATCTGCAATGAGCCAGTAGCTGCTGCCTGGGGACAGTTTCCTCCCATCACAAGACATTTACTGTTGTTCCTGGAATGTAAGATAGCTACAGGAAAGAATGACTCAGAGAAGGGACAACCCAGACCAGCAAGAAGTCAGATGGGCAAGATGGAGTCAGAAAGGCTTTCTGTTTAAGGCCAATGCCTGGCAGTTTCCACTAATCTGGAAGAAGGCTTCAACATTGAAAGTTGATAATCTACTGAATGTGGTAACAGCCTTAGGCTGGAATTGGGGAAGGGAGGGTTGCCACTTTTAGATTAAATATGCCCTAGTGAAGTGTCAAGCAGGACTCTAACCTAAAGTTCAAGGCAGCCAAACACACACATGGGAATGAAGACAGAGAGGCCCAGCTTTTTAGTCACCCATCAGACACCTATGGACCAAGTAAAGAGTAAGCACTTTTTATCAAAAGCAGCCTAGTCCCTGTTTCAGTTCCACTAGCTTGTTTGCAGTGGACTGTAATAAATTGTTGGGAACAATAAAGAGAAAGTAAAGCCACACAAGGCAAGCTTTCTTCTTGTCCTTCTCCCAAGTGTGCTCAGCTTCTCTAAACAGACAGGAAACAAAAATCTAATTGAAGGAAAAAGTCACCCCCAACACCCTGCTTTGAACACCCAATTATTAATCTTCCACCACCACTCACTGGGTGCACCCAGCCCAGTCCCGACCCAAACTCTACCCTTCCGTCCAACCTCCTACCCTATCTACAAAAACTCTCAGCCTCCCACTCTGCCCATGGTCACTCAACCTGTTCCTTAATAGCCCCTGTTATCCGCAAGCATCTCTTCATGGAGGTACAACATGCTGCTCATAGTCACAGGACTGAGCCCTTTCCTTATTACAATGCCAGCCCCTGGCCACCATAGCCACTGCCCAGAAATATCTGATGAACAACTGGCAAGATGACAACCTCATGGTAACTTCTGAGTCTGACTTCCAAAGGGTCCGTGGAGATCTTGGAGGAACAGAGTTTCTTTTCCTTTGATGCTTATCTGACTCAGTCCTTCATCATTTATGGAAGGACACTGCTTGCATAGGTGTCATCCTACATTGCCTTGCCTGATTTGGGTTTGTGACTAATTCTCACTTCACCATCTTATATTTTAACTGGTTCTACTTCCTCTTACTTGAGGCCAGTAATGCTCCCTGGTGAGGATGTGAGGACTGACTGACAGTGGGATGGACTTGTCATGAGGACTAGAATTGAAAAGCCAATCGTATGAGAGAAATAAAGCCGGCATGAAGTAGTTGATAATGTGAGAGCATTCATACATCCTAATCTTAACTAGGGGGAAACTTTGCACACACACCATCCCAGTAGACTCCCTTAGTCTATAGAGTACATTCAGATCAATTTATACTTATAGAAATCTTGTTGCTTCCCTGAGATTCAAATTTGATTAAGCACCCCCTATTTTTATTTGTTAAATTGGCAGCCTTACCCCCAGGGGACATGTGACAATATCTGGACAGGTTTTTCACTGCTGAAATCAACTGATCTCTAGTAAATAAAGGCCAAAGACACTGCAAGGTAGAGTCATCTCAGAGTAATCTAGCCCCAAGTATTAGTAACACCACTATCAAGGAACTCTGTTTTAAGTGAGGGGGTGGTACTGATCTATGATCCCAGCATTCAGGAATGTGAGGCAGGATTGGGGGCACAGCAGGGCAGGGTCATAGCTCAGTGTTAGGGCACTTGTTTTGCATGTGTGAGGTCCTGGGTTCTAACCTCAGTAGGGCAAACACACAAACCCCAATCAGATCATAAAAGAAACTAGTTATATTGAAGTTGGGTGTGATAACACATGCTGGTAATTTCAACACTTGTGTGGCAGAAGAGAAGGAACTAGAGGCTGCAACAGCAAGATGAACATCTAAAGAAGCAAGTACACAGAGAAACATGAAGCCTTCCCCTACCTGGGAGTCACAAAAGAAATGCAGTGTGCTCAGGCCAGCTATATAGCTGGGTGCCATTCAATGAACAGAGCATGCCCGAGAAAAGCCCTTGCCATGCAAACAGAAGAGGTGGTGCAATAGAAATGTCCTATGATTAGGCTCTACACCTCATGGGCCAATGCTATTCAGACTTTTTCTCTTCACTCACTAGCCCACTTCTGGTCTGGACAGTGATTTCCCTTTCTTAATAAACTGTATTTCTGTTTCTAAACACACGTGTCCTTGGTTCAACTAGGCCCTGTCCTGAGACACAAGAGCCTGGAATAAGATCCCTCTTAACTCAGACCTGCAGCCCAGCACTAAGCATGTTTCTTCTTTTCCCTCTTTGGCTAAAAGCTCAAGCACGCTTGCCCTGGCACTCTGGACTCAATCAGCATTGTCCGAAAGCCCCTCCTCTATCTACCACACAGCTTTCTGCAGACTTCTATTGCTGAACTTGCCAGCTTTCTTATACCCTAACTCAAAAAGGCACGACTTCCTCTGCTCCTCTTCTCGCTCACCTGCCTCCAGCAGCTGCTGACACTTACGTACACTTATCTACACAGACACTTTTCTCTCAATTTCTAATTGTCCCCAGACTCCCTTCTGTGTCTGTTTCAAAATCCTTGTATTCATGAGACTAAGAACCTGAAAGGAGCCCAAACTTCCCTTTGCACTTGGTGGGTAGAAGGAGGAAGATCAGCCACTCGGAGTCATCCTTGACTACATAGCAAGCTGAGACCAGCCTGGGCTACATTAGACCCTGTTCCCAAAAAAGGGAGGAGGAGGAGGAGAGAGTGAAGGATAAAAGCTGAAAAGGGGGAGGAAAAGCAACAACAGCAATGATGACAACAGGACGGTGACAAGTGTGAAGAGAGAGCCTGGGCTACATAGCAAGACACTGCAGAGTGTCCAGTATCCAGTTAGGTATATAACTAGCTAGACACTTGTCCCCACCCCTGCCATCAAAAATCAAGTGTCATTAAAATAGTACTGGAGGATAAATGCTCTTCTATATACCCATAGGACTCTCAACCACCCCACCCCCATCGCCTTTGAAAACATGTTTACAAAGTTTAAATCTACAAACTACTGAAAACTAGAGCATTCCAGGGGACTCTTGGGGTAGGGGGACATTCTTTTGTACTTGTTATTTGTTTTGCAGTATGGGGGTAGAAAACAGGGGCCTTGCACATGCAGTGCAAAATTGCCCCCATTGAGTTCTAGGCCCAGTTTAAAACCATTATTTTATCATGACGAAACACCACCACCACCCTCCCAGGGGCAGCTATGATAAAACGCTCATTTCATTTGGTAGAGGGAACTCAGAAATATTAGAGGATATTCCAGGCTTCCACCCTAAGAAGGAATGAAAACAATTGCTAAACACAGTGCACTCCCAGCAAAGCCACCTCCCCATGCTCAGCTCTCCGAAGAAGTCTATTGCAGAGGAAAGGGGGTGTGTGCGTGTGTGTCTGTCTGTCTGTATGCCTGTATGCATGTCTGTGTGTGTGCGTGGGCCTTTGTGTGTGTGTGTGTGTGTGTGTGTGTGTCTGTGTGTGTCTGTGTGTCTGTGTGTCTGTGTGTGTGTGCCTGTGTGTGTGTGGGGGGGTGCCTGTGTGTGTGTGGGGGGGTGCCTGTGCTTGTCTATATGTGTGTTTTCCAGAGAAGATCAAAAGTTTTCACAACTGATTAGCATCCAGAAAGCAACAGCCTGTTTTAACCTTGAGATGCAAATCGTCAAAGATTATCAAGGGATCTGAAGGGCTGGCGGATTTGATGGAAGATCAAATTCTCAGCATTTCTAGGGCAATTAGTTTCACATGCAAAGTCACCAGAATGGGCTGCCCACTCTACCCACAGTAAAGCCCTGATAAGACTCAGGAGGTTTACAAACTTCAGACTAATTGGCCAGCACCCACCCAGCAGGGTTCGTTATCCTTAGCCCCAGTTCTTAGAACAGAGAAAGTGGACAGGGATTATTTCTTGCTCTACTTCTAAAAGACCGGCCTCTTAAATATTTCTCTGCTTCAGATCACTAGACTTAAGCTCCAGGTACCATGGGTAGGTATTGTGCTGCTAACTATTCACAGTTCTGGGAAGAAAAGGTCTACAATGGAATCCAGTCTCCTTGCAGACTTCTCTTAAGAGTCTCCCTGAAGCTGAGTCTTGGCCTCAAAGGGCTTAATGGCTCTGCACTATTATCTGACCATTTCAGAAACCAGGGAGGAAGTTGCTGTCAGTTCCAGCCCAGGACTTTGGAGCATGAACTAAATGGATTTTGAAAGATCTGATTGCTAAGCTGGTTTTTTCATACCCACACCCCATGCCTGACTTCTCCAGATGTGCAGTGCTGTCTATAGTGAACAAGTTCCAGCCACGTGGCCAAGGGCATGTGATGACTGAAAAGTAGTCCATTGTCAGGATAAATTTTTCTACATCTGATGTGTGGTCATGTATGGTTTTTGTCATCACCTTAGCTCTCTGAAGGGCAGCCCATCAGCATCCTCTTGGGCCATCGATGGCTGGAGATCTTCCATTGAGAGGTTCTGCCTGACAGGTATATATGATGGCCCTGGATGTTACTCTCAAGGGCATTCATTTTGATGCTTTCCGCTCTCTTACACTGATGAGGCTGTACCATATTAGAGCTGGCAGCCTGCTCTCTCAGATTAGCCAAAGGACACTTGTGAAGACCTCCCCTACGGGAATATGGCCAGCCAGAGATGCTGGTGACTGGTGGGACTACAGCCCAACAGCACAGATTACCACTGCCATCTCTACCCTTTTGGCTTTCCTCTGATGTTTCAGGAAGAAAGTGGTGGCTCATGAGATGGAAGACTAGAGAGATGGACATCATAGTTCACAACTAAAGAAGCCATTGGATAAAAAGACTGGAAACCCTTCCCTACCTGAACTAATGTTTGGTATGGGATGGGGGCTTGAAATATACAAAAGTGGTAGAGAAGGAGCGGGTTCTATGTAAATGACCAATGAAGTCATGAGCCTCTTTGGCCCCGTGATCTTGGGCCTTTCCCCAGGTCACTCGCTCTCTCCAATTCTCAGAAATGCTTTCCTTTTCTTAATGAACCATCTCTGTTCCTATTTCTAACTGGGCATCCCTGAGTATCTGTCTAGCATGATTCTTCTTCCAGGGGCAGAATGTTAAGTCTCAGACCCCGGGGCAAATGGCTGAGGTGCCTGAGTAACATATCAAAGTGGACCTGACCACCAGGTTCTCCTAGCATCTCTCAGGCCCTACCTGTTAAAGGGTATGGCTGGCATACCCCACCCTCTATCCCAAACTCTCCAGCCCAGGGGTTAGTCTGCCCTTCCCCATGTAATGCAGTCATTTTGGTTACTGGTCTTATCGTCTCTTGGCCCAGGTGCCCCCTTCTTGATTTAGCTCTGCCCTCTCACCTCCCCCATCACCTCAAATGATCGAGCTCGGTCTGGTCATGTTAATTCTGAACTCTCCTAGATGTCCCTGCCTCTGGCTATGCTCTCCCACATATCTATAACAAACCTTCTCCTCCACCATACCTAAGAGTGGTCATGTCCTTTCTTTTTTATTTTTTCATTCACAGAAGAGCCTGGAGACTTCAGCAGGTATCTTCCAAACTCCCTGCTATGCACTTGGTAACTGTGGGACAGACCAGGCCCTACAAGGGCTGTGTAACCCCCACTAACCTTGTTGGAGTGTAACAGTCAGGTGTGGCAATTAAGAACAAGGCTCTTATCTTTGTCACTTTGCTAACTTTGTAACCTTCTATAAAGTTATATTTTAACTATAGTTTCTTTGTGAATATGTGTGAGATTCTATGTTTTGAGTTGAAGCTGTCAATAAATGAACCACTAATATATGGTGAGCACTCAGAGTCAGTGCAACCTTGGGGAATGGTGGTGGCAATGTGAGTCAAACTCACACTTTCGTCCTAATCAGTGACACCCATGAAAATGAGCAGCAAAACCACAAAATCCTGCGGCATGTCTCAATCTCTTACTGGCCTTTTTTCCATTATAAAACCTTTGCCTAGTCCCTCCTGTCCCATTTTCATGTTTAAAATATTTTGGTTTTGTGTGGATGGGTGTTTCTGCCTGCATGTATGTCTGTGCACCATGAATGTGCAGTGCTCACAAGGGGGTGTTGGGTCCTCTGGAATGGCAGTTACAGTAATTTGCAGCCATGTGGGTGCCAGGAACTGAACCTAGGTCCTCCTCTGCAAGAGCAGTCAATGCTTTTAACTGCTGAGCCATCTCTCTCATAGCATTTTTATTTATTCTTTGACAGTTTTATACATACAATGGATTTGAATCATTGCCACCCCATCATACTCCCTCATTTCCTCCTTCCTGTTAAAATCCTTCCTCCCACACCCTCCTCCTACTTTCATGCCCTTTGGGGTGAGCAACTTATGAGTGGCTACAACACTAAATAAATGACACCCCTTTCCCAGTTAGTTTCCCTCAGAGAGGCGTAGTACCTCTTGAGCCCTTCCCCTATCCATGATGAAATTGTGACAGGCCCAATTGTCTGCAAGCTTGGGGTAACCACAACTACAGTGAATCCAATAGTATAATAGCCAATGTCATGTCCAGAAGATGTCTTTTTGCAACAAACCTCCCCATCCTCTGGGCCTCTTTTCCATTCTTTCCACTTCATCATGACAGTTCCCTAAACCATTGAGGGACATTAGAAACCAAAACCAAAACAAATTAATTTTTTTTTGAGTCAGGATCTTCTATAATCCATGTTGGCTTTGACCTTGCTTTGTAGTCAAGCATGACCTTAAACTCTGGGTCTCTCTACCTCCCAAATGCTGGGAGTACAGGCTTGTGCCAACACAACCAACTTTCTTCCTGTTTTGTTATCAGAAAGCTACACCACCCCAATGACATTCACTCCTCCTGCATGTACTGACTCAGGGTTAACTCCTGCCTTGCACTGTTTGATTCTGTTGCTCTGCTCTCCTGTCAATCATACCACTTCTACTGGACCAGCCCTGGGAACTGGCAGATCAGAGGAGAGCCGTTCTTTTGTCTGTAGGAATCCAAAAGCTCCCATTTAGGCAACACTGTCCCTTCATAGGCTGTTTAAGGGGTAACCATTCATGACAAGGGAGCAAAGGAAAGTCACTCCTTTTTCTAGGGACTACAGTAAAGCCACTGGTCCACAAAACTTATCACATTAGCACACTAAACAGAAGAGTAGGGGGAGATCAAGGCCTGGGAGTAAAGAAATTATATTTCTTTTGAGACAGGAGCCCTGTGTATCTCAGGCTAGCCCCAAACTCACCAAGTAGCTGGAGATAACTTTGAACTTTGCTTCTCTTGCCTCCACATTCAAAATGCTGAGATTATACAGTGCTGAGGCTGGAACCCAAGGCTTCAGGAATATGAGGCAAGCTCTCTGTCACTGAATGACATCTGGGATAGAAACATTTCGATGGGACCATAGGGAGAAAACATGTCACTGCATAAAAAGTAAGCAGCTCTGGGAGCCATAAGTCCTTGGGGACAAATGAGGGCTCACAGCTAGGAACTGAGATGGTGAGATGGCCAGGGATATAGGGCAGACACAGAAAGGTCAGCTTCTCTCACTTGTCACCATGTGGCCTGGGACCTGCCTCCCTAGAGCAGCCAGTGGCAGCTGTTTGCCTGGACATGCATATTCATGTCCTGTACTGCTGCAGACAGAGGCGTGAATATTTTAAATCTGTGTTTTCTGTAGCTGTCATGAGCTCAAAAACTTTTGGGCAATCAAATTGTGGAAGGTCGTAAGTTTGAAGAGGGAACACATACATTCTTGAACTTGAAGAATAAACTTTTTCTTCTGCAGGAACTGCCAAGTAACTGAATTCAAGGACAAAGGGCAGAGAATGATGCCTGTGGGGCTTTTATTATGCCCTGTGGTGGGTCACCTTCCGTGGGAAAAGAACCCACAGGCTAGAAGTGAGTAGTAATAAATGCAGACAGAAACACCACAGGCTCCTGCAGTCATTATTCTCTGTTGGCTAAAACCTTTGAAGTATCAAAAATGTAATTTTTCATATGGGGGTGGCTGGGTGTGCTCACATACATTCACACTTGTGTATGTGCATGTGAAGGCCGGAGGACAACCTCAGCTGTTTTCTTTTCTGAGATGGATCTCTCGGAGGGCCTAGAAGATGGCTCAGTGGTTACAGGAACTACCTGACAACCAGCATTCAATCCCTGTAACACACATAAGACGCTGGATGAGGTAGCAAGCATCTCTAACCCCAGCACTCCTCTGGGAAGATGGGAGGTGAGACAGGAAGCAGGTCTGGAAACTTGTGGGGCCCTGGAGTACTAGAGCAGCAGAAACAATAAAAGACTCTGCCTCTTAGGGAGAAGACAAGAACTCACCCCCAAACTCTGCACTCTAGTCACAGCGTCCTCATACTTGCTCACTCATACATATACATAAGTAACCCAGGAGCCGGAGAGGTGGCTCCCTGGTGAACAGTACTAGCTGCTCTTGTATATGACCAGAGCTCAGTTCCCAGCACCCGAAAGAGGGAAGGGGGCTCACAACCCCCTGTAACTCTGGTTCCAGGGGAATCCATCACCTCCTTCTGGCTTCTGAAGGTACCACACTCACATGCCCAATACCACTCAGACAAAATATAGATTACTAGAAATAAAAATAAAATCTTAATTTTTTCAGCTTATTTTTTTTCCCTTTCTATTCAATCCAGAAACCTGACTCATTGGATGGTACCACCCACATTTAACATAGATATTTCCAATTTGGTTAATCTAACATGGATAATCCCCATAGACATGCCCAGAGATTTTTGACCATGGAAGCACCTTTTTATTTTTATGTGAGCGTGTCTCTCATTGGCCTGAAACTTGCCTAGTTGACTACATTTCTGACCATCAACCCTGGGGTTACATCTGCCTCAATCTCCCCAATACTGGAGTGATTTATGGACCAACACGGCCAGTGTTTTTTAAAACATGGATTGTGGGGCTAGAACTCAGGTCCTTCTGTTTGCAAGGTCAGAACCATACTGAGTGAGTCATCTCCCCATCTCTTCAAATGTCATTCCTATTGGTGACCATAGATGCCATGTATTAGCTTATACCTCCCAATTCGGGAAACAGGATAGTAAATCAGGAAGATATTTTTGGATTTGCACAAAGAGAACTCTACCGCACCTAGCTAGAGGGGACTTCTATCACTTCAGCTTACATTGCCTGCCTCGGTGGAAACTAGTCTCTGGCACAAACTCAGTGGTGTGGGGCTGGAAAAATATAGTCCAGCTCCATGAGCATGCCCAGGGGAATGGAAAATGGATTATTAAGCACCTGGTCTCGACCACAGCAAGCACCATTAACGTTGGCATCTAGTCAGCTCCACATTTGGTTTTGCCCTTCATTGGCACAATGTGTAATGCAGACATGGCTGGGTTGAGCAAGATTGATTGATAGCCACAGGAGGCAGAGCAATCATCTTTCCCTAGAATCGGTCCATTTCTGGCAGGTCGGCTGTCATTTCCCATTTCCTGACCATGGCAAACATCGCTAATTAATCATGACATTCCTTCCCTTTAACTCCAGTCACAACAGGCAGAGTCTTCATCAGAAAAGAACTGCAAACATTCAGGGCCGGTGGATCGTTAGAGTTGGCGTACAAAAACAAGACTTAGCCAAATCCCAGAATCCTTCTATCCCACACATTCTGTGGGCAAGCTGAAACCCAGAGAAACAGAGTAACTTGTCCATCAGTCCATCTGCCCTACCACTGACAAAGGTACATTGTGTCCTTATTGTTTTCTAAATACTCTTCTAGGTTCAGACATTGTTTTGTTTTGCTTTTCTAGACAGGGTTTCTCTGTGTAACTTTGTAGACCAGGCTAGCCTTGAACTCACAGAGATTCTGCTGCCTCTGCTTCCTAAGTGCTGGGATTAAAGGTGTGCACCATCACAGCCCAGCTAGACATTGTTACTTAAGACAAAATCTAGGCCTGCCTTCAGCATACACACAGAAGAGTGAGTTGAGTGAACAAGTGATTGCACCTCAGTGGAACAAGTGTCCAGCAAAGTCAGGTCAATAAAGGAGAATGTGACTGTGTTGAAGAGAAACAAAGACTTTTATAGGGGCTTCAACTCCTGGAATCCTAAACACGTGAGCTAGAGGTAGGAGGATTATGAGTTCAAGGTCAGTCTCGGCTACATGGCAAGTTTGAGGCCACCAAGAGCTACATGTGAGACCTACCAAGAAAGAGAAAAGAGGGACTGAGAGATGGTGCAGTAGTTAAAAGCACTTGTTACTCTGGACCTGGGCTTGGTTCCAAGGATCCGCACAGTGGTTCACAAGATCTGACACTCTCTTCTGACCTCCATGGGCCCTTGGCATGTACGCAGTATGCATACATGCATTCAGCAAAAAATTCATACATATAAATAAACTTAACTTTTAATTTAAAAAAAATGAGAGGGAGGAAGGGGAGAAAGAGGGGAAGGAAGAAGGAAGAGAAGGATTTATTCTGGCACTTGCCAAAGATGATAAGGAAAAGGCTACTGTACAGGGTTTTGCAACAGGCAAGAAAGACTAGGCACAACTCCAAATACAATAAGGAAGACTGGAGATTTATAGCTGAGAAGCAGAGTGCTCGTATCGAGAGATTACCAAGAGTTCAGAGTAATTCTGACTACACCAATTTAACTGAATTCCGGTTAAAAGCACATAAGAATATTCTTCAAGTTGGGAATTCCTCCTAAACTGACTAACAGTATTCTTATAAATTTGGGAGATACAGGTCTGACCATGACATACACTGAAGGGCCAGACTTAGAGCACTTAGAAGAGTGAGCAAAGTAGGGTCAAGAATCTGCTAAGGTCCCCCCCCAAACACACACACACACACACACACACACACACACACACACACACACACACACACACGCTTTAACATAACACTGAGTTTGAGTCCCAGGACATACATGGCAGAAAAACCAACTCCCGAAAGTTGTCCTCTAATCCCCACATAGGCACCATGACCTGTGTGTGCCTAGATGCACATACGTGCATGTGAGCATGTATACACACACACACATATACATAATAAAAATGAAAACAAAAGGTCAAGAGCAATTGAGGAAGACAACCCAAAATTGCCTTTCACCTCCACATATACACATGCAAGTGTACCTCCATGTACCTGGACACAGTCATATGAATATCTACACACACACACACACACACACACACACACACACACACACACACACACGTGTGTACCAGGTACACAGTCTTAAGAAATTGTTTTTTCTCACAAGTCTAGGGTCAGCTGAACTGTTCTTCTTTTGGCTAAGCTCATATAATCACTGACAGTCAGCAAACATTACACAGATAGCTCTCTCCTCTTGCATGTCTAGATATTAGCTAGCTAGAGATTGGCTTGAGACAGCCTTGGATGTAATAAACAGTCTCTCTTCCAAATAGGTCCCTATCCTCTGGCAGGTTAGCCTGGCTCTGTATACACAGCAGTAGCAGGTTCCAAAAGCCAGCAGAAACCTTCCATGTCTCTAAGTCTAGGCTCACAATTGATATAATACCATGTCAAGTATCCTTAATGAATAAAACAAGTCATAAGGCCATCCCAGAGTCAAGGGTCAGGAAACAGAATCAACCCTAATGGGAGAGGCTACATAATCTTTGTGTAAGACATACAAACAGACAAGGGGAGACTTGTGTCTTCTCTTGCTGCCTCACTCCCTTTTCTTGCTCTTGGCACATGTGTTCTTGCCTTTAGGGTGAAAAGCAGCAAGGAGGAAGGATGGAGAGAAGTTAAGGCCAATCATGAAGTTTTGTTCCTAGTGCTCAGGTGCTCAGGTGCTCAGGAGCCTGAACATGCTATGGCAAGATGGGGACTAGAGATGGCTCAGTGATTAAGAGTACTTTCTACTCTATCAGAGGACCAGTGTTCAGATCCTAGCATCAACACTAAGCAGCTCACACATACCTGTAACTCCACTCAAAGAGACCTGACATCTCTCTGGCATCTGTGGGTATACATACATGCATGTACGCACATACGTACCTGTAATTCTACTCAAAGAAATCTGATGTCTCTCTGGCATCTGTGAGTATACCATGCACGCACATGAGTGCATGCACACACACACACACACACACACACACACACACACACACACACGTATGTGCACACGTATGTGCACACATATACACACAGATACAATAATATGTCTTTAAAAAGGAGAAGTGCCAAGATCAAATATGAACTTTAAAAAAGCTGTATCTCTGCCATAATTGCCAGTTGATGAGACCAGTATGAGAGCAGGACAAGTGGCTAGATTCGAGAGCCATCCAGGCAGTACCTACCTATGGTGGGGGAGAAGCATGAGAGGGTCCATCGCTGGAATGTGAAAGTAAGGCTGATTCCAGTGTAATGTCATTGCCACTCCTGTTTTACATGCAGGAGGTTTACACACAATAAGTTGCTTTTCTTCCTACCCTGCTGTTACTGAATCATTAGAGACATAGCCTGTTAAAGCTAGGCTCAACCATCCATCCCTAATAAGCCAACTGAATGCATAGGTAACAATGAGGAAGGAAACTTACCAAAGTGGCCACATCAGAAAGAACAAATAAAGAGGTCCAGCGCCCACCGGTGTCCATCTTCAAGGTACAGCCCTGCACTGACCCTTCAATGTCTGGGGTCCAGTCCTGCAAGGGGGTCTGGGTAAGCTGTCAAAACTTCATAAAACCTCTTCCTAGGAGACAAGTTCCTTCCCTGGCTGGTACAAAGCTTCAGCTTTTCCCTTCTCCCAGAATCAGATTCCTGGGGGAAACTCCAATAGTTTGGGGGCCATTGTTTCAACAATCTGAGAAGCAAACACAGGGGCACTCTCTTGAGAATATTGTCTTCCAGCTAGGAAACCTGCATGGGACCAAACTAGGCCCTCTGAATGTGGGTGACAGTTCTGTGGCTTGATTTGTTGGGAAGACCCCTGGCAGTGGAACCAGGACTTATCCCAGATACATGAGCTGGCTTTTTGGTATGATGCCTTGCTCAGCCTTGATGCAGAGGGGAGGAGCTTGGTCCTGCCTTAACTTGGTATGCCAGGCTTTGTTGACTCCCCAAGGGAGGCCTTACCCCCTCTGAGGAGCGGATGGGAGAAGAGGGGTGAGAGAAGGGGAGGGAGAGGGTACTGGGATTCATGTGTAAAATGAAAAAAAAATCTTTAAATTAAAAAAATAAATAAATAGCATCTTCTGGCCAGGACAGTCACGCTACCAGCCATGATGCTTCCTTGGCTGCATTTCTGAAATCCCCAGAAAACAGGAACACCAAGGTCATTCTGAGAAGCAAACCTCCTGGAAAGGCCAAGTCCAACTCATCACACCAACTGCCAGAAAACTAAAGCCTTTTAGAGACTGGGAAATAGCCATAGATGCTAATTGCTCGTCTGTCTACTTGGTGCATTCTGGAGAATCATTAACCATTGTTAGATAAATAAGCCATGGCTGTTGCTAATCCAGATAGCAAGAAGCTTAGCCATTAGAAGCCTTTACCCCTTTGGCTTTCTTTTCACTTGTGTGTTTGTGTGCTACACGTGTCAACCTGACACAAACCAAAGTCATTTTGGAAGCTGGAACCTCATTTGAGAAAATTCCCCCACTAGATTGGCAAGTCTGTGGTACCTATTATCAATTTATTATTGATATAGAAGGACCCAGCTCACTATGAGTAGGGCTACCCTTGTGCTGGTGGTCCTGGGTTCTATAAGAAAGCAGCCTTAGAGGGCTGGAGAGATGGCTTGGTGGTTAAGAGCACTGGTATTCTTCGAGAGGACCTAGGTTCAATTCCCAGCACCACATGGTGGCTCACATCTATCTGTAATTCCAGTTCCAGGGCTTCTGACACACACAGGGAAAGACATGCATGTAGGCAAAACACAAAACAAACATAAAATAAAAATAAACTATACAAAAAAGAAGCTCTTAAACAAGAAAAGAAAGAAGGAAAACAGCCTGAGTAAGCCATGATGAGCAAGCCAGTAAACAGTACCCCTTCATGGCCTCTGCATCAATCCCTGACTTCAGTCCCTGACTGCAGGTCCCTGCTTTGAGTCCCTGATTTCACTCTTCAACAGACTGTAATTTGGAACTGTAAGTGAAAATAAATCCTTTCTTCCTCAAGTTGCTTTTGGTGATGGTGTTTTATGACACCAATAGAAACCCAAAGAGGCCAGCAGAATGGGAGCTGGAGTTACAGGTAGTTGTGAGATGCTCAATGTGGGTGTTGGGAACCCAGTTAGAGTCCCCTGAAAGAGCTACAAACACTCTTAACTGCTAAGCCATCTCTCTAGCACATGCATGCACCCGAACACACACATACACACACCTTTTTACTCAGAGTGTGTGTGTGTGTGTGTGTGTGTGTGTGAGAGAGAGAGAGAGAGAGAGAGAGAGAGAGAGAAAGAGAGAGAGAGAGAGAGAGAGAGAGAGAGAGAGAGAGTACGCGTGCTGTGTTGTGTAAAAGTGAGGGCCATCTCTGTGAGTTCGAGACCAGCCTGGTCTACAAGAGCTAGTTCCAGGACAGCCTCCAAATCCTCCACAGAGAAATCCTGTCTTGAAAAAAAAAAAAAACAAAAGAAAACAAACAAAAAAAAAAGTGAGGGCCAGAAGATGCTACTCAGGGGTAAGAGGTCAACATTTTGACGCTGTGTGTGTTGGGCTAGATGATCTATGAACTTCTGGAGATGCTCTAATCTACACCTTCCTTTTCACCAAGGAGCACTGGGATTACAGAGTCTACTGTGATCAGCTTTCCACAGGTTCTGGGAACTGGAACTCAGGTCCTCATGCTTGCCCAGCAAGCACTTTCCCCACTGACCCAGGGATTTAAAGCCTTTCAACTTAGGGTTCATATTTGAAACCAGTTTGTTTTCTCCATCCTTCTGCACACCTTCCCAGCAAGCAGTCTATGGACCTCTGTGGATCCAGTCAAGTCCTTCCCTCCAGCGTTCCTCAGTGAGTCACAGGTATGCCAAACATTTTGCCCAAACTGTCTGACCATTGTAACCCCACCCTCTAACTCTGATGAAATCTAATTCATTTTGCTTGTCATGTCGGCCAACAGAAACCTCTGCTGTTTATTTATAGTGAAAATCCACACCTCTGTGATGACTATCCACTGCACAGCTCAGCTCAGACCAGTTCGTGTCATTTAATATTATTCTTTTTAGCTGGGTGTAGTAGCGCATGCCTGTAACCCAGGCACTCAGATGGAAGCAGGAGGATCGGAAGTTCAAGGTCAGACTGGGCTACAGAGTAAAATCCTGTCATTCCATCAATCATTCATATGTATATCATATATACACACATACATGTATACATATACTACATAGGAGCTGGGGGCGTTAGAGCAGTTGCCCAACATTAGTGAAGTGCTGAGTTCGATTCCCAATACTTCATAAACCAGGTGAGATAGTACCTGCCTGTAATCTCAGAACTTGAGATGGTGAAGGCAGGGAAATCAGCAATTCAATGCCAAGTTCAAGGCCAACCTAGGCTACACAAGATGTTGCCTCAAAAAATCATTAAAACAAAGTATATGTTACTTATTTGGAACTAGGGACAGGCCAGCTCTCATTACCCCTTGTGATTCATGTCTCCTGCTGTAGATCTGAAGCGGTAACCCCAGTAAATGTGGCCAGCCTCTGTATGCACACAAATGGACACTACTTCCCCACCTCTTGCATCTGGTTTCATCTTAGCAATTGCTTAAAGCAACAGAACAGAGAGAAAGCAATCCAGGATAAAGCAATTAAGCCCTGTACTTTCTGACATGGCTTTCCTAGAGCAGCCGCCATGTTAATTAGGGAGAGCCTGCCAGACACCGAGGGCCATCTGTCCCAGCTAGCCTGCTGGAAGGTTAAACTGTATGTGTGGAACACAGGGTAGGTTCTACAGCCCACATCGATTTCTTACCTGGCTTCTACGGCAACCAGATCCTAACTGGAGAGGTCTGAATTTAATGAACAACTTTTGTGTATTTTTCAGAATACAAGGGTAGTTTTTCCCTTTCCTCCTTCAGAAATGGATTTAGAATCTGGTGGCATGATGGTCAGCTCAAGTGCGTCAAATCAGCTTTCCATCTGAAGGACAGCAGCAGGGTTCTTCAAAAAGCCCTGCTCCTAACTGGGAGAAAGGGTTCACTCTCAAGCGGGGAGAACAGAGAGTGCTTTGAGCTCTGAATACTAAGTATAGTTCAAAACCTCAACTCATTGGAAAGGAGAAAGGAAAATCATAGGTTTTACAACAAAGTCACTTTTCAGGTTCTCAGAATCACTTGAAAAGACCTATTTTACTGTTTGCCTGGGCAAACTTGAAGGTTTTTTTTTTTTTTTTTTTTTGGTCCTGTCTGCTAACCACACAAGTCTCTGTGGGTCATCACTCCTGAAGGAGTGGGCTGTCTTAGCAGGAAAAACCAGTCAAACCAGGGAAGCAGTGCAGGTGGCAACCCTGTCTCTGGAGACTTTTGTGAAGAGAGTAGGGTGTGGGTGGATGGGAGTGGTAAGAGGATGGAGAGATGTTTTCTTGCCAAGACTCTGGGTGTGAAGGCAGCAGAGGTAAAGTTCAGCAGTGGTGGAGCTCAGCCCAAACCTGAGGAACCATGAATAGCTGAAGACAGGAGGCCAGCTGAAACACCCTGACCATCATCAAGAAATACAACACAAAGAGCTGGCAGCCCTTTGAGGGGGTCACTCAAGACTGAGGCATGCTCTTCCATGCTCGTGGACCAGGCCAGTGTACGAGGGACTTTAGGGACTGAAGGAAGAGAAGGGAGAGCATTGGAAAGTCACCAGTGCTCACAAGCAGGCGGTTCAGGCTACAGTTGTCTGCAATGGAGAAGGCTCTCCGTGGCAGGTTTCTTCAGCATGAGGTTTGGAACATAAAGTCTGTATGAAGTTGAGTTAACAAGAGAAATTGTGACTTGGTATTCTGGGCTTAAGCCATTTCCCAAGCTTTCTAATTGCACTTTCCAGCCCCACACACTGAGGTCAGTTAGTGGCCCAGCAGCTGTCGTTTTGGTGTCTCCTGCCCTCAGAATGTGAATTCTGATGTAGTCACAGGAAAATGGAAGCTTCTGGCAGGCAGCTCATTGCCATTACTATGGTTCCACTGCTCTATCCATTACAGGCAGGGGTTGAGAGAACTGGTCCCTCAAACATTGGTGCTGGCTATGTTCTCCCTCAGTCTTCCTTCCTTCCTTCCCTAAAGTCCCTGGGCTATAAGAAGTGGTTCTTCTTCCTAGGAGTAATTCACAATCATAACCACTCTCTGGGCAAAGACCTGGCTTGTTTGAAGTGTATTATACGAGAACCAGCCTAGATTTGGGGCACTCTACCCAGAAGTCAATTATCCTTATTCCTTTCTCACCTCCACAGTGAAGATGGATACAATGGTTTCTATTGATTGTCAACATAACAGGACCTAGAGTCACTGAAGAGACAAGTCCTTTAGACTTATCTAGGAAGGATTTCCTATATTTTGATGGGAAGACTCACCCTTAATGGAGTGGGGCTTCTTCCTATATAGGTAGGGATGGTGGTAGAGAATGAGTTGACACCAACCAGCATTCACTTTTCTACTTCCTGATACATAAGCAGTTGTCTCAAGCCCCTGCCACCATGACTTTACCACAATAGAAGGTACCACAAGACTGAACCAAAATAAACCCTTCCCCTCCTTCACTGTGTTTGCCAGGGGTTTTGTTGCAGCACCAAGTAAAGCAACTAACAAAAAAAACACCAGTATACCTATAGATCAGAGGAATCCACAGCTCCACATGGCTTGCCTTTCCTCGTTTCTGAATGGAAAACCTATACATTTATTCTCTGGCCCCAATTCTACCATAAGGCATAAAGCAAAGCACAGGCTGCTAGATATAGAACCATGGCCATTTCTCCCATTTCTGTTCTGCAGAGGAACAGAACTGAAAAGTTGCTCAGCCCAGTTTGTCCAAGGCCACACACACACAGTAAATTCCCCAAGATTCATCATCCTATGCTTACTTTGCAACACACATCATCATGCACGATGAGGCTGTCACTGGTGATGAACCCTCCATCAGCATCAGCAGCATTATCATATATTAGCATTTGTGGGAGCTTATTTTGTGGAAAGGGCCACCCATTTCAGGATGGATGACACAACTATACTAAAGGACAGGACGGTGAGGGAAATGCATAGAAAGCATTCTGTTTCAGCTATGACACAGGAATCTTGAGACTGAAGACTCCAAGAGCCAGAGGAAGTTAGCAGATTTGTGTTTGTATTTCATGAAACAAGAACAGCCTTGTTAGAAATGTGATTTGAACAAAACGGGAAGCTCTGAGGGAAATAGACAGGGGAACACCCAGCAAAGGCTGTCTGTCCCTCTTCGTGTCTCTAATCCTCAGTTGCAGCATTCCTAAGCGCGTGGATCATATCACCTATTATCATGCAAAGCAGGTTGCAGTTCATTCTTGTTTTTGTTTCAATTTTTGAGACAAGTCTCTGGAGCCCAACCTAGCCTTGAACTCACTATACAACCAAGGGTGACCCTGTACTCTTGATCTTTCTGCCTCTGCTCCCCAGCTGCTAGGATTACAGATGTGCATCATCATGCCTGGTTTATGCAGTGCTGGAGTTTTATGGATGCTATGTGAATGGGGGGAAAGGAAATGAAAAGGAATGGACACAACTGCTCCTGGCATGGTGGAGGAGAAAGTTTTTCGTAGATAAAAGGGAGAGCATAGGCAGAGACATGGACATCTGGGAGAGTCCAGAGTGGACATGACCAGACTGAACTGGGCCATGTGGGGAGAGGGGGAGGAGGAGGGGGAGGGGGATGGCATATAATGGGCTAGGTTTAACAAGAGAGTGAAGGAGGACAGGAGGACAGACACTCTAGGATACCTTCACTTTGGGGTATTCTCTCCTGAGCTCCAACATAAGCACTGTGTCAAGAGCTAGGCATGCATTTATTACATTATTTCAGTCTCAAAACACCCTCCTGAAGTCGCCATTATCATCACTCTAAATTGTCCAAGATCACTGACTAATAAGCGAAAGAACAAAATTCAAGGACGTAGTGACTCCAAAGCTGAAGCGTTGACCTTCTATGATTCAGTCTTTCTCCCACACGCAGCTTCTATCCAAACATGCCTGCCAGCACCTCCTTGGTCCAGTCCACCCACCTCTCTAGGCTTCTTCTGAAAGCCACACATCACAATGTGAGTCAACCGGAGGACATAAACTCCCTAGAGACACCCTGCTCCTGTATGTCTTGAGCCCCATTAACAGACTCACTTGCTCTCCACCCTATAAGCATCATTCACCTCACACAGAATCAAATGAACCCTGAACACTCTTGGGAAACCATCCCTAATCCTTTCCCCAGACTGGGTTTATGTCCTCACTGTTGTCCCCCAGAACCCCAGGCATTGTGTAGTCACTGCCATAGTGGAAAGATGGCTCAGCAGGTAAGACACTTGCTAGCTACTACAGTAGAGAATCTGGGTTTGCTTACTAGCACCCACATGGCAGATCCCAGTTCTAGGGGATGTGATGCCCTCTTCTGACAGGCACCAAGCATGTATAGAGTATACATATACACATGCAGGCAAAATATTCATATACACATATATAATAGATTATAAGCAAATTCCAGTATGATAATTTAAAAATTGTTTTAGGCTCTGCTAAAATTATTCTAAAGTTTAGCTTATTTTATTGTTATTTTGTATAACTAGACTATACTCAATGTTTTTAACTAGATTGATCATCTCTGAATTTAAACAGCTATCCTTATCGTCTACTTTTCATCTGAACATGTGTTTTCTGAGAGAACTGGTCCCAGGTAGGCTCAGGCTGGCCCTGAGCTCTCTGTAAGGTGAAGATTGATCACCAATTCCTGTCCCACTAGCATGCACTGTCCAAGAGCTGAGACTAAAGACATGCAGCACCACACAGCCAGCCTCTAGTCATTCTTCACCGTGAGCCCACTTAATGGTTGGGCCCTTCCCAACAGGACCTGCAGTCTATAAACTTTTTCAGCTTAATATTATGAGAGGGTGAAATGGAATTATACCCTGCTGCCCAGCCTGTGTGCTCCCTGATGATTGCACAGATCATTTAGACATTCTCTAAGACACAATTTTACTAGTTTTATGTTAATAAAACCACTGGTACGGAGTCATGAGTGAGTCAGATGCAGGGACAGAAGAACAGAAAAGCAGAAAGAGCTTAAAATACCCACAAGGAAAAACAAAGCTTTCCCTTTATGTAGCTTCATCCCAGGTATAGTTTCTCTCATACAACAAATGAAGGTCTTTCTAGATTCAGGGGTTGCACATGGTCAAGGGAGAGAATGAGCATAAGAACCCGTGAACAGCTGAAAATGTGAGAGTAACTAGAGGAGTGTGGGGAAGCACCTTGGCTTTCCTGGAATGGGCGGGCCATTCACTGTGTTGTGGCAACAGACTTGAATAAGTTTCACACACCCATCATAGACTGAGAAATACAAACAGTGAAGCTGATTTGCGCACGTCATCACAACCCTGGCACAGCCTTCTTGGGCTTTTGGCACATCTGGAATGGGCCTGGATGTCTCCCAGTTACATCTCCAGGGAACTTGAGGGAAACTAAAGTATTTAAGCCACCTTGGAGGGGGCTGTGATATCTGCTATAAGTTAAATATAACAGGAACTATGTGTCTGCACTTACTACGGTGGAAAGAGGAGGTGTAACTAACCCAGAGTCTTTACTGAGCCAAGTGTTTTAGGGAGGAGACAGTTGGTGCTGTCAGATGTTCTTAGACAACTCCCACCCACCTGCAATGGAGACAACCTAGACCGTGCATCATGCAACAGTTTCTAAAGTCAGAAAGTGTGATAACCACATAGGGCTTTCTCATCCTGAGTAAACAAATGCTAAGCAGGCAACCGGAATACGTACATAATTGTGAAAATAGACACATACTGCCAGAAGCTAGCAGGCCTTTTTGGTGTCAGAATTTGAGGAGATCTTTTCCCTCATAATTATCTCATTTATGTTCTTGCCAACGCAAGAGTTATTTTTTGTATAGTGGAGAGACAGGTTGTGCCGGCATAACTGATCATTTGGATCACATAATTAAACCTTACGGCATGCCAACTGTTGAGTCAAACACTTGAGGATCCCAAAATGCCGCAACTGGAAAGCCTTAGCGGCAAATCTCAGTCTAGTGTTTCACAGAAGAGGAAATGAAAACCCAAAAAGATGAAGTGTCTTTTCCAGAGTGGCAGGGCAGACCTGTGGCAGAGCCAGGGTGAAAACATAGCCTTTGCTTTCACGTTTACACTTTAAGACCATCCATTCAATTATCCCTGTCTCCTTGGATGGCACTGTCACCCACACACACCCTCGAATCTGTGACCTCATCTGTACTGGGAGCTCCTTAGACCATCAGCAAGTACTTGTTATTTTATCGATTTTTGTGTAATTTTATTTATTTTGTGTGAGTGTGTGAGCATGCCTATGGCATGACTTGCAAGTGGTGATCAGAGGACAATTTGTGGGAGTTGCTTCTTTCTACCATGTGGATCACAGCATCAAACTGGAACCATCAGATTTGGCAGTGGGTAATGTACCTTCTGAGCCACCATATAATTTATTTTAATCCACGATGCTTACGGCCTGTGCAGGCCTTTGCTGAGCATCCATTTGCATATACTTGCCAAATGTCAGTGTTGTAAATACTGATAAAATGGGCACTTTGAAGAGAGGAGCGTAGAAGGAAGCCAGTAAAGGCACACAGAAGGGGATTCCACAGAGTGCCAAGTGCCGCTGAAGGCAACATTACTATGACAGGACAAAGGTGTCTGGTTATGAGGGACTCGGCTCAGTAGTAGAGCATTCATCTGCTATGTAGAAGGTCCCGGGTTCAAGTTCCGGGACCACAGCTAAAAGAATTTCAGCCAGGAAAGAAAGTAAGTACAAACACGGTGTCCAGAAAAGACAGGGTAAGCAGACTCTCCTCACTTCCCCAGAGTAGTTATAAAACATGGGTAAGAAAGATGGAGCTTTGCACATTTAGAAGCTTTGCACATGTAGAAGATCAAAGGCAGGGGTGCTAGTGAATCAGGACCCTGAGTAACTGACAAGCACTGGGAGGGAGGAGCCAGAAGGGCACTGATTCAGCTGTATGGGAAGATGCCTATCTGATCACCCCATGAAAAGAGCTAAATAGAGAGAAACGAGGCAACCATTTTTTTTTAAAGTTACACACAGGCAACTTTAAAAGGAATGTAAATGGCTTCTAAACACACAGTATGTTAACCTTAAACCATGTATTGTGACACTCACCTGCAATCCCAGCACAGGAGGCAGAAGATCATAATGAATTCAAGGCCAGCTTGGATTACCCAATGACTCTGAAGATAGCCTGAACTTCATGAGATTGGAGAGAGACAGAGAGCAAGAGAGAGAGATGGTGAGGGAAGGGTGGGGGGTAGACAATGAGAATCATTAGCAAAACACCCAAAGGATTGGCATGTTGTATAATACTGTGCAGAAATAGATCCCTGCTTTCATCAGTAGTGAGAAGCCAATTGGCAAACTCCTACAGAAGAGAACCTAGATACAGAATTCTCATTGTCATTTTTTTTCTTTTGACCTCCAAATCCTACTCCAAACATCTACCCTACACCTGCACATACAAGCATAGGAATGGCTGTATGTACTGTGCCAAGTAAGAACTGGCAATGGTTGGTGTCTTAGTTTGCTTTGCATTGCTGTGCTGAAACACTGATCAAAAGCAACATGGGGAGGAAAGCATTTATTTGGTTTGTATGCCTGACCACAGTCCATCGTTAGAGAAATCAGGGCAGGAACTCAAGCAGGAACCAGCAAGTAGGTGCTGAGCAGAGTCCATGGAGCAGTGCTGCTTGCTGGTTTGCTCAGCCTAAATCATATACAACTCAGGACTACTTGCCCAGGGGTAGCACCACAACAGTGGGCAGGGCCTTCCCACATCATTCCTCAATCAAGAAAATGCCTCACAGACTTGCCTACAGGCCAATGTGATAGAAGTATTTTCTCTTTGGGGGAGGGAGGTTTCGAGACAAGATTTCTCTGTGGCTTTGGAGGCTATCCTGGAACTAGCTCTTGTAGACCAGGCTGGTCTCGAACTCACAGAGATCTGCCTGCCTCTGCCTTCTGAGCCCTGGGATTAAAGGTATGTGCCACCACTGCCCCCCTGCAATTTTCTCAATTGAGGTCCCCCTTTCCCACATGACCCTGGCTTGTGTCAAGTTGACAAAAAGAAACAAAACACCTAACACTAAAACTGAAATAGTAAAAGAATAAAAACAATTAAAATGTTCATTAGCAGGGAGCTGGCTGAATAAGTAACAGTTTATGTATATACTCCAAAGTGTCCTTAGAATGCTACAGTACTCAAGGTACAGTAACAACTAAGAAATCAAGACAGAAAAGTGTTTTATCCAGCTGGTTCAAGCACATTTGCACTTACATATATAGTATATACATGTATGCATGTTATATGGCCACATATATAGTTTTAAATACTTAGAAACAGAATGCTACCTGGTGGAAGGGAGGGACAGGGTAGAAGGGATCAGACAAAATGAGAGTTGTGAATGTAATTTGTTTTTGAGATTTAATTTTCAACCACACAAACATTTTGATGTTGTCTTTTGGTATGTGTGTTTATGTTTTTCAGGCTGCCCTGGAATTCAAGGTGATCCTCCTGCCTCAGGCTCCCTCAGGAGATTACAACCATGAGCCACCACACCCAGCTTAATTTTTTAAAGACAAAATACTGGCATCCTGGTGTCTTTCTAGAGTACTCATTTTTGAGATTCATGTGGAAAATACTTACAGATGCATGATAGCATTTATTTAACATGACTTTAGTTAAGGAGACGGAAGGACCTTTGATACAAGAGCAATGAGTGAATGTTCCTATCTGAGTGATGGGTACACTGGGTTTATTATAGTATTCTATTATTTGTTTGGAATTCCCACAAATGAAAGCTTTTAAGGGGTTGTTGTGATGATTCCACGGGGAAAGGCACTTGCTGCCAGGTCTGAAATCTTAGCTTGATTTCTGGGACCTAGATGGTGAAGTCCTACAAGTTGTCCTCTGACCTCCATACATGGCCAACATGCTCTCTTTCTCTTTTTCTTTCTCTCTCTCTCTCAAAATGAATATAATTTAAAAAACACTAAGTTTATAAATACATAAATGAATGGTGAAGCTATGCATCCCAGTAAGCTAAAACAAATGGGGATGACTCCCATACTAAAGGATCACAATGAGAACTAGTTTGTTAGAGAATGCTAGAGGACAGGCACCTAGTGTGCCTAGTATGTGCCTAGTATGTGTCTAGTATGTGCCAGAACGCTGCACAGTGGCTGTGGCTGAGCAAGTGAAGGGAAGGTGGAAGATGAGTTCTGGGGGAGTGTAGACTGTGTAGGTGTTTGTGAAGCACTGGAAGGATGTGGACCTTTCTTGTGGTTAAATTGAACACTACCCATCTTTATTTATAGTCACTGAATGAAAAACTAAATAAAATAAAAAGGAGGACTTGACCTCTCCTAGGCATGGCAGAGGAGGGTTGTTGTAGATATGAGGGAGAGCGTAACCAGATGCAGAGACACCTGGGAGAGTCCAGAATGGACATGACATGCAGCCTGAGCAGGGCCAAGAGGGGAGAAGGGAGAGGGAACAGCCAGGAGATGGAGAGCCCAAAAAGAATAAAAAAGGGGAATAGGGGGAAAGGGGGGGGTAAAAAGGACCAGTGTCGCCAAAATGTCTGGATTGTATAAGGAAGAGCAGCTGGGGCAAAGAGCAGCCCAGTTTCCATCTGGAGAGTTCAGGGAATGGGGTGGGGTATGCCAGCCAGGAAGGAGGACCCAGTAACAGGCAGGGCCTGAGGGATGCTGGGAGAACCTGGTGGCCAGAGTCCACTTTGATATGTTAATAGGCACCTCAGTCAGCCATTTGTCCCTGGGTTGAGACCTAGCAGTCATCAAATATCCATTGCTGTCCATCTTTATGCAGTCCAGAAGAAGGGAGGAGAGAAGCAGCCACATCTATAGCAAAGGAGCCAATCCTTAAGATGCCAAAACCATAAGCAGGAAAGGACCTGAGGAAGACCAACGTAGGACCTTACATGTCCTTACCACCCTGCCTTTTGTGAGGGAGGAACAGGTAGATAGAAGTCAGTGGTGTGTGTGTGTGTGTGTGTGTGTGTGTGTGTGTGTGTGTATGGATGTGTGTGGTGTATGTGGTGCGTGTATGAGTGTGTGTATATGATCATGTGTGAGTGTGTGTGTGGTGTGAGTGAGTGTATGAGTGCATGTGTGAGTGTGTACGATTATGTGAGCTTGTAGCTTGTATGATTGTGTGTGTGTGTGTGTGTGTGTGTGTGTGTGTGTGTGTGTGTGTGTGTGGTGCACAGTGTGTATGTCCATGTAGAAGTTCAAAGACAACTTTAGGTGCCCATCCTCAACCTTATTTAAGGCAGGGACTCCTGGTGCATATGTCAAACAAGGCGGTCCACAAGCTTCTTGGGAAAATCTCTTGTCCTCACAAACCATCTCACCACAGGAGCCCTGGGAGCATAGAAGTGCATCACCACACTTTGCTTTACAAGGGTTCTGGGGACTGCAACTTGAGTCCTCATGCTTCCTGTGTCAGGCCACCTCCTCAGCCCAAGCTGTTGTCCTCTGCTCTGAGGTTCTAGGCTCTCTTCTGCTGTAAAGAGAAACTCCTCACGCAGGACTCAAACATACACAGTGTTTCAAAATAACACAGGTTCTTTTATGTCTGTAGAGCATGCTTTAGTTCTGTTTTACTTTTCACTACTCTTTAATAACATAAGGAAGTGGACTCCATTTCATGTCCCCATCAAAACACATAAAAATGCAAGTCTGTGAGGCTGGCGCCCTCGGCATCCTGTGGCGCTCTCCAGGTGTTCATTAACCCAGCTACTGGAATGTGACTTCTACATCTAGCTTTTCACCTCCCTCATCAGTAGGGAAAGAGTCTGTTCCTGCCAGAAACATCTTGACATTACTTCTTTGAGCTGTTTGTTCTCTGGTAATAGATCATGCTGAAGACCTGAAAGGAGGCGGTACAGAAAGAGGCTGGCAAGAGGAAGCCCTTCCCTTCCTTTCTTCAATAAACTGCCCATGGCCCCAAAATTCAATAGAATGAAGACCTTTGGTCTGATCTCTCCCCCATGAAAAGACTAAAATTTGTCTCTGAGGTTCCCCACGTGCAGTTACAGAAAAGGACAGAAGACAGGCCAACACACCAGATCTGGAAGTTACTGACATTTCCAATCTCTGATCATGTGCCTATAGTGAGAGTTCTATTTGTATATGATGAGCACAGCAAATAACACTGTTTTATTGTTTGGTTTTGGTACCCAAGAATTAACTTCTTACATATAAAGTTTCTTTTGAGGCACAATCTCAACTCCATATAGTCCAGCAGTTCTTGGCCAGGCTGAAAGTCATTCTGTGAATTGGCTGGCCTCAAACTCATTATGACATTCCTAATCTCAGCCTGCTGAATGCTGAGATTACAGGTGTGAGTCACCCCAACCTAACCATAATGCTAGAGCTTTGTACTGGGTTTGGGATTTAGTTATTATTTATGTAAAACTGTTTCAACTTTACAGGACTAGGGATAGAATACAGAATCTTACCCAATCTAGGCAAGCTGCCTACCACTGAGCTAACATCTTCTGCTTGCATTAATATTCCATTAGCTTAAAAAAAACAAAAACAAAAACAAAAAAACTATAGCTCTAGGTTCTCTAGGTATCTGAAAGGCCTGGAGGAAGAGAACTCACAAGAGGAAGGAAGGGTTGATGTGGTTCTAAAAGCTACAATTATTAACGTACATGAAGCACTTTGATCTGGAGGCCGCTCACTATGCCCTCACTTGACACACTCATTAGCATACTTGACTGAAGCCCAATACTTAACCCTCACCACAACCCTAAGATATAGAATTATCTCCATTTCATAGGCAGGAAAACTGAGGCACAGCCAATAAGTAGCTGTGTGCACATCTTCGTTGTTTTCCAACATCATTGAAAGGCTCAACCTGCAACCGTGACTGGCTTGGCTCTTCATATGTAGAACAAGCTAGTCCTAAAATGGTTCTGATTTTCTGCCTCAGCTTCTCAAGTGCTGAGACTCACATCAGGCTACGCTCACACTTTACTGAGGGGGAAGCTAAAGGCAGTTTGAGAATCCCAGATAAACCATGTAAAATTATACACAATGTGTAACTTTTTGTGGTAAAAATGGAAGACACCTGAGAAGAAAACCTTCACAAGGGAAGTTCCCACTGGAAATCTCCAGGTCTTATCTTATTCACTCTGTCCTCATTCTCCTGGAGTTCTGCCCTCTTTACCACTTTCTGGAAAATTCCATCTTCTATACAGTGAGACTATTCTTGCCCATGGCCATCCCTTTTCTTGTACCAAGTAAAATGTCTTCCTTGTGGATGAGGAAAAACTTCTCAAAGCTTGAGCTACTCAATCTAAAATACTACCCAGCCTTGACAGAGAAGTTAGTATTCCAGCTGTCCAGCTTCTTGGGTGCCACTGTGATACTTAGCAACAATTAAGTAGTTTTATTTTTCCCCCATCCTGGTCTGTCTGTAACCATTAGATCATATTTGTGTCTTCCAGAGATTAACATTGTCAGAGTCCAGTGAATCTACAGTGGCCTATTTGGATGGGGAGAAACATCTAGAAGAGCTGCATGATGTATATCTTTCTCAATGAGGCAGCTAGTACTTTGGCCTACTACTATTATTTGGCTCACTGCTTCTTCCCTACAAATCAAGTTCCCTCAGGCACGCCATTTTTCTCCCCTTAACTCCATGAGGTGGCAAATGGAGCTGATGAAGGCTTAGATCTTAAGCACATTATAATATATATGAAGGTTATTCCGATTTTTGTTTTGAGATAGGGTCTCATGAATTTGGGTTCACCTCAAATTCCTCACTCTGTAGCCAAGAATGACCTTGAACTTCTGATCCTCCTGTGTCCACCTCCAAAGTGCTAACACTATAGGCATGTACCAACATGCAAGTTTATGTGGTGCTGGACATCAAACCCAAGGCTTCATGAATGCCAGGTAAGTACTCTATCAATTAAGCCATATATCCAGTCTCAGGACCTCTCCTTTTTAAAAAGCATAGTCCCTCCACAGTCTAGGCAATTAATAAAAGGCTGTGGCTGAGATACTCCTTAGTCACATTCTAATCCAGACACCAAAAGTTTTTATTGAGAGTTGCCTAAGGGCCTGGTTGTTATTAAACAATGTATAACTACTTTCTTTGTGCCAAGTAACAGGCCTTGGCCTTTGCCCAGATAAGTGGTAAGAAACCTCATGTTAATGTTTTATTGGGGTAAACATTGCTTGTGGTTGTTCCCCAACAAGGGTAAATCACTTACTATAAACAAGTCAAAGATAGTTTTTTTGAATGAAAGTAACCTATAAATTACCCACGGTGCCCATAATAATAAATTTTCTGATGTACGCTTACTTATACACACACACACACACACACACACACACACACACACACACACACACACACACCACACACACACCAGTTTCAATCTAATAATTCAGAACAGTGATTAGAGCGGCGCCATTGCCTGCATTCAGTAGACCAGGAAATTGAGCTGCTGAGAGTCAAGCAACTGGGCAAGGTCACTCAGCCGGTTAATCAAAGAGCAAAGCTTGTTTTCTGGCATCCTAGACCAAAGCTTGCCAAAGCATTGAGTTTGCTTTCTTTATGTTGTAAAATATTTACAATTGCCTCCCCCCTGGCATATGATTCAAAGGCATCTTTTAGATCCCATTCTATCACCATAAATACTCCATGTGTAAGAACTTTTACCCACCCAATAGATAAGGAAAATTCACAGTTATTTACCCACATGCCCTATATAAGTGTGCCCTTCAAATGCTTCAGTGTGCTTGGTAAAGTGTTACTCAAGATTACAAATCCCAGAACAATCTCTGAAACAAACAGCCTCGGAGTAGAAAGGGCAAAGTTTGTTGAGATAAGCTACAAGTCAGCAGTCATTCAGGTTGTTCTCATTGACATGGGGAATAACTTCTGAGTGTGATGGATTCATTTTCAGCAAGGCACCAATCAGTTCATTAGAGGAACGAATAATATACTCAGTAAATGGTGCTGCAGACAAGTGGATATCTCCAAGCAAAAGAATAGAGTTGGGACCCCTGTTCTACAGAAATCCAGGAGGAATAGCACATGCTTACAAACCTAGAACTCTAGAGGTAGAGGCAGGAGGATTGCAAGCTTGAGACCAACCTAGACTACATAGCAAGATCTTGGCAAGAAGGAGAAGGGGGGGGAGGAGGAGAAAGGGGGAGGAGGAGAAGAAAGGGGGAGGAGGAGGAGAAGAAAGGGGGAGGAGGAAGAAAAGAAAGGGGGAGGAGGAGAAGAAAGGGGAAGAGGAGGAGGAGAAAGGGGAAGAAGAGGAGGAGAAAGGGGAAGAGGAAGAGGGAGGAGAAGGAGGAAGAGGAAGGGAAGGAGGAAGAAGAGGAGGGGGAGGACGAGGAGAAGAAATAATAATAGAGAAGTCATTGATATGAACCATCTGAATGTAAGAACTAAATCTATGAAACTCTTGGAAGAAAATGTAGGCCTTAGATAAGATAACAGAATCTTAGACATGTCATCAAGAACATAAATAACCGGGGCTTTGATATAGCTTAGTTGGTAGAGTGTTTGCCTAGTATGCACATGGTCTGGGTTTTGATTCCTAACACTACATCAATCAAGCATGGTGGCTCATACTTATCTATAATCCCAGTAGTCACAACACTCAGGGGAGGAAGCAGGAGAATGAAGACATTCAAAGCCATCCTTGGGAATTGGAACTAGCCTGGGCTAAAGACTTGTGAGATTTAGTTCTACCCTTCCATCATGGGGTCTTAGAGATGAAACTTAGACTTGGCAATAGGCACCTTTACCTGCCAAGCCATCTTGCCAGCCCTGTATTATTTTTTAAGCAAGCATCCTTCATGGTATGATCTGAAAACCTACTTATGTGCAGATATGTTTGTTTATACCTGTGTGGACAAGGATAAGAGTGGGAAAATCCAGGGAGCACTCTCATTTTTAAAGCCCTTTAAAGCATTGGCCCTTTCACTGTTAATTCTCCTTTCCCACAATTCTTTATACCTCACCTCAGGAAACCACACTGCTAATTTATTTTTCACCTCAGCCTTTCCTGTTCTAACATTTCAAACAAACAGAATCATAAGTTTTTGTGCCCAGTTGCTTTTGCTCAGTAGCCCAGGTTGTTGTTTACCTTAGTAATTCACTCATTTCTCTTGCTAAGTCAGATTTCACTCAAATGATGCAAGCCAGTCTGTTCATCCAAATCCTGCCACTGCACATTTTGGGTTGGTTTTGGATTTCTGCTATTGTGAATAAAGCTGCTAGGAATATTTTTCCATAATAATTTTTATATAGCTTTTCATTCTAGCTAAATACCTAATAGTTGAATTTCTGGGTTAAAAGAGGACACATGAGCATGCTGTATTTATTAAGATAATGAATCAGCCAGTATACTTCAAAGTTGTACTAACCTCTGTATGGAAACCAGGACATGTGTTATGTTGGGGTAGGGGTTTTCCATTGGTTTCTACAGGAGAAGAAAAACTTTGGATACCATCAAAGTTGATCAAGATTCGACTGGAAAAGGAAAAACCTCTCGACGAGGACAAATGACAGGTATTCTACTAAGGTATATCTCATAAACTAAATAGAAACCTCCCAAAGGAAAGGGAAGTGTTTTGCTTTTATCTTCACAGGAAAACTCATCTTCAGAAGGCAAAGGACACTGCATGGGTAGATACTTAAGAAAAAAAGGTAGCTATAACCATCAAATAGAAGGAATGTGCCATACGGTAAACTTTACAGCTGTCTCTCAAAAAACTCTATTTCTCTTTATTTCCTAGTCCCTATTCAATTAAACCAATGCTGGATTTAGAGGTGGATTTGGCTTTCCTCCTCTAAAATCCAAGCATGTTATTTAACTAAGCTTTAGTGTTTCTGTGTTGTATCAAGAAGCCAATTGATGTAATACAGAATAAAAGAAGAATTTGGGGACTGTCTTTGTCTTTTCTTGGATCTTTCTCTCAAGGTGTACACCCTTTCATAATTGTTATGCTCTCATGGTTGCATTCCCTAGCATGTGTACATACACAAGCAAACATTTCTCTGCTAACTGTTTATGTTTGAGTCCCACACAGCCAATGAAGACCTGCCTGACAGCAATCCCTGGACACCCTGGAAAGAAAATGGGCCACACCTCCTCGACTGCACTGGATCCAACTTGCTCCATTTCAACTGACACTCCGGCCAGAGGTTCGGGTACTGACTTCAATCAAGTTGAGGATTTCAAGCGAGATCTTCAATCAAGTGAATCCCATCTAACACGAACTGGATACTAACATTTTCTTTCTACAGAACCCCACATGACTATCATCGTCCCATTTCAGCAGGAAGTAACTTGGAGAATGCTACGCCCCCTTTCCCCATTGTTGTCACTTAGGATAGTGTATATACCTAGTTAGGAATAGCTTCCTATTGTTTATGGTTCGGTTTGGAAGGAGGTGTTCAGGCTTGGACACCTCTTTCAGATGACTTTAGGGTTTAGTTAAAATAGATAGTTAGGAGGTGACATAAGCAGATTGTTGTATCTTCTTATATTTTACCTTTATACTGTTAAGTTTTAATCCTCTTTTAGACTAAAAGGGGAATTGTAGGGGAAGCTGTAGCCACACCTCTTTAGGGGCTGGCTACAGGAGTACCTGGGCAGGCTTGTGAGGGCGTGGTCAGAGGGAGTAGGGGGTCTGTGTTTTCGGTTTCGGTTTCTCTTTGCTTCTTGCTGTACAGACTACGACCGGCTGGCTGGTTCGCTCTGTAAGTAAGGCTTTTCCCTATTAAATACCCTTATATTTCTACCTGACTCCGTATTGGTAATTTCCTACTATAAGACTCTTTTATAGAGAGAAAATGAGGGCTGAGGTTGTAGTTCAGTTTGATGAGAACTCACCAAGCACACAGAAAGTCCTGGATGCCATTGTCAAAATGCAGAAACTGAACGTTCCACTACCTGCCCATAATCATAACACTCTGGTGACAGAGGGAGGAATATTAAAACTTCAAGGTCCTCTGCTACATAAGAGCTCCAGGCCACTGGGTGGGCTACATGCATCCTGTTCTCAAAAAAAAAATGTTTTTAAGGGAGGGAATATCTATTAAGGATGTTGATTATTATAATGTGTAATAAAATATTCTCTTTCTCCATTTGGTTCTCTCCCAGTATAGATCTGGGCCTCTTAGATCTTCACTTCTCTGGCCAGGTCTATGACCCAACAGTCTCTGAGGTGGATCATGGGAAGGGAACATTCCTAATGGTAAGCCTGCCTGAGGGAAAGTAAGTTTCATTAAAAGACTCAAGTCATGGTTAGAAACAAGGCCAGCAGCTCACTGGAAAAGCAGCCTCACCACACTAGCTAGACCATATTCAGGAGGCTTATTTTCTATAATCACGGGGTGTTGCCAGAATACATAGCATTAAAAAGAATAAATGAGTAGGTTCTGGGACCAATGAAGTCAACACATTAAGAAGCAGCCTCACCTCTGGGAAGGTGTGTACGCGGGGTATGAACCAAGCTTTGGAGACTTCCCCATCTAAAGTACTACAAAAATCCAGCTGGTACCACGAAGATACATTCCCAGTAAGTACTGATACAGTCTCAAGAAGACAGTCTCAAGAAGACAGTGCTGCCTAAAGACAAATATGCCTGAAAATAAATAAGTGGATGTAAAAGAAAACAGACATCACAGACAACGGAGAAAAAGGAGGTAGATGGCAGAGTTAAGTGGTCTCTGTTGAGCTGGGGACCCACACTCTCAATCTGTTGAGCTTGTCCTGAGAACTGGCCTTGAGTCCTAACCCAGAGCAAAACCTCAGGACCATCTGTCCTTCCAAATCTGGGGACTAAGGAGGGACACCTTAGTGTCCCTGTGGGGTTAAGTTTGGACTCTAAGTGTCATGGGAAATAAGATTTCTTTTTTGTATTATTAGCAACATGATCTAATTTACAATCCAAGGAAGGTTATAGATGCCCAGACTGAGAGGTGCTTGCAAATGCTTCAAAAATCTAGAGAGATGATGACTATGGTTAATATCTGCATCAGAGAGGAAAAGCCAGATGCCTTGTCCTACCCTTGTCTAGTAGCAAGAAAGTCACAAGTTTTCCAACGAGTCTGAAATAGATGGAGGGAGGCCTTCTGCAAAGGAATGTGGGGTCCATTGTGTTTCAAGAAGTAATGGTGGAGATGTTAAAAAAAAGACGAGGCTAGGATATAGCTCAGTTAGTGGAGTGCTTGACTAGTGTGCATGAAGCCCTGGGTTTGAACCCCAGCACTGCACAATAGGGCAGGTTTATGCACACCTATAATCCCAGCACTTGGGAGGTAGAGGAAGAGGGATCACAAGTTCAAAATCATCTTTGGCAACATACTCATAACTCTAGCACTCAATAGTCTGAGGCAGGGGTATTTGGGTCTTAGGACCAGCTGGGACTACATTGATGGAGGAGAAGAGTAAGAAGAGGAAGAAGAAGAGGAAGAGGAAGAGGAGGAAGAAGAAGAGGAAGAGGAGAAGGAGGAGGAGGAGGAGGAGGAGGAGGAGGAGGAGGAGGAATAAGAAGAAGAAGAAGAAGAAGAAGAAGAAGAAGAAGAAGAAGAAGAAGAAGAAGAAGAAGAAGAAGAAGAAGAAAAGCAGCCTCAGAAAAAAAAAAGCTAGTGAGTGGCACCACAGTTAAGTAACAAGAAATGATTTATAGCTTATCCTTTGTGCTAAAGATAACACCTGATAAAGCCTATACTGGGGCTCAGGGCATGGCTCAGTGCTAATGAACTTGCCTATCATGCCTGAAACCCTAGGTTCAAATCCCAGCACCACAGAATTATGAAAAATAACAAGTCCTTAATTTGACATGCAAAACCCTCCACGTTGTGATATAAGCAAAATGGCTCTGTAAATAAAGTGTGTGCGTACCACTCTCAAGTCTGACAACCTGAGTTCAACCCTTGGAACCCATGTAAAGGTTAAAGGAGAGAACCTACTCCAGAGTTATCCTCTGACTTCTTACATGTATACCATGGCATATATACATTCACACACACATGCACATCATACATGTACAAAAATAAATAAAAATGCCTTTTAAGAAGTCCCTAGGACTGGAGATATGGGTTAGCAGTTAAGAGCATGTACTGCCCTTCCAAAGTTCAATCCCTAGCACCCATGTCAGGCAGTTACAACTCTCTGGAACTCCAGCTCATCTGGCCTCTGTGGACACTGCACTAAAGTGCACATACTCACAGTTTAACAAACAAAAGAAATCTGTTTAAAAACACTCCATGTTGTGATTCCTTCAGTCAGTCAGGGTAACAGCACAATTTGGAAGTATAGCTACAGCCCTAACAAGGGCCAATTCCCAGTAAGGTGAACAGGGAAGAGAAACCAACATTTAGAAAAGCAGGTGTGGTTACCATTGAAGACATTGTCATCCAAAACCTGAAGACTCAAGGGAAGGAACCTTAGGGAGAACTAGAACTGTGAAGGAGTGCCACCTGTCAGTAGAATGTCCCCAAAGCAGTCATGGTGCCAAATAACCCTCTCCCCATCTTTTGCTCTCCTCTCCCCAAAATGGCAGAATCTTCTGAGAGACCAAAGTCATGATACTGTGGGCCATGAAGTCCACACAAGTCATATGGGCATGAAGCAGAACAGATGATGAGTTGAGCAAGCAGAGAACCAGCAAGCAAGCCTCCAAGCTCATCTCTGCCCTTCCTCTTCTCTCCTTCCAGATCCACAGGACCTCCTCTTGGGTCCCAGAAGAAACAATTCTCCATCCCACGGGAGGCCCTGACACAGACCGCTCTCTCCACCTGGACAATTCTTCCATTCTCTCACCTTAAAATTATCCTTCCACACCTACTTTAAATGTCACTCTGCCAAAAGGGACTTTCCTGGGCCCCCACACCTACCAGTCTAGATGAAGTACCACATTGTATTCTCTCACAGGATCCTGTTCTTTCCTCCATGGCATTCACCAGAGCTTATGATGACAAATTAGTCATGACATTTGTTTAGCATCTAAATTCTCCCTCAGACTGTAAGCTCCATGAGAGAAAGCAGGTCTGGTTTTCACTGTTATGTTTTTCCCCCCAGCGAGATAGGTGCCCAGATAAATATTTATTGCAAGAGTTTAATGAACTTCATCCAACACCCTCTCCCATAATAACTGAGATATTTGGATATGAACAATTTAGCAGCAATAGACCTTATATTTAATGAGACCTTAAACCATGCCAGATTCTATGGTATATCTTTAAGATTTTAGTTTTTTTTTATATGTGTGTACACGAGTGCGGATGCATGCACATGCATGTGTGAATAGTAACTATAGAGGCCAAAAGAGGGCATCAGATCCCCTATGACTGAAGTTCTAGACAATTATGGGTGCTGGGAACTCAACTTGGGACATCTAGCCATCGTTTCATCCCCTATGGTATGTCAATTCGTCCACTTCTCACAATAACCCAATAAGACTGAGACTCGATTTTACAATGAGGGTGCTAAGACCTGAAGGGTTACATTTAGTTAATCTCACACAGCTCTGTAATAGAGACCAGGTGTGACACAGGAGCTTGCAGATACCACAGCTGATACTTCTGTCCTCCCCACACAGCCCTGAATCACCTACCTCCCTTCAGTTTTTGTTTCCACATCTGCCTTCCATATTGGACAATGTGAGGGCACTCCAGAACCCCCAGAGTTAGCTAGCAAATTAAGCTGAAGTCATCTGAGAGTCACCAGTACAGAAAGAAGCCTTCTGGAAATCCCCTTACCTGACCTCAAGACATGAAAATTCTAAGAAAGACTACCATAAATTCCCTTTTTGGGAAGGCGTCTGCCCCAAGGACAGAGACCAAGAATAAACTGACCATAAAGCCCCTCTCTGGCTGGAGTGTTATGACCCTAAAGACAACACTAAGACCAGTCCCAGATGTATAGAAAAGTGTCCTCACAAGCTTTCTACCATAGCTCTCCTTAAAATCCACTCATCTTGAATATGGGTGCCTTTTCTCCCTCTCTCTTCCCCTACTGAGTTAGGTATATGAGCCCAGATTTCTAACTGTCCCTCTGTGTTACTTATTGCCAGGTACTCCTGTGGTGATGCAGTTTACACATAGGATCTCATCCTTGCTAATGTGTCCTCTCTGTCACAGGTCCCTGGGTAGAAACACAGCTGAGTACCGAGTAAGGGCTCCTGCCTTTACCCTAAGTTTTTCAGGTGACAGCAACTCCTTAGTCCCACCATGTATTACATGACTATCCCAAAAAGAAAACACACCTAGTGCCAATTGTTCCTACCCCAAGTCTTTGGTCACAGTAATTATTTACTAAAGACAAGCTGTCCATCAATTAGTCATCTTCCTATCAGACACTGCTCCACAGCACTGAACTCTTACTAATAGCATAGTTCTTGAGAGGACCTAAGAGAGTTCAGGAGATAGTGAAGCCTCAGAGGGTTTTCTCAGGATCTTGGTCTTTCCAGAAATCCTCCCATTTGGTGGGTGGGCAGGGGTTTCAAGACCTGGCCACTTGGCCATCCTGGAACTGCTTCTGTAGACCAGCCTGGCCTTGAACTCAGAGATCTACCTGCCTCTTTCTCCAGAGTGCTGGGATTAAAGGTGCCACCAACCACCTGGCCCTAGAAATCCCTCCTTTAAAAATGAGTTAGCCAGGGCTAGAGAGTTGGCTCAGTATTCAGAGGTCCTGGCACCAACATGGCAGCTTACAACTGTCTGTAACTCTAATCCCAGGGGATCCAACACCCTGTTCTGCAGGTACCAGGCATGCACATGGTGCACGTATATACATGCAGACAAAAAACCTCATACACATAAAAACGTTAAAATCTAAAAAATAAAAAGAAATAAGCTAGCCCATCGTTTCTGACAACCACACCAAGCCCTGCATCTGCCTTAGCTGTATAGAACAAGTTCCCATTGCCACACTGATGGCATCCTTTTCAAGAGGCCTACACTAGTGGCAACTTGTCCACCCAGGCTCTCCTGTTTCAGAAAGAAAGGAGCAGCAGCCAGGAGGCACACAGGCAGGGAGCACACCATCCCATCTGTACTGGGACTCAGACCTGCCCATCTCCAGAAAGGCCTGCATTCTCTCTGCAGCACACCCATCAGGCTCTCTGAGGAGGCCGCTTTGAGCCCACTGAGTGCACTGAAAGGGGATTGAGTTTCAGGCAGGAAGGGCCCAACTATCAGCAGAACAGACAGTGAACGATGATAGTCTGGTTGGTCCCTGCCTAGAGAGCAACCAGCAGCAGCCACAAGCCTTTCATGTCTTCTTTCTTGAAGGCTCTTTCCTGTTATTCCTCCTGCCTTTCTTTTCATATCTACCTTCCCTACCCTGGCTGTCTGTGGAATTCAGAACAAAACTAGTCAAACCTAGTCCAGGGCATTCCCAGCTCTTGCAAAAAAATTACTTTAGGCTTTGTTTGGCCTGAAAATGCAGAGTTCATAACTTCAACTTCAGTGGCTGCTTTTGTCTACATCAGAGAATGTGTGGTTCACCAGTGGTATGGCTTTAATAGGGCTGCCCACTACTTAAATTCAGCTGTGAGAAGGAGGCATGTGAACCAACCCATACCAATCAGTTTTCCCTGGAGATGATTAGCCTTAATGGACACATGTTCCAAATTGAGATGATCAGAATCGTCACCCCTAATTCTAGACTCCTGGATGAGACAAATTTACCTCTTCCGGCAAGGGCACAAGGGCAGTTAACTGAAAACAAATGGCAACTATCCCTCTAAAGGGGCTAGGCCTTCTTTCTCCCAACAATGAGATGCCTATCTGCATGCAGGTAAAATGAAAACCAGAAGGAGAGAATTCTGTTTCCAAAGCAGGTGTCTGTTTCCAATGTTAATAATTTCATGGTTTTGTTCATTCATGTTATCTTTCTTACCTTATGCACACTAGGCCAAAGCTCTACCCCTGAGGTATATTTTAAGGCCTTTTGATTCTGCCTAAGGTGGTCTTAGATGATTATTTCATTAACAAACAAGCATGTATGGAAGAAACGGAATCAGAAGTTCAAGAAGTAGACCAGAAGACTCTGGCATTTTGAAAGATGTCCGTGAATTACTGATGGATGGCTAGATTTGGGGTACTCTGTAAGCCAAATCCCTTGTTTATAAGAGAAAGGCTTGGTTTCATATAAGGGATTTGGCAATAACATGGAAGGATCTTTTAATTAATTTTTAAATTTATGTTTATGTGCATCTATTCGAATGTGTGGCTATGTATGTGGGTGATACAGAGAGCAACTGGCCTTCTGGAGATGGAGTTATAGGTGGTTGTGGGCACTGGGAAGTGAACTGGGGTCCTCTGGAAGAAAGCAGGTGCTCTTAACTGCTGAGCTATCTACCCATCCCCATGAAGTAAACTTATTTTTTTCGAGATTTTATTTTTATTTGTGTGTGGGGTGTGTGTGTGTGTGTGTGTGTGTGTGTGTGTGTGTGTGTGTGTGTGTGTGTATGCTCTGTGTGTGCAGTTGCCTGAAGAAACTAGAAAGCATCAAATTCCCTGGAGCTGGAGTTACATATGATGGGGCCTTGTGAGTGCTGGGAACAGAACTTGAGTCCTCTGGAAAAGCTGAAAGCATTCTTAACCACAGAGTTGGTTCTCTAGCTCCATGAGGTAGAATTTAAAGAGCACTTAATCTATGTAGGACGTGACATGAGGAGTTATATACACTCTTTGATATACAGCAAGCATTCTTGCCTGTACCTTGCTTATCTTATAAAACTTTATTAACACATGTGTTGTGCCTAACTTATGTACAATTGTATATCCATCAACCCATACATTGTCTGAAATAGAGATCCACTAAATACTTGGTAGTAGATGACATTCATGGCTTCAGATAATTGCTATTAGCAACCTTAATAGAATGGTAGTACTGTCACTAATACTTACTGAATATTAATTTTGTCCTAGAAGATAGTGTCTGAAAAAAATTCCTTCATGATAGATCTCTAATTCTCCCTATTCTTATAAGAAAACTGAGATTAAGATGTAAAATAATTTTGAACATATGGCTAGCGAGTGGCAAAATAAAGATTAAAAATTTAAATCCAGCCATCTTGGCCCCAAGGTCTCAAAGTTTCAACCAACAACTATTTTATTTTATTTTATTTTACTTTGAGACAGGTCTCTCTACATAGCCCTGGCAGGCCTGGAGCTTGGCTATGAAGACCAGGCTCGCCTCAAACTCACAGAGATCCATTTAGTTCTACCTCCTAAGTTCTGGGTCTAAAGGTGTGTACCACAATATCTGGCTATTATTTTACAACTCTTAGCCCACACACTTGAACCACATCCTTCCTAGTTGATTGTATAACCTATTCATGAGAGACTACATAAATGGTGCCTGAGGGTTGCACAATCTACAGTCCACCTGGCTTTTGGTGGCAGCCCACATGATACATTTAGGAATCAAGTATTCTCCCTTCTAAAGAGGAAGAACATTCAGGTGTGATCAAAATCAAGACTCAGGACCCAAATAAAGAAAGCTAAAATATGTGGTTTTACTTCCTGGGTCATGCTGGGCACCACAGACGAGAAGCTAAGATGGAATTAGAGGTGTAGAGGTTTGTGGGGGTGGGTAGGAAGAAAAAAAGGAGTGCAGAGCAAGAACAGGTGGCTAGAGTTTCAAGCCCCAAGGCAGTTCTGCCACCTGCAAAGGGAGAGGAGGAAGAAATAAAGAGTGGGCACAAGAGTAGTCATTGCAGTAAAGCTCTGATTGCCCAGGAGTGGAGGAAGTGGGTGGAACACTGGGCAGAAACAGTCCAGTTCTGGCCCACCTTGAGCCTGGGAATAAATGGTCCTAGAAGAGAGGTCATTAAAGGGTGTCAGCACACCTTGCAATTGGTCCTTTGTTTCTTTGTTGTCTGTTGTCTTCCTTGCTTTGCTTGCTTTTCTTTTTATTTTGAATTATCATACCATCCACTTTTTGTTTTCTTTTCTGAGTGTTTTGCCTGCATGTATATCTGTGTACCACTTGTGTGCCTAGTGCTCATGGAAGCCAGAAGATGGCATTAGATGCCCTGGAACTGAAGTTAGAGGGTTGTGAGCACACTGTGGGTGCTTGGAATCAAGCCCTGGTCTTCTGAAAGATCAGCCAGTGCTCTTAGTTGCTGGCCATTTCTATTTTATTTTATTTATTTGTTTGTTTATTGAATAGTATGTCATTCTGTAGCTCAGGCTGTCCTGGAACAAAGTATGTAGTCATGCTAGCCCAGAACTCATGCTTGTCCTCCTGATTGAGTCTTCAAGTGGTAGGATTACAGGTCTGAGCCAACATGCCCCTGCCAACTGGTCCTCTTGGAAGTCTGCATGGTGCTGAGTCAGGCAAGCATAGGAATCTAGTAACCTGGGACCCTGCTAGGTTTGAGTTATGCAATACCCCTCTTCAAATAATGCACTTGACCTACTATCTCCTTCACCTTCATGTCCTATGAACACAAACCCCTCTCTGAACAATCACCTAGAAACCTTAGACCCCCACCTACATCAAATTACCCATCTCTTCCCTCTGAACAATGGAGTGTGTTTCTCCTTGCCTAACAACCAAACACACAGTTTCTGTCCAACCATATTCAAAATATATCCAGTGTAACGACTAGAAATTCCACTCCAGCATGAAGTGGATTTGGGTGCATGAGCAATAAGGCTAAATGAGGTCCTCAGATGGCCTTTGAGGGAATAGTCTCCTACTTACCATCTTGTGCCTACACATAATTGGGAAGTTACAGGTGCAGCATAAAAATGATTTTAAGACTTAATCTATCAATCAAACACACACACAACCACTCACCATCACATCCTTTAGCAACCACATCACTCCTTTTAAACCCCATAAAAGGGAGTGCCAAACAATAACCAGGGATCTTGAGTACCTATGATCACATGACCAACTGGTGCAGTGGATTCTGAGTTCTCTCTCTCTCTCTCTCTTTCTTTCTTTCTTTCTTTCTTTCTTCCTTTCTCTTTCTCTCTCTCTCTTTCCTTCTTTCCTTTTTGTATTCCAATCTTTTCTATTGCTTTGCTTTCAATAAAGCTTTCCTGCTACTTTGAAAACTAGTGTGAGCCCTTATTTCAAATATTTGAATAAGAACCTGCAAACCCCCAGACTTCAACTATGTTCTTCTAGTAAAAGTGTTGTACCATGGCTGTCATTCATTGCTCTCCCAAGGAACCAACTTGAGAGCTAACCACCTGAGCTGAGCAGCCGGTGTCCACTTGCCTATGACTGTTCATTGCACGAAACAAACAGCTGAGTATGTTGTCTTTCAGAGCACATGTTGGTTTAGCCTTACTTTAAAAGCGTCAGCTCATTTAGTGAAAAATATTTTCCTGAGGAGGGATCGGCCAGGCGTTTCCTCATTTATTTTTCTACCTTGGACATATTTAACTTGCTATAAAGAAGTTACTATGGAAACTGGTCTCCAACTTGCAAGATAAAAAGGTAAAAATGGAACACTCTGCCGATATGCAAATTATAAGTCTCAGGAGACCACCTTTTAAACAAACTCTTTCTGAGCCCTTTTGGGAGCTCTCTAGAGTGACAAGTGGACAGAAGGGTTTTACTGTTACATTCTATTTGGCCCTAGTGGACTCTAAACATGCCACAGGTGACAACTCAGATTAATTCTAGATATACTCAAGCTTGGCATTCGATTGGGAATATGAGACGCTTACATTGTACTTTTCGAGCCTGGTTATGCACTGCTGTGAAGAGCCCAGGGCATGGAAGCTGCTTGTCTGTGCCAAGCCCATTCTGCAGGTGTCCTCTGGACTGGCTTGTTTAGAAGTTAAATTGTTGAGCTCTTATTTACGCAAAGCAGTTTCTCTTATCTGCCCCGGCCACATTCCATCCTTTGAACCTTGGGCTGGACAATACTTTCAACAGGAAAATTAAACTTTGCTTTTGAAAGCTCCATTTCTCTGATTGCCTCTGTCCCAACCTCTTTGCCTCCCTTCCCAAACCTATCGCCCCAACTTAGGGTGATCTCCAGGGTACCTATCTTAAGGAATATGTGAGCCAGCTGTGTCTTGGTTTCTGCTTTTTGAACTTCTCAGTTTAATTTGCTGTTTTCCAGGAGTGCTTTCAGTGTGGCTTCAAATAAACAAGAAAATGCAAGGATTTGGAATCAAATGGCCTGGGACCATTGCTACTTACAGCCACCGTTTCCCCCTTCATTATGAATCTTAATTTTTTGTTTGTTTTTTTAAATGTGTGTTTTCTCCCCCAATAATTCTTTTCTTGAACTTCTTACATCCAGTTCCTTTGTATCCTTCCAGTTTTAGTTTACATTCAATCTCCTCAAAGAGCCCTAAATATTCTCTAGTGTTATTTTCTTCAGATATTGTCTATAACATTGTTCTTTATTTTAACAAGCACTTATTCTCTCTAATTAAATGTTTCTTTGATTGCTATGTTCTTCCTCCAATGACAGTTAAGCTTCCAAGGAACTGGAGCCCCAGCTGTAGTCGTCACTTGAGCTATCCTGAAGATGTTCAGTAAATAGTGGCAAAGTTTTTAAAGTAAAAATAAAAAATATAATTTATCTAAATTTAAATATTTTCATATTTTCATAAATATTAATATTTAATTAATTTTTAAACCAAGATCTTACTGTCCAACTCTGGCTGACCTAGAACTTCCTATATAAACCAGACTGTCCTTGAACTCATTGAGATTTCTCTGCCTCTGCCTCCCAAGTTCTGGGACTAAAGCAGTGTGCCACCCGGGCAGGCAAAACCTATAAAATTTAAGGAGTTGCCTAAAATGAAATTTAAGGTTTTTTTTTTTGTTTTTGTTTTTGTTTTTGTTTTTCGAGACAGGGTTTCTCTGTGTAGCTTTGGAGCCTATCCTGGCACTCGCTCTGGAGACCAGGCTGGCCTCGAACTCACAGAAGATCCGCCTGCCTCTGCCTCCCGAGTGCTGGGGTTAAAGGCGTGCGCCGCCAGCGTCCGGCTTACTTCAAGTTTTATCACCTGCTTTGACTGACATAAATAAGTGGAAATGTGACCAGTGGCAACTACTTTAGCAGATCTCAGATAGCAATGTGTATGCATGCTTTTAGAAATTAAAACTACAAGGTTCTTGGTTGTATCACACAAAAAACATACAGGTATGTTGTGTATATTTAGTGCTGGCTCTCTGGTTTCCCAACGATTGTGAGTTGAGTTACTGGGGCTTGTAACAATGTATCCAACGAGGGTACCTGGTAACTGTCTACATATAAAATCATTGTATCATAGAACTAGAGTGGGAAAGGATTTAGAATAAAATTCTTCACTGGTCAGAGCTGAAAATCCCCCCTGCACTCCCCCAGCCCCACCCCAACTCAGTGATGTATAGACACCTGGCTGGATGTTTGGAAGCAAATGCAGACAGGTGCGTAAAGGAGGAACACGCAAGCCAATTACACCCATGTAGTTAAGCTTAGTATTAGTGCTGTGCCTCTGAAGAAGGTGAGTGTTGAGTAAGTCTGATGGCAATCACCTGGAGGCGGTCAGCGCTTCCCCGAAACCAAGGCGACCTCAGCCCGCCCGCGCTTTAGAAGCGCAGGGCGCAGACTACAATTCCCGGCGTGCGGCGCGCGGCACGGGCGGAAAGCCGGCCACTTCCGCCCCACGCAGCGCCGGTGCGGCCGCGTCTCGACGTGTCACCGGCAGCGCCGTGGCTGTGGCCGGGAGAAGGAGCCCCAGCGAGGGAGAGTTCGCGGCGGTGGGTGGCGGCGGCGACCCGGGCCTGGACCAGCCCCGGCGCGGAGGCGTCCCGGGGTCCCGTGGGAGCGGCGGCGGGCGGCAGCGGGCCGGGCCGCGCGGGGCGCGATGCTGAACATGTGGAAAGTGCGGGAGCTGGTGGACAAAGCGTGAGTATCCGGGGCAGTTGCGGCCGGGGCCGCGGCGGGGGCGGGGAGCGTGCGCACGGTGGTCCGGCGCGCGGGGCGCGCGCGCACGCCCCGCCGCGGCGGCCTGCTGATGGCGGCGGCCGCTGCGGGCCTGGGCCTCGGTCCTGAGCCTCCGGTAGAGCAAAAACCCCCTCCCCGCCCGCATCCCTGCTCCCCGGGACGTCCTCACCGCGCCCCTACCCGTCGCCCAGCGGGCGGATGCTTTGATCGTACCCAGCCTGAAGTTTGGCCTCCTGGACACCAGGCCAGGCTTGGGGGAGAGGGGACGCAGTGCACCGGTCCACCGTCCCCCTCAGGGTTTAACCCAGAGACACCTTAGGCCTGACCGGTTATGCCCTTTAGCTTGTTAGAGTCATTTTAATTTCTAGTAAGCCTGAGTGGAGTGGGTGGGAGGTGTAACAAGTGGTCATTGTGGGCAGGCTGGAGTTGCCGAAGAGGAGACTCGCCCTTCTGGTTTTTCACACTAAGTGAAAGCAGATGACCAGACAACTTTTCGTAATTGTTTCCCTCTAACTTTCTCACTGCACTTAGTTTTGAGTGGGTCGCTTGTTCCATTCGTTTTCATTAAGACATCATTTCAATAAAAATTCCTCCAAATGAAAAAAAAAAAAGGGCCAAGTTTGTATATCCTGTAGACCTCTTTTAACTCCTTTCAGACCGAAATAACTCCAATGCCCTTAGTGTACTGAAGAACCCTTAACCCTTAAATTGAGTATATCGAATATAACAGCAGGTCTTCTAGGTCACCAGGAAATAAGAGTTTAAATATTTAACCAGCCCTCTTCCTTTTGGGTTTTTTGTGATTATGCAATAAGTGTGGTAAGAAAAGTATTCGTTTGAGCCACCCTCCTAACCTAAAACCAGGAAGTGAAGAAGCTCTTCTTGACCCCAGAAAACAACATATTTTGCAGCGACTTGGATAATGCATCAGATGGAACCAGAGTTTGACAGTGCAAATTTGCTTCTCTACCCAAGAAGTTGGTCAAGTGCTTAAAGAGTACTGTTTTCAGAACGGAAAGTGCTGGGTACTTAACCTCGAAGTACTCCCGTCTTCTCTGGATCGGATTGAAAATAATTATGCCCCGGTTAGGCTGTGATGATGAAGATCTAAGGGCTTCCATTTAATATGATTCTTGATAACGAAAAATGTTCATGTCAGCGTGCTTCTGAAAGAGAAGTTTTCTGACTTGGAAGTGAGATAAACCTCACTGAGAAGCTGCAAGCCTGAAAAGAGTTTCCTTTAGTGGTTTTAGTGTTCATTTTTCCATTAAGTGTTCAGAAATTTACATGGGGCCATTTCACTATTTGTAAACTCTGTTTTGGTTTACCAAAGAGAAAAATCATTTCTTCTCCGGATCCGTGGGTGTTTTCAGGGTATCATATAATACTAGCTTAGTTTAAAAGTTGAAAGAAGTCTCTGCAAAACTGCCGTACTTTGCTTCTAAGTCAGGGGATAGCTGAAGAAAACTAGTAAGAAACCCACCATGGCCCCACTCCCAATCAAATGTGTGGTACTGTGGAGTTTGAAGGGACTGCAAAACTTGTCTCCTTTCTTATTTCTGCCAGGTGTGGATTGCAGCCTTGAGCCCGCTTACTCAAGGATGTGTAAGAATGTTGCCACCAAGAACTTTTCCAAAGTTCTTGTGTGTATCTGCCACACTGAGACTAAAACAGGAGACAATTTTACTGATGAGTGCTCAGTGTTTGATCTTTGTCTTTAACTGGCAGGAAGAAAAATTCTTTAAAATACAAGTATTATGCAGATCCATTGTACAGTACTGTCACTCTGTATGCTTAAAAAAAAACCGTGATGGGGGTGAAACTCATCCGTAGATTGGCTGGTTGGCTTATTAGAGGAATGAAGTTATGAGGTAACTGGCAGAGGAGGAAACCGTCAAGTGATGAATATGGCCTCTCATGGTAGCTAGAGTATCAGACTATGGTAGGAATAAGGAGTTCAGGTTCTGCCACTGCCTCCAACCAGCCCTGTGTGTAATTTAAAGCAGAATGACTCCAAACTTAAGATTTCTTGTTTGTAAAAAAATGGTCGAGGGCTAGGTGCGACTTCAGATTAATTGGGTATTTGATGAAATAAATCCCCATCAAGGAAACAGTAACTAAAACTAGTATTTCACATCAGCAAAGCAGATTTTGGGAAATCTTGGTCCTCTAGAGACAATTTAGTTTGCAAAGAGTGTTTATTATTATTATAGTATTATTATTTTTTAATGGTAATCAAAGAGGCCTGGAGAGATGACTCATCTATTAAAAGTTTGTATTGCCCTTCTGGAGGACCAGAATATAATTCCCAGCGCACCTACATCAGGCAGCTCACAGTCACCTGAAAGGCCAGTTTCAAGTAATCTGAAGCCTCTGGCCTTCATGATCGACCCCCTTCCTCAACACACACACATACACAGACACACAAGCACACACAGAGAGAGCTAAAAATGAAATCTTTTTTTTTTTTTTTAATTTAATGGTAATCAGAGGTTGAGGCTATTACTCAATGGTGGAGGATTTGGCTTCATTCAGTCCTAGTGCTGAGGACAGCGAGTAAATTTTCTTAAAAGGTATGAATGAAGGCACATACGTAAAATCCCAGCACTTGGTCAGTAGTTCAGGGTCACTCTCTGCTACATAGCCCCTTGGAGACCAGCTGGGTTAAGGAAGACCCTGTCTTAGAAAAAAAAAAAAAAAGAGAATGAGGGATATAGCTCAGTGGTAAAGTGCTTGCCTGATATGTGGAAGTCCTGGGTACTCTAAAGTATAACCAAAAAAGATAGCCAATACATGTTATATTTAAATGTTTGAAGCAATCAATAAGTACAGCTCATGACTCAGGAAAACTTAGACTGTTAGTGTGTACCCACCAGCAAATGTGACTTACTTCAAAAAAGATAAATGTATTCTTCCAACTGTTTCTGTTCCCCAGAGCAGCTCTTGGGTTCTGTGTGGTGGCAGTGCTCAAAAGTAAGGAGGGGTTTCAAGTGCTGGCCCTTGATAGTCTGAAGCCTACTTCTGGGAAGTCAGGGTGTAGTGCCCCTCTCTGGTTGCACCTCCTGGTGATATGAAATGGGTCTAGAGCAGAACATTATAAAATAGCAGGAAAGCAAAGAAGGCCACATAGGCCAGCAAGAGCCCAGGGTGCACATCTTGTCTAGTTGCTCACAAGGCCAGCTGTGGCAGGAAAGGATAAGTGAAGAAACTTCCAGCTGCAGCTAGTAGGTGTTATTATCAATGACCTGAATTCAAAACTGTAATAAATTGAACACATTTATAATTCGTAATGCCATACAAGGTATCAATTGAAAGTACTGTAGCTCTGTAGCATTTTTCTCTGGGAAGTGACAGGCATGGTTCTGGTACAAAGAAGCTGCTACTGGCTCTGCAAGCCAACTAACTCTCTTTCCTTACAGGGTATCAGGTATTCCACCAGCAGCCCTTTCTTAGCATAGTTGTTTAAACAGCCCTGTCTGTTTAAGGTCAAAGCATCTGCAGTAGGCAGTAAGTTTTAAGTTATTCTCTCAATTATAGATTCTTTAGTTGTTTTCCTTGCCACACATTGCTTGTTTTTAGTTCTAGATGTTTAGCTAATGTGATAGAGTTGTATGCACTACTGTTGCGGTCTGACTGACACCGTAGGGAAACTTTGCTCTTCAAGGGAGCGTATCTTCAGTTGTTTGAACAGTGTGCATTTGTGGTCGTACATTAGTCCTATGGAACTCGTGCAGTGTGGTCCATGCTTGGCAGAAAACTTTTCCACAATCCACTGCAGTGTGAACCCTCCTGGTTTTGCTCTTCTTTCATCCCCCCACTCTTGTTTATCGCCAACTTGTCAGTAAGTCTCCATTCCGTTCTTGGAACTTGAAATCAAAGATGAGAAGGTGCTTGTCAGCTCTGATCTTCCGAGAAGGACTGCTCTGAACCAGTTGTCGAGAATTGCTGCCACTGAGACAATGAGTGAGTTACTCTCCTTTTCTTCTGGTAACAGGACACAAGTAGGTACTAAGAATTTAGTTCCAGAGAAAGGTGAGTTAGTTTCCCTTCTGGCAGCATTTCGTTGGGGAATTTTCAGAAGCTTACGTTAGTGAGTTCAGTACTACTCCCAGGGTGCCTCTTAAAAGCCTTTACTTGCCCCATACCTTTTGGCGTGCACTTCAGTTTTAGTTTACAAGTAGCTTACTAATATGTCCACTACGGGTACTAAGTCATTTTTATTTTAGGCAGCACTTATAATTATACTCCTAGTTTTTACAATATGGTTTCACAGTTGGTTGTGCGTGTATGCTTCTGTATTATTTTTCATACTCTATGATACTTCAGTAATTCCTTTAAGAAAAAGAAGAATGGGGCTGGAGATGCAGTTTCTTAGTAATGTGCTTAGTATTTAGAAAGCCATATTTGAAGCTTGTTGTAATAAAAGCCAAAAAATAAGTGCCAGTGTCAAAGATCTAGATATGAAAAGTAAAAGCTAGAAGATTTTTAAGTTCTTTATGCTGCCTATATTCTTGCATGCCTGCTTTCTTTTGGGGGGTGGCTAGGTGAGACACAGTCTTGTGTAGCCTAGGATGGCATTTTGAAGCAAATCCCAGATATCGTATCATTTTATCTATTCTATAAATGAATCAACTCCTAAAAGGTGAGGAGTTGACTTATTTATTTGTGGTTTGTTTGTTTGAGACAGGGTGTTTCTGTGTAGCCCTTGCTGATCTAGAACTACCTGTACAGCTCAGACTGGCCTCTATCTTGTAGCAGCCTTCCTGTCTAGTGTCCAGGGTGCTGGGATTAAGGTGTGAGTCCCCATAATCTGCTAGGAGTCATTGATTTCAGTCATGAGCACAATGCCATTGTCATCCTCATAAATAGAAGGCAATTCATTGGTATCAAATGTATTGTCCTGTATATTTTATTGCTTCATGATCCTTTTTTTTTTTTCTTTCCTGATCCTTTTTTATTTCTTACTTAGTTTTGTTTTTTGAGACAAAGTCTGCCTATATAGCCTTGGCTGGCATGGAATTTGCCACTGTGCCTGGCCATCTTGGGGTGGGTGTGTGGTGTGTGTGTGTGTGTGTGTGTGTGTGTGTGTGTGTGTGTGTGTGTGTGTGTGTGTGTGTGTGTGCGCGCGCGCGCGCGCGCGTGCATGCAAGATGTGGACTGACATCTTGGGGCTACTATGAGAAACAGTAATTTGGGGTGTTGGATCAGGACCTCTGACTTCCCCAACTGTAAACTAAGACATGCTTATTTATTTTACAGTTTCATGGGTGATACGCATAAAACCTTTTTATAAAATACCTTGATATCTAATACCTTCTTGGGAAATCTTTTGTTAACTGGTATAAGAGAATAAAGATACAATAAATTATTTACTAGTATATAAGATCTGTGTCTAATAATAAGCTCATTGTTTACAATGGGCTTTTTAAAAAGTTGTATTTTATCTTATGTGTAGGGTGTTTGCATATAGGGTGTGCACTGCTTGTGTACAGTTTCTATGGAGGCCAGAAGGAGGAGGCAGATTCTCTAGAACTGGAGTTAACTATTATGAACCACTACGTGGATACTGGGAACCAGATTCGGGTCCCTGCAAGAGCAGCAAGTGCTCTTAACTACTAGCCATCTTCCCAGCCTCTCCATGGGCTCTTTTGTTGTTTGGTTTTTATTTTTATTTCTTATTTATTCCTGAGAGGATCTCACTAAAGAAGGACTTACCATGTAATACAGGGTGGCCTTTAGCCCCAGCTTCCCTCTGCCCTGAGTGCTGGCATTAAGGTGTGAGCCACCATGCTCAGCCTTTTGTCATAAATACTGCCAGGCATGCATTGTGGTTATTTTTACCAACTCATGGATGCTTTTTCTTGAATACTGTGAAGTGTATTACAGAATACTCTTTCAAAAGACATATTGAAAACTGAAGTGTTTGGAAAGACATATTGCAGTTTCCACCTGCCAGTTCCACTGTGCCATTCAGCTTGTTTTGTATTTCCCTAAGATTTTAAAAATATTGCCAATGTAAAACATTTTATCTAAAACATAAGATTTTACAAATGCCAATTGGAGCTGGCATTTCATCCTTAAACTGGGCAGTAAGATACCACTCAACTACCCTTTTTTTTTTTTTAAGATGTAATTTTTATTTATCTGAATGTGGTGCCTGCATGAATTTATGTGTACTTAGAGGTCAGAGAGTATTGGGTTCCTGGAACTAAAATTACAGGTGTTTGTGATCTGATGTGATGCTGGGAACCAACCATGGTTCTTTGCAAGAGAGCTTTAAGTAGTTTTAAGCCGTCTCTCCATTTCCAAGAGCTGTAAGTGGTTTTGAGCCATCTCTCCATCCCCAGTACATGATCACTTGACAATGAATGAGTAGCATATGTGAAGAAAACTCATTAAAGAAAGGACTTTCTAGTTCTGCAATGAAGTCTTTTTATACTTCACGGGCTTTTCTGAAAGTTGAGTGAGTCCAAGTAAAGGAATATAACATATTCCCCATGTTGAATCCCAAATATAGCTACTACTGAGTAGATTAAACTAATGATTTGTTAAATACAAATGATTCTGTTAATGTGCAACAATAACAACATAGGTTTTATGTTTTACTTTTTCCAGTAACTAATTATTTTAGAATTTTTTTGACATGAATTTTTGTTAATTTAGAACATTTAAATGCTTTGTATAATTTGAATAGAAATAATTTTTTTTTTGTAATCTTGCTTTTTCTTTTCCTTTAAAAACAAAAAAAAAAGCCAAAAAACAGCCAGGCAGTGGTGGTGCACACCTTTAATCCCAGCAATTCGGAGGCAGAGGCAGGTGGATCTCTGGGAGTTTGAGGCCAGCCTGGTCAACAGAGCAAGTTCCAGGACAGCCAGGGCTGTTTTAACAGAGAAACCCTGCCTTCAAAACAAAACAAAACAGAACAAGGTCTCACTATGTAGCCCTGCATAGCCTAGAACTCTATGTGAATTATCTTACAAAGATCAGCTTCCTTTGCCTCCCGAGTGCTAGGATTAAAGCACAAATCAGCACATCCAACTATAATGTTTTCTTTAAGATGGAATCTCATATAACCCACACTGACCCTGAGCTCCCTTGAACTACTTCTGACCATCTTGCTTCTACCTCTCAACTATTGGGATGACAGAAATGCCATCATACCTGAACAATGCAGGGGCAGGGATTGAATGCAGGGTTCTGTGCATGCAAGATAGGAACTTTACACCCAGAGTTCGGTGTTTTTTGATATGCACACGCTTTTGTGGCATTTCACTCGTCTCTCATCTAGAGTACTTTATATTTTCATAGTGGAAACATGCATTGTTTAAGTTCAGGGATTTGTTTTATTTATTTATTTTTCAAGATAGGGTTTCTCTGTCTAGCTTTATAGACTAGGCTGGCCTCAAACTCACAGAGATCCACCTACCTCTGCCTCCCAAGTGCTGGGATTAAAGGCGTGTGCCACTACCTCCCGGCTATTTTATTTTTTTGAGATAAGGTTTCGCTACATAGCCCTGGCTTTCCCGGAACTCACAGATCTGCCTGCCTCTGCATCCCAAGTGCTGGTATTCAAGGCATGTGTTACCATGCCCAGCCATGTTCAATTTTATTTTTTCTTATTTTTCTTGGCATTTCATGTACTTTTAGCAAATCTGAAAAGTAATACATCAGGCTTGGTGGTATCTTCTATAATTTTTCTCAGATTCATTGTTGTTTTTGCTTGTTTTTTTTTTTTTTTTTTTTAACTAGGGTCTCATTATATATTCAGGTTACTTTCAAACTTGTGATCCTCTTACCTCAGCCCCAAGTACTGGGATTACAGATATCTGTTACCATTCATTTTTGTCTTTTTTTCAGGTTACATGAAGTTGTTTAGATAAAGTCATGTTACTTGCATTTCAGCCACCTAACTCATATTCTTAGTTTGGTGTGTTTGGCTTGGCTCTTGATTATGTTTGGTGCTGAATGGGCTTTTGGCAAATAGCTGGTTTATCATGAAGCCAAATAAGAGTTGTAATGAGGCTGGTGCGACAACTTAGTGATTGAGTTAGTAAAGGCTTTTGCTGTACAAGTCTAGAGCCCTGAGTTTGATCTGTGAAACCCATGTAAAGGTGGAAAGCAAGAACTGAGTCCACAAAGTTGTCCTCTGACCTCCACACGTGTGCCATGGCATTTGCTCCTTCACACACACATCCTGCGCACACACAGAGTAATAAAAATAGTTTCTAAGACCCTCCCTAGAGCAGCAGAGCAGTCAGCACTGCACATGGTGTAGCACTCCTATAACCCTGGTGCTAACTAAGGAGCCTAAGGCTGGAGGATCACCGGTTCCAGGCTGCCTACACTACATAGTGTAGACGTGTCTGTTAAAAGCAAAAATACCAGTCAGTTCTGCTCAAAATTCTTCAGTGGTTTCTCATCTCACCTCTGTGATCAGGCTCTCCCTCTGACCTCATGTCTCACCACTGCCCTGGGCTTCTGTATTGCATAACCTGTACTCATACACTGTCCCTATGCCTGTGTTCTTGTTTACATATAGTTCCTGCTCTTTTTATTGCTAAATTCTAAAACATCATGTTGTGCAGGGGACACTTAATAAATGTTTATGAATGAATTTGCTAGACCTGCTAACTTGATATTCTTTAAATAGTGTTCTTGTTTACATATAGTTCCTGCTCTTTTTATTGCTAAATTCTAAAACATCATGTTGTGCAGGGGACACTTAATAAATGTTTATGAATGAATTTGCTAGACCTGCTAACTTGATATTCTTTAAATAGACTACCTTTAAATCAGGACATTTCTAGTAATAAAGGTCAACAGTGGTGACTAGTAAATGGCCATCAATGTTTAAGTTTGTTTGTGTGTGTGTGTGGGGGGGTTCTCTGTGTTGCTTTGGAGCTTGTTCTAGAACTAGCTTTTGTAGACCAGGTTGGTCTCAAACTCACAGAGATCTGCCTGCCTCTCCCTCCCAAGTGCTAGGATTAAAGGCATGCACCACCACCCGGCTTGTTTCTTTTGTTTTTTAATAATATCTTTTGGGGACCTAGAGAGATGGCTCAGCAGTTAAAAGTACTTGCTGATGTTGTCAAGGACCTATGTTCAGCTTCCAGCACCAACATGGTGGTGGGACCAAACCATCTATAACTCTATTTCCAGGGATCCAAAGCATCCTATGACTTCTGTGGGCACCAGACATACATGTGGTGCACAAACACATAGGCAAAACATTCATTCACATAATATAAATCTTAAAAAATGAATATTTTTAAATTTGGGGCTAGAGAAGAGGGCTCAGTGTTTGAGGACATTTGCTGTTCCTGCAGAAACCCCAAGCTCCATTCCCAGCACTCACATGGTGGCTTAACTATCTGTAATTCCAGTTTTAGGGGATCAGATACTCTCTTCTATCCTGTGTGAACTCCAGGCACATAGATTTTTTTTTTTTGAATTTTAAAAAAAATAATAAAATCTTTTAAAAGTACCTTTTATTGTTCAACAATTTCATACAAGTATATCATGTATTTTGACTATATCAGTCCCTGCCTTACTGTTTCCACTGGTTTAATATTCTAATAAGAAAATGGGTTATATAAGTAGCAGTGGTCTAGGCTAAAATCACAGCCATCTGTCTTTAGGACATACATCTGCAGTCTTTGCTAGTCTTCCTAAAGAATCACCTGACAAGCTTGTATACCTTTTGCAAATTGACACTTACCTGGAAAACATACTTACTATTTAAGACTCAGAACCAAACTTGATAGTTACCCTTTTCTCCCATGCACCTTCCACAGAAAAACATTTTACTGTTCTTCGGTATCCATGTACCATCTTTACATTAGCTGATGCAAATGGAGGGAAAACCAGAAGTGAGAGAGGAAACATTCACTGTTGTTATGAAGGCATTCTCTGGCATCAATCTCAAAGAATGATGTCTCATTTGTGGGAAGTATCACAATGCAGAATCCGTAATCGTCGGTGAGTAACTTCCATAGCTCTTCAGTTTCCCAGTCTTTTATTTTTTGTACTATGATCCCACACTGATTTGATTACTACCTTTTCCTAATGTTTCTTACATTCCAAATGGACCACTTAGAAATAGCATCTTAGATTTGTATCTACCATCTAGGTACTGTGCTTTTCTAATTCCATTCCAAATTTTAAATGTTACATAGTAACTGAGATACACTGTTGAGAGCTTACTAGTATTCAAAAGACTTTGAAAAGTTTCACTAAGTTTCTAAAGAGCTCTGCAGAGTACTGGCCAATGTGAAGCCAGACTTTAGGGTTCTAGTTCACTCTGTGGCTCTGTGAAGTTGCACATGCAAAAGAAACTACACTGTAAGGGTTGCTCTTCCAGTTTGGATACTTAAAGTAAGACACAAAGCCAGACTTTTGGAAGAACCAGGCGGAGCCAAAGCTTGTTGTAGTTCCTACTGTTCAAATATGACTGCTGAAAGAAATTCAAGTGAGCTACCAAAGTTAGAGTCAGAATCTTAAGTCACAAGTCAGAAAACACCCCTCATTGGTGATAAGCTGCTCCCACGTGGATCCAAACCACTGCTGATAGCATTAAGCACTTGTTAGGCAAGACAGGGAAGTCCTCTTTTGCCCTCACTAATCCAAAGTCAATAATTTGAAATATAGTTATTTTGTTATTTTACCTTGTTAGCCTTTATGAAAAAAAAAAAAACAAGCCTAATCTTAAGGATTAGATAGTGTATGAGTTTAATCACAGGTAGAAATGAAAAGAGGCTGGGTGCAGTGACACACATCTGTCATCCCAGCATGTGGGAGGTGGATCAGAAGTTCAGGGTCAGCCTTGACAGACTAGCAAGATTGTCGTTAGCCTGTGCTATACAAGACCCTGTTTGTGTTCACAAAGGTGGTGTCACGGACATTCCTCTGTTGAAGTACAGATTTCCTATTGCCTTTCTGTTGAGTGAGTGTTTTAGAGTCATTGAAAGCCAATTTCATGTGGATATTTGGTGTTGTATTTGAAATTAATTGGCCAGTAGTGACAACAGTTTGTAAGTGATAGAATCAAAGTCCACAAAAGAGAATTTCCTACTTCCTGACTGCTGAATGTTTAATTATTCTGTTATATGTTTTTCCTTGGAAAGCTTACTTATCCAAGTTTTTTTCTTTTTTTCATCCTTAGAGTAAGATAGTATATTTGATAAAACTACCCTAAGTGTTTTAAGTAAGGTACCACTTAAAAAGATAACCAGTCATGAAGTAACAAAGCTAATCAAATTTCTTTGGGTTTCAGTTTTCTTTTTTCATGAGTGGAGGTTAAGACATTGGAAGGGGTGATAGCTACTTCTGTGTGAAATTGGTTTAGTTTGCCTCTGGATCTGTTAGGATTAAATGAACTGATGTATTAGGAAAAGATTCTTTCATTGTTCTCTCCTTAGATTTTTTTCTTCAGTTTTTTTTTCTTTTTTTTTTTATTGTCATTGAGAGATAGCTTTAAAAGTTATAACCCAGGGTTATCAAGGTGGCTCAGAAGCACTTGTCCCCAAACCTGATAATCTAAGTTCAATTCCCAGAACCTGTGTGGTAGTAGGAGAGAAGCAACTTCTGCAAGTTTCCTCTGGTGTCTACATATAAACCCATCCACCGACAGATTTATATATTTTTTTAAGTTATGACCCAAAGGTTTAAAACTTACATAATGATAGTATTTTTCAGATTAAAGTACCTTGGATATTTGCCCTGTTTGTGAAACAGTTTAACATATGATACCTTCCCCCCAGAATAACACCACACTGTCCTTAAAAACAAAATAAACAACAAGGAAATCCATTTACTGAAAAGCAACTAGTATATGCATACAGCATTATTGAGATAGGTCATGTAAGATAAACTGATCATTTAAAACTGTTCAGTAGCACCTAGTACATTGCAGCATGGACGGTAAGGGTACTTTCTCACATAGCCCAGGCTATCCTAAAATTTAATATGAACTTACTATGTCAGCAAGGATAATCTTGACATCCTCTACCTCCCCACTGCTGAAATGACAGATGTGTGCTGGAACTCCTATTTTTATGTGGTGCTGTGGATAGAACCCAGGGTCTCATACATGCTAGACTAGACTAGCACTCTAGCAACTAAGCTATATCCCTTGCCCCTGATTTTACTTTAATTTTTAAATATATCGAAAGCATGTGCGTATGCATGCACGTGTGATGGTGCGTGCGCACACGCACACATACACATACACACACACACATACATACACACACATACCTCAGAAGCCAGTAGAGGGTACCAGAGCCCTTAGAACTGGAGTTACAGGTGGTTGTGAGTCACCATGTGGTGCTGGGAACTGAACCCAGGTCCTCTGCTAGAGCGACAGGTGCTCTTAACTTCTAAGCCAAATCTCCAGCCCGCCTCTGTTTTTTCTTTTTTTTTCCGAGACAGGGTTTCTCTGTGTAGCTTTGGAGCCTATCCTGGCACTCGCTCTGGAGACCAGGCTGGCCTCGAACTCACAGAGATCCACCTGCCTCTGCCTCTCGAGTGCTGGGATTAAAGTCGTGCACCACCAGCGCCCAGGCTGACCTCGAACTCGTGACCTCGAACTCGTGATCCTCCTGCCTCTGCCTCCTTCAGCAAATCCTACTGGCGTGTGCCACTACAACCAGCCCGCCTCTTTTTTAAGAATTTCATGCATGAATATTTTACTTACATCATTCTTACCCCTTCACCTCTCCCCTCCAACTCCTCCTATGCCTTTCTAAATACATAACCTTTTCTATAATTACTATTTTTAGATATACAGGCACATATATAATATGTGTAGGTATACATACAAATATATATGTAAAAATAATCTGGGTCCATTTAGTGTTGCTCTCATATATCTGTGTGTGTGTGTGTGTGTGTGTGTGTGTGTGTGTGTGTGTGTGTGTGTTGCGCGCGCGAGCACATGCGTGCGTGCTTGTGTGTGTGTGTGTGTGTGTGTGTGTGTGTGTGTGTGTGTGTGTGTGTTTAAGGCTGACCACTTGGGTTTGGAAAACCTACCAGGAGGCCTCTTGTCCTTGGAGAAAGCTGATTCTCCCTCTCTCAGCACATTAGCTGCCTGTATTTCTTCATCTAAGGTAGGGACTTGTGAAATCTCCCTAGTCCACACTGGTGTGTCAGCAGGTATTGTCACCACACAGGTCTTGTTTCTGTAACCATACTGTTGGGTGCAGCCTATCTGTCATGTCTAGAAGATACTACACTGTCTAGCAGCCAGTGCTGTGACTTTTAACCTTTGTATTTTGAATTGAAAGTTCTAGAAATTATCACAGGGGCATTCCTGAAGAAGTCCTTGTCCAGACTGGCCAGCGTTTACATGCTTGTCTGTGTTCTTCCCTCCCTCCACAGTGTGTCTTTAGATACATACTCTGATCTGCATGAAAGGAAGTTACTGAAATCAAGCGCCCCCCCCCCCCCTTTTTGGTGGGGTGCTTGAAGTGTACAAGCACTCTGCCAGCTAAGCAACATCCTCAGCCTGGCTTCATGTTTTTAGATCTTAAAAGAACACAGTTTATGAAGATAGCTAGTGCATCACAGAGACTCAGAAGTTAAGAGCACATCTATGTATCTGTTTTCTCCTTTTTTTGTTCATTTGTTTGTTTTTGTTTTGTTACTTACAGAAATACAATTTGCGTTCCTTAAATCAATTAGGTATGAACATACAACAGTCAAAGCATATTTATTCTGATTATGTCAATAAATCACTGTCAGGAAAGCATTCCGGCCGTCTCACACCTGTGTTCAGCACTCCTGTTGTACTGTAGCCTCCTTTAGCTTTAACTGATTACTCAGTAAGAGTCTCAATTATGGCAGCAGTGCTCTAATTAGAATGCTAGATGTTGGCACTTCATTTAACAACTAGAAGTGTGAAGTAGCTGTTGCTGAAGTTTGTGTAAGTAAGAACTGACAGTGTGTTTGTAGATAGTCTAAGGTTATATCCCGTACTTTTCTTCCAAACTAAACATACAGCTTATTTGGAATGTGGAATCATTTTGAGTAAAGTTGGAGAGGTTGTATGTTGGGAGTAGCATTTCCCACCAATTAATAATATATGTATGCCAGCACTCAGGAGGCTGAGGCTGAGGTATCATGCGTTCTTACTTTGTAGCCCAGGCTGGCCTTGAACTGGCAGTGTTCTTACCCCAGCCTCCTAAGTGCTGGGATTATAGATCTGGACCACTGTACACAGCACAGGTACAGTTTCTTAATTTCCCTTTTCTTATTCGTGTGTATATGTTGTATGCATGTGGTCATTCACCTGTCAGGGCAGAGTTTGGTATCAGGATGTCTTCTTATTCACTTCTGTACTACACACCTTTCCCCCCTCTTGAGACAAGGTCTTTCACTGAACCAAAGTTAGCCTTTTCACTAGAGTGGCAGGCCAGTTAGCCCCTGAGATCTGCCTGTCTCCACCCCTTCAGTGTTGGGTCACAGTCACACATGCCAGCTTTTGTGTGGGTGCTGGGGACTGAGGTTCATGTCCTCATGATTGACAAACAAGCACGTTATGCATGGAGCCATCTCTCTTAAGTTCAACATCAACATTAACATTAAGAATAGAAGAGTCTGCTGAGCAAGGTGGCACACGCCTTTATTAATCCCAGCCCTTGAGAGGCAGAACAGGATGATCTTTGTAAGTTTGAGGCCAGCCTGGTCTACAGAGCGAGTTCCAGGGCAGCCAGAGCTGCAGAAAACCCTGTCTGGGAAAACAAAACAAGAAAACCAACCAAGCAGAAAGAGTAAAAGAGCTGGACTGGGAAGATGGCCCAGTGGATAAAGCTGCTTGTCATGCAAACTCTCCTGAGTTTAATCCCCAGAATCTGTGTAAAGGTGGAAGGAGAAAGCCAGCTCTGGGAAGTTGTCCTCTGGCCTGCATATGTGCACTGTGGTGCTCATGTTCTCTCCTCACCCCAATTAAAAAACAAATCTTAGATGAAAGAGCTTGAGCTACAGATAGATGTTGCTCATCTGGTAGAGAATTATATGCTGAGTGAATATAAAGTGTGTTTTCTATGCACACACCTCTCCCTCTCCCTCTCCCTCTCCCTCCCTCCCTTCCCCTCCCTCCCTTCCCCTCCCCCCCTCTCTCTCTCTCTGTGTGTGTGTGTGTGTGTGTGTGTGTTGTACCTATGGACCAAACCCAGAACTTTGCATATTCTAGACAACAGTTCTGTCATGGAGCCTAATCCCTTAAGTTTGTTCTTTTTTAATAAAGAGGGTTTTTTGGTTTTTATTTGGAGTGTGTATGTGTGTCTGTTTGTGGGACTCAGTTTTCTCCTTCCACCATGTAGGTTCCAGGGATTAAACTCAGGTTGTCAGGCTCAGCAGCGGTACCTTTAACCTCTAAGCCTGTCCTTTAACTTTGTTCTTTATGCTTATGTAATCTGTGATGAGTAACTCAGATGAAAGGCGTGTATCTCGTGGCAAATGCCCACATCCAAAGGAACAAAGTGTTGTAACAAGGAATACAGGAAACCACAGAATAGTTTATTGAATGAATAATTATCATTTACCTGGAGCTCTTGTGGGTACTGGAAGAGGCACTGATGAAAACAATAGTTGGGGCTGGGGAGATGGCTCAGTGGTTAAGAGCACTTGCTCTTGTAGAGAGCATCTGGACTCAGTTCCTACATCAGTTGGCTCATAAACACCTGTAACTCCTCTTCTGGGGAATCCAACTGGCCACTGTGGGCACTGCAAACATGGGGAATGTATAGGATAAGCAGGCACATGCATATACATATAAATCAGAGTAAATTATAAGGAGCACTAGATGTTCAGGAGGGTTATGAAGAGACTGAAATAGTGGTGGTGAGGGCTTTTCCTTCTGAGAATGTAGTGCTTCCAATAAGACTGAAAAGTGGAGTTTCTAAGAGGAGGGAGAGAGCAGGGGTTCTATGGAGACAGAGAGTGGGACACCGTATGGCAGAGCAGTGAAGAGGAATGCTGAGGTGCATTTGTCAATTGTTTGTGTGGGATGTGGATTTGTATTACATAGTATAAGATACCCATGGGGGATTTTGAAAAGCAAAGGAGTGAAATGACCCCAAATGTGTCCCTTATTCCTGGTGCTGAGTTGTATATTGATTGGGGTGGGGTTGTTGAAATCAAGACTGTGACATAACACTGAATAGCACAGTCATTAAAGCTGCACTGCCCGAGCTTGGGTCCTCAGCACACCCGCTTTGTGGTTATGTGATGAATGAGAGACTTTAACTCCTTGTATCTCAGTTTGCCTTCTGTAAAATAGAGATAGTAATAAAACCTGCCTTCAGGGATTAAATCATCACCTGGAGGTGGAGATTTCTATCCCAAAAGCTGCTCCCAAGTGACCCACACAGAGACCTAATTTATTAATTTTAAATACTCAGCTGATAGCTCAGGCTTATTACTAACTAGCTCTTAAAATTTAAATTAATGTGTTACCTCATTTTGTACATGTCCTGCTCCCCTGAGTCTGGCCGGCAACTCCTGACTCTGCCCTCCTTTCCAGCATCTTCTGTGTCTGGCTGTCATCCTGCCTGTACTTCTTGTGTAGCTACCAGCCAGTCAGGTTTTTATTAAACCAATCCGAGTGACAAATCTTCACAGTGTATAAAAGCATTATTCCACAGCAGTCACCCACTCTATTAGAGTTCTATATGTTAAAAATTTATCTTTTTTTTAATATGTAAGTGTACGTATACACACACAGGCACACATGACACCCATCTTAGTCACTGTTTTATTGCTATGAAGAGACACCATGACCAAAACAAAAAGAGAGCATTTAACTGGGTGCTAGCTTACAGTTTCAGAGAGGCTGTTATCATCATGTTGGGGAGCATGGAAGTACACTGGCTGACATGATGCTGGAGAAGTAACAGAGTTTTACACCCTGACCTGCAGGCAGCATGGAGAGAGACTGAGCCTGGCTTGACTTTTGAAACTTCAAAGTCTTCACCCAGTGGCACACTTCCTCCAACCAGGCCACACTTCCTAATCCTTCTCAAGTGGTGCCACTCTCTAATGACTAAGTATTCATATATATATGAACCTGTGAGGGCTGTTCTTGTTCACAACACCTGCATGTGGGTATTCACACCTCCTTCTGACTGCCTTGTTCACCTGATGGTAGGTGCTGGGAACTGAATTCCAGTCTCTGGAAGAGCAGCAAGCACTCTTAACCACCAAGTTTATGTATTTTTTTTCTTAATGTGAACAAAAAATACAGCCATGTTATAGAGGAGAGAGTGAAGCTGGGAATGCCGTGTCTTGAAGTTGATTTGCGGTACTTTGGAGAGAATGCAAGAATATTTATTACTATACAGGCAGTGGCAGCTTTGTGCAGTTCTTCCATGGGAACAGATTGTGTGGAGAACATCATTCCAGCCTGGAAGTGTTTCTGTAAACAAGCTTCCATGCAAAGAAAGACATGAGAGACTTTCTTCGTGTGAAATGACATCCATGGTGGTGAGAGAGGAGGTTAATTAAATGTTCAAGTATCCCTTTAGGTTGTAGGTTCCTAATTCAGTTCTTCAGGTTGTTTTGTTTTGTTTTGTTTGGGGGGGGGACACAGCTCCTGTCACTGAGATAATTTCAGGAGACAGAGCAAATTCCATCTGAGCCCCAAAGGACCCCTGGATTGAAATACTTCCATGATGTCTTTAAAGCAGCATGAATAACCATCCCTCCCTCTGCAGTGCTGTTCATTAGGACATTCATGCATTCATCCTGTGTGCTTTTGGTGGGGGGAGTTCATCTCTTCTTGGTCTCACTCCTTTACCTTCCAGCCCACCCCTATCCAAGATAACTGATTTCATGTGTGGATTCACTTCTTAAGTCAGTCTTTAAGTGTCCATTTATCTGTTTTTGGTACTAGGAATTGAACCTTAAGTCACCAGTGTATAACATGCCGCAGTCCTTGTTAGGTTTTGTAAGGATATCATTAACAAAGTTAGCAAAAACCAAGTGCTTGCTCCTAGATAAAAAGGTAGAGTTGGGTTTCTATGAGCCTGAGCCACGTTTGCTCCCTTTGATCCATAACCTAGAAGTGTGTTTCTGATGTAGACACTTTATTATTTTTTAACAATTTATTTTTATTTCATGGGTAGTCGAGTTTTGTCTGTCTGTGTGTATGTGTGAAGATGTTGGGTCCCTTGAAACAGTATTGATTTGCCATGTGGGTGCTGGGAATTGAACCTGGGTCCTCTGGAAGAGCAACCAGTGCTCTTATCCACTGAACCATCTCTCAGGCCCCAACACTTTATATGTCTTATCTATCTCATTGAGCCCCTGCCCATTGAATCCCTTCTTCAGCACCATGTGAGGCACTGTACAGACAGCCCTCTTGAACTTAGAGCAACACTAAATGGCACTGGTGCACTGCCTTTGTGGGCTGTTTAAACAGCAGGATCATGGAAACATGGTACTTAATAGACAACAGAAAGAACTGTACGGAGTGAATGAGGGCACAGTGTTATCTTTGACCTTAGCCAGAACCAGTGTGATGGACTTGCTTTGCACAGGCATGTCCACAAGAGATTAGGACAGCACATGACTGTTGGTTTTAGATTTGCAGGTACACTTTAGTGTCTTGGTCAGTTTGCAAAGGGAGTCCACAAAGAATGAGGACCACAGTTGCCCACTGTCCCATAATTAACAGCAAACTACAAAAACAGCAACCTTGGGAGGGGAGGGAAAGGAAACTGTGGTCAGGATGTAATATATGAGAGAAGAATTAAGAAGAAAGAAAAGGTACAAAAAAAAAAAAAAAACCCAAAAAACAAAAACCCAAAGCCCTTCAGATTTCTGCTGATGCTCACAGGTATGCTTGTGGACCTTGCTTCTCTATATATTATGAGCCCAGATCATGTGACTGCACTTAAGCATACACATGAACAAGAAGAATCCGAAGTGGAAAGCACTGGAAATCAGAGCTGGTCAAGAACTTTTCATCAGATGACCTAGACCAGTGGTTCTCAACCTGTGGGTCACACTCCCTTTGGGGTTGAATGACCTTTTTATAGAGGTTGTATCAGATATCCTGCATATCAAATATTTACATTAAGATTCATAACACTAGCAAAATTGCCGTTATGAAGCCTCAAAAATAACTTTATGGTTGGGGGTTGCCATAACATGAGGAACTGTAGTAAAGGGGTGCAGTGTTAGGAAGGTTGAGAGTCATGATGCTGAAGCACTCTACTCTTTCTCTTTGTAGCTTTTTGTGGTTCTGGTTGCAGCTGAACATGACACAATCCTTAGTAATTTATGCTGTCTTTCAGCTTATTAGCATTTTCACTAATTGAGGAGACATTTAAACCACATCTTTTGTGTGTTTCCTTGAACTTGTCCACCTAATGTAGGCTTGGTATCAGATGACAACTTTGGTTGGATCAAAGAAATTGTAAACCAGCTGCCTAAGCAGCTTTCTTTCTAGGCCCTTGGGCTCACTGAGATGTTCTGTGCTGTTCTGTCAGTCTGTGGTATTGCAGCTGGAGTTCTTAACCACCTTCACTGTTTCTTCTTGCACACTTCGTCCCTGAGGGAGTTCAGTCAGCTTTGATTCTTGCTCCTCTGCTTCATCTCTTGGTATGTCTTCATGTGTCACAGCCTCCTATTTACTTATTTGTTGTGGTTGCTGTTTTGAGGCTGTTCAGTAAAGGTTTGATATTTGCTGTCACCTAGCCTGTCCCAGGACTTGGGGGATTTAAGTCAGCGCAGTACTATGTCCTAGTCTTAAGTCCAGGGCAGGGGAAAGAAACGGGCCTGCAGCAGGACGCCTGTTGTTTTAGTTGGGTTGTAGAAGGCAAGTATAGATAGTTGGTCTCCATCTATTTCAGGCACTACAGGAAGGTTTCGTGGAAGAAGTGGCATTTGTAAAACCAAATGATGATGTAGTTAGCTGTAGGGCAAAAGACAAAAACAAAAACAAGAAAACCTGAGCAAGCAACCTAAAGGTTGTTTGTTAAGTGATGAGACTGGAATGGTAAGTTGCTGTGCAGCAAGAACCTTGCTTCATGTCAAGGAACTTGGACTTCCAGTTGAAAATAGTGAGGGTGGAGGACTTTGCTAACTTTAAGTAGGACTTGTGTGTGAACAAGAGTTCCCTGTGGCTCTAGCCTGGTGGGAATTCGTAAATAGAAGTAGAAAAGTAGTTGGAGGACTTTTGGCAGTCCAGGTGGGGAAAGGGTGACTGAACTAAGATAGTGCTGTGTGGTGTGGGCAGAAGAAGCAGGGAGGTGTTCTGTAGAAGAACGTAGGAAAAGGCATGGGAAAGATCTGGAAGAATATGGGCTGTTGGAGAAGACTATGAGAAGAGATCAGCAGCAATGCTCAGGCTCTTAGCTCAGGTGGGATTGCCCATGGATGCAAGAGGAGTATAGTGTTTGAGGGAAGGGGCTGGGTGGGTGGTTAACATGACCACCACACGTCAGAAGTATGACTGAAAGGACACACCAAAAATAGCTTGTTCCTGGGTCAAAGAGAAGAGCCTATATTCTTTTTTTTTCTTTTTAACAATTGTATTTTACATACCAATCCCAGTTCCCTCTCCCTCCCACACTCCCACTCCTGCCACCATCTCCCCATCCCACTCCCCATCCACTCCTCGAGAGGGAAAAGGCCTTCCATGGGGGAATCATCAAAATCTGCCACATCATTTGGGTCAGGACCGAGGCCCTCCCCCCTGTATCTAGGCTGAGCAAGGTATCCCTCCATAGGGAATGGGCTCCAAAAAGCCAATTCATGTAATAGGGATAAACACTAGTTCCACTGCCAGTGGCCCTATAAACTGTCCAAGCCCCCCAACTGACACTCACATTCAGGGGGCCTAGTTGGGTCTTGTGCAGCTTACCCAGTCTGGAGTCAGTGAGCTCCCACTAGAAGAGCATGTATTCTTCATATGGAGTGAACAGGTAGGCTGTAAGCATTCCAACTATTTCATATAGTCTGCCCAGCCTTCTGATGAGCCCAGAGCTCATATTACTCCTTGTCAAATAATACAAAGAAAAATATCATTCTGTTGCTTAAAGGCAGCTCTGGTTTACAAGAATAATCATTTTCACTCTTGGGATTTAATGAACTTAATTCTTTTGCAAACATCACATGTATCTTTAATTGGCATTTGTAAGCAACCTTACGACTCTTCCTGAGGGGCAGGGCCCAGAGAAGCACTGCTTTAGAGAGTCAGGCCATGTGGAGGGGCTACCCATCCATCTCTTTGAGCACTTCCTTGTCTGTCTGTTAATCTGTGGCATGTAAAATTAGCACAATGTGAGGGGGAAGGTGTTTGACATAAAATGATAAAGTGGAGATTAGAAATTAAAATGTAAAGCTAAAATATAAAAATTTTGAAGGTTAAATGCCTTTTTTGCACCCAGTGTTAAATAAGAAGAGAGTCCTATTTACACAAGAATAAGCAAATGAGATTTAAAGTAAGCAAGCCTGATGTGCTATAACATTAGCCCGGTTGCAACAGCAGGGGTTAAAATGGCAAAGGGTTGGGCAGAAGTCAGGTATGAATGTAGAGGAGGTGGCACTCTTTGGCCGCAGTGAAGTAAGCTAGCACAGCCATTACAGAGAATAGTATGGAGACATAAAGCAAAAGTTAGGTATAAATGGGCTAGAGAGATGGCTCAGTGGTGAGAGCACAGCTGCTCTTCCAAGAGGACCAGGGTTCAATTTCTAGTGCCCACTGTCTATAACTTCAGATTCAGGGGATCTTGGGCACCATGCATGCACACGGTGCACAAACAAACATACAGACAAAATACCCATACACATAAGATTTTTTTAAGATACTTTATCCAAAAAAAAAAAAAAAAAACATAGTAGCTCCACTATACAGGTGCTTATCCAAAGGAAATCATCTGTTGAAGAGATAAACAACACTCTCATGTTTATTGAAGCATTCACAGTAGCCAAAATATGATCAACTGTGTCCTTCAGTAACTACATGAGGACAATGTGTGTAGCCACTATGGGATACTCACCAGCCATTAAAAAAAAAAAAAAAAGAATTCTTGTCTTATGCAGTAGCATAGGTGAAACTGGAAAACATGATGAGGGAAATGAGCTAGATACAATGATCCCTCAGGTGTCAAATAGTGAGAAGCTGACTATAGAAGTAGAAACTAGAGGGAATAGTGGTTACCAGACGCTGGGGCAACAGGGAGAAATGAATAAGAGGAGATGAGTTTGTTGTTACAGAGATAATCGGGGCTCTGTACATAGTGGCACACTCAAGTAATCTTAGCCTGAGGGCCAGCCTGGGCTATGTAGCAAGTTTCAGATACAGAGCTACACAGTAAGACTGTGTCTCAGAAAAAGAGGTGTTGGTAGTGTAGATCAGAGCACTTTCTCAGCATGTGGAAGGCCCTAGGTTGATCCCCAGCACAATAATCAATACAGGAACGGGAAAGAAAGAGAAATAAGTTCTGCCGAACACTCGCATAGCAGTATCACCGCCTAACAATGTCCCCAGTGCTTTGAAGTGGCCAGAACAGGCCTTCCAAGTGTCTCACCACAATGGTGGTGTGCTGAGTCTTACTCTGTGTATAAATGCATCAATACGTGAGGCTGTCTGCACATCTGCAGCTTTGTGTCCATAAAAAGTAAGGTAAGTACGTGAAGCCAGCAAGTGGGGAAAGTAAAATGACACTCAGGAGCAACTGAGATTTTTAAGTACTCCAAAAGTAGGTGGGGCTTGAGACAAGTTAAAAGCCTGAAATCTTAACCAAGAGCTAAAAATAATATTTTACTTGTATTATGTATGTTCATGGGTGTACATGTGCATGCAAGCACACTGTGGCACACACTTGGATGCCAAGGGACATTGTATAGAACTCAGTTCTTCTTCTAACATGTGGGTTCCAGGATTGAACTCTGGTTGTCAGGCTTGGCAGCAAACCCCTTACTCACAGAGCCATCATCTACTCCCAAAGGGGCTGTAAAAATAAAAAATTAAGACTAAAGGAAAAGTCATCCCTATTAGAAATTAGGTAATAAAAGTAAGAGTAGTGAGGTGAAAATGTGTTTGATGGTTTGAAGAAAACACTTGTGTTTGCAACGGTCATACTAAAATGGGTTTAGGGACACTCAAATAAGCTGTTAAGGAAAGAAATGTTTGAGGAATGTACAGTTTGGGGCCCTGGGATGAACCGTTAGGCTACACAAGTCTCTGAGAAGCCGTACAGTTGGGAAGTTTCTCTGCACCCCACGCTGCCTAGTCCCCCCAAAGTACCCTCTTCTCAGGGAGCACCTGCCATCAGTCCCCAGGGACAATGTTCACAGAACTTGTTTAGACTAATCTTCAAAGTTACTGAGAAACATAAAAGTTTTTAAAAAGCAGAAAACAGAGAAGTGACTTGGGGTTGTGACCATCATCCCTAGGGACTAGTGTCCTAGTGACAGCCAGATGTTCTAGCCAAAGGATGAGAGCAGGTGTCCATCTTCAGATGGGGCACTGCTGAACCAGGGAGCCGGAGTGATGCCCAGCACAGTTATGTCTGTCCAGCTGTCCAGCACTTGGATAGAAAATGGGGCAAAGTCTTGATACTGTTTTTCCTCTTTTTTTTTTTATTTAAATAATACTAAACGTTTTAAAGTGCCCATCTCCCGTCATCCCACTCAGCTCATTGGCATCTTGTTTTGTTTGGAGTTTTGATTCTTTTGAGTTTTTTTCCTCCATGTGTATATGTTTTATGTAGTTGTTAAAAAGCATAATTTAGTTACTTTTTATTCTACTTCTTGTGTATAATTTATTCTGTTTTGCTAGTCATGAGCATCTTGATCTTTCAGCCCTTGCTGGCATGGTGCCTTTCTGGAAAATAGTACCTCTGCCATGTCATGAGACAAGCTTTGTAGTAATGTCTCTTCTGTAAGTTTGCCTAAGTCTTAAAGGCAGCACCCCTCCTAGGAAGTGAGCAGAATTCCACACAAACCAGTAAGACCCAATGACTATCCAGATATTTCCTAGTATAATTTACGTCTTTGGAAAGGAAACTTGGTTTTATGGTACTTCTAAGACCCCCCCTTATTCAGCCACACACCACATGGAGTAATGACATAGACATTGGTTTGGATGTTTTAAGAGCTCAGAACTCTGATACTTGGGGTGTGGGTTAGTTGTGGTGGGGATTGAACCCAGGACCTTGTTCTGTACCACCAAACCACACTGGCAGCTATTATTTTGTAAACTGCTAACTAACTATTTTGTAAAAATTGAGTTTCACTTTGGGATGTGTAGATTACATATCTGTATCCGTTGTGGGTGTGAGTGCAGTTGCCCACTGAGTCCAAAAGAGAATGTCAGTACCCTGAGTTACAAGTAGTTGTGAGTTACCGGAAGAGGGTGATGGAGAGCCATCTCTCCAGCTCTCTGCTAATTATTTGTTTTTGAGATAGTCAGGATTAGGCATCACATGTATTATGGCCTTCCTGATGAGGGACTTCATAGTCAGTTTCTCTGTCTTTGTGATTAGTTACTTGACAGACATCCCAGACAGGAAGGGACTCTTTGGCTCAGTAGTGCGAGCCCATTGTGGCAAGGAGGAGATGGAGCACAGAGCTTCACATTATAGCACCAGTAGAGACAGAGGACCTTCCCCACCAACTGACTTCTTCCAGAGAGACCTTATCTCCTGTAGTTTCCAGAACCTCTGATAATACTGCCACCAGCAGGGTCCAGGCTTTTGACAGATGAGCCAGTAGGGTGTTTGATATTCAATCTATACAAAGTCATTTAGGCTGAAAACTCAACCTAAAAACAGTAAGTGGTATCAGAAAACTCGGCTAACTGCCTGCACATACTGTTTGATTAATAGTGATATACAGGGACTTTTTAAATGAGGAAACTGAGGCATGCCAGTGATTGGTTTATTTAGAGATCCTAACAGTAGGTATGCACCATAGACATAAATTCACACCCTAGTAACTTACAATCTCTGTAAATTTCTGTATTGGCTGTAGATGAAGTGGCTTAATGAAAACACATACAAATACAGTATATCCTCTTTTACTGTAGCTTTGTGTTGTGGAGTTGTTCCTGAAGCCAAGGCCCACATTAAGTCTGAGAATAGGCTACTGTCGGGTAGCTTGTTTTGCTTAGTGCTGCTCACCTCTGGAGTGTAAGGAAAGGGAAGTGGTGTCTTCCTACAGCTCATGGTTTAGTTGCTGACACTAGGATATTTTTCTTGGCTTGTCCCATTCATGTCATTTTCTTTGCACATCTGTTTCATAAATTACTCAAGGATTTTCCTGAAAACTTGCCAGATTAAATCACCATCAGCAACAATAAGAAAGTTGGTGCCTTGTAAAAACAGGACAGCTTTAGATGGAGAGATGAACAAACTGGTATTTATGAATCTCAGAAATGTGTACATGAGTTTGGTTAGTGTTGCCTCCTCCACATTGACACAGAATAGTGGGAATTTTCCTGGAGTGTTAAGTATGTGATCATTGAAGCAGGGGAACAGATACTTCCTTAGTGTACACATTAAAATTACAGGGTTTCAGAATGCTTCTCCCTCCCTCTCTTCCTCCCTCCCTCCCTCCCTCCCTGACAGCATCTTACAATGTGTAATCCAGGCTGGCTTCTCAGCTGTTGGTGCTGGAATTACAGACATAGGTCAACATGCCCAGCTTGCAATGCTTATTTTTTTTTTTTACTCTTGGAGGCTTTAGAGAAAGACAATTTAGAACCAGAAGAGAACTTATTGGGTGGTGTTATGCATCAGTGTCCGCAGTGGCTGTTAACAGATGATTCCTTGACATTGATTAACTCTTGATGAGTCTAAAGTGCAGTGGTTCCCTATTAGACTTGTGTTCAAAGTTTTCATTTTTAATAAACAACTGCAAAGTTTGTAACAGAAACAGTTCATACTTCTGTCATGCCCCAGATCTGCTGTGTGTGGTTGGTTACCGGTCTCATTTAGCTCAGTTTCTTACTACTGTGTGCCACCTCACAGTTCAGGGTGATCTCTAACGTGGAGGCCTTGGGGGAAACTGTCTCAGTCACCTCTGGGGGCTGAGAGATGGCTCAGCTGTTAAGAGCACCTGCGCCTGCCTGCAGGGAACTTGAGTTATCCTGGATCCAGTGCCTCTTCTGGCCTCAGTGAGTGTGCTTGCTCAGATACATACACAAGGTTTTTGTCAGCTCTGTAGAGTCAGTGAGTGACGTGTACTGCCCACAAAAATGTCTTGTTTTGACAAATAAAAATGCAAGTGGCTGTAAATATTGGCCACTCTGTAGTAAGAAAATAGTATTTACAGCCTACTCCTAGGTCTCTGTAGACATGGCTTCATTCAGACTGAAGGTACCCAATCTTCATCTATCAAGTGTGTTAGGGCTTTGTCTTGAAAGTTTTTCTCACTTTTTCTCACTTTGAGTATATTGTTAGGGATCCCCTGGTGGAAAGAGGAGCCTGCTTCTGCAAGTTGTCCTCTGACCTCCGTGTGTGACACAGAGAGAGTACAGGCATAAGAGAGGAGAAAAATTACTTTCATCTCTTAAAGAAAATAAATAAAGATTTATTGGCCAGGCAGTGGTGGTGCACACCTTTAATCCCAAGCACAAGGAAGGCAGAGGCAGGCTGATTTCTGTGAGTTCCAGGCCAGCCTGGTCTACCCAGCGAGTTCCAGGACAGCCAGTGCCACACAGATGTGAGACCCTGTCTTGAAAAACAACAACAACAACAACAAAAAGATTTATTATTTGTTCATATGTATGTCTTAGTACTTCAAAAAGTTAATCAGGTCTGGAGTTACAGGAGCTTGGTGAATATCCTACCCACCATAGTGCTGGGAACTGAACTCTGGTCCTCTCTGAAAGAGCAGAAAGTGCTATTAACCTTCGAGTCATCTTTTTAGATTCCATTTTTCTTCTTTATCAGATACTTTGTATTTAATATATGCTAAAAAAATTCAGTAGCTGAGAGTCTATCTTTAAATGTGATTTCAACATTAAGTTCTGTAGCAGTATGGTGCCTGTACTTGATGTCTTCTTGTGTTAATTAGGGTGCTGTAACATTTAAAGACATTATCTGAGACAGGTCTTATAGCATAGCCCAGCTGCAGTATTGATCCTGATCCTGCTGCCTCTGTCTCCAAAGTATGGGTGTTGCAGGAGTGTAACCCAGCCTCACATTGGTATTTATCAGGGAGCATAACTGTCTCACAAACCTTCATTACCAAAATGTCCTTTTGAAGTTCTTCTGGCATAGACGTTTAAGAGGTGGCTTAGATGTAGACTTAATTTTCAATTCCTGTTTTAGAAATACTATTCCAGTTGTAGGTATTTAAATTTGTACAATGGCTTATTCACATACCACTGGGTAGATAGCACTTATTGAAGCACTTACTATCCAGATAAAGGAACATTGGAAGTGCCGGCAATATCCCAGTTGCTCATACTAATGTTTCTAACCTATAAAATAATTAAAATGTAGCCAACTGTGAGTGACACAGAATTTGATGTGCATTTTAGTAACATTTTATAGTTTTTCTTGGTTAGAGTAAAATAATGCTCGTGGAGATGAATCGGGAAAATCTGAGTCGGTGTGAAGAAAATACTATTGCTGGGAACTGAGTTATTGGGTCTGTTTCTGGCTGTCTTTCTGTCTTAAGCTTGTATATTTGAATTTGACAGATCATTTAGAGGTCTCAATATTTCATGATCTTGGGGTGAGCAAAGTTGTAAGCTTAGACTAAAAGGGTGATGCCTGGAAGACACAAACCCATCTGACCCCATTTGGGAAAAGAGAGAGTGAGAAAAGTACTTGGTACCACATCATTCCTTCATTCACAATTTATACTTTTTCTTGGTGTGTATTTTTAGTAAAGTATGTTCTTGACAATATCTTGCAGAATATCAGCAAGATGGGAGTATGCAAGGTTTTGTTGTTGCCACTCATTTTTCCCTAATGGTTTTCCTGAACATGGATCAGAAACAGCTGTAAGCAAAAGTCCTGTATTAGTGTTTCCTTTGGGTAGCTTTGTCTCTATAACCTGGGCACGGACTAAGCAGGGAACATAAGTTGATTTTTTTACTCTTACTGGGTGATGAAGTAAGGGTGAAATGGGGAATGAAGAGCAGCAGGGCCACTCTTTGCAGACAGACTCTGCAACATCATTGCCTTCTAAGAAGGGTGGTGGTGATACTTGTCCTATTCTTTTCACCTCTTTAAGAGCTTTGTAAATTCACAGTTTGAGCCCAGATTGCTACAAGCACAGAAACTACTTGATTGACAGTTGCCCAGGTCCTGGGAAGCTATTCCCCTCTCCAGCTTAGTCAAATTCAGACCTTTCTCTAGAGTTTGCATGTCCGAGCACTGGTTAGAGGGCCCCCTCTAGTGACTGAAATAGTCAGGGACATAAGTCTCTGTCAGTCCTGGGAAGATTTAGAATTAAGCTACCTGGATGTAAAGTTGTTTTTAATTTTCATATTTGAAGGGAATTGTTTTCCATTTTTAAAGTGTTGCTGATGTTAAGAATAGGTCCAAGATAGAGAGTATCCAATTAATGAAGGGTCAACATTGCTGTTTTTGCCTTTTTAGAAATTAGTGCTTTTAAACATCATGGAATGAGACAGTATTCTTTGTTTTGTTTTAGTTACCGTTGTTTCTGAGTTAGTGAAACTTAAAAAAAAATGTTTCTTTTTTGCTCATTTTTGAAAGTAGCAGTTTTATTGGAAAATAGCTTTAAAACAATGTTCATGTGGGAAGTGTTAGGTTTTCGCTGTTATAGTAACATCATACATCCTTGTGTGGATGTCTTTTATAGCCAACAGTATGTTTTAATAGCCTCCATTGTTTTTCAGCTAAGGAAATGAGGAAATTCTAAATTGCTGGCTCTTTGCCACCTCTCCTAAACACACACCACTCCAGCATGCAGGCCTTCAGCTAAGAGCCTTTGAAGGGTTCTCATTTGACCCACAGGCTTTGTAGCTTGAACAAGGAAAGTAGTGTTGTGAGAGCCTCAGCCATGCTGAATGCTCTGCTGAAAATATTTTACGTGCATGAGTGCAGACTCCTTCATCTTTTAGCGGAAATCTCTCGTGTAATGAGATGCAAGGCGGATTATAATCCTAATTGGTATTGTTCATTTTCCCAGCTGCTTTTGGATGCTTTTAACTGCCCACAACCATGCAGTCTTCAACTAACAGGATAAACAAAAGTGGTGTGAAATCTATTGTTTTGTGTCATCTTACATTGCAGATATAGTTTGTGGAACACTACTATTTATTCATAAATTGTTGTCAACAGAATCATCACTGCAATTTTAGGGAAATTTATTAATAGTCTTCAAGGGCAGCAGGAGTTATGGGTCCTTGAGGAAATAACTTCTGGGTCACATTATCACACGAGCAGTGCAATCAGAGGAAATGTCCCAGGATTTAAGAGAACAACAAGGATTTCACTTTTTTTTTTTTTTTTTTTTTTGGTGGAGCAGTGCTCTGGGTGTCTGTCTAGAAGCTGGCACAGTTTGTTCAGTGACTTGACTCAGTGGGATATGTGTATAACTAAGTTCTGACATGGGTCTGTTTATTGGTGTCTTAAGCAAAGTACTTGAAGGAGTGAATGGTTTAAAGGTCTGAGTAGCAAGTTTGAACCTTCCTTATTTAGAAAACAACTTTTTTTTTTGGCGGGGGGCTGGAGGTGGTTTGAGACAAGATTTCTCTGTGTTGCCCTAGATGTTCTGGAACTCAATCTGTAGACCAGGCTGTCCTCGAACTCAGAGATCCACCTGTCAGAAAACAACTTTTGATGACTTTTAAAAAACCACATTGGGGGTGGGATGGCTATGCCTCCTCTTGTCCCTTGCTCTCTGTTGTGGCAGAAGGTAGAACTGACCCCTGGGTCATGAGAGCTGAGAGCAGGCCCTGCACTTTGACTGGACAACACAGTAGAACTGACCCTGTTGATGGAGGTGGGGAGACTGAACAGGTGAGCAGGCCCTGAGGACAGGAGAGCTGGAGAACCAGCCCTGCCCCTTGCTGTTTACTATGCAGAGTAGGCTAGCCAAAGAGGTGCTGGAGAGCTCACCCTGGCGTTGTGGATGAGGGAGAACTGGTGGGCTGACCAAGCCAGCAACCACCCAGACCCACAACCAAAGTTATGAGTTGGCCCGTCCCATTATCCGCCCCATCTGTGATCTGCTGGAGCACAGGAAGGGGGCCAGCCCTGCAGACCCAAAGCTGCAGGATCTCCACAACACAGAGCAACAACAGGGTATCCAAGTGGAGCCTCAGTGAGAGCCCAGTATCTATGGTGTAGCAAAAACCACAGGCCTCAAGCAGAACAATGACTCTTAGCAATGAACACTTGCAAGTAACATATACCAAAGGGCACATACTGTGTGAACTACTGTGTCACACTATGGCTTTATTTTTCTTTTATCTCTTTTGAATTTTAGTTTGTTTTATCTTGAGGGTGGGTGGCAAGGGTAGAGGGTAGATGGGAAGGGGCAGGGACATGAGTGGGATAGAGATGTGAAGTCCACAAAGAATCAATTAAAAAAAAGTTAAATTGGGGGGGACACACATAGCAAAAGAGGCATGTGAATAGTAGCTGTTCACGTCTGATTTTATTCATTAATCCTACGTTTTGATTTTGAGTGGAAGGTTTGAATTGCCATGTTCATCTGTTACAACACTCATTTGATAATAATTGGAGTTACAAATATCAAATGAGCACTGCACTATGTCACATTTTTATGACTTTACTTTCTTAGGATCCCATACACATGACAAACTTTTCAAAAAAAATAATAATCAAACATTTGCTTTCTCGTGTCTTACTCTTTGAAAGCATTTTTTGCTATAAGATGGTTGTTCTGTTCTGTAGTTAGACCTAGCATTTCTGAGTACTTCCCATAAGTCACACTCCAAGCTCAGCACCATTTGCTCTGCTGTCCTTTGAGGTACATAACCTCTTCTAAAGTTGAGCAAACTGAGGTTAAGACAAACAGTTTTGCCAAAGATCACAAAATGGGATGAGAGTCAGGTCTTTCTGACTTCCATATTCTTGTCAACAAACTGGAAGTCTGAAGGAAAATCTAAATCAGTTTCCCAAGAAAATAATTTTGTAGCCAGTAAAGGTGTGGGGTTTACAATAACTGTCTAGTAACAGCATTTGTTGGATAGAGAAAAACAGGGATTTATAAGATGTTGGTAATAGTTTTAAACAGTTTGTAGAATATTATCTTCTTATCACTTCTTTTTTTTAATGTCATATAGGTCAGAGTCCCCTATAATTTAATTTAAGAGAATAGATGTCCTGTAAACACAAAACAGAATTCTTGTAAAGCACCAATGGTGAGAAAAACCAACTTCTTATTTCCATGATAGACTCCAGCATGTCCATTGAGATTGGATCCAAAGCCATTTCTCCTGGACTCATACTAGGGCTGATGGAATCTCTCATCTGTATTCTTGAAAGCTAAAATCCTAGGATAGCTTACACCTGTAGTGTGGTGTCCTTGGGGTGGCCTGTGCACAGAGCTGCCTTCCACCTCCACCTCATAGAGGCAGCTCATTAGGACATAATGCTAGAATCATGATTACGTTTTCATGTGTTGCTCAGTTTTGATGCTAATCTTTGTGTATCTATGTGTGTGTGTGTGTGTGCACACGCACACATGTGCATTTTTTCTCTACAGCACCAATGTGGTTATGAATTATTCAGAGATTGAGTCTAAAGTTCGAGAAGCAACAAATGATGATCCTTGGGGACCTTCTGGGCAGCTCATGGGAGAGATTGCCAAGTAAGTGGTAATTTGACTCAACAGTGCAGGGAGAATCAAAGTGTCTTTACACAGAAAGTGAAGTTTGCTTTCAGTTTTAAACTGTTTAACTGCAACCATACATTCTGCATAATCTGTTTTGATCATAGTATGGAGAGTTTTATGTAGATTCCATTCCCATTAAAAATTAGCTTTTAAAAATGTGTCAGTCAAGTTTAGAGGCTCACTATAGTTTTCATGCAAATTTTGAAGAACACATATAATATTGGAAGTAAAAGTTACAAAAGTTTTTCTTGGTGATAATGTGGGGCACTGAGGCTGTGAATGGAAAGCTTGCAGAATGGCACAGTAATTCCTGGCCTTCAAGATGTGCTGGGTGCTGCACAGAATAAGAGGAGGCGTATTTTAGGAGGAATGTCATTAAAATTTGATTTAGGCTTATTTTTTAAGCTATTTGGGCAGTCTGGAGGACCTAGAGCAAGCCTGCCATCTACTGTCAAAGTTAACCTACTACAAATACTTACGGAAGGTCCTTTCTTTCAGGGCCACCTTTATGTATGAACAATTCCCAGAGCTCATGAACATGCTTTGGTCCCGAATGCTAAAAGACAACAAAAAGAATTGGAGAAGAGTTTATAAGGTATGATGGGAGCCCCAAGAGTGAGTATTGACAGCGTAGAAGTGGCTGCAGTGCACTAAATCCTATACTTTTTCTGGGACACACAAGAAGTGGCTGTGTCTGCTTTCTGTTTCTGTCATAAGCAGCTCTTCATATAGCAGAGGGCTTTTCGGACTTGTATTCTTTTAAATATTGAAGATTTTTATTATTTCTTCATTTTTTCTCTTCTAAATTTTTTGATGTTTCTGAGTATTGACTCTAGTCATATGCATGTTCACTATATGAGCATTTGAGATTGAAAACCAGTCTCATGTTTATCACTTCTGCATAAACTTTGTTCAATTTATAATTGTATTGTAATAGTATTCAGTACAACAAAGTCTACAAACTGAGACTGTGGAATATGTCGACTTCCTGACATTTTCATCTATGAATGTACTTTTTGTCAGGTTCACTTCATTTAGATTTGATTCTGTATTTCTAAAGCAAGGTGATGGTCTTTCTCTTTCATCATGTTTTCCTGTTCCTCAAAATTTATTTCCAAAGTATGCTGTGTTCCAAATAGGATTTATACTAACAAGCTGCATGCCAATGCAGTACTCACATTTGAAGTTTGAGATATTTTGACTCTCAGGATTAAAAACCTGTTTTAGCTGGAGGTTTTTGTTGTTGTTGAGTGTGTGTGAGTGGTTTGAGTGTGTGTGGAGGCCAGAGCTTTGCCTCATGTGTCTTCCTCAGGCATCCCACATTATCTTCTGAGCAGGGTCTCACTGGACTCAGCTTTCTAACTCAGCTAGCATAGCCAGTTTGCCATGGGACCCCATCTCCTGAGCACTAGGATTACAGGTGGCAGGCAGGTCTGCCCAGCTTTTTATGTGGGTGATGGGGACCTGAGCTTCTGTTTCCATGTTTGCATGGTGAGTACTTTGTTCACTAAGCTTTCTCTTCAGCCACGCTCCTCATTCTATGAATTTGGGGTTGGGGGGATGACAAGGTCTCTCTGTAGTCCTGGCTGGCCTTGAACTCATAGATATCTGTCTGCCTCTGCCTTCTGCCTTCCAAGTACTAGGATTAAAGGTGTGTGCTGTCAAGTTCAACAAATTCTGTTTTGCTTTTATGATGTTTGTTTGCTAAAATATTCTCTGGGATTTCTATAAATTGTATAAATTTTTCTGAAATGAAGACTTTTAAATATTGTACTACTTTTTCAAAAAAAAAAAAAGGCTAAGAAATCTGAGTATGGTAACACAGGGCTATAATCTCTGCACTTAGGAGGCTGAGGCAAGAGGACTACTGTGAGCTAGAGGCCATCTAGGGTTTTCTGGTAAGACCCTGTCTCAAAACCAACCCCCAAAACTCAGTTACTAGTAAAATCCCTGTTTGTACTCTTGGTTTCACCACCCTGCAGAGACCCTCAGACATGGAATCATTGTGAAATGAAGTTTCCTATGAGAAAACAGGAGAGTAGTCCCTACTGTGTTCACAAAACTGTACAAGAGCCAGCACTGCCTAATTCAGCACCCAGCTATCACAGCACCAGAAGCCACAGGCCCTTAGCATCCTTGAAGTTGACATTTTAGCAAAGTTTTCTGAAATGCTCAGTTTTTCTTAGCTTTTTTTTTTTTTTCTACATTTGAAACCTGATTAGCATCCAAATGAGATTTTATCTGAGGAATCAATGGTGCAAGGTCCTGTAGAGACAGACCCATCTTCTCAAGTTCCTAGTATTTCTGCTCTGTAATGCCCACAGTGAAAGCTGGGTCGACCCCCCCAAATCCCCTGATTTGTTTGAATCATACCCTTAATGTTGAATGTCAGAATTACTGGGTGTGTTTGTTTTTTTAAATCTTGATTTAAAGTGGCCATTGACTAGATAGTTTGTTATTATTTACTATACTAGATATCAGAGGAATTTCAGGTCGAAGTTCAAACTGTATGTTTTGTTCCAACAGAAAGAGAAGGACACACTCCTCACCACTACCATGAAGTTTTTCTATCTAGTAATGTTGGAGTTTTGTGTTTAGCTGTGTACCAGATCTCTTCCAGAGCTTATGCCATTGAGTCATTTGGTGCTTTATATTTCCACAGTCGTTGCTGCTCCTGGCTTACCTCATAAGAAATGGATCGGAGAGAGTTGTTACAAGTGCCAGAGAGCACATTTATGATTTGCGATCCCTGGAAAATTACCACTTTGTAGGTGAGCAATAGAAAACCCTCATAAGCAAATTAAAACAGTAGTTGGAGTTGTCAGTCACCTGAACCAGCTTGGAAGCTTCTCTGCTCTAATTAGCATGTGACTCTTGCTGGTTGTGTGACGAGTGCAGAATCCAAGGCGTGGGGCCCTAGAGTATTAATTAGTGAAGACAGGAGCTTGCAGAAAGGACTGGCTAATAACAACAGAACCAACACAACATGAGTGTTGGGGTTTATATTAAAATATGCACTGGAGACTGGTCCCCTGTGGTGTCCATAAAGGAATAGCTTTAATCATGTGGGAAGAGAAGGTTAGAGCTCCAAAACACACACATCTGTTTGAAGCCGGGCCCCCTCCCACCAGATAGCATTTACTGTGTGTGCCTCGACAGCCAAGCCAGAGTGTGTTCTGAATGTGAAAGCGGCAGAGGGCAGTGAGCATTTCATTTTGTAGCCTGCTTTACTTGTAATGACTGTAAAATGTCAGGGTTTAGCTATACTGAGTCCTAGTTAGTGTTCCCAAACTTGGGGAAATCAAGATACTTGGGGTGCTTTTGGGCCATCAGAATGTTAAAAATGAGTGGTTCCTTTTTTATTTGTTAAAATGTGATAGAAAACACTTTCAGCTCTATGCATTCTGTATTCACCATTTGTAACCTTTTCAGTAGATCATGGATTAATCTTGTCTAGTTCTGTTGTCTAGAGTCATCAAGTCAAGTTAGAATCTAATACCATAATCTGCCTCCTTAAAAAATTGGAAGCTGTTTTCATTTCTATTTTCTGAAACCGTTTGGTACACACTAAGAGAGTTCTTACAGTTTGCTTTTTCCTTTACTGTCCTCAAGATGAGCACGGCAAGGATCAAGGTATAAACATTCGACAGAAAGTAAAGGAACTGGTTGAATTTGCACAGGATGATGACAGGCTTCGAGAAGAGCGAAAGAAAGCAAAGAAGAACAAAGACAAGTATGTTGGGGTCTCCTCAGACAGCGTTGGCGGATTCAGATACAGTGAGTATCAGGGCCAGGCCACAGTCACCAGGGCTGCTGCTTACTTAGCCTTGGGTGTATTTTAAAAGTCATTGAAATACAAAAACAAAAACAAAAACAAAACAAAAAAATGTTTTTTTTTTCCAGGAATACACAGAATTGTAAGATATATGTAATATTTTGACTCCTGTTTGTTCGGATCTTTGGAATCTTTCTCTGTTTTTATTGTGGATCCAAAGAATAGGGTTTAGTGACCATGGCTAGTTAGATAAGTGCAAACATTTTGAGTTAACCAGAGAACAAAGAGACACACACCCTCCTCTTAGGATTAGCATTCTTACAGAAGGGAAGCTCCTCTAACAGTTTCCAGCATGCCAGTTTAATCATGAGATTGGTCTTTCTAGTTCAAAACCAGTTTAGCTATGGTTCCAAACATTTATGTTTCTGTAAGTCCAGGAAGCCTCAGTTCTCTTCCCTTAATTACACAATGTATAACCCAGGAAAAGATGGCGGACTATATTGTCACCTCTTCTTGTATGTCTGCTGTTGCTTTCTTTGTTGTTCATAACACAGTGGAGAGGAATTGGAAGCCAGGTGTGATAGTGCACACCTGTAACCTTAGCACTTGTGAGGCCAAAGCAGGACAGTGAGTTTGAGAGTAGTCCTGGCCAGTTTGAGACTAGTCAAGACCCAGTTTCTGTCTGTCCACCTCTCCCTCTCAGAAGGCAGCTTGAACATTTGTTTCTAATGTTTATTCTTCATGTAAAAATAGTACATTGGGTGCTTGAAACATAGACGTTCTTTTGGGTAGCATGTGTCTTAGGCCTGTCCTGTCTTCTGTGAGCTGTGACAGTGCCTGGCCAGTGTGTGAACGTGCAGGCCAGTGCTGTATGTACCCTTAGCATTTGCTCAATGAGGCTCTCCAGCTCCTGCACCTCTGTCTGACTTTGCTTACATTTGGATCTGTTGAGGTTGTGGATATGGGTAAAAAGAAACTTCTTGTTGCCAGGCATAGTGATGTACACTAGAGGCAGGCAGATCTCTGAGTTTGAAGCCAGCCTGGTTGACATGGAGTTCCATGCCAGCCAGGGACATAGTGGTGAACCTTGTCTCAAAAATAATAAAATGTATCATTTTGTGATTTCCTATAAAATATTTTCACTCTTCTGTTCCTTTGCTTGCCTGCTTTCAGAGAAAAAAACAATACTGCATTTAGTTATTATTAAAAGTTGTTTCTAACAGCAAAAATAGTCTTACCTCATATATCACACAAAGCCAGCGCATGAATCGATGGAATGTATGTCTCTTCTAGTAAGCACTGAAGTCTTGGAGTCATTATCTTCTCTGAAATAATGAAAAGGCTCTGGATTTGTCCAGGTAGTCCTTTTGTTCCTTGGCTTTTTCTGTATCGCTGAATTGCCATTTTCAGCTTACTTCCTCCTTCTATGTGTTTGCGTCCCATTTTGTTACCAGCACAGTGTGTAATTGTAGCTGATGAATTTAGAAAGTTGAGTGAGTTTGCAGACAGGGTCACAGTGGGCTAGCCTGTGTTTGCATTAACAGTCTTTGTTTCTTATTAATGGTTTTTGGATTTCTCAACAGCTTTAACTGTTTTGTGCGGTTTTACTTATGACATCAGGTGATGACCTTCATCCATTCATTCTGCAGCATATGGATTTAAACACAGGCTTCATGAGATCTGAACCTTCTCTCAGAACTGTGTTCCCAGCTCTTTTTACATGTATTTTAAAATCTTTAAACTCTTGGTGAAATCTAGCCTTGAGGTTCTAACAGGCAGTTCAGCAGCGTATGTTTAAGAACTTTTCCAAATAGCACCTATACCCTCACAGCATGTAAAAACAAGGGTTCTGAGTAGAAGTTCCCTTTTGCTGTCCTGTTTTCCATTGCCCTTTCTTATGCTTCCTAACCTGCCTCTGTTCATACCATTTCTGTTCTTCAAACCTCATATGATATCTCTCTATCCCAGTTTTGCTTTTTTCTATTTGTGTCCGTAATTCCCATCTCTTCATTGAGCTCCAGACAAGCACCAGTGCAGATCATGGTATCGCTGTGGTCCTTTACTCACTCCAGAGGTTCTCCATGTGTGTCTCCAGCCACTCTGATGGGTCCTCATTAGCTCAGAGCTGCTGGACATGCTTGTAGTTCTAAAGTGTGTAGGTTTGAAAAGTTAGAATTCTTTTTATGGAAATTACAGATTTCTTTCCCAGGCCTTAAAATCCATTCGGTTATTGTGTTTCTAGGATCTATTGTGTTTCAACTAATTGGGTCACAGAAGTCAAACTCAAGGTTGTCCTTTAAGGGAAATAAGTGTTTTTAGAGTAGATTGGTTGGTTGCCCAGTTAAGATTTCCTTTCTTCTGTCTGTCTGTCTTTCCTCTTTCATCTGTTTTTGAGAGGATATCTCGCTGTGTTGTAGTTCACTGGATGGCCTTGAACACTTGGTCTCATGATCACTCAGCTTTTAATCTGTAGCAGTCTGGAGTACAGCTTCTTGCCTCCATGTCTCGATAGTTTGCTTTGCATATGTGTGCTCACTCTTCCAGCCTTGTTCTCTTCTCCCTGTCCCTTCAAGTCTCAGCACCCTCCCCACCCCCTTCCTTGCCTTTCTTAGTTGTTTGTTGGAAGCAAGTTCTGTTGTGCTGTGGCCTGAGTCATCCTAGAACTTGCACTCCCTTTGCTCCGTCTCCTGAATATCGGGATTACAGACTTGTGCTATAACACCTAGCTTTACTTTCTATTCTTTTAAGATATTGTTGTTAGCTTCATAAAATTAAGCACCATTGAGATGAGAATAAAATGTGATTCGTTTAATGACTTGAAAACTAGAACGCTTTTCCTTCATCTTGTGTTCATGGAATGTGTATTTTGTGTTTCCGCTCCTTCTCTACAGTAGGGTTCAGGGTGTCATCAAGTTTGTGACATTCTCATGAAGAAAAGCTTTGAATCTGCGTTCCTGACAAGATGATTGGCATGAGCTGCACCATGCAGTGTGCATGTGGCTCTGTGGGAGATTTCTGTTTTCTCTTAAAAGTAATGTTTTATGAGAAAGTCTTCAGAAGGAAGGACTGTGGCTCCCTCCAAGTTTAATATCCTTAGTTGTTTCTTTCTTTCTTGTTTACACAGATGAAAGATATGATCCTGAGCCCAAGTCCAAGTGGGATGAAGAGTGGGATAAAAACAAGAGTGCTTTTCCATTCAGTGACAAGTTAGGGGAGCTGAGCGATAAGATCGGAAGCACAATCGACGACACCATCAGCAAGTTTCGGAGGAAAGACCGGGAGGACTCTCCGGAAAGGTGCAGGTGTGCCACTTCTCTGCTGCTGCCTTGAGGGGTGTCGGCTTTCTGCAGCTGTTTGGTTTGGGTTTGTCTGGTTTTGAGATATTGATGTTATCTGAAGTTTAGCTTTTTGTTTTTTAGCAGACTTTGTTAGAGGAGTCTTAAGGACACAGGAAACTTGCTTATAAAGTACAGAAGGCTGTTACATAACCTTTGTCCTTCCCCCAAGTTTCAAGATTGTGTTAATTTGGTAACATTTGTTAACTGATAAGCCAGTATTGATGTGCAGTTTGGCACATGTGGGATATTCTCCAGTAATGTCTTACAGAGTGATGTCAACTCCCTGGAAATGCCCTGTGCAAAACAAATGGGGAATCATTCATAAAGCTGCTAGTCAGCCCCACACCAAAACCATCTCTCATGACACTGGGTCAGATAGAAGTGCTCTTAGTGTTAACACTTCTTCCACCCTGTCCACACTTGCCTGTTTCTATAGTGATTCATCTGTCTTCTGCATTTTTCTTCAGGTATCTTAGTCTTGTCCTGAAGTTTTTTATCTCTGATAAAATTTTTATTCACCATTTTAAATTTGGGACATCAGATGATTCCATTGTCTAAAATAATGTAGGGGAAATGATGATGCCTACGCACTAAGTTTTAGAGAAAGTTAAGAGCTGAAATTTAACTACCTGAGACATTGCATTACCATCCCATGCCCATATGACCAGAAGAGTCCTGTGCAGTTGGCATCTAGAATTGTAGTACAGGCCTGTATTTATACACATTATTTTCTGATGTAGGTGATTATGTTGAACTTATATCAAACAAGAGAAGTAAAACAAGAGGTCCATTCAGATTGTGTGGACCTGTGTAAAATTAGTTTTTTGGGTTTTTTGTTTTTTGTTTTTTTTTTAAACTAAATAGCATCTTTTTCCTACCCATAGATTCATAATAGTTTGGTTTTAGGGTATCATAGAAATGAAATTCAAATAAAAAACATAATCTGATTTTTAAAATAGGCTTTTAAACACCCATTTTTAGTGTATTTTCAGTGCCATTCCAGAGTCATTAAATCTCTAGAATGCCCTTTTCAAGAGTTATAGGAACATGGTCTTTGAAGGGACAGAGTTTATGTCAGTAATGGGAGCCTGTCTGCCTGCATGTTTTAGTTTTGAACACTGAACTTTGGGAAACAGTGTTTGAGTACTCTCCTGGCTTCCCTAAATGTTTTAGACACAGATTCGTATGGCCTGTGTGTAAAAGGTTTTGCTCTCACTTGAAAAACGTAGCAGCTGAGTGTTTCATTGCTATTTCTGGAGTTGAGTAAGGTAGGATCTTAGTGATAGAGTGGTGTGTAGTCCCACACTATATTTCTTTCCTCCTTCTGCCCTCCCATCCTTGGGGATGCTTCTCTGCCTTGGTCTCTGCTCTTTATTTTTTTTTTAATTAATTTATTTATTTATTTTGCCTCCCATGTTTGCCGGAGTGGTTTTGGCCAGGGTGGTGCTATCATTGGTTGTTCTTCCTTACATTCCCACTGAGGCAGGGTGGGCTGAGTTCCTTTGATCCACCGTATTCAGGTTTAAAGGTCTAAACTATATTCAAATACCAGTTAGACACGTGTGCATGTTGCAGTTCAGAGTATTGATGAGAAAACAGTATATTTTAGACAGAGTTGTATGTGACCAGAGTCTTGTCTGTTAATTCATTATTGGAGTCAGGAGTTCTTGAATGTTCAAAGTATTATCTTGCATTGAAATACAATTAGATGTCAAACATCAGTTTTACTTACAAGGTTATTGATACAATCGTGAGGTCATTTTGTTGTTGTTTGCTTTATTTGTAATTATCAGAACTTGTATGTTCCTTAGAATCCCTCTGTTTAAAAGGATATTTAACTCTTGTGCTTTGTGTGGGAAACCATTCTTTCCCTCCCCCCACCCCCATGGGAGTGCACAGAGTACAGGTCAGAAGACCACTTGTAGAGTTGATTCTCTTGCTCTCCCTTTGTTCGGGGCTTTATCTCCAGCCTTCTTGTCAGCCCATGTGCTGTATTTAAGTTGAGATTGCTTTACATTACAGTTACATTTCATCAGTATAGTCCTAGTTTGAGGGAGAAATCCAAGCATTTTGCTCCAGGATACTTATAAACTAAACTGCCCTCTCTACAATTATGTAATATAGGTAATGGAACATATTTCATGTTCTCATGGTGCTCGCTCTCTTCCTTCCTCCTGCTTGCAGCCAAACAGAAACCCAATGGCTTGATATTCTAGTAGTCTCTTCATTCCCAACATACGAAAATCCTGGTTTCCTGCTTTCTAGGGGGTTTGCTTTTGTGGGGGTTTTGATTGGTTGACTTGCAGTGTTAACATGAGTAAAATACTTGTTTGGAAATATTTTAAATACAGCTAAGTTTCTAACAGTTGACAGTTAGGTAATGTGTGATGTGACAGAGTAGCAAAATGAAGCTCAGTTACAAAAAAGATTGCTTCATATTTGTATTGGTTTTCAGGTGATGGTTGACAAGGCATAGAGTTTTAAGCTGACCATTGAAATTTCACTGTTTCCTTCTCTCTGAAGCAATCTTTGGTCGCTCAGGCTGGCCTTAAGCTCATTGTAGAGCCATGACCTTAGGCTCCTGCCATTCCATCCAGGTGTTAGGGTTACCAGGGTGCACCCCATGCCTCACCTTAGTTACTCTTTGTTACATTTCCTGCATGAAAATCACTAACAGAGTTCTTAAGATGGACCTGTAAAAGCTTGGTATGGCATCACAGCCTCTGACCTCTCGGGATGTGGAAGCAGGAGGATAAGGAGTCATCTTTGGCTAGATAGTGAGCTAGAGATCATTTAAGACTATATGGCATTCTTGTCTTTTAAGAAAGTTGGTAATAATGTTTAAGAAAAAGAGAAGAAATGAAATTATAGACATTGTACAGTATATTTTGAGATTGTGAATATTCCTGTGATACCGAGTTCCAACAGCTGGTTCTGACATCATGCTGCTATTTTATCTAATGGTTAAGTTTTAAATCTGTAACAAACACTAAGGTAGTTCAGTCATTCTTTTGCTCAGGCAAAAATACAGGGATGTTTTAAGACTTAACTAGGAAATTGTGCACGTTCCCTCTTCCCCTCCCTAATACATACACATCATTATTCAGCAGCCTAAATAACTTTGTGTTGATCCTGTCAAACAGTCGAAGTGTGGAACTTTGGAATTAGTGCATTTGAAATTCTTCACTCTAATCACTAAGGACTCCTTACAATATTCCCAAGTCTTATTATGTTGTTTCATTTTTAATATCTTTTAGTGACAGTGATGAAGAAAAGAAAGCAAGAAGAGGCAGATCTCCCAAAGGTGAATTCAAAGATGAAGAGGAAACGGTGACAACGAAGCATATCCATATCACACAGGCCACAGAGACCACCACAACCAGGCACAAGCGCACAGCAAACCCGTCCAAAACCATTGATCTTGGAGCAGCAGCACATTACACAGGGGACAAAGCCAGCCCGGATCAGAATGCTCCAACCCACACGCCTCAGTCTTCAGCGAAGGTGCAGGTAACATGGGTCTACACAGCATGTTTGCCTCATTCTCATAAACTGCTCTCAGAGTTCCTGCCTTAGCTGGGGCCTTTTAATCAGTTGTGTCAATTATAGATCACCTGGCATGCCCTATTCAGTCATTAATAACAAGAGGTTTCCTTGGGGTAAGAAACCTGTCCCAGTGCTGAATGACTTTTTCTGTGAGGTAGAAATAACACTGTCATCCACACAGGGAGGTTGTGGATCTCAGTGTAGCTATCCTATCTGTGCCCATTTCATTACACCAGCATCACCAGTCTCCACCACATTCACTAGGGAAAGAGCATGGGCATATTTGAAAATTTGGAGAAATGATAAAAGAGCAGGCTGGTGCTATAATATGGTTGGTATGAAATTTTCCAGATTGAAATGTAACAGAAGAAAAGTGAGTTAAAATTCAGATGTTAGAACTTTGTTTGGTCATGCATACCTGTAATTTCAGCACTTGGGAAGCTAAGGTGGTGGGATTGAGTTTAAGACCACCCTGGGCTACATAGCAAGATGATGCTGTAGAGAGATGTGCACTGCTTTTGCAGGCCCCCTTCTGAACTCCATGTCACCTGCACTTGTATATGCATTGATATACACACATACATATTTCCTTAATAAAATTTTATTAGACTCGGGGGAAAGCCTGTTTAGGGGAAAAGAGACATGTGTTAGGACTTCACAGTTCTTATGTTTGCTCTTCCTCTAAAAGGATTCAAGGCCTGTTACTTTTAGAAATCTAAATCTAGCCTTGTTTAGATAATTACAGAATTTCTGTCAAGATTGGGGATTGGCACTGGAGTTCTTTGTAAGCTCACTCTCTGTTCCCACTGTTTCAGCCATCAGTGCCGAACAGCAAGTCATCAGGGGACCTCGTTGACCTGTTTGATGGCAATAGCCAGTCAACAGGTAAGCTGCACATTGGCGCCTTCTTTCCATCAACTGCCATTTCTGCTATTTTCTTTTCAATGCTATATGAAGGAAGTAATAAAAAAAATTCTAGCCAGCTGTTGTGTTTCACACCTTTAATCCCAGCACTTGGGAGGCAGAGGCAGGCAGATCTCTGAGAGTTCAAGGCCAGTCTGGTCTACACAGTGGGACCCAAGACTGCCAGGGCTATGTAGAGCGATCCTGTCTCTAAAGAAACAATTAGCCAGGTCTGATTTTACAGGCCTGTAATCGCTGGTACTCAGGAGGCTAAGGCAGGAAAAAATTACAATTTTAAGGCCAGCTTGGGCAACCTAAAGAGATCTTGTTTCCAAATAAAATTTAGAAAGGGATTTGGGGATATAGCTCATTGGTAGAGCACTTGCCAAGCATTTGGATTACTCTGGACCATCTCTCCAGTCCTGCAAAAAAAATACTTCCAGATTTGCTAATATGACATTGATGAGCACTCAGTGCTGTTTGGAGAGAATTATGTAACTGCCTAATGGAGAAAATGATAATTTGGTAGCCTCTGCCCCTATTGTCTTTGGTGCCTATGGCCTTTGTGAGTCTGTCGTGGGGTTACTGTTCCTATTTTTATCTTATATGCATGCACTCATTTCTCAAAGCTTTCTTTGAAAAGTATCTCACTCAATTTTATATCTTTTTTCTGACCTTTAGGCTTTGAGGGGAAAAAAAACTTGTTTGTGGTAGTCACCAATATTAGTGAATGGCAAATATGTTCTCAGATCACTGTAACATGTCTTAACTTACAAGGCTTCCTCTCTGTTTGGCTTCCTCTCTATACTGCTTCCTCCTTCAGAGTTTAATATACTTATGAAATTTTCCACAAAGATTTTGGAGGCTTTGTAGTTTGCATTTTTAAGCTCTTAAGAATAATTTTGCAGATGTGAAAAATTAAATTAAAATTAACATTTTAAAAATTTTTACAAAAAGATGTGTTACTCTGTACATTTTTATGACTTTCCCTAAACCTTCATTGTGGTTGTCAACAGCAGATATGTTTAGTGTTCATTACCTTCTTGTTCATCTGTCAGTGAGCATTTGCTGACCCAGACACTGGTTGGGTGCTTAAAATGGAATTCTTTGGCTCTTGGAAAAGTCAAATGGAGGAAGTAATCATTAGTCAAAGGGCGGTAATGACTAATTACCTAGTTATAAACATGCTGAGTGCTTTGGAGGAAAGGGGGCATTATATGAATATGTATATTATCTCCCCATCAAGCATATTGTAAGAGGGCTATGGCCAGGGCAGAATGCACATGCCTATAATTACAGCTATTGGTAGACGGGGGAGGGGGGTTACCTGGCCTGAGGAGTTCCAGAGTAGCCTGGGCAACAGACAATAGAGCTGTCAGGAGAAGAGAGAGGAGGAGAAACATCACATGGAACAGCAGACCAAGCCTTTCTCATTGAGGAGACTGGATTTCTTCATTGTGATCACCAATATGTGCTATATTTTAAGTAACTCCTAATAAGTTGATTTCAAGTAAACTGATACCAGAGGATTGCACTTCATGATTATAGTCTTAATAAACTACTGTATTCCAAGCAAAAGCAACTCAGAATTAGAGCTTTTTGAAGATAGCTTTTCTAAGGCTGTTTAAAGTTCATTAAAATGAAGATCAGCAGGATTGGGGTGTGACTAGTGTCCAAAGAGCAGCTGTGTTCCAAATTGTGTGTAATAATTCTCAAAAGCAGAATTGTTTTTAAACTTGCTTGTTTGCTTTAAGCATAAGTTCATGATATAAATTACTTTTCACTGATAGATTAGTACATCTGATTAATGCAGAACCACCAGTTACTTTCTCTTCTTTCTTGCCTGCTGTCATAAAATAACTGGCCTAGGAATAAACTTGGAAGATAACCTGGTTTGACCCAGTTCTGAGATTCTTCAGTTCCTTAACCAGTCTGTTCTGTAACTGTCCTAAAATTACTGTAACTTAGTGAGGCTGCAGTGCCCTCAGTGGTTACTTAACAACTGATGTGCTATCTTTATTGTCTGCTTAAGATTTGAACTATACTGTGAACTGGTAGTTAGCATACAGCCATCTAATGTAGATATAGTGTCATGGAATATCAATTATTTTGGACTTCCCAGTATGAAATATTCAAAGGCTCCTTTTGGGCATCTTTGGAGCAGTCAAGGAAGAATTAACTAACTAGGAAGGTCAGATGTGTGGATGTGACTTTCCTCCTGTGTGATCCCAAGATGACTTTGAGCGGAAAGGAACCTTTGAGTGGTTTTTCTTCTCTGGTGTAAATGGTAGACTAATTGTATGAATACCAGTAAATATTAATATAGTAACTGAGGCAGGGTTTAAATGAAATCTGAAAGGTTTCTTACCCTTAAAATTTATCTTAATATTTTCTCAAAAGCAACTGAACATGGTTTGACATCAGAATTACTTTTTAATAATTCAATTTGAGATAGTATATTTAGCTATAGATCTTAAATGAAGTTCTGTCACAGAAGGAAGTTAGATTTAAATCTTAGCACTTGCACATGAAAGTGTGTAAGGATATGCCAGATGTACCATGTTTATCATAGGACTGCCATGCCAGGAATGTAGCCACAGACGGTGAGGTAAGCAGATGCACATCTGCACTACTTGTCAGACGAGTGTCTCCACCAGCCACACTCAGGTGCTCTGTCCTCTGTCCTTCTCCCTGCCTCTTTCCGAGTGCTCGAGCACGTGTGTGTGTGTGTGTGTGTGTGTGTGTGTGTGTGTGTGTGTGTGTGTGTGTGTAGAGAGAGAGAGATTACATCTTCATTGCTAGCATATTACAAAGAGTATCTGCTAAAATCATTGTAGACTATCTGACCAAATTTAAAACTGCCCATGCAAAACCTAGGCTATTAGCTTGTCCTTGAGAGATTGTTTTGATAACTGTCCTGTTGTGATCTTCCATTACAGTCTCCTAGGGTGACGTTTCCGTGCCTCCTCCTACATTACAGCTCATTTCTAAGAGAGCATTTGCCTCAGTCCATGCTAGAAAATAGGTATTATAATTAGAAACTTAGCCAACTAAAAACAGAATGCTAAAACCATTCCATTTCTATTTTAGTATGAGTTCACCCTATAAGATTTGTGTCTCTGTGATTAAGGAATTTAGCTCTTACTGTTCCATAAGATGTATTTCTGTTGAGAGTAGAAAGAAACATGTCACCAGTACAACTAGAAAAACAGTGGTAAGCCAGGTGGTGGAGGTGCACACCTTTAGTCCCAGCTCTTGGGAGGCAGAGGCAGGCAGATATCAGTGAATTCCAGGCCAGCCTGGTCTACAAAGCAAGTTCTACAACAGCCTAGACTTGTTTTTTTTTTGTTGGTTTGGTTTTGGTTTTTCGAGATAGGGTTTCTCTGTGTTTTGGGTGCTGTCCTATAACTAACTCTTGTAGACCAGGCTGGTCTCGAACTCACAGAGATCCGTCTGCCTCTGCCTCCCCAAGTCCTGGAATTAAAGAAAGGCTTGTGCCACCACCTCCCAGCTATACTCACTTTTTTTTTTTTAAGATTTTTATTTTGTATACAGTGTTCTATCTGCATGTATGCCAGAAGAGGGCACCAGATCTCATTGCAGATGGTTTTGAGCCATCATGTAGTTGCTGGGAATTTAACTCAGGATCTCTGGAAGAGTAGCCAGTGCTCTTAACCACTGAGCCATCTCTCCAGGCCCCTACACTCAGTTTTTAAATGTGGAAAGTTGAGTTTACTGTTGTTATTATTAGTGAATGTTCAGTGGTGATGATCACACTTTTTAAATATAGAAAACAACTGATTTCCAATTAATTAAAGGCAACTATGAAAATTTTTTTGAATATTCTTTGTAAAATGCTTTCAAGATGAGGCTTTGCCATGCAGCCCAAATGGGTCGCACACCTGATCCTTCTATGTCAGCCTCCCAGGTGCTCACCTTCTAGAAAGAAGGTATGAGCCACCTTCTATCTGTAGTGTTCTCGGTGTGTACTCAGTCAGATGGACTTTAGCACTTGTGTGGCAAAGCTTTGTGGCTTCTAGTTGAGGAAGCTTGTCTTCTGACCTTTCCTTCCACTTGTCTCCAGCAGCAGTTGTGTGATTTACACCGTTGTCTGTTAGTTATTTAACCTAAGGAGCTCTGGTTTCTATACTTCAGGCTTCTTAGCTTGAGGTTTCCCTAAACTCTTCTGTGTTCCAAACCAAGTACATTTATACCTTTCAGAATCTTTGTTTTATGAGGAGAGAATCACATTTCATTTTGAGTACTGGGTTTAAACACACTGTATTTTTTATAGGCTGGTTGTGACTTTGCCTACTGATGGTCTGGGCTCCTTGTATTTTTCTCTAGTGGATGTATTCATTCTTACTGATTTTTTAAAAGTTCTTTTTCTCATTAGTCACTATATATATATATTTTATATATATATATAATATTATACAATATATATATTAAAACTCTTCAGTTTTTAACGCATTAGATTTGACTCTTTAATTTTTCATTTGTAGTTTAAGCATTGTCTGACCATGTTTTTCTTGTTCCCAGTATTGCTCTGGGAATTTCATGTTCCCAGCTGGTGACTGTAAATAACCTCCTTGCTGCCCTGGAAAGGCAGAAGGACATGATTCATTTATGATGACAGCTCTCTTGTGGGAATCTGTAAGAATGGTGTTCTGAGAAGCTGGGGCCTTCCTCATGTAGCACTCTTAAAAAGAGTCATCCTTATATTTCCTTAGAGGAGATATGGGGAAGTGCTAGAACTTGGGTACTTGTGCTGTTAGAGTATCACCATGCTTCTCCCTCCTAGGAGGAGCTTGCCCCTGAAGAAACAGGTTTTTAATTTCTGAAACACTTCTTACAGTTACCAGAAAAGGTCAGATCCATGCCATAGAGCGTAGGTGCCCATTCTCACTACTTCTTCCTCAAGTCATTGAGAAAGCAAGCTGCACATGAGTGGGTGGAGTGGGTAGGAGTTGCCGTGGATGTTTGATGTGCATAGTTTTTCACGTAGGTGAGAGAAGGGAAAAGATGGATACACCTGAAATGCCACATTCAGGAAACCTTTAAGTCTGTGCTTTTCACGGCTTCTGTCTGCAGCATGAATTTTTCTTTTTTTTTTCTTTTTTTTTTTCTTTTTTGGTTTTTCCGAGACAGGGTTTCTCTGTGTAGCTTTGGAGCCTATCCTGGCACTCGCTCTGGAGACCAGGCTGGCCTCAAACTCACAGAGATCCACCTGCCTCTGCCTCCCGAGTGCTAGGATTAAAGGTGTGCGCCACCAACGCCCGGCTTGAATTTTTCTTATAACTTTAGACTAGGTCAGATTTGATGGTGTATACTTGCTTAGCATAAAAATTACTCACTGATGTTTATCCACTGCTTACATGAAGCAAATTAATCTGTTTTGAAATCCCTTACTGTTAATAGAAATTACCATTCTGTTAGCAGTATACTTTTATCAAAATGTTTAACATGAAGGAACATAGAAAACAAACAAATATTAAGCACCAACTCTTTACAACATTCATTTCCCTACTAACTTTTAATAATATGCGCTTCTCTGTAGTATGCACATTTAGCTCACTACTCTTGGTGCTCATAGCATTTTATCTTGTCTCATATACCTGTAAGGAAAGCAAAACAAAACCAAAAACCCCAATCTCTTTGCTGCTGCCCTCTGGATGAAGTAGCCTCATGAGCTGTTGTATTGGTAGGAGTGCAGAGCTGCAGAGCCTGTGGTTGTCTCTAGCTGGCTGCTGTGAGGATGTATCTGTGAGCGTGTGTGATGGTGCAATGTGGAGAAGGACGGGAGAATTAGTCATGCCTGCTGGTAGTTGCCTGCAGTAAATGTACATTAAAAAGGAAGAGCAACACACGTGTATCAGGAACTGACTCTTCCCTTTATTGCGCTGGCCATCTTAAAAGGGGGCGGGGGTTATACTTTAATTAACCCAGCTGAATGTAGCAGATGGGGTAGAATGTCTTGCAGCGATAAAACAATTCAGAAAAGGCACCAGATGTTAGAAGCTGTCCCTGGTGGTGTTTGAGTGCCACCCAGATGTTGCAGTCCCACCTGGCTAGTTTCTGAGCACTGCAGGCTAAGCAGCTGTGATGTAACCTGTGTAATATTCACATAACACTGAAGGACTATAATTGAGCTGCTGCTCTAGACTTTTAAGGCTCTGACTCTTAAGAGGTGAAATCTTAAGGACAAAAATAAAGCCGTCAGCTTAAAGTTTTAGATCTTAAAAGTAAATCTCTTACCCTTGGAGTGTACAAATTATGAAGGAGTTGATCCAGTAGCTGTGGTTTTGCCATTTTAAAAACAGCAGTTTAGCAAGAGTGATAAGGGCTGACAGGATGGCTCAAAATAGGTCCCTGGATCCTGACCTATAATCTCTCCATGTGACACACACACACACACACACACACACACACACACACACACACACACACACACACACACACACGATGATGATGAATAAGTAAAAAGCTGATCTCCCTACCCGCCCCCATGTGTTAAAAAAAAAAAAAAAAGTATTTAATCTTTTGTTGAGTGAGCAAGAGGGAAAAGGCAGCCTCCCAGGGAACATTATCACACTGAGTTTTTTTCCCATTGTCTGTTTAAATTGATTTTTATGCAAACCAACTTCAAGTTTTCCCCCCAAGTTTTTTTTTTTTTAACCATTAAAATGTAAGCCAGGCAACGGTAACACATACCTTTAATCCCAGCACTCAGGAGGCACAGGCAATCAGATCTCTGTGAGTTTGAGGCTAGGCTGGTCTATAGAGTGAGTTCAATGACAGCCAGTGCTACATAGAGACACCTGTCTTGCAAAACAAAAACCAAAAGCAACAATAACATTGAGATATGGGGACAGGGGAGATGACTCAGTAGTTAAGAACATACATTGCTCTTACAGAGGACCCAAGTTCAGTTCCTATCACCCACATCACAACCTCCTGCAACTCCAGTTCCAAGGAGATCTGATGCCTCTTCTGACTTCCTTGGGCACCTGCATACACATGTGGCATACACGCATATAGATAAACACACACAAATAAAAAATAAACATAACATACATACATACATACATACATACATACATACATACATACATACATATTGCTGTGAGCCATTTGTGAAAGAGGGAGAATATACAGTCAGTTGTTTTTCTGGTTTTAACTCTGACAGGAATTTTTATTTTTTGGTGGTGGTTAAATGCATACAAATACATCTGATAGTAAAATCCCATGTGAAGATCACAGTTTCAGAATGGCTATTCTAACTATATAGCAGTTCATTGAGATGTTCGAACTTTGAGTCTGGTTAATTTCAGTGTGTGTGTGCTGAGAGTATGTGTGTGGAGGGGTAAAATTTTTAACAAATTGGGGGAAGAAATGTCAAAATGTTTGAAAGTCTAAGAACTATGGCTGGGAGAACCACAGGCAAACAGGCCAGCTTGTATGATGGGCAGGGGCCTCTCCTGTGGCATATATTTGTGTATTGCTTGAAAAGGATTTCTGAAATTGTTTATAATTATTCCAAAGCTCAAGCAGTTTAAAACACTGTCCCCATTTTTGCCTTCTAGGAGGATCAACTGATTTATTCGGGGGATTTGCTGACTTTGGCTCAGCTGCTGCATCAGGCAGTTTCCCTTCCCAAGGTATGAGATGATTTGATTGTCCACAACCAGAGGATGTAAAAAATTATCAGAAAAGTTGAGATGTACACACAGCTACTAGTCAGCATTTTTAGTCCCTGTGATATTTATAATTCATAATTCCCAATCAGTTTATCCACAAGATATATTGGGTCAGTGTCTTAGGTGTGCTAGATGAGTTAACTTAGTTGTATACTACTCAAATTAAGCTAACAAAAACTAGCCATATCCATAACACGCTTTTGTTTTACAGGGATAAGTGTAAGTACACGGGGTCCCATTTTAGAGCAAAAATACAGTAATTAGTGTTTCTCTTAGTTGACCTGATTTTCTAGGATTGAAAATGGGCTGCTTTCTCAAGCTAAGGATAAACGCCACCTACCATGGTTCCTTACATAGATCGTTATATCTGTAGAGATATGTAGAGTGCAGACTAAAGTCCTTATGTCTTTTTCCTACAGGTTGTGGTATTTTTTTCATAGAATCTGAGTGGCCCCCAGTGTGAGAGAGCACTTAAAAAACAGCTGTAAGAATCAGAACCATGAGGGGTGGGGAAGAAAGGTTATGTAACTGAGTTAGTGCTACTCTTCAGTTCAAATAGATTCCATTGCTGTTATAACCTGGATTAAATTTTATATTGAGTAATAGCTAGTGTAAGTTCATGGAGTAGTTAGGAAAAAATGCATAACATTGCGTGTAGGTTATTTTGACAGCCTCCTTCTATAAATTCCAAGTGTATCCCCCCCAAAGTAGTGCTGTTATGCAATTAACTGCTTCCTTCTGGAAGTGTGGCAGTACCTTTCCAAGGCTGGTACCTTACTGTGCCCATATCAGAGTGGAAGGGAAACATGGCCTAGGTGTACAGGCTCCCTGGGTAATCCTTGACATTTTTTGTGTATATGAAGTTGTCTGGGTATGCAAATAACTTGAATATGTTAGTTCAGTCTTCTCATATATCTCTATCCATACATGTGTGATTAATACAGCCTGATCACCACCGCACAGGGCCTGAACCCACAACAGTGATTAATCATTTTTGAATAGTGTCTGCACCATTTGAAATCTTGTCCTTGAATGATTAATCATCTCAGTGCTGAGTTTTCAGATGGGGCAGCATGCTTTGCCCACTTCCCCTCATATTCTGCTTAATGGATCCTGCAGATGGAAACCAGGGTAAAGTTTACATTCAATGAGCAGCCTTACTTAAATGGTTTTAAAACATCTAATAATCAAGGACTAACTGTAAAAATGGTTAGTACAAGATTAACAGCAGGTTATGGTAAAACCCTGAATAGAGAGTAGTAGCCCTGCTCTTACCTGAAACTCAGCAGAGCCTGGGGTTTCTCTCCTGAGGGTGCTGCATATTACTACAGTAATAGAGGAGTGCAATCTTCAAGACACCTTGTGACTGAGCTCTTCTGACACTTAGCATCCTGAGACAGTGCCGCTGTGGTGGTTACCTTTTAGGCTAGACATGTGCTTAAAACTCCAGATGATGGTCTGTAAGTGGCCATTTCTTCACAGAAACTTTATCAACTGCCACAGTCTTGTCCCTTCCTAAAGGATGGCTGTATTTACTTGGAGTCATATGTACCCTAATCGAAGTAATGTTTAAATGTTACTTGTTTGTATAATCAGTTATGTATGCAGCTTTTCCAGAACCGAGATGCAACAAGTCTGTGTGGTCCACTCATTTGAATTGTCCAAGTTAATCCAAAGTAACAAAGTAACAATATCAGACCTCAGATGATGTTGCATATGCCATTGCTCCATCTTTACAGAACAGATTGAAAATTCGGATCTAGAGGAGCCAGCTGAGTAGCTCAGGTTTAAAGTTGCTCTTTAATAGTCTGTCTCTGATGTGTAAGCTCTTAACTGGATCCTTTTCTAATGCTAACTTGAACTGTTAGCTTTCTGTCACTGAGAGGACAAATGAGAAGACTGCCTTAGAAGAAACTTACTTGGCTCACAGCTTCAGAGGCTCGGGGTCACCCGGTTCTTGCTGTGGACCTATGGTGGAAAGGCTAGTGTCCTTTGCGTGAAAGCAGAGGAGCTGCCAGGAAAGGGCCATGACAAAACATACCCTCCAAAGGCTACCCTTCCTCCAGCCAGGTCACCACCTCCTGATAGCCTACATGAACTCATCACTCATCGATAAACTTAGCCCAGTCATCATCCAGTTGCCTCTTGGTGCCATAAACTGCAGACCAATCCTTCAATACATGCCCACTTCAGATTACATTAAATTCAAACTAACATGAGTTCCCCTTGCTATTTATTGACCTAGACTGAGCAGTCAGCATGCTGGAGATCAGTCTAGGAGGTAGCGTTTGTGTATTCTGTGGAAACAAAAGCATAGTGAGAACTGCTAATAGGAATTTATTAAATGCCCACACTTTGTTTTATTAGCTTTTTATCCTTCATAATTTTTGTTTTGTTCTTAATAAATTTATCATGAACTTGGGGTTTCGACAATTATGTGGGTATTGATTGCAGCTGGATTTCTCTTTGAACCTTCTAAATAATGAGCAAAGATTGGGCTCTCTGACTTTGGAGTTGCCCTCACCCCCAGCAGGAAGTTAACCTGTATAGAATTTCCTCCCTTTTTGAGTCCCACGTGTTTAACTAATACCAACTTGGTTGGAGTCATTTCATGCCACTTTTTGTGTATTATGAGCAGAGCTTCCAAGAGATGGATTTTACTTTTAGAGTTCTAACTCTGTTTTCTTTGCCACCTTGTTAACACTCTTGTAATATTCATGAGGAAAGATAATGTCCAGATGGAGATGGGGCCGGCAGACACTAACCTGCATGGGCTCCTATCAACTTCAGTTAGTTGCAGTTCGTAGAGTTTGCATTTGCTCTGTGTACTTCAGAGTGCTTCTTACCCTGCCTGCTCTGTCTTGGTAACAGCAACAAGTGGGAATGGAGACTTTGGTGACTGGAGTGCCTTCAACCAAGCCCCATCAGGTCCTGTTGCTTCCAGTAGTGAGCTCTTTGGCAGTGCCCCACAGCCTGCAGTAGAACTCATCGGTGGCTCACAGCCAACTTTAGGCCCACCTCCTGCTGCCTCAAACTCTTCCGACCTATTTGATCTTATGGGCTCATCCCAGGCAACCATGACGTCTTCCCAGAGTATGAATTTCTCTCTGATGAGCACTAACACTGTGGGGCTCGGTTTGCCCATGTCAAGGTCACAGGTAAGTTGTCTGCTTTCCCTGAGAATTGTTATTACACCTGCTAAGATGTCTGATAGGATGATGGGTTAGCTAGTGTAAGACAAGGAACCCTCCTTCCATAGTTCACTGTGAACCTAAACACCATTAGATGGCACGTGACTGCATACATTTGGTAGAATCGTGTGTTCTAGAGGACAAGGCCTTGTTATCTACTTAGAGTCCTTAAAAGAACAGGCATGATGCCTGGCATAAAGATACATGCTGAAATCTGTTGGGTCACAAAAGCATTTGGGGGGAAGAGATGCATTGTTTGTCCCATGGAAAATAGTCACTAAGTCTTAATTCTGTCTTGAACAAAGCATCTCTGTACATGATTACTCATGTAAATCATTGCCTCAGTGATGAATCTTAGCCCCGTTCTGGGCCTGTTGTCAACCTTCATTTTCATAAAGGAAAATTAGTGAGAGTTTTACAACCACATGTTAAGAGTTAAATACAAATTGTATAACAATAGAATTTGAACAGACAGAGGTGTGAAAGTGTCTGAGTTGTACCCGGAACTTGCTAGTTTTGACTAGGTTACTGATGTTTCTGATGCTAATCACTCATTTTAATGTATATATCCTCATCTTTGCGGTACTGGGATGAAGGAGGGGAAGAAAGAAGCAGAAAGGTGACTGTGTGAAAGGGCCAGCAGCTTTCTTTCAGCCTCTGTTGTCTTTCTCTGACCCTTTGCCTGGTGGTTTTTCTCTCCCATTTCCTCTCCTTGTTTTTGTCCTTTTAAAATTTATCTTTAGTAGCCACCACGCACCTCTGCTTCTTTCTCCTGAATTTCTCCTTTGTCAGTCCATATGTATATGAGTGCCACTGGTAGTACTCACACGAGGCAGTAGAGGTGCACAAAGCTGGGAAACTCCAGCCAGGCCCTGTGAAGTAGACTTGCTGCTTGATGTCATGGGTTGTATAACATGAGCAGACAGGTCTGCTTTCTGTTATGTAAGGACATTTCTTCCTGTCCACCTTTAGTTGTGCTGACCTGGTTCTTTGCCACCTGCCCGGGTGCTGCTCTTTGGAGTCTTCTCAGTAAATCTGTTTTCCTCGGGGTTGGGGGCTATAGTAACCTCAAGTTGGTAATTGCCCGGGGCATTTTTCAGAGTAATGCCTTCTAGAGAACTGGTGTTACAGGAGAATACCCAGAGTCTTCAGAGGGCTCCGTTTAGGAAGTATCTCAGGGCACTGAAGTCATTAACATAAGGCATCCAGTAATTTGCTAGTATATGATGAAGCTGTTGCCTTGATTTCTAGAGCGTACTTTTCTTTTCCAGCCTCTGCAGAACGTTAGTGCAGTGCTGCAGAAGCCTAACCCTCTCTATAATCAGAATGCAGATATGGTCCAGAAGTCGGCCAGCAAAACCCTCCCCTCTACTTGGTCTGACCCCAGTGTCAACATCAGCCTAGACAACTTACTACCTGGTATGCAGCCTTCCAAGCCCCAGCAGCCGTCGCTTAACACAATGATTCAACAACAGAGTAAGTTACCTCAAATGCCCCTGTCTGTGTTTCAGATCTTTTACATTAAAACACAAGTAGATGATGTAAACCAGGGACAGGTGGGGGTGTATGTAAAGATAACCATGTTCATCTAAGATTTTCTGCTCAGAGTACACTTGGTACCCTGCCTAGTAGCACTCTGACACTGTATTGTGCTTCTAATATGATAAGATTTGTGAGTTCTAATGCCCTGATCTCTAAAATAAAAATACTTCTGAGTACAGTGTGTGACATTAATTCCAGCATGTAGGAGGCTTATAAGTTCCAGGAGTGCCTGAACTACATGGCGAGACTGTGTTAAAAACCAGGCACTGAGATATAGCTCAATAGTACAACTCTTACCTAGAATCCTTACAGCAGTGGACTTGCCACAGTGATCCAAAATAGAAAGTTGGGGGGGGGGGAATGTTTTGTTTTTCAAATTACTGTACAGCTCTTTTTGCAAATAGTGTTGAAGAAATAAGACCATCTGAACTCCCTAGCTCAGGGCCCCCTGCCTCATCGATGTTGTCTTCTCTCAGTGCCGAGTGATAATGTGAATGTCTACACTGTTTTGTTTCTTGCTGTTTTCATTTAACAATATTAATATGATGACTTTTCCTCTGTTGAGCATTTTCAGAGAAAAATGATTTTTAGATTTTCCACTCATACCAATGCATAGCTCCCTGTTAGTCATTTAAATTGTTTTCAACTTTGTTTAAACTATAAATAGAAAAATTTGTATACATTCTGTATATCTGCTTTTGCCTTCATATAATATTTTGAGTAAATGAATATAAAATTCTTAAGGCTTTTGGCTTTTGACAGTTTATTATGTAGGATTCAGCAATGGATTTGTAGGAATGTTTTTTGGGTCATTAGGAGACTGAGGCAACATCTGCTGAATATTTGTTGAATGTAACCTGGGCAAAGTAATTGACTTCTTTTACTGGGTTTGGGTGTATTTTGACAGTCAGGAAAATGTGTCTTACTTTTCTGCCCTATGAATCTAAAGAATTCACTTTGGTTAAAGCCATTTTTCTTCTTTCTCTGGTAGATATGCAACAGCCTCTGAATGTGATGACTCAAAGCTTTGGAGCTGTGAACCTCAGTTCTCCATCAAACATGCTTCCTGTCCGGCCACAAACTAACCCTCTGATGGGGGGACCCATGCCTATGAACATGCCCGGTGTGATGACGGGCACCATGGGAATGCCCCCTCTGGGAAACGCTCCAGTGATGAGCCAGAGCATGGTGGGCATGAACATGAACATGGGGGTGTCATCCACGGGGATGGGCTTGACAGGCACGATGGGAATGGGCATGCCCAACATGGCCATGCCTTCTGGAACTGTGCAACCCAAGCAAGATGCCTTTGCAAACTTTGCCAACTTTAGCAAATAAAAGATTATAAAGAAGCAAGTGGAAGAAGAATGTGTAGCTGCAAATAGGTGATGTTGGGATGGAAAATGCTAAGCAGTTCCCTTTTCTTTTATCAGTTAATTAAATAACCCACATAAAGAACCAAAAAGTCTGATGTAGAAAGTGAAGTGTCTGGTGGTTCAGAAGCAACGCAAGAGCACTTCAGACGAGGCAGTCAGGATCATTTTCCCCAGTGAAGATGCCATGCGCCACTAATGGGGTGAGGAGACCACGAAGGCCTTTCCAAGTCTGGAGAGCCCCTGTCACAGGATAGTCTGTGGGAGGACTGGCACAGGGCTGAGTAAATGTGTTCACTCTCTAACTTTATACTTTTCTTTCCCTGAGGAACTTGATTTTTCTGTCCCTCAATCGCCTTGTCATAATTGGGTCTGTTCCTTTACTACCACTCTCAGTCCATATATGAAATCATTAAAGTTGGATGATCAGTTTTTTATAAAAATATATATTTTTGTCCAAAAAAAAAAAAGGCATACATATGTGATTATGGCTAAATCAAAGGTAACCTGATGTATATACTTTTGCCAAGGTTCCAGCAACACTGCTGACACACCATCTGAGTTTTCATGGAATTGAACCCTCTTTTCACAGCTGTCAATAGCTGTGAGACTTTGCCCGTGTCTCCTTCTATAATTACCCCGTGCAGAACTGGGAAAGCTTTCTTCTTTTCAGGACTGCTCTGTGGTTTCCTTTAAAAGATGGAGAAGGAAGACCTTGTGTGTTTTGTTTGTAGCAGTTGTTCATTGCACTTCGCAGTGATTGACTTGGCAAAGCTGCTTTCCGTGCATATCCTTGTAGCCATCATTCAAGTCAGAAACAGTCAAAAGAGAAAAATATTTATTTTTATCTTTTTTGGTGTCTTTTCAAAAAACTGAAAGGTAAAAATGCATTAAAACCTTAAGTTAAATATAAAAGTTAGGACTCAGCAATGTTCACGTTTAGATTTTATACTGTATTTGTTTTGTTTGGGTTTTGAGTGTCTATAATACGGCATTAGCAATATGGTTCCAATAGAAGTTCGATATATATTATTAAAGGAGACCTGTAGCAGTCAGAGATTTTATTGATTTAATGACAAATAAAGGAAATTAATTAATTTTTTTTGTTTTCCTGCTGTGATTCTACATTAAGCTCACATGAAAATCATGATGCTAGAGTTTGGAATGCAAAATTAAATGTTTCAACCTCAAGCTGGGAATATTTTTTAAAATAAATACTATAAGTATCAAATTATTACCTCCCCACTTTATGTTGAAAATTTTTTTATTCAATTGATACAACTTTGTTTCCATTGTATTCATGATGTTCTGTTATATATAACATTAAAACGTTCATTAAAATCAATGTGGAACCGCCTCTTCTCTCACTCCACTAGACGCGAGGCCATTTGGGGAAAAATAATTATAATTTGGGCAAAGTAATTTTTATAAATAATTTAAAATTATTTAATGACTTCTCTATTCTTTCCTATCAGGCTCTACTGTCAGGAATTAAACATGAAGCAGCAGAGACACCCTGCCCTACTCTGCTCTTGCTAATGTCCCATCTACAACATTTCTAATTAGGCAGAAATCCATGTACTTCAGCTAAGCGGGAAAGAAAGTGATTCATTTGCTGAATAAGAGATGAGAGAGGGTGTAATTAGCCGACTGCGGTTTTTAATCTTTCAACAATTCTGTGTGTTTAAATTAGTTTCAAAGAATGGGAGCTTTCAAATGTTGTTACTTCAGAGCGATCTAGCCAACCTCGGCTGGCAGAGGGGTAGGCTGTCTTCATTTACACTTGAACCCTGGAATCTTAGTTTATTTTTAATTGAGAAGTATGTCTTCACTTTCTCAAGTATATATAGTTCTTAAAGGAAGTAAATATTTTATCCCTGAGTGTGTTTTTGCTGTTGTTGGGTTTTGGTTTTTCTGATAGCATTTACCTTAACACATTTTTCCTGCCTCTGCTTCTCTTTGTTTCTCTGAGGACATGAAGGACCACTGCCCCTTTCTCCATTGGACCTCAACACTTAATTTGCCATCTCCAAAGTGGTTTTTGTTTCAGAAGGCTAAGTACTCCCTCAGTAAGGGCCTGTCCAGTTCCTTTTCCTTTTGAGATAGTCTCCCTGCATAACAAGGCCTGCCTCAAACTTCTTAGCGTCCTGATGCTGGGATTACAGGTATGTGCACCACACCCGAACGGGGCCTGTTTACCATAAGGATTTGCCTGTTTGAATTTCTTTATAAATTGTGTAATGGGGAAAGTTACCTAGCAGTGGATTCACAGACACCCCAGGTCCATTTTTGTGGCTTTCTCTAGATCTCTTTCCCTTCTCTCATAGCTTCAAGAACCATAAAATAGGAGCCTGCAAGCTTGAGTAATGTGCCTTTAAGTTACACATTAAATACCTTTAAGTTGAGAGAAGGCACTCGCCACCAAGCCTGATGATTGAGTTCAGGCCCCAAGACCCACATGGTGGAAGGAGAGAACCATGTCACATAGACACACATACTATGGTACACACACCGCACTCATTCACATATATGCAAAGTAAATGTATGTAAAACACACACGCGTGCGCGCGCCCAGTGAGATGCCTCAGCCAGTAAAGCACTTGCCACTCCAGCCTGATGACATGAGTTCCATCCCTTGAACTCATTAAAGGTAGATGGTAAGAACTGACTCCACAGAGTTTTCCTTTAATCACCACACTAGTGCCGTGGCATGGGTGCCCACACACATTACTCATATAATCATGGAAGAAAATACAGTTTTTTGAAATGGATATGGTGCTCTTTGTACTTCCTTCAGCTTCCATTTGTTGTTTAAAACTTTTGAATTAGGGACTGGAGAGATGATTGCTCAGCAGTTAAGAGTTTCAACTGCTTTTGCAGAGGACTTGACTTGGGTTCCCAGCATTTGGCCAGCTCACAGCCACCTGTAACTCTGGTTCCAAGGCATCTGATGCCCCTTCCTGGCCTCCACTGGTACCTGCACCCACACGTGCACATACACAGAGACAGATATACCCATAAACAATGAAACATCTAAATTACCTTGGTACTGTTATTTGGAGATAGTCCTAAGAACTGGACCCTGCAGTTAACCTACATTTGGCAGGGGGGAGAGGGGTGTCAGTGCTCTAATTTTACCTCAAACACTCATGAAATGGTAGATTTCTTTGGTGGCTTTCCATGCTTTCTGGTCTTTATACTGTCTATGATGATCAGTCATCATGATACAGTTTTATAGCTAAGATAATGGTAAGGAACACAGAATTTGTGTTGGACATGGAAACACGTTAAATGGATTTCAGAAATAAACTGGCTTTTTGTTGCAGCTCTCCTGGATGGCAGCATGGTGATACAGGAAGACATTTGCTTGGAGCTGGCTCTGATGATGTAAGCCTGTAATCCGAGCTAACATGCAGACAGGCAGGAGAGTCCAGGTTCAAAGCTGGACTGGCAGCTTGGACTATGTTAAAAAGGCTGATGGAGGGTATGAGGCTCTGGTCTCAACCCCTAGTGCCACAAAAAGAAAAAAAAAAAAACATTTGAAAGCAGATACAGGAGATTTCCCATTTGCTGTCTGTGAGATCGCCATCATTTCCGTAGCTCTGATTCATTTTTCTAAAATAAAGTCCCTTGTCTTGCCTCTTGGTAATATAAAAACACCACAGCGGGGGACCTGCCTGCTGTGGTGTACCTCTGCCTCCTGCTTTACTTATGCAAATGTGTTTCAGACACCTACTCTGTTACTCTTTGCTGTGTTTACCACTTCCTGTGATGTCACTTAACTGACACAGCAAAATTCTGAAGTTCCTAAAAGCAAAGTTGTTCAGAAAGCCCAAGTAGCTATCTTACGTTGGTTTCTGTAGTAACAGAATTGTACTGCCTTCATGAACTTAACACCACTTTTTAAATTTTTTAACTGTCAAGAGGATTGTCCCAGACTCAGTATGTATTTACCTTGGAAATGCAGGTGTCAGGGAGAGATGTGTTCAGTGTGCTTTTGGTCTGACATCTGCACAATTATTTCCTGCTTGTTTACTTTTTTTTCTTAACTTATTATGTATACAGTCTTCTGCCTGCATGTGCCCTGTGCGTCAGCAGAGGGCACCAGATATCATTCAAGGTGGTTGTGAGCCACCTTGTGGTTTCCGGGAATTAAACTCAGGACCTCTGGAAGAATAGTCAGTGCTCTTAACCTCTGAGCCACCTCTCTAGCCTTGTTTACTTTTGAGGCAGAGCTTTATGTACTCCAAGCTGACCTCCAACTCACTGTGTAGCCCAGGAAATCCTTGAGCATGTACTTGTCATGTCTCAACCTCCTCCAGCCCTGGCTTTTATTAGCTATAGAGATCTCAGATCTGTTATTTGATTGAATTCTTATTTGTTTGCCATGATATTGCTCTTCTGATATCCAGGTAAGTAGTTACGTGGTTACATATAAAATTCAAAGGGAGAAAAATAAAATCCTTTAAGGCAGTAGGGGAGGAATTGGTCAGCAGCCAATTCTGGTTTAACTTCCCAGAAATTAGGGAACAATCTCTGAAGTCCTGATGGGCAAAACAGTCTTCTCTTGAAATAACTCACACAATTTGAGACCCCACTTTTCCTTTTGCTTTGTTTTTTTTTTTCCTAGTTCACAGTGGACTATCAACCTGGAATATTAAAAAGCACCCCTACTCCCACCTTTCTGTCACTATGGTTGACAATGGGATGGGGGCAGAACCCAGTGTCAGAGTGCTTGCCTAATGCACAAAGCCCTGGGACACATAAACCAGGCAGCAGGTGAAAACAAGAGTCCATTGTCATCCTTGGCTACATACAAGTTCAAAGCCATCTTGGAATAAACAAGACACTAACAAAGGGAGGGAAGGCTTGCCTTACTTGGCCTTAAAAAAGAGCAGTGGAAATTTGTATAGTATGCTTCAATATTTGTTGTTAAACCACAAATGCATTGACAGTTAATGGTGTGTGAAGGGTGAGGATTACTTGCATCTGAGGGGCCACTATAAAAGTCAGTTGAGTATTTCACATGATAACGTTCCTGTGTCTGTTACGGTCAGGGTGTGTTCACAGTCATTTCTTCTCTGATTTGAACAACAGCCTCAAACTAGGAAGGTACAACAGTTATTATCTCTTCCTTACAGATGAGGAAACAGGACTTGAGAGGCCATAGTCTTTAGGGAAGAGTCCATGGCTTCCAGGCCAAGTCCCTGGAATTCACATTCCGTTTCATTACACTTTTGTTCATTACTTGTTTATTAGTATTTCAGGCATTGTACAGGCCACACATAGATTGTCCACTTTCTCTTGCACACCCTACTGGTCCCCCAATACTCCATACACAACTGGTAAATATTTGTTACCTAGTGGAATTTAAATGTATGTGTGTGACAGCATGTGCATGCATGCTGTCAGAGCATACTTGTGAGGTCGGTTTGTGACAGTCAATTTTTTCCTTTGACCATGTGAATTCTGGGAATCAAATTTAGATTGTTAGGTTTGGTGGCAAGTACCTCTACCCAGAGAGCTATTTCGCCAGACCTTAACTTTTTTTTAAGTAAGCATGGAATATTCATATCATCTATTTGCATTTTCCAGAAATGGACATATATCTTACACACACACACACATACACACACACACACACACTCAACCAAATTTAGAAAGCAGAAAAACCCAGTAGATGCAGAGTAAGTTAACCCAAAGGTACCTCAAATGATCAAAAGATAGGTCATGAGTAAGCTGCAGGTGGAAGGTGGGTGGGATTGTGTAGCCGTATGGAGGGGTCCTTTTCAGAAAGCACACAATGGTTTCAAAAGCATGTATATGCTCCTGTGACTCTTAACTCTTGAGAAACAGAACTGAGGGGCCCTGCCACCAAATCAAACTAGATACGGAATTTCTACAGGTAAGGTTGTTCTTTTGTTTTTCAGTTTTTGTTATTTTTCAAGACAGGGTTTCTCTGTATAGCCCTGGCTGTCCTGGAACTCACTCTGTAGACCAGGCCTCTGCATCCCAAATGCTGGCGTGTGCTTCCACTGCCCAGATGGTAAAGATGTTCTTAAGGGCATGTTTGAATAGACATTGTTAAGGACTTTGAAGGTGGTTCAGACAACACCTAGCCATTTGAGAACACCACTTTGATTACCACTTGTTGAGTTTATTTTTGACAAATGGGGTAGAAAATATAAAATGGGGTTTGAGCACAGATTACACATACACTCAAATTTTAAATCATCTTTTACAGGAAAGTAATAAGGTTAAATAAAAGAAATATTAAAGTACTTTGATTTTCATTTACTTGGTTTATTAGTTTTATCCTTCAGAATCTAATCCCTGTAATGAACCAATAAAGGATATCCTAACAGAAAAACAGTTAAAAACTTTTTATAATAGGATGGTGGTAGCGCAGTTCCAACATTCATGAGGCAGAGGCAGAAAGATCTCCTCTGTTCGAGGCCAGCTTGGTCTACAGTGTGAGTTCCAAGACAACCAGGGCTACACAGAGAAACCCTGTTGTTCTTCAAACAAACTTTTCATACAGAGACCATTGAGAAGGCTCACTAGGTAGGGAAAGACACCAGCCACCAAGTCTGAGGGCCTGAGTTCGATCCCTGTGACCCTCATGGTGGAGGATGAAAACCGACTTCTGCAAGGCATTCTCTGACCTCCACACATGCACCAGGGAATGGATGCGCACACACACAAATAAGTAAAATGTAATGCTTTTTTAAAAAAGAACTTTTCACATACTCTTAGTTCCTCTAATGTGCAATTGTGTGTTTCTCTGTGTACAGCCCCTATCTTTGTGTGTGTAATAAAAATGTTGGCTCTTAAATACTATGTCTTCACCCAATTTTTAGTTGTCCCATGAGTTCTTGGATTTGAATGATAAAAGGGTGCCATAAGGTGCCGCTTTAGTAATTAACCAGTTCTTTAATAAAGGCTCAATTACTTTGTTTTCCTGATAAGGAGGGAGAGAGAAAAAAAAAAATGTTCCAAGAGAGTTACATTCGACATCTGGGAACCTCCTAACAGCTGGCTACCTAATGAATATTCATCAGCCTAAGAGGCTGCAGACCATTAATAAACCAATAGATGTAAAGCAGAAACAATCTTTGTCAGCTTCAAATGAGATCGGACGCAATGTGCTGCAAAGTGTCACTGCCACATTGAATTGAGTTTGAGTGGTTAATGATTCCATACCGCCTCTGTATCTCCTCACTTCTAAAACCCTCCCAAGACTGCTGGCCATGTTTCCATGTACAACTTTGTTCCTTCCTGAGTGCCTAATCGGAGGAAGCTAACAATGTCTGTGTTTAAGAAAGAAAAAAAAAAAAAAAGCCTTCCACTTTGTTCTCCTAAGTTACATGCTCTCCAAGACTCTAAAACAAAGGATTTCTCCGCCAGAGAAAGATAAGGGCATGTTGACATCAAATTGAGTTTGTAAGTCTCCCTGTGAGCTAGAAAATTCTTAGAGTGAAACCTGTGTACACAACAAGAAACTTGGGGCTGGCGTTTGTTATTTAGTTATTTTATGATATAAAATATATATGATGGGCTAGAGAGGTGGCTCAGAGGATAAGAGCACCTACTGCTCTTCCAGAGGTCCTGAGTTCAATTCCCAGCAACCACATGGTGGCTCACAACCATCCATTATGAGATCTGGTGCCTTCTTCTGGTGTGCAGATATATATGGAAGCAGAATGTTGTATACATAATAAATAAATAAAATCCTTAAAAAAATAAAAAATATGACATAAGCTCTTCAACTGGCATCTCTCCTTCCACTAATACCAGTTCCCTCTGAGCTCAGAAGAGGCTTCTCTTAGTGGCCTCCTGGATGGCATTCCCGTTTCTAGCCTCTCTTTCACTCTCAATATCATATTGACCTCCCTCTAACTCAAAAATTATTAATGACTCTCATGACCCAATAAGTCCAGCTGCTCAGTGACATCTAACCACAGCCTATCCTTCCAGACTCCTATCCTTCAATCCATTTCACATGAGTCAAGCAAAGGAGACCTCGTCTCACTCACAGTGCCTCTTTCTGTTCATTTCAGCCAGTCTTGGATGGAGCACACAGGCAGCCTTCCCCAGATGCAGGTCCTTTTGGCAGAAAGACCAGGCCTTGTCCGTATAACCCTGAGGGAATGGAGACCTTCTTTCCTGTCTTCCCTTGGATAATTACATTAATAACCACATGGTTGATATCAGACAGAGCTTATGGTTCCTGTGTTGGATGGAAAGCAGTAACACATCTATTATAATCATGGTTAAGCCTTCCTTACCAGCCCCATCCGTGCCAGGCGTGGTGCTGAAAGGGTCATAGATGTTAATTACCCTATTGGATTCTCATGCTAACCTTCAACTAGCATTAGCTAAGTAATAACTTGAGAGTGCAGGGGGTTGCAAAAGCTAGAATATGGTCCACAGAATTCCCTGAAAATTCTTTCACTTCCATGGTTCTGTGTTCAGAATCTTTTGTAGCAATTTATACAACTTTAAAGCCAGGCTTAGTGACACACACCTGGAACCCCAGCACTTGTAAGGTGGAAGCAAGAGAATCAGGAATTCAAAGTCATGCCTGGCTGCTAGTTAGTTTGAGACTAGCCTAGGTATGTGAAATCCCATAAAAACAAAAACAAAAACAAAAACAACCAGGGACTGGAAAGACAGTTCAGTGTTTAAGAGCACTGGCTGCTGTTGAGAAGACCCAGGATCAGTTCCCAGCCCCTACAAGGTATATCACCACCTCCTAAACTCCAGTTCCAAGGAATCAGACCCTCTTTTGACCCCTGGAAGCTCTCACATAAAAGTGGTGTGTATGCAAAAACTACATGTATACATATAAAAATAATAAAACATATTTTATTTAAGAGCCAAAAGCAAAGATAGCAAAATATACTTTTATGTAATGATTATCTTTAAATGAAGTATAATTTTATGTCACCGAGTCTGTACACATTCAGTCCATACTCACAGGTCCCATTCTAGGAGACATCAAGGTAAATGTGTATGGAGGAGAGTGGCAGAAATAAGAAGACAGACCATAAGTCAGCGAGGTGGAAGGGAAACCAACCTCCCGCATCCATCCTCTGACCTCCATGAGCTCCACAGGTATGTTCTATCACACACACACACATTCATTTCAGCCAAGTTCCCAGACTTGATGATGATCATGATTAACAGAACCCCAGACCATTTCCTCCAACTTTTCCTTACCCGACTGTCTTCCCTCCTGCCTCCCCAGAGAACAATTTGTAGGAGTTGATTCTTCCCCTGTGTGGATCCCAGGGATGGAACCTTGTCCTCAGGCTTGGAGACAGTTTCCTTTGCCTGCAGTGCTATCTTGACAGCCCTCCTTTTTAAATGTTATCTGCAGATTTCTTTACACTAGCTAACATTTTTATTCACATTCTGTTCCCTTGCAGATTGTCCATCTGTCCCAAGACAATATAAGCAACAAGAAAACAAGGTCTCTCTACCCGTGTCTCTGATGCCTGGGCCTTGTACTTAATAAATCGCCCTGTTTAGGGTACAAAACGCATACCCCAAACTACAGAAGACAAAGGGGGCATGTGGAACTGACAGAATTGCAGTTTATACAGAAGGAACCCGGAGGGAGAAGTGTCAGGTACATTGAGACTCATGAGGATAGCAAAGGAACTAGTGCAGGGGGGTGACCTGGAGTCAGGTAGACAGTAAGCACTCAATAAAGGAAGCTGTTCGGTTTTTATAATCTTGCGTTGTTATCCAGGAAGATGAACCGGCCCCTAGGATTTGACAGTGTTCTTGAAGCATTCCATTCCTCTTGGCTCACTCTGACCCCAGAAAACAATTCTCCCTAGAGCCCGAGAGCCGCCCCTCCTGCCAGCCAGACCAGCCACAGTCCCGCATCTGTGTGCTTTAGCAGCGCCACCCCCATCCTGCTACTTCTAAAACCCTAGGCCAGAACTCCCTGCAGGATTGGCCTCTGCTTGCTTTGTTCACTTTGTTTGCTTTGAAGCCCTTCGCAGGCATTGAGAAATCAATAAACTCGGTTGCTGCTGACCCCGAGCGCGGCTCTTTCCCACTCTCCTCTGGGAGGCTGGGTTCGCTCCAGCCCATTGGAGCCCAGCTCTGCCTGCAAACGAAGGTCCTTGTAAGTAATCAAGAAGCACAGGTTTAGCTGACTGGGGATTCCCTACCCAGGCTGTCATAAGATGAAATGGAAGCACGCGGTCCAGGTTTGCGTGATGAATAAGCCTCAAGTTAGGCTTGCTTCGATAGGGTTATCAGTCACTGAGCAAGTTAATTATTTAGGAGAGCGCTTTTTATGGTGGGGTTTCATTTAAATTTTGCCCCTTGATGTACGTATATAAAAATGACTAATCTGTTGGACACTGCCATTGTGCGCCAACATCTATCACTATCGAGCCTCTTTTTCATAATTGGTTTATTAATTATAGCATCTTAATGATCTGTTTAAAATAAATAAACCATTTGCACCATTTCAAAGGTATTTTGTGAGGCTCAGCTGATATTAAAATAGCACCGGCCTTATGTGCCTCTTCAGCAAGTGACCTAATTAGTTAATAAAGTAATTGAATATTAAAAAGGATGTTGCAAGTGATTAAAATTTAAGAGCCTTCAGAATGTTATTAAAGCTATAAATCATACATCAGGGTTTTAATTTGCATAGCTACGGAATTACTAATGGTCCCCGGTGCGCAGGGGGGTTTGGCAATCAGTCCCTCAATAAAATGTTGGTGATATTCAGACACCAAATTCTTTCAACCTCTTTTCAGAGCCATACAGAAACATGCTCTTTCCAAATTAAAAGTCTAGCTGTTGACACTGCAGTGTGTGCCCTCTGGCAAGTATGTGCATTCACACATCAACCACGCACCAAAGGAAAAAGGAAGAAAGAAAGAAAGAAAGAAAGAAAGAAAGAAAGAAAGAAAGAAAGAAAAGAAAGAAAGGAAGGAAGAAAGAAAGGAAAAAGAAGAAAGGAGATAGAAAGAAAGAAAAAAGTGAGAAAGAGAAGAAAAGATGAAAACCTTCTTGTCCAACTCCTGTGCCAGGCATTGGGCCTCATGAGAAGCAAAATAGATTTATCCCTCTGCTTAGAGATTTCATTCTGTAACTGGACATTATCAGTCATGTTGTCCCCTCTTTGGATAATTATAAAAGATGCTGAGGAGTTATGAAGGAAAGATGTGTCCTGGCAAATGAGACCCTGTCTGCTGGACTAGGGAGGGAACACCTAATTACAGGTCGAACCTGGGCTTTACTGTATAGGCTTTGGGTGAGGCTTGTCCAAGCAGGACATGCTTGAATCTAACAGTAGAGTGTAGGAAGAAAGACTGGCTGAAATAGTTGTTCTTTCAACAGTCATCATGCTTTCCTGGATATAGGAATCCTGACTGTGTTAGGCTATATGGCTAACACAGTGCTCAGAGAACATAGATCCAGGCCTAGGGACGGCCAGTCATTGTAATCCTATTCCACTCTGCCTATGGTTTGTTTAAGGTAATTGTATTTTGAGGAATGCTAGGAAGCTTCTAGAAGAATTTTCTTTTTGGTGGGAGGGTCTCTTTTCTGTGCCTTTGGATGATATCATAAGTAGAGGTGATATTTGGAGCTAGAGCAGCCATACTGAGACCATGAGGTAGAAGTCAAAGGAAATGAAACAATATCATTTACACACACTCTCTAAAGTCAAACTCTGGTATTGCTCGTTTTTTGTTTTTTTTTTTTAAACTAGAAATGGAAATTAAGCTTTTTGGTGTGTGTAGGTGGGTGTTCAAGGACAGGGTTTCTCTGTGTGGCCCTGGCTGTCCTGTAATTCTCTCTGTATAACAGGCTGGCTTCAAACTCAGAGATGCACCTGCCTCTGCCTCCCAAGTCCAGAGATTAAAGGCATGTGCCACTGCCACTCAGCCAAGTCAAAGTCAGTACTGTCTCCCATGCCCCGTGGGTAGAAGCATGCCTGTTCCTCCTAAGCACTCAGACTGCCTGAGAGAGCATAGGGTATTGTTTCCAGGGTCTGCATTAAAGCACACACAGAAAACACAGTACACACTGGGATAAATTGGAGGGGATCTGAGATACACATATGGGATCTGGCAAAAGACCCTCAGTCCTGTTTTTCTTCCTAAACAGGCTGTTTCTGTGTAGCCCGGGTTTTCCTGGAGTTCACTATGACACCAGTCTGACATCGAACTCACAGAGATCTGCCTGCCTCTGCCTCCCTAATGCTAGAATTAAAGGGTACCACCATGCCAGGCAAGTACTCTTAATATTATAAAAGAAAATCAAATAGCCAGGGTTGGTGCATGCCTTTAATTCAAGCCCATAGGAGGGCGAGGCAGGAGGACCATGCATGGGCTGAGGGCAGAAGCTAGCTAATGACTGGAAGACCAAAAGGGGCTTTGCTACAAACACACTAGCTTTGCACTTGTTGTGGCATCAAATGGGTGGTGGGTTACATAAGAAGTTACAGAAGGGTTATGGACAGTGAGGGGGATAGAATCTGAGGGCTTGGAGTAAAAGGTGCATGAAAATAAAGCCCTGGGTTTGTTCCAACTTAATAGCTGCTCTTTATGGCTTCCAGAAAGGTCTTTGGTGTCGAGATTCCTGCAAGGATAATAATTTTATCAAAATGAAATATGAGATGTCCAGGTCACTGGTCCTATGCTCCCCCACTATGGCAAATTGATTTTATTTTTCAGAAGCAAATGTTTCCTAATACTATCTTTGCAGCTGACATTTGATTACTGCCCAATATTACGAAGCACATGCTGACTCTCTACAACATTTATTGCCATGCTTTGTTGATTGATATGGCTGTCATAGGAGCTGTTTATAGATGGCCTGACGATGGACATTTTAATTTGAATAGTTACATATGTTAATCTGGACTCCCAATTCACATTCCTCGATTTTCCTTTCTCGGCTTCCTTTTATGTCGAAGTTAAAAAGTAAGTCAACTTACAGGCAAACAGTGGCTAGATAAAAATGTGGCAGGTGGCTGCTCATGACCAAGGCAGAAACTGTGAAGACGCTCTGAGTTACCTGAGTGGTGGGCACACCGGGCCAGGCAGTCACAGGAAAGCCGACGTAAGCATTGGGATGGGTTCTGACCGTGGCAATAGCTCGTGAGAAGCCATCCTGGAGACCAGTAACTAACGTGTGAGCTGCTGCTTGCTGCCTCCAGAGTGTACTTTCCATGTGACTCTAATTGGCCCACACAGGAATGAAACCATGACCCTTCCCTCATTAGCCACATGCTCAGACCAGCTGAGCTAGCTCGCACGGGGTCACTGGGGTCTCTTGTAGGAAATTACCATTCCAGTGCCCTGTGGCCCTCTTGTAACCCCAACTAATGAATGTCCCATGGAGCCTAACGTCCTTCCTGGGGAAGCATGCAGCTCCCCCAGCAGCACGTGTGATGTTCTAAAGGTTTAGCCCAGGAAGAGCTAACTGAAGGAGCACAGAGAATTTGGGGAGCCAAGGAATAGCCTCACAGACACCTGCATGCTGGAAGGAAGGGGGAGGACACAGTACCAGTGTGGTGGAGCTGGTCTCAAGACCCAGGGGAAACTGCAGAAAATCACACAGAAAGTTCAAGTTCAATGGCAGGCACCACGGGTATGCTCTATAACATTAGCAGCCTATGTCACCAACATTTTAAGATTTATTTATGTGTATGTGTCTGTGTCTGCCACATGTGTGCAGAGGTTCGGGGAGGCCACAAGTGGCCATTGGATGCCCAGGAGCTGGAGGGATAGTCAGTGTTTCTGGGGTTTGAAGTTGTGTCCTCTGAAGACTAGTAAACCCTTAACCACAGAGCCATGTCTCCAGCCTCTACTGCCAAATTTTAAAGATGAAAATGGTGTGTGCCTATTTTAGAGATGAGGAAACTAAGGCTTGGAAGTAATTAGTAAGAGTCAAAGATCCTCCCAGGAACATCACATTGTGGAAATGAATACACCATGAAATAGAGAGCTTTACTTTGCTGGGGCATGCTGCCTCACCACAGGCCTGAAGCAACGGAGCAAATCAATCATGGGCAGGAACCTCCAAAATTATGGGTCAGATAAACCGTCCTCTTTATAAGCTGACCAACTTGGGTTTTTCGTTGTAGTTAATGAAAAGTAAACAAACATAGCCACAATCCTGTTTTTAGTGATTCTTTTGAAAATCGGCTATTATTTCACACCACATTTCTCTTCACCTTGTTGCTAGAAAATCCTGCTTCAGATAGAGCAGGGAAGTCTTTTTGGAGACCTTGGCATGTGTTAGGTAGATAAACATTGACACACACCTATCCCAAAACAACAGACTTCCTCGGTTAATTACAAATGTTTGTTGACTCATGAACATGTTTGCATCCAGTTCTGGAGCAGCCACTCCATTCCTGGGATGGAAATCTAAAAACAGTAGCAACCACTGTCTCATGCTGAGAAACAAGGGCTTCAAGGCAGTATAGTGCAGGGGCCAGTCTCCTGCCAGCAGGGGGAGATGAGAAGAGTGACAGACATCCTGAAGCAGGGATACTGCGGAAACTTTTTCTTCACTCTTTTCTACATTCATTCCCTCCCTGGCTGAGCTTTAGATTAGGTAAAGACAGGAATCACATTGCCACAGGGCGGACACGGATTTTTTGTCGTTGTTGTTCTTTCTGGATGTCAAAACTTGTACACATTTAAGGATGGATTGCAGCTGGGGCCGCAGGTCCTTCTGAGCCCCAATGAGGCAATTTTCTTTAACCCACTGCCACCTAGTGGCAATTGAGCAGACTGAAAAAGACACTTAGTTCTATCCAAGACTAGAAGACAAGTTTTGTTTTGTTTTTAAGTTCCTGCTTACCCTACCCAGAAAGCCAGGGTAAAGACGTATTTATTTACTGGCTTTCCACACCCCGGACAATCTCTGAGGTATGAAACAAACTGGGAATGACCAGACCTAGATCTGTGAGGCTTGCCCGCCCCCTCTTTTTGAGACAGGGTTTCTCTATACATCAGCCCAAGCTGACCAGGCTGGCCTCAAACTCAGAGATCCACCTGCCTCTGCCTCCCAAGCGCTGGGATCAAGGCATGCGCCACCATCACCTGGCTTCCCTCTCCCCTTATGTAGTGGTTAGGAATTTGCAAATGCAGTTGAGCTCAGGTTAACCCGTGTCTTTTAGAGGAGCACTGCACGGCAATTTAACTTGAGAAAGTGTGTGTGTGTGTGTGTGTGTGTGTGTGTGATGGAATCCAGAGTTTTGCACATGCTAGACAAGCACTCTACCACTGTGCCATACCCTGTCTTTGGAGCTTTGAGATTGGATACAGCTATGTAGCCTAGGCTGGCCTCCAACTCCTGACCCTTCTGACTACCTCCTGAGTGCTGGGATGGCAGGCATATGCCATGTTTGAGCCAGCCTGATGTTTATTTGTTCTACTGGTTACTTTAAAAGCACATAGGAGAAATTAAGTCATCAACATGGCAAGCCCTCAGGCCACTCAGCTTCCTTACACGCATGGAGGGACGCTGTGACCCATTCACAGATTTCTGAAAGTGTGCGTAGATCAATTACTCCAATGTGGTAAAACATCCAGAGGTGATAAGAATCGATGGTGACATCAGCAGATTGTGAGAATGGATTAATGCCAGTGAAGACCAGGCAGAAGAAAGCTACAGGGCAATTAGTACAGCTTGGGGGTGGGATAATTCAAATTTGGGGGAACAAAGCTGCTTCAATGATGGGGACCCAGATGTGAGTTTTGGCATCGAAAAGGCCCAAGATCACAGCAGCAGGATTGCAATTGGCTAGAAATAGTTTATTTGATTATTTGTCTTTGTGACTATATACATGTGTGGACATGTGTATGCATTTGTGTACACTCCTAGCGCATTGGGTGTCCTCCTCCTTCACCCTCCCTAAACCCAGACTCAAGTTTTCTCAACTAGGCTAGAAGCCAAGCAAGCCCAAGTGCCCTGTCTTCCCACCCAGGAGCTGGGGCTATAGGTGTATGAGGACACTGGTCTTGTTACATAGTGCTTGGATCTGAACTCTGGTCCTTGTGACTATAGACTCAACCACCAAGCCATCTCTCCAGCCCCCTCTTGAAATATTTTAACTTTCGAAATGTGTGTCTTCTTTTGGTGAGACCTACCATTTTTCTATGACTTCCCCAAATGAGCAGAGACCAAGCATCAAGAGAATGGATACAATCATATTTATTACAGTTTCCAGACTCCCATTTGACACATACCAAAAGCAGCACATTGAGAATGGCGGTTACGAGCAGCAGGCCCCCTCAACAGGAAGGGTCTCCGTTAACCTAATAACAAGGGGTAATGTAAAGATGAGATCAGTTGGGGGTTTATCAGTTGCTGTAGGAGCACTGAAACCATAGTCATTCGGCTTCAGCCCTGTTTGTAAAACCATCACCAAGTCACGGTGCAGAGGGGACACAGTTGCCACAGCCTTTACATGTCCCTATTAAATAAGCAAACCACTTTTGGTTGCTGTCTTTTTTTTTTTTTTTTTAACGACATTTTCCCTCTGTAACTTTGACTAGCCTGAATCACAGTGATCCTCCTACCTCAGTCTCCTAAGGCTGGGATTACAGGTGTTGAGTTTTTTAGGACACAGCTTACTGTCTGCTTTCCTGTTGGGAGAACAGAAGAGCAGAGCAGAGCTGCTTTGGAACCCAGCTCCACACAAGGCCAGGTAATGACCTGCAGCAACCCTGACAAGTGTCCAGACGCTTCCTTCAGAGCTCTGGAAGCACATCAGACATTTGCTCCCAAGGACTCACAATCAAAAGCGATTGCAATGTGCCAGGAACCATATTCCCAGCTTTTGTGAGAGACACCCTGTGTTTGCAGAAGGTGTTCTGATGGAGTCCGGACTCTGACAGCTTAAAGACCCCTGCGTCCTGAGTGCACAGAGTTTTCTTGCCCCCATCTTCAGACTACCCATGCCGTTTCTTGACAGAGGGCTTTCGCTTTTATTAGCAGTGATCTGACAAACACTTGAACAATACTCAAAATACTGGGAGTGATGGAGGCCCAACCCTTCTTCAGATAACTGACAGGAGCCTGAAGGCTTATCTTAAATCCACCAACGTGCCAGAAAGTAACAACAGACTTCCTGCCTTTCCCATACAACACAGGCCAGATGAGATGGTTTTGCTTTGAACCACCGAGAAAAAGCCTTCTGGGCAAGAAAGACACGGACAGGTGAACAGTTACTGACAACGGGCTGCATGCATTCCAGATGTGGTTCAGGAAGAGAAAAATGAAGACACCTCTCAAACTACTCAATTTATACCACCAGACTCTTTTCTCCATTAGCCTGACCTACGAACAGCCACCATTTCATTCATAAAAAGTGCAGAAGGGAATGAAACACTCTGGGGGAGCACCAATGACAGCTAGCTGTCTTTGAATGATTTTAACTTTTTCATACAGGAAGAATCTACAGGACATTTAAAGAAGCAAATTATAGAACCAATGGTATTTCATGATTTTGCCTGGGTGGCTGTCATGGAGAGAATGCAAACAGAAACACAAACACCCACTTAGCATCATACTGGGTTTATTTCTTTTTTTCTTAAAGGGAAGAAGTGTCAACACAGATCTCTGGGAGGCTGAGTATTAAGGGTGGCTCAGGGCTCATGACCTGACAACCTCTGAAGGGGCATTCTTTCCCTGTCAAGACAGACAGGGCTGCTGCTGATCTGACCACAGCTCACTACAAGGGTTCGTGGGCACCCAAACTAGAACATTCCCTGCCTTGATGAACACCAGGTAAAGAGCAAGGTACAGACTGCTCCAAATCCTGTCTCAGAGGCTAACTGCCTAAGCATTTCACAAGCCACCAAACTGATCCTAAGAAAGAAAACCTCCAGCTTCCCAAACAGTAAAGCAAACAAGCCTGGGTGAAAGCTATGGAGCACAAGATCGGCCCTATGGGCACAGAATGGCATGCAGCAGGACTCTGGCTGCCACTTCCAAGCCACGTGACACAGTAGGGGACCCTGGTTCCACATTAACATTGCCCATTTAAGGAATGCTGCTTTCATACTGGCTCCTTCCCCAGCTTTCCTGTAGCCTATATGCACATGTCTGAACTTGACTAACCTGTGGTCATCCCAGGTGGTGGTATGAGCACTGCCAGCAGCTTCTATAAGCTGAGCATAAACAATGCCAAAAAACATGAGCAGAACACTCAGTCAAACCAGTTGCTGCGGCATGGGCAGAAATCCTGGCATCTGTACATGGCTGACTGTGCTGGAAGAGCTTGGCCTCCTTTGTCTATGTAAGACCTTAGTCCTTGAACATCACCAGGGCCCCTGTCCTGTACTCTGTCTCCCTTACACTTGAACAGGAACCTTTAACAACCTTGTTCAGGTGCTGATGCTTGCCTACTTGTAATTTCTATTTAATTTCCACAACAACTGTGGCTAAACTGGAAACATTAATAGCTGAGCCAAAAGTAGTGGGCAACCCATTTAGTCGCAGCACCCAGCAGGCAGATCTGTGAGTTTGAAGCCAGCCTGGTATACAGAGCTAGTTTCAGACCAGCCAGGGAGACACAGTAAAACTGTCTCAAAAAACAAAAGCAAAGTAAAACAAAGAAGCAAATGAAAACAAAACAAAAAAGAAGCCAACCACTGGCCATACTAATTGCTGGCAACATTACCACCTGATAAAGCCAAACACTCCTGAAAAGTCCTTAACAAGAATACAGGACTATTCCGTGGATACTCAGATATCTAGAGATTAGTTTGAACGATCAAAGCTGTTTATTCAAAAGAAAACTCTAATTCCCACAGAACACCAATGAGCAGGCCCTACTCCATTCTCGATTCGTGGGCTCCTCAGAAGGGTCTTCTAGTACTTGACCTCACCATCCCCTTTCCCCATGGTCTTTCTTTCTCCTAATGAAAATTTGAGCTGTTTCCATAGCAACTTTTATTGACTGATTGACTCATTCACTCATTCATTCATGTCAGGGACTGAACTCAGGGTCTCATGAATACCAAGCATAGGGCCTACCACTAAGCGACCAGCCCAGTCCAGCCACTACAGCGACCCATTATGACCTATGTGACATCATTTTTGAGCAGCAATACATTAGAACACATTTTTTTATTTTTGAAATTTTTCCAATAATAAAGAAAAGGCAATAATTTATTAAATTGACTTATCTAAAAATAATTACCACACTTCGCACAAAATTGCACATTTTCTAGAGAATATTCATTTTGGAATCACTGTCCAGATTAAACAAATAAGTGGAGGGGATCTAAAGAGAGAGCACAAATAATTTCACAGCTAGAGTTGTCATGTTGAATGGAAAATTATAAATCAATTGGTATAGAAATATGGGAGAGTTATATAGCAACATGAAATTGGCATGTGTATAACATAAATCAGGAGGGTCACTTGCATGAACAGAAATTCTTTCATGCACATTTGATTGCACATTTCTACATAGTTAGCAAAAAAAGAGCATCCATTACAGCTTCTAGCTAAGGGAGAAAAGGGTAGATAGTCAAGGACAGCTACACAGAGAACACAGGTGGAGATGGAGGCGATACAGCCTGATGAGGGATTTGAGAACAGAGGCCACGCACAGGAGGCAGAAGGGAATTTACACAAGAAGACAAGAGTTGTGAGCCTGAGTCTGTATCAGAGACTCCACAGACCTCAGTGCATCTGTCCTAACTTCAAACTCAGATACAATTAGAAATAAAAACAGGTAAACAGAAAACAGACAGAAAGCCCTCAGATCCCACTTTGGGAACAATGCCGTTTTTAGCTGCACAGTCTCCTGTCAGTATCACAACAGATACCCTTGAAAAGCAGGGGCCGGGATGTGGGGGAGCAGCAAAAAGAAAGTCACTCTCTCCTTAGGGGAGGTGTTCCTCTGAGAAGTCCTGTTTCCCTCTAGAGGAAGAAACAGACCATGAAACCCAGTTGTTGAAGTTCTCACAGCCTTCTAATGATGGCTACAAGATCACAAATGACAGCTGGGAAGATACCTTTCTTATATAGCACCTGCCTTGCTCATAGGACAAGAGAATTTTTATAGAGCTATGCAATAGAGTAAGGAAAAATGGCACTTAAGTATGCTTAGAGGCTGTAAAACACCTTCCTAAAATCCTGCCACAGTGCCCTGGTGAGGTAGGTATCTGATGGGGAAACTGAGGCACATCTGCTCACTTTTCATTGTCTGATGAGGCAGTGGTCCAGCTAACAGAACTTTATTTGCCCTGCTTCTCAGTAGGCTTACCCATGCTATCCACAAACAAAGCAGGAGAAATGTTCTATTCATACATACATTTAGACTAATTACTTCTTATTCTTACTTTGAACATAAGTTATCTAACATAAAGGAAGTATAAACAAAATTTTGAAAATCAATATTGCCTAACAGTCTATGTCAAGATGTAGCCCATTCTGTATTGTGGTTGAAAAGCATATGGTGATATAATTCAAGTAGGCGCGTCCCTGGTCCTTTGGTATTCCTGTCACTCAGGCTTAAATGGGAGTCAAGTACCCTTATGACATACCCATTTGCTTCTAAGAACCTCACCAGTGTGACACAGGGAATAAAAGTGTATGACCCCTCTTTCACAGTAACACCATTCTGAGAGACTTTCTACACAAGGCCAGCCCCGCCTGGAAAGGGGACTCTCAGCCATGTGACAGATGTGCATTATTGAGTTCATGCAGAACTCTCTGAAGTCTGACACGAAGGTCACATCAGGACAGTTCACACACAACACATGGGTGATACCATAGAGCACATGCATCTAGCACCATGCCACAGGAGTCGGAGAGGACAACGAGCCACGAGGACGGCACAATCCCATCTGGAATGCCATGTGCAGAGGCCACCTCTGGTGAGGGGAAGACTTACAAGCTTCTGCCTTCCTTCCCACGAGAAGAGGAGGTCAAAGCAGAGCTCCACTCCTGCATAAGCTGGTAACTTCCCTAGACCTTATTAATATTCAAGGATGAGAAATTTCACTTCTTGATCAAGAGAGAATGATGCAGAGCATAGGTCAGTTCCAAGATATGGGTGCAGGGCTCTTGGGCAATTTGCACTACTGCTCTTAGATCAACTCACAGTGCTCAGAGCACTAGCTTTTAGAAATGAAATATTTCCTTCTCAGATGGTTCTTACAGTTCCCACAGACTGAATTCCACTCACACTATGGCCCTAAGTCAAAGGGAACAGCTTATGCTTGAGACTCTGGAGCAGACAATGACAGCCCGTCAGACGCATGTACTACGAATGGCTTTTGCCTGGTTAGTATTGCTGACCTGCCCTCCCCTCAATTTGGTTTCCAGAGGCTGAGCCAGCTCTGTCCTCTGTACGGGCAGGGCCAGTGGGAACCACTGTGACTCACACTTTGATTGGGATACTAGGATATAGCATAGGAACAGTTCATGCACTTTATTTCTAAAACCCAAAGGTCAAGTGGGGCTTAGCTGGTCACTGTGCAAGATGAACCAGCAGGACATTCTCGCCGCGAATGAAAATCTGATTTATGTGTCTTGTGAATACCTGCTGGTAATCCACCTTGGGCTTTCTCTTTTTCTTTCTGGACTGGCCCCGTGAAAGGGTGGTGGCCCTGGAGAAGGTGCCTCCCACACTGGACCCCTCTGTCCGTGTAGTCCTCCCTGACAGCTCAGACCTGGACTCCTCCCTTGCAGATGCCTGCAGGGAAGAAGGGACAGAGCGGGAGCGCCTGTGTGAGCCCCTGTCAGTGTCTCCTCGTCCCCACACTGAAGCCACCTTCCAAGTGGATGTCTGCGAGTATCTAGACAGGGTGGAGTCTTCAACTGCAGACTTGGAATCGGCTTCCTTTTTGGCGGAATCTTGAAGTTTCAGTCGATCAAACAGCTATATGGAAAGCAGTGACAACTATTAGCCATGGTAATGCCTACAATATAACTGTGTCAATACACACAACAAGGTAAGAGTCCTTAGCTACAGCTTGTGAACTCCTTGCACTGACTTTCTTTTAAAGGTAATGGTCACTTTTCAATTTCCAGACATAACTCAGGTAACCAGGACAAGAGAAAAGGTACTCCTTATCTCTGTGGCACAAAGCACCTTGTAGCTCACAGGCAGGCAAGAAGCGGGTGCCGTTGGGATCTGCTGGAAACATGCAAGGTTCCCAAGCAGTGGGCTTGTGATCATGGTGTCCAAGGTAGAAGGCAGGGTGGGTACCCAGGAGGTCAGGGGGAGGCACCTACCCTTGTGAGAGTCAGCGAAGAATCCCGTTCGTAGGCTTTGCCTAAGACAGGCTTACGGTATGTCTCATCCACATCGGTGAGGGCCTGGAGGAACCCAAAGGGAAGAAAGGGGAAAAGGGTGTTATTTATAGAGGCTTTGGGAGAAGGCAGAGGAGCACTTAATTACAGCATAACTAACCAGGCTTGGTCACAAGATGGTAAAGCCCAACTCGGCTGCCTAGGATTTCAAAGCTTCTTCCAGCTTATTAGATGAGCTTTTTTGACAATGGCAAGGCTTTTACAACCCCCTGGTAGATATTCAGAAACTTCAGTGCATGTAAATATGCAAGAACTTTAATAAAATACAAACACAGGGCTGCTTAAAGAAAAAAAAAGTGAGGTTTTTAAAAATTTGGTTGGTTTGGATTTTCCCCTTCTTAACCCCCCCCACTTTTTTTTTTTTTTTTTGATACAGGATCTCATTATATAGATCTGGCTGGCCTGGAACTCTCTATGTAAACAAAGCTGGCCTCAAAATCACAGAGATCTGCCTGCCTCTGCCTCTGCCACACTGGGATTAAAAGTATACACTAACACACGACTAAAAAGTTTTTTCCGTTTGTGTGTATGTGGGGAGAAGGTGCACATTCTAAGTGTGGCAGCTCTGAAGGGAAAGCCTGGCAGTTGGGAATACCACAAATCTCACACGAGAGATTTACTGGGAAAGACACAAGAGGGTGGCTGCCTCCACTCAGGAGAGAAGCACCAGAGAACTGGGGGGGGGGGGGGGCTTAAATAAGGTTTCTCAGGGGCAGAGTTTTCCAGGTTGGGGACTGGTGGGATTTCAAACTCAGGGATTGGTCAGTTTTCAAGCTCAGCGACTGGTGGGATTTGGAGGCCAGGAATTGGTGGGTTTTATAAGCCCTGGAACTCTGAGCTCAGACTTTTACCCTATATCCCCCTCTTTTTTTATTATTAACAAACAATCAGGGGCTAAGAAGGGGGCAACATTATTATTAAACTACTTTTTGCTGAAAATCTTGGGGGTGAACTTGACCTTCACCATCAGGGGATAGTCGGAGGTCACAGGCCTCTGGTTCCATAGCCAGGGGCTGATAATCTTGTAATAACAGCTGATTAAAAAGTCTGGTTAGAAATCTTTTGCATCTGTTACTGAAGAAATGTAGTCCAGAAGTTCACAAGGCATAGGGCAATCAGTTGTAGGATTAAAAGGAGGAGGTGAAAGGGAGTTAAGAAAGGCAATATCCAATTCTTTGTTGGACTTGTATCTCCTTTTGGAAACCTGCTGGTCAACAATCTCCAGAATCCACCATTTGAGTGGTCTGGTTGAACCATTGTGAATAGGTTTCCTGAACCTTTGAAATCTTAATGTAAACAACAGCATAGGAGGAGAAAGATATCTGAAATATTTTTACCTTAAGTTTTCAAATCATCAGACCTTTTACACTTTCTCAGACTCTCGGAACTTACTGGAACTTTCACATCCTCAGACCATTCTACACAGATTTCTGAGACTCTCATTGCAACTGGGCTACATTTTCACAATAGCCTCTCCTGGGCTCTCTTTAGGAATCTCTGTCCTGCCACACAGTGCCAAGTCTCAGTTGCTCTCCATGACCCCTTCATGTCCTTTTTTAAAAATAATACCATCTAGGTGACTATATTACAAACTTTGGCTACCAGTTGAGGTACATTCTTGCATATGAGTACACAAAGGTGCAGCTTTAATACCTTATTAAATAAATAACCATTGTGTTTTAAATCCTATTTTCATAAACCCTACTTTTATGATTTTTGTTTTCAGGACAGGAATTTTCATACAATAATAGAGAAAACAGGCATGGGAGTAAGCCCCAGAAAAGGAGATATGGATAAGGCAGTCATAGGGAACTAAATTAGCCTCTGACAGTCTGATACAGAGCAATTTACCAACCCTATTAAGACAAGCTATTGGTTAAAGGTGGGGAGGTCTCTTGGATGATACATATTCATACATAAGAGCTACCATGGACACATTCAGATAGGAACAAATAGAAGAGGAGAGAGCACAGATAGGAACAAATAGAAGAGGAGAGAGCAAAGTTTAGACATAAAAGGTTTTCTGATCACTTGTTTATGCAGTAGCAGAAGTTGCCCTCACTGAAAATTGAGCATGCCAATTTTGGACATTGGATTGTACTGAACCCAAGCTGCTTATTGTAACAGAGTTAGACTTTAATAAAATCTGAGACCATGGAGAAAAAGACAAAGGGTCACAAAACAAACTTCACCAGAGGGAGTTTCTATATGCTCCAAGTGGGAGCTGAGAGGGCATAGAGAAGCTGTAAGACTTCTAGAACAGAGCTGAGAGACAGGAGGGATGTGGTCACAGAGGCCCAAAAGGGCTTAAGGAAGCTGCAGGACTTAGCAGACAGCTCCCAGGAGGAGACTAGGAAACAGGGGTGGGGGGAGCAAGTGTCTGAGCAACTAGCAAGTTGCCCATGTGGTGGGGTCCTGGAGAGCGAGCTGGTTCCAGGAGTCAAAGAGAGGACACTTACCAAATAGGTGCGGAGAGATGGATGGTTAGAGCACGTGGGAGGAAGAAGCAGATGAAGAGGCAGACTCTAGAATTTGGAAGCAAACATGGTGGGTGGCAGATGCCAGCAGAAACAAATGACCGTGCACACCATAAGAGAGTCAGCAACTTGAGTCAGTTTGAACGTTGAGAAGTGGGCATGGCTGAAAAGTAAGTGTGGCATCCTTTACTACTGTTACCTGAAGAGAAAGAACTCAAGAAGGGGGTAATGTCTAGAGATTCTCGCATGGTAGAAGGTGGGACAAGTGGTGAGGAGAGAAGACAGTAATAGGTGACCCAAAGGTTAACTTCTTTGATTTGAATATAAGAAGCTCGGCTGCAGCCAGAATTCAGACAAAGAGCTCATCCTTGGAGAGTATGATCTAATTTTTCAATAGAGTATGTAACAGATGCAAAGGAAGAACCGTGGCCTGTTTAGGCTGGGTAGGCAGAGGCAAAGGGGGTCCAATGGTGGAGTGGAAATGAGTAGCAGGAGGACTAAGGACTGCCACTGGGCACCCTGAGAGGGATGATTTGGGTGGACAGCCTATTACTGAGAAGGGAGAAAGGGAGACCCAAGTGGCTGGGTGTGGAGTGGGGTTGGGGAGAAAGGGCTGTGTGTTGCAGCTCACAAGGGGGAGGCTCGTTAGTGTGATCAAAATAGTGGAGGAAACATCATCTGGTTTGGGCTTCATAACTAGGAGGAGCTGTTTTTTCCTTGGCTGGCTTATGCTATGTGGTCACTTTTAATCAAGATGGGAGTGAAGTCACATGGCAAATTTCATCCTTTCTAACCATAGCAAAGATGGCTGTCAGCCACATGACTGCATCCCAGTGGAGGGAAAACAGCTAAGATGGTGGCATGCCTTTAAGATTACCTATGTATAGACTTTTTAACTGTCAACCCCAGTGTTACGAGGTTTACATTAACCTTTTTGTTACAGAGTTTACAGATTTTAAATCATACCCAATATACTTACAAATCTTGAGAAACAGAAAAGTTCACACAGCTGGGCCTTGGTAGCACATGCCTTTAACCCAGCACTTGGGAGGCAGAGGCAGGCGGATCTCTGAGTTGAAGGCCAGTCTGGTATACTAAGTGAGTTCTAGGACAGCCAGGGCTACAAAGAGAAACAAACAACAGCAAAAGAGGGACCAAGAGGGGATCTGGCCCAGGGCTTCCTTCATAGAGCTTGGCAAACATTTTTACCACTGCCCAACATCTCCATCCTTTGAACTCCAAAAAGGGTGTGTGATGATAGGCTTACAAATCTTGAAATAAGATTTATACCTTAGCAAAAGTTTTAGAGAGTTAAACCAAAACCAAAAGGGTATAAGATAAGTAGCATAGTCTGTCTCTTTATTTTGTGTCAGTCAGGTGGCTCACCTAATATGGGACAGAGATTTTGAAGGAAACCTTTAAACAAGCATGACTGGGTCTAGAGGAGGGGGAGCCATACCCCAACTCCAGAGCCAGCATTTAATCGAGGTGGGACAGCATATAACAACAGTCCAATGCCACTCACACCTAAAAAAACACCCGAATGCCTGTAAAACTGACAACAAAGAAGGCTTAAGAGATAGGAAAATTTTGAGCCCTGGCTATAGACAGGATGGTACAGACTGTTTGCATGGGTGTGCATGCTCCAGCTGGCCTACTCCTTTGCTTTCTCTCCCTCCTTGGCTCTGGCTCCCACTTTGCAACAAACTTACAGATCCATCAAACTGAATTTAAAAGACAGGACATTTACACAGTGTGGGAGGAGAACAGACCAAAACAAATAGGGCTTAAAGCTGAAAAACAGAGAACGCCTGAATATAGGGAATGGGAATGTTTTTCCATCTCCTGATCCTTCCCAGTATTTGTAAAGGTCCAGACTATATTGGGATCTGGGGTGCCATTAAGAGGCCATTTGGGTTGATTATCTAGGGGGTATTAGGGCCAAATTTGACTGTAAAGGTGAACAAGTTTAGGGCTCTTCAGGTCAGGTGCCAGGTATAGAGGCTGAAGGTTTTCTAAAAGGCACGGGGTGGAGGGCGGGTGAGAGGGCATGGTAGACACTGTTCCCATGGATGGAACTAGGGGGCTAGAGGAAAAAGTCACTGCAGCCTGTATTTCAGGGCATCCTCAGGACTCAGGGAGGACCCAAGGAAGACCAAAGAAGCATTCACACGGACCTAAGGGAGAACCTACCACTAGTGGATCAAGCAATCAGTGAGCTGGAAGGTGAGTGGACTGGGTGAACTGGAGATGAGGGATAGGGTCCCAATGTAGCAGACCCTGAGAGGAGCTCAAGCACCAGAAGAGCTTATCCGAGTCATGAAATCAATCTAAGTGTTACAGCTCTGAGGGGAAGACTTTTCCATTGCAAGAGTTACAGCTCTGAAGGGAAAGATATCCTGACAGTCGGGAGCCAAGGAAGACAACAAAGTCATACTGCACAACACACCTCACACAAGAGATTATTGGGAGAGACACAAGAGGGTGGCCAGAAGCAGCAGGAAACTGAGCAGGAGGCAGGTTTTATACAGGGTTTCTTGGGTGGCAGAGTTGTCCAGGGTAGAGATTTTCAGGTTGGGGCTTGGTGGAATTTCAGGCTCAGGGATTGGTGAGTTTGGAACCCAGAAGTGGGCTTGGACCTTTTACCCTATAAGGCAGGTTTATGTAAGGTTTCTTGGGGGTGGAGTTTTCCAGGGTAGAGATTTATAAGGTGAGCATTAGTGGGATTTCAAGTCCTGAGCTTGGGATGCACACAGGGATTGGTAGGAGTTTGAACCCATGGACTGGTGGGTTTTCAAGCCCTGGAAGTGAGCTCACACCTGACACACGTGTGCTACCATGTGGGCACAGAAGTCAGATGACTCTCAGCAGGACTCAGTTCTTCCTTCCTATAGGTGGGGTCTGGGGATCAAATCTTGTCTTCAGGCTTGTTGGTCAGCAACTTGACTTGCCTGAGCCATCTCATCAGCCCCAAGGCTATTATTAGAGAATCCCATGTGTACTACTCAACAGAAACCCTAGGTGGTTCTGCTGCAGGACAGCTTAAAACCACATATTAAGAAGCATGACTACTCTTTTATCCTCCTCAGTTTCAGTAAGTCTGGGGTTCACCAGGGTGACATGAAGGATCACCGGGTCGGCAACTGTCAGGATCGATGAGATTATGCAATGGAAATTACTCTGGAAAATGCAAACTTACCCTACATATCTAAAGAAATAATCATATGACCACTACTGTCAATAGACATATTCTCTTTAATTCTTCCCCCCCAGGGCCAGTTATTGTGGCTCACCCCTGTAATCCCAGGCAGGAGACTGAGGCAGGATGACTGGTGTAAATTCAAGGCCAGTCTAGGCAGCATAATGGGTTCCAGGTTACAGAGTGACATCCTGTCCAGAAAGACAGAGAAACTTGGTTCTTATCAACAATAAAATCATCACAGTATGTTAGCCTATTTTTAGAATGAGCAAACGGAGTCTCAGAGGAGTTTCGAAATGGTGAAGTCATTAGGATTCAAATTTCCTAACAATTAAAAGAAGGGTTTCAAAACAGACATGGTGATGATGCATGCTTTTAATCCAAGCACTGGGGAGGCAGAGGCAGGAGGATCTCTGTGAGTTTGAGGCCAGCCTGGTCTATAGCACCAGTTCTAAGGTACCTAGAACTACAACAAACAAACAAATACATACTAAAAGCAAGGTTTTAGAAGCCATAAAGACTCAGTCTAAATAAAGCCTTGTACTTTCTTAACAGTAGATCTGGAATGGATCCAACTTCTCTGGGCTCAGTCTTCATCTGTAAAAGGTACAGTAGAATCAGCAGCTCATCCATGAACAGATAGGAAGGGGGACAGGGTGGAAATGCTGCAAGTTTGAGGCCAGGCTCCACTACAAGGTAGGTAGGTGGGTGGGTAGGTAGGTAGGTAGGTGTGTGTGTGTGTGTGTGTGTGCGCGTGCGTGCGTGCGTGCGTGCGTGCGTGCGTTCAAGGAGGCCAGCCATCAGATCCTGGGTGTCACATTCCTCAGAAGCTGTTAACCTTCATTTTTGAGACAGGAACAAAAGAATAACTATCAGGCATGGTGATACATGCCTTTAATGGCAGCACTCAGAAGGCAGAGGCAGAGGGAACTCTGTGAGTTCTGGGCCAACCTAGTCTATATAGTGAGTTCCACCAGGAGTACACAGTGAGACTTTGTCTACAGCCTTGTCTACAGAGCAGTCTACAGGGCTACACAGAGAAAACCTGTCCTGAAAAACCAAAACCAAACAAAGAAAAAGAGAATGGCCAGTAATCAGCCTATTCAAAATTACTAAATGATGACAAAATTGTTTCTTAAGGTTAGGCATCTCAACCTTAGCACTAAGGGCACGAAGGACAAGCTAGTTCCTTGTTTGGTGGAGGGTGGCTGTCTTCTGTGCTGTCAATGTTTAAAGGTAATTATCCGGCATCTCCCACAGATGTGACTATTAAAAAATAATCAAATATCCAAACACTGCCCCATGATCATGGGAGGGAAGGAAGAACAAAACTGCCGAGGCCGAACACCCTGCTTTAAGGGAAGGAGCAGAAAAGCGGTTTTGAGTGGTGACTGTCAAGGTATAGAAGATTTCAGTTCTGAGACGTTCTTCCTAGGTAGGGCTTTGCTTAACAAGGTTACTCATGCCCTTTAGACATGATTTAAGAAAGCCTTCTTACCATATTCCAGAACTTGTCAAATGCAACCAGGAAGCCTGTGCAGACACCCCGAAGTCCCTTGAAAGTGCGGATGTGGACATTCACCTTCACTCCCTCTCTGATACAGCGGTGGAGCTCACCCAGAGGGCTACCTTCATGCACTGAAACAAGAGAAGGCCTTGGTCAGCAATGGGTAACACCTGCCTCCACTGGCAGGCTAGCCAAGGCCACCCGGCACACTCAAGGCAACCTCACTCTCACTGCTAGAAGCCTTGTGAGTGGCAGGACTAGTACAGCCAACACACCCCCAAAAGAGGCCAGATTCTAACAGACTGTGGAAAAGCCACATGCGTGACTCAAATCTAAATCTTTCACTATCTATAAATGTCTCCTCTACTTGATGATGGCAGTGATTCTAAGATGTACCATCATTTTAAAAAGTGTCTGCAGGCAAAAAAAGAAAGAAAGGGGAATGCTCGCACCAGTAGCTGGGTTCTTCTCGGTCCTGTGTGTTTCAGTGTAATTCTGGAGTACTGCATACCTAGGTCAATCCTCTTGTGAACCAGAAGCTAATTCATGTGTTTGAGGGAAATAAGCTGGGCCTCATACTGCCTCTAAATCCATGCTATCCTGCCAAAGACAATGGCCTTTTGGAGAAATAAATAGTAATTATTAAAATAAAAACGTATTTTAAGCCAGCCATGGTGGTGGTACACACCTTTAATTCCAGCACTCAGAAGTTAGAGGTAGGCAGATCTCTAATTTTAGGCCAACCTGGTCTACAGAGTGAGTTCTAGGACAGTCAGGGCTACACAGAGAAACCCTGCCTTGAAAAATCAAAAATAAATATAGAAGCACATTTTAAGAGTATGACCATTATAGTTATCTCTATGGATGCAGAGAGTTATTCATCACATTATATTATGCACCATAAAAATTTAAAGTTGTAAACTGGGTGTGGTGGCACATGCTTTTAATCCCAGCACTTGGGAGGCAGACAGATCTCTGTAAATTCAAGTCTAGCTGTTCAGAAAATGTAAAGTTGTTTCAATGTTTATGATTTTATCTATTTTAATTCAATCAATATGTTATGCCTGCCTTTAAGGTGAATTATATATTTTTAAATTTAAATTTTTTATTCTTCAATTTGCCATATGCAGTATTAGGTTTCATCATGGGACTCTGGAAGAATGTTTGTTTTTGTTGTAGAATGGCCTGTTGATGCATAGTCTGCAGGAGCTCCTGTAGTTACTGGTATTTCAATGTACATCTTCATACTGGGAGGAAATGGACCTGATGGTTTGAAGGACGTCCGCTGAGCATCGGCTCCTGAGAGTCCTACTAAGCATCTTGTGAACATAGCAATATGGCCATGCAGGATAGGAACAATGGGCAGGAAAGATTTTGAGAGTGAGAATCTCTCCTGCAGAGCTTGGAGCAATGACAGGCTTCCCTTACTTCTTGTCAATTTACCTTTTGTGCTCTGCTGGGTGAGTATTAAAAAACAAACAAAAACTTCCCCCAAAGAACCTCCATACATTTTTAAACAAAAACTTCATTATTGCTAGGGGGTATAAGAGAGAACAGCCTTGTACTTCAGTTCAGATAACAGATTTCCTCATTCATGAGTTGTCGTAGAAATGAATACCATGACAAATGAAGGAAAATCCTCTTGGAAGGAAATGACTCAACATACGAAAGTGGGAGTTTATGTGACAGATTGGAAATTAGGTAACCGGGTACAGTTGGAGGCAAAGTGACAAACAGTGGCCTCACATACAGTCTCAGGCAAAGTGAGAGAAACAGCGAACGCTGCTGGTCATGTCTTCTGGCAATGGCTTTGAACCCTTGATAAGTGTGTATGTGTGTCACAGGCTTTGTAAAATCAGGTGTGTAAGCAGCATTCAGACCCTTATCCAGGGTAACCTTGGCAAGTGACTTTTTCCTTAAAAGTTCAACTTTCCTCATTGGTAGAATCAAATTGGACTAGTGACCTTCTAAATCACTTTTGGGAATAGATCTCTATAATTCCGCTTATTGAAACTCATCACAGTGTCTGGTTTAGACCCTTTGCACACAAATATGCACCTCCCTGCCTCCCATGCACATGCTTTCACAAAGTGGAAGTTCTCTAAGTTGAACAAAACAAGGGACCATAGATGTCAGGGATTAAGACCTTCCCGGTACTCTCTATGAAGCACAATTTGGTCCAGAGTCTTATCAGATGATTGGCAGATTACAGGTCTCCTGGTTCTCTTCACCAACCACATCACTCTCCTCATGCCACTCCAGGCTCTCTACGAGCCAGGCCCTTTGGTAAGCTTTGCATCCATCATTTCTTTTAAGTCTCACTACCTTAACACACAGGTGCTTTTGCTACCAATAGGCTGAAGGTTCTTTTGCTGTATTCAGATGGAAATCATCAACAACAGATTCTTAGTTCAGCAACTCCAAGCTTAAGGTCCGAGGACCTCTCTTCTAGTGGTCCAAAACTCCTCTACAGTTGGTACCAATAACTCTTGATTGTTGGCTACAAGTCCTCCATCTTTGTGGCTCTCAGCTGCCCTTCTCTGTCCACAGTCTTGTCATCTCAACACTCCTTCAGTTCTTCAGATGATTCAGCCTGCACAATCTCTGTTCCTAGCCACTCTCTGGAACTCTCTAGCAACCCTCTAGCTGCTGCTGAGTATGCCTGGGGCTGGCAGCCTCAGGACTGTCTGTTCTTCATGCTACCAGGTCTGCCGGCTCTGTCCAAGACAAAGACCACAAGCAGTCAATGAAACCATCAGATGAGGATTCACCTAGACTGAGTGTTCTAGCAAAGAGTGTAATACAGAGGAGGAGAGTATAGCAAGGGCTGTGGCGATATCATGTGCACGGCCCCCAGTATGCTAACTGATAACTTTGCGCTTAGTCACGTAGGATGTGCAGGTTTATTGGGCATGCTTCTGGCTGTCATGTGTAGAAGAGGTATTCCTCCTACCCCGACTGGGGACATCTGCAAAATGGGTGGGGTCATCCAGGGAGATTGTTGAATTAAAGTAGTATCTCCTGAAGCCATTATAGGATGACATTGTAGTGTTGAAGTACAGTCTCCCAAGGTGGCAACTGTCAATATGATGGCCTCCAGAAGTGAGAGCATATCAAACAGACATGACAAGTACAAAGATTTATGTGACCAGACAACAACCTGGGGTAACATGTCCCAGGTGGCTGAAACAAAGTGTTCCTAGGTAGACATGAGGCATTAAATGTAGTCATAGTTCCAGCCGGATGCTGGTGGTGGCACACGCCTTTAATCCTACCACGCTCCAGAGACAGAGGCAGAGGCAGGTTGATCTCTGTGAGTTCAAGGCCAGCCTGGTTTACAGAGTGAGTTCTAGGACAGCCAGAGCTATATAGAGAAACCATCTATGTAGAAAAAAAAAAAAAAAAAAAAGCAGCCATAATTCCTAAGAACTATCTTCCATTGAGGAGAAAGTGGCTGGTTGATTGATGGCTCCAGAGTTTCTGAGACAGTGGTGCTGGAGAAAAAGGGTCCTGCCACCACCTTCCCTAGTGGAAACCTCAGGGGTGGCAACAAGGTCCTTCATAGCACCTTGAAGGACTGGGCTCAGGGAACACACAGATAACAACAGAAGTTCCTATCTGATCTACTTCCCTGCCTGACAGGATGGGCTGCCTGGGCAGTTTAGGCTACAGAAGGACTCTGAGGTTCTGATGGCTGCCAACTAAGAGACTTCACAATTTCAGTCATTTAAAAAGGTAAACAATGTATTAAGACGTGCTCACAGCAAAGATCCACCACTAAGTTAACCTTCTTTTCTGGTGAGCTCTATCTAGCACTGTCTAACCCAAGTACCCCCAGGGAGGGCTGGGTACTCCTAGGGAAGGCTGGGTGTCCTGGCCTCACAAATACCTCATTCCAATTTACAGTTAAAGAGACTCAACAGCATCAAAGTAATTTGTTCAAGGTCACTTACTTCATCATCAGCTGAGCCAATACTCCATACAACCAGTTACAAATATTCTGACCTTTAATTACGTCAACCTGAAAATAATAATGACCACCACGAGAACAACCTACAGAAAGTGATAGTAGACATTGTTGAACCCTTCCTATTAGACAATGTCACTGTTGCAAATATTTTCAAAGTGTTGATGAATTTAACACAGTGACAGACAGACAGTACTACTACTTTCATTACCACATTGGAAAAGTCAGGCCCAACGGTGTAACTTGCCTAAAATACAACAACTGGAAGTAGAAGAAACCAGTGTTCAAACCAATGTGAACCCTACACATTTGTGAAAAGGGATGACCTCTACTACAGTTTAAATATACTGAATAACTTGATTTTTGAAGACTGTGTTAACTTCAAATCCTAAAGGTGACCCTTGGAAAAAATGCCTTAACAAACCCCATTCTTATTCTTGCTTTCGGAAGGCTATTCTTTGTGGTATCCACCCTCTCATGGGACTCCCAACTGCATCACATTTTTCAGTGGCGAGGGCTAATACTGTGAAGTCTTGATTCCAGAAATGAACTTAATCAAGAAAACCAGATGAAGCTGGTCTTCATAGTCTTAACAGAAAAATCGGAACCACTCTTAACTGTTTCCCTTGACAATCTTGGTAGCAAGGCGTTAAGAGGAATAAATGGGAATAAATGTTATACTCTGAGACTTGGGTGCAACTCAACAAGCTAACAGTGGCAAAACACATAGGCAAAAGAAGGTACGGCAACTGCTTGTTTCAGAGCCTGCTTGTTTCAGAGCCATGCATGCTCTGTCTTTCTGCTACTGCTGTGCAAGCCAGCTCTGGAAAATCCTAGCTGGGCAGGAGGCTCTGGTACAGTATGTCATCCGACAGAGAGGCACCAGCAGCACCTCTTTTCAGGATGTTTCTCTCTTGATAAACACATTTCTAGGAACATAACAAAACAAAATCTCTTGCCGAGTTCACTCCTCTATTCCAAAAGAAGTCACTTTAACATCGTAACGATTTAATTAGTAGGCTACAGAAGCTCTGACTGGCTAAGTAGGTCATTGTGTTCACAGGGCAGATGTCAGAACTATTTATTTGGTATAACCCTAGGCTATTTTTATTCTATTTATACAAGACCTAACTAGCACATTAGAACCTTTGCTGTTTACAGCTTCACCCTGAGGATCTATTAGGAAGCTGCAAGAAATTCCTTTGTGCCATTTACACCTTCAGAATTTAAAACAACCTGCACACTGGGCAACTTGAGCCTGACAGACACTCCTGCCCTAGCTAGCTAGTGGCTGTAAAACCGCACCTGGGTTTTGGTGGCACTCTGTGCCTGCAGCATTCCAACACCAGTGATTTAGTTAATGTGAACATAGGTGGATCAAGTCCCCGCAGCCAATTTTGCAAACTGCAGCTCAAACGGAGCTGTCATTTCCCATGCTGGGATATGAAACGTCTCTTGCGATATGTGTCTCTCGTGCTATGTGAACAGATCCATCGCCTCACTCTCCACCTGACCCTCAAACCCCATTCACCTTAAGACTGGCTGTGCTTCAACCCAACTTACGTATGTCTGCTGCCCATCTCCCTGCAGTGGTCCCCAAGACCTCTCATCCCTTCTGCAGACCTCGGATGTTCCCCAAACTCTGTCTGCAAGCCCCACAATCACTCCGCATGCCTCACGATTCCCGCAGCCCCTCTGCAGCTCCTCTCCCCCAGGGAACACTCCTCCAGACATCCACGGTCTGTTCAGATCTTCCCGCGTGGGTCCTCACTCTCCCTCACCCTCAACTCGTGCAGAGCCTCTGCGACTCACAGGCGACTGTCCCCGCACCCCTGTGACCCCCGAGATTCCCGCAGATGACCTCTGCAAACCCTCCTTGGACCTCCCAACGCCCGGCTGCACTCACGGGGCATTCGCGTGAGCACGTTGCGTGGCGCCTTCTTACTGCGCCCCGGGCCCTGGCGTCGAGCCCCGGCCGCACCGTCCGCGTCCTCCTTGACCACCATGAGGCGGCGGAGACGCTGGATGCGCTCGGGATCTGGGGTGGGCGCGGCGCGGCGACGAGCCCTGGTCGAGGTGCCGGCTCCCGTGGAGGTTCCGGTGGAGGTTCCCGCCGAGGCCGGCTCCCCCGTGCCCCGCGCCCGGCCGCGCCCGGATCGTCCGCCCTTCAGGAAGCTCTCGTACTCCGCCACGTTGTTAAAGCAGGGAGCGTTGGGGTAGGGGATAGGAGGAAGGCGCGGCGAGTACAGGGCCAGCAGCGGGTCGAAGCTGTAGGAGCTGACGTCCAGGCGCGGGCTGGGCGGGCTGGCCGGGCTGCCGGCGCGAGCCGACCTCGCCCCCCACTCGCGCTCCTCCATGTTTGAAAGGCCCGCAAGCCGAGGCCGATGGGAGGGAGGAAGGAGCCGGGCCGGCAGAGGGCGGCACCGCGCAGCCGCAGCCGCGGCTCCGGGGAACGTACTGTGCAGCCGATGCCACCGGGAGGCAGCATCGACCAGCTCAGAAGAGCTGCGGGGGGTGTGGCGCGAGACGGGGGCGTGGTGAGAGGCGTGACCTACCTGGCCTCGCTCCGCCTCCACAGACAGCTGATAGGTTGGGGCTCTCCTCTGACCTTTGTCTTTTGTTACTGAAGTAGATACTATTTATTAGTTCTCATTTTTCCCCTCCCACCGACATTTATTATCTTTTCCGAATCTGAGATCTAACGTCAGCAAAACACACAATTAGGGACAAATTATTCGAAAAATAAAGCCAACATTGTGAAAGCAGTACAAAATTTAACCATTTATGCTGGGCCGTAGCGGCACACCCCTTTAATCTTAGCACTTGGGAGGCAGAGGCAAGCGGATCTCTGTGAGTTTGAGACCAGCCTGGTCTACAAGAGATAGCTCCAGGACAGTCTCCAAACCCACAAAGTAACCCTCTCTCAAAAAACAAAACAAAACAAAAACAAAAACATTTATTTAAAAACAACCCGTTGACAGCTTCAGGTATTTGATGCTCCGGAATGGGCTTTGAGACAGACGGGCTTTTTAAAATCCCCCGATAGCTTGAGCTGGAGGCAAAGGGCAGGAGAACGAAACATACCCCATTTTGCACTCCTGAGATGGGTTGAATTAGCTTGTCTGGGGCTCAAATTATTGAGCCTCTTTGGGTTTTTACTGTCATCTGAAATATGTCAGGAAGGGTACAGAACACACAGTGGGCTCATGTTAACTGGTAAGTACTATAAAATGTGGGTGACTGCAATCCTCATTTCCTTTCCCTGCTAACACTGGAGATCCCTTAGTATCAAAGAAAAGAGAATTCACTCCATCACTGTTTTCCTTAGTACTGCAAAATCCAAAGGATCATAAGATCAAACAACACTATTTTATAGCTCTAACTCGGCAAAACTAATATATATTTCACGTGTATGTTTGCTGGCACGTATGTCTTTGCATCACCTGCAGTCAATGCCAACAGAGGCCAGAGAATCATATCCCTGAGAACTAGAGTTACAGTTGTGAGCTGCCACGTGGGTCCAATAATCAGTGCTCTTAACCACTGAGCCATCTCTCCAGCCCCAAACTAATTTTTTTTTTTTTAAGTGAGTCTCCTGGAGATAGTACCTCCTCATCCAGCAGTGCTAAGCCTACACTAGCTGCTTTGGGGTCTTACTTACTTTCTGTAAGTTTGAAAATATGACCCAAAAGGATACTTGAATATCTTCAAGACAAAGATAAACATTAACATGCAACTGTGAGACGCACTGTGGGACGAAAACACACAGAGTGAAAAGTCAAGCATTGGGTAAGTAATGGTTTCTTTCTTTTTTAAAGGTGTATTTTAAATGTACTTTTATGCACACTGGTGTTCTGCCTGCATGTGTATCTGTGTAAAGGTATCAGATCCCTTGGAAATGAAGTTAGATAGTTGTGATTGTCATGTGGGTGCTGGAAATTGAACCCAGGTCTTCTGAAAGAGGACTGCCTCTTAACTGCCGGGCCATCTCTCTAGCCCAGTAATGGTTTCTTGATGGCATTGGTATTAAACCTGGTTTACTGCTTTAAAATCCCCTTCTTGAGTGAAAACCACCAAACCACATAACTACCAGTAAATGACTATCTTAGGACAAGTCCAGAGACAGGCTTCCCAGTGTCTGAAAGTACAAACTTTCTCCAGTGGTTGTCATCAAACTTTGGTTTATATTTCCTACTTGTCTAATTTTGATGTAAAATGCTATCAACTTACCATTAAGTTAAATTTGCTCATCAGGAGCTAACGATCTCACTGCCTCATCAGTATGCTGAGGGAATTGCTTGCCAAATGTACTATAATGCTGACAGCCATGTAACAGAAGCCTTTGGGCTCAAAAACAAAACAAAAAAGCCTCATTTCCAAGTCCCAAATATCCACATGGGTGTTTTACATTGACACTTTAAAATTAAGTATTCAAACTAACATTTTTTAAAATGTCTCCAGAAATCTCTGGATGTCTGCCATGTGGGTCCTTGCATCCTAGCTTTCCCAAACACATGCACACAGTTAGACTCATTCTGTAGAAACCAATTAAGTAGGCCAAGAAGTTGAAATCTTTATTTCAGTTACCAAACATGAGCTCTATTGCTTCTTCTTGGGGAGTGGGGAGAACAGGAAGGAAAAAATCTGGCATCAGCAGATGGAGTGTCAATTGGTGAGGGATGAGCCAGATGCTGCTCTGTCAGAAATACATTTTCTTCTTGGCTGTAAATTCTACAATCAAGACCAGGAAGCAGGACATGGGCTGTCTTTTAATTAATTCCTGATGGAAGTAAATAATCTTTTTCCTCTAAAACATAAAACAAGGTCAAGGGGAAATGTGACTATGCCATTGATTCCAACACCTTGGGAACAAATGATCCCTTACTACTCTCTTGCCAACTCCATCCTGCCGCCAACAGGAGGGGCTATTTAAAACCTCTGAATCAATAGTCCCCAAACCCACCCTTTTTTACAGTCTTGCCATGTAGTCCAGTTTGGCTTCATACATTTTCTCTTCCTGCCCCAACCTCCTGAGAGCTGGGATTAGGTTAAACCAAATCAGGCCTCCTGGTGTTCTTGAATTCAAATATGTAGTCAAATACAAGACTACATTGAGGCTATTTGAAAATGCTTATCCAGAAGTCTAATCCAAAGTCAGCTTTTCCAAATGAAGTACTTCTAGCATCCATGGAGCAGCTGCTTCTCCATCCTCTTTCATACAAATACACATATACCTCCCCAAAATACCTTTTCTTCAAAAGAGTTATATCCCTGGTAAGAGAAGATGATGATGATCATACTACCAATTGCAGAAAAATCAATCCTGGAATGGTGCAGGAGGAATGAACCACTCCTCCTTTGTTCAGTCAATGCTGCCACCCTGGGGAACTGGCACGAAGCCTCAAGTGTTCCCTGGGATTCCTCAATCTGGAGGCATCGTGCAGGCAGGAACCCATATTTAACCTCATGCCAAAAGATGAGTGTAAGTACACGGCTGTCACAAGTGGGATTTTTCAGTTGCTGTGTTCCCTATTTAAGATAGGTGGGTGAGGGTAAAGTTTGGGCTCCTCTTCAATCAGAAGTGATAGGTTTTTGTAAGGCTTATGCCACAGCTAAAAAAATGACTCCTCCAGAAAAGCGTGAATAGTTCTTTTATAAAAATAGGATCATGATTTTGAAAAGAGCCAAAGAAGTCATGTTCTAACACTGTAAAAAAAAGGAAAGGTATTCTGTTTGAGCACAATAAGATACACTGCCCCCGTCCATTGCTTTTTTCTCTGTCTCTACCCAGCTCCTCCAGTCATTTCACTCTGTACAGTGTTCTTGGGGCTAGAAATGCTTGAGCCCTCCCAAGGAGAGGAGACTCCGGGAGCCCCACATGGTTAAGCAGGGCAGAATTGCAGAGTGCAGGCTTAGTTGTCTCCCGACAGAATGTCTGGGTGTTCCTTCCAGAATGCATCCCCAATGAGATCGCAGTACAAGGGCACAGGCCTGGCTCTGGTCCGGGTCACAGTCATCCTTTCCCCTTCCATTTCTGCAGGCAGCCTAACTTCTTGTGTCCTGACTTCATCCACCTATGGACAAAAGTAGGGACAGTGCTGTGAGTGGGATAGGGACACAAAGAGAATTATAGGGGAAATTCACTTTTTTACTTGATATATTAAGAGTTCTATCACTGGGAGGTGGTGGCACACACCTTTAATCCCAGCACTCGAGAGGCAGAGGCAGGAGGATCTCTGAGTTCGAGGCCAGCCTGGTCTACAGGGCTAGTTCCAGGAAATTCAGAGCTGTTACACAGAGAAACGCTGACTCAAATCCTCTACCCCCCTAAAAAAAGAGTTGTACCAACAGGGTAGACATATTTTTTTCTAAGTAAAACTATGTGCTGGCATGGAGCACATAACTTTAATCCTAGCACTTAAGACAGATTTTTATGGGTTCAAGTCTAGCCTGGACTACATAGTGAGTTTCAGGTCAGCCAGGGATACACAGTGAGACCTTGACTCAAAAACAGAACGAAACAGTACTTTAAGAGCTGTGGCTGTAGATTTGTGGGAGGGTTCCTCTCTAGCATAAGTAAGGCCCTGGGTTGATCCTTAGTCACACAAAATTGCCAGCAACAACAAATCTTGTAAAAAGGTTACTTTACTGTATTTTAAAAAATGACTGTGATGATTGGCTTTAAGGTCATCTTGCCACCAATTCAAATCACCTGAGTAGGAAGACTCAACGGAGGAATTTTCCAGACTGTCTTACTTGACATGGAAGACCCATGTCTCAGTATAGACAGCACTTTCTGGTACCCAGACCAGCAACCCCAGAAACCCCGCAGGTTTTCAATGCTAGGTTGGGACCACTGAGCCACCCAGGCTGGTAGACTCTTGCCAGTGTAAGACAGCCCCTGACGGACAATTCTAACTGCTGAAGCTCCTAGCCCAAGAACCAAGCAACTAATGGGTTCTTATCGTCTTAGGTGAGACAACTGTTTTTACTATTTTAGGGTTAGGTAGTTTTCTAAAATACACACACACACACACACACACACACACACACACACACACACACACACACACTTATATTGTTCTGTTTCTCCAGAGGCACTGACTAATACAGTAGACTTAGGAACAAGAAGGGAACTTAGCCAGGCGGTGGTGGCGCATGCCTTTAATCCCAGCACTTGGAAGGCAGAGGGAGGCGGATCTATGTGAATTCAAGACCAGTCTGGTCTACAAGAGCTAGTTCCAGGACAGGCTCCAAAACTATACAGAGAAACCCTGACTTGAAGGAAAAAAAAAAAAAAAAAAGGAACTCGTTTTCTAGTTATCACTGACTGTAGAACTGAAGGTCTTTTTCCTCTGCCTGCATAAGTATCCAAGGCTGTACTAAGGAACAAACACATAAAAAAAGCTAATAAATGAGTTGAGGTTGCCATTGGGATGGATGGCTCTCAAGGTACCCGTTAGCTCCTGAAAGCACTCATTCATAAAAAACTAACCCTAGAAGAAATGAATTTAGAGAAATAACTATGCCTATGAGCTGATAGCAGAGAAAATATTGGTGGAATCAAGTATAGAGGTATCCAAGAATATTAAGGCAAGAATGAATTTCTGTGGTCTCTCATGAAATTGCTGAAAGTCAAAGTCTTTTTTGCTACCTCCATTCCCATTTTACAATATCTCCTAGTGCTCACGACTTTGGCTGTCTTGGAGTGGATGAACCATTTCATGATATGGGAAAAAGTATTTTTTCAATGTCTTATGAAAGCAAAATTCTTCCTATCTATATTCTACTCCTTAAAAAGTGTTTATTTTATTTTGAAGACAGAATCTCATTATGTAACCCTGGTTGGCCTGGAACTCATTATGTAGACTAGGCTGGCTTTAAAACTCAGAGTTCTGTCTGCCTCTGCCTCTGCCTCTGCCTCCCACGTGCTGGGATTAAAGGCATGTACCACCACACCTGGCTTATTTTTATTTTATATGTGTGAGTATTTTGCTTCCATGTATGTACACTGGTGTACCACATGCCTGGGGAGGTCAGGAGGAGGTATTGAATCCCCTAGGACTAGTTACAAATGATTGTGAGCCACCACATGCTTGCTGGGAACTCAACCCAGGTCCTCTAAGAAAAGAACAAATGCTCCTAGCTGCTGGGCCATCTCCAGCCTTATCCTCTGTTACGAGGTTTTATCTGATATGAGGACACAGAAAAGAAGTGCTAATTTAAAATTCTGTGATACTATTTACATCAACTCTGAGAGATTCCAGGCCACTGCTGACTGATGGCGCACACCTTTAATCCCAGCACTCGGGAGGCAGAGGCAGGCAGATCTCTGTGAGTTCAAGGCCAGCCTGGTCTCCAGAGCGAGTGCCAGGATAGGCTCCAAAGCTACACAGAGAAACCCTGTCTCGAAAAACCAAAAAAAAAAAAAAAAAAAAAAAAAAAAAAAAAAAAAAAGAAATAAACATCTAAACTGTTCCTCTACAGCCTGCACCTTACCCACTCACAGAATGGTGGTCAAAATGTAACCTGGGGGAAATTAGGGCTCCCACATCCTGACCACCATTTTTCTCTGAATAGATAGCCTTACCTTCTGCCACACTAACACTGTCCCTTTTCTGTACATCTGTGGCTCGTCATTGTAGTTGATGTGGAACTGAGAGAACAGAATTTCATTCTTGTCTCCTGCCAGAGTTCCCTGAGGAAACACACAGAGGCGCAAAACTCAGTAGGTCTTTCTCCTACACTCCCACCACCAAAGAGAAGGATTGCTAGAGCTCATCTTAATTAAAATTCAGATCACTCTACTGCTGAGCTACACCCCAGCCCCTGACGTTCTCATCTAAAGTAGATTATTACCAGCCCCTAAGATCCTAATCTAATCTAGATGTCTACATTCATCAAATCCCCTTCTGCTGTAAATCCTAGTTGCATTGTCCAGACTATGTGCAGTTTGCAGGAGCTAACCATAAACAAAAACTCTGTGTCTATAAACTTGGTGTTAATGTTTCTTGTTTGATCGCCATGTCATCTCCATTTCAGGGAAGAAAAAGCGGATGAAGGCTGTCTTTACCCTTCTAAGAGGAAGCAAAATCTGATTTGGGCTCTAACTGGACATGGCTGCTGGCATTCATATTAGTGTTAAGTTTCACTACTGACAGTATTAGTAAGGTCAACTACCTCAGTAATCATAATGTAGAAGACATTATATCAGGACTGTCACAATGCATCACTTCACTGCAGAATCAGTTATCCCACAGGAAGTGGTGTTATCTCAGAAGGCAGGCCAGTGCTTATTCAGCACTTACTTCCCCATGTGTTCAGATGCATCAAAGCATGTTCTTTGTATAAGCCTATGAAGTAAGAACTATTATTCCTAAATTTTACTGAGGCAGAAAGGATACACAGAAGTATGCTTATCTGACTTTCAGAGTATTGACTCTCACTATACTCAGGGGTTCTAAGCCTAAGAAGCAACAGGAGCCCAGGAGGACATGGCATGAGGGAAGACGCTGTGCAGGACAAAGGAGAAGAGTGCATGCACTGTCTAAAGAGGGGAGCCAAGACTTAGCTACAGACAAGTGTAAGCACGCTGGCACTATCATCAAGAGTAAGCACACTGGCACAGCAGCCCAGGAAGAAGTAATAAGCAATGCCTGCTGACAGTAAGCAAGGAGAGCTTCTGCTACTGAGATCTTTCTGGCGTTTCAAAATGGAGCCATACAGGAAGCTAAGGAACCAAAGAGAACATTCCAGAAATGCTATGAGAGACCAGAGCAAATGTCATCAGCTGTGTTTCTGTTATAGGATCTTTATACCTTTAATCGCTCCTGGGCTTGGACTGGTGTTAGCCCAGATTGCTGGATAAGGGCCCAGAAAACTGTGTTATAAAGATTATTGATATGACCTGCAAGGAAAACAAAATAACATTTATATATACTGAATCTTAGTTATATATAAATACCTATTATAGTATATGTACTTTGTTTTATGTATAGACTTTTATGCTTCCAGGAACTCACAACCCAGTTTCTCTCCACTTTTACGTACACAGATCTCAGAGACATTTAGTGGCTTGCCCAGTCTGCCTACATAGGGAACAGACAAGGAAAGGGCTAGGTATGTAAAACTTATTCCCTGGTCATTTCAGTAATGCCTTATGCAAATATGTTGACTTAGGTGTTCACTATTTCATTATTTCAATTTGTTTCCAATTTTTCTGGCAAAATTAAAAATGTGCAACTACAAGCTTTATTGTAGTCCTGTAAGACAGGCATTACAACACAAATACCACTCATGCTCTGTAAGTTCACAGAGCAGTAAGTAACTCCAGGGGAATAGCAGGGAATAATAGGTACTGTGCAGCTTATGACTTTGTGTGTGTGTTTCAAAGTAAAAAGTTAGCTGCCACCACACAGGCTTTGCATAAACAGAGTGAAAATACAAGACTGCCTTATCTTCTGATCTTAAAAAGCAAATGGGGTGGGAGAAATGGCTAAATGGATAAGAGTTCTTGCTGTGCAAGCCAGAGAACTTGAATTTGGATCCCAGCACCTGTGTAAGAAGCTGGGCATAGCTATGTGCACCTGGAACCCCAGACCTGTTGGAGACAGGAGGATCTCTGGGATGTGCTAGCTGTCAGACTTACTCCAGGAGTAAAGCAGAAAATAGTGACAGAGCAGGACATCCCACTTCTTCCTCTGGCTCTACAACACTTGTAGAGGCAAGCACACGTAAGTACATGCATGCACACATACATCCATATACAAACATACACTTATACACATGTACACACATGTGCACACAAAAAACTACAGGTAATTTCCCTGTAAAATCACCTAACTTATCAAATATTGTTAAGTATTTAGTATACGAGAGAGAGCTGGGTGTGGGAGTACACACACTATAACTCAGGCCTTTTAGAGTTGTGGCAGGATTTAAAGTCAGCCTGGGCAAGACAGCAAGACTCCTTTGAAAAGAAAAAAACTTTTTTTTTTAAATATTTGACTCCAAACAACATACCAATAAGCCAAACTTGTATCAGACCCACAGCTTTAATGTACAGATTTGGTAGTTTGACTTGAACTGTGTACACTGTGCCACTTACAGTCTGCCTGTCGCCAACTGAGGTAGTCCTTCAAGGTCTGGTTGCTAGGATACAACACAACTCTTCCATCAAATCCTGGGGGATACAGAAGAGGCTGGTCCGCAAAGTAATCCCGCCAATAAAACACATAACTGGAGGCGAACTGGGAGGCCACGAGAGTCATGAACTTACTTGCAAATGAAAGACAGGTTGGGTAGAAGAAGGGAAGAGAAAGTGTTTGATATTAATTCGACACCAAGATAGGACCTGTGGATGCAACAGAGAAATTACACAAACTGTCCAACCAGCCAGAAGACAAAATATATTCAGCTAAGAAAAACTGAAAGTTTTTGCTGTATGTTTTAAATGTAGCCTGCCTCTATCTACTTAAGTTACTTACTATCTTAGTTAGGGTTACTATTACTGCAATGAAACACTATGACCAAAAGCAATTTGGGCAGGAAAGGGTTTATTTGGCTTATACTTCCACATCACTGTTCATCATTGAAGGAAGTCAGGAGAGGAACTTACACAGAGCAGGACCCTCGAGGCAGGGACTGAAGCAAAGGCCATGAAGGAGTACTACTTACTGGCTTGCTCCCCATGGCTTGCTTAGTCTGCTTTCTTATAGAACCCAGGATGACAAGCCCAGGGATGGCACCACCTACATGATCTTGGCCCTCCCCCATCAATCACTGACTAAGAAAATGTCCTACAGGCTTGCCTACAGTTGGGTATTCTGGAGGCATTTCCTTAATTGAGGTTCCTTCTCAGATGACTTTAGCTTGGTTCAAAATGACATAAAACTATCCATCATACTCCAAATTTTCCTCCATAGGATGTAGTATAAGTTTTTGGTTTATGATTTTGTTGTTGTTTTGGCATTGTTTTCAATATTGGAAGAAAGGGAACCAATATTTTAAAAACATACCAATTCATCCTATAATTTGATTCCTCTAAGAGTTTCAATCTACTACCAAGTTAAATATCAACTTTATCTCCTTAATTAAAAATATAAATAATACTTTAATGCATGGAAGGAATGACACTGGCAATGAATCACTAATACTCTATTTTTCTACTCTGTTTACAGTCTAAACATTAAATGAAGGTCAGTCTGGAAGCTGGACTGATGGGATATAGATGGGAAAGAGTCAGATAAAGAAGGCACCTGGAAAAATAGATCAAAGTGCTCGAGGGTCCTGCTCTGTGTAAGTTCCTCTCCTGACTTCCTTCAATGATGAACAGTGATGTGGAAGTATAAGCCAAATAAACCCTTTCCTGCCCAAATTGCTTTTGGTCATAGTGTTTCATTGCAGTAATAGTAACCCTAACTAAGATAGTAAGAGTGCTCAGTCTTCAATGGAAGGAAAAAAAATCAAAGTAGGAAATGTGCATTTTGTAGATGCAACATTCGCCTGAAATCTTTAAGATCTCAGCCATTGTCAAGATAATCAGAAGAGCAGAGAACAGGAGAAAACACCCAATAGGATGCTGGTTTTAAAACTCACCTGGCTCTTCTTTTAAACCAATTGCTTTTCCGCCTGAACACAAAGCTGTACTCATCGCTCTGTCCATATGCAATGACAATGTCCTCCAGCTCCTCCATTACTGTCTGGGCACATTTGGTCATCAGCTGGAGAGCTCGACTGTCATTAGGTTTTGCAAAGCTGTGCTTCTCGGCAAACCTTCAGAGAGGAAAGAGAAGGACACAGATGGTGGAGAGTCTGTCATTACCAACAACACAGAGCAGTTAAGAAGGGACAATGCTACAAGCATGCTACTAGCTATAGCTTAACATAATTCCTTGAGAACTGCAGCACAGAGATGGAGAAATAGCTGTGTTATAAATATGAAGACCAAGTTCTATCCCTGAAACATAAAAGGGGGGAGGGCTTGGTGGCACCTGCCTGTAATCCCAATGCTGGATAGGTGGAGACAAGAGGATTCCTGGGGCTTAGATGACCACCAGGCTACAGTACTTGGTGAGTTCCAAGGAAGTTCCGTGAGAATCCCTGTCTCAAAAAAGACAAAGTGGCCAGGTGGTGGTGGTGCACATTTTCAAGCCCTGCACTCAGGAGCAAGAGGCAGGTGGATCTCTGTGAGTTCATGGGCAGCCTGGTCTACATAGTGACCAGGCTCCAAATTTACAAAGAGAAACAAAAAAAGACAAGGTGGACAGCTCTGAAGAGTGGCACTCAAAAACTGACCACACAATTGCATACATATAAGGACATATAGAAAAAAAATGCATTTTCTTTTGTGCTTTGACCAGTTGACAAAAAGAGATATAACTACTAGGCTTCAATTCACTTTCCTATTAAGTTCACCTTACTGGGTAAATAGAGAATATTATCTTATTAGTCCTGATGATAAGGAAATGAAAATGTAATTATATATGGCGCTTATTAAGTGCTCAGTACACACTATTATAGCTCTATGTACTTATACAGTTATAAAATGATAATAACTAATAATAACGTAGGCCTTTATGGAAATTAAGTTCCCATCGGTTCACATTGTCTCCCTCTTTTTTCAGCTGACTATAGTGCAGTAGGTCCGTGTAATCTGAAACCGACAATGAGAAAGGGACACACTGTCAACTCCTGCCCACCGCTCGGCTTACAGAAGCCTCTCAACAGTCCGCCCTCAAAGATACCAGAAAGGTTGCACATCTGGCTGGAGTTTAAGGAGTGGCCCGGGAAATGGCTTTCCCCCCCGACAAAGTTCATTCAAACTGGTTTCTCCTTAAGTAGCACGGACTCTTCACAGATTACACTATCCAGCTTCTTTCAAATATTTCAACCAGCTAGCAGCCCAGTCTGACTGTAGCAAGCCTTTCCGGTGACGCTCAATGCTGAGTGTTCATTGGCTGCCGCGTTACCCCAGTAACTGGGAGCCGCGCATCTCCCGGAAGTTCAGGCATCGCACGCGGTCTCCCGTCCTTCCAGCTCACCGGTGGAAATTCCGGCCGTCCAGTCTCACCACAACCCAGCAGTGCGGCAAGCAGGTATCGTCAGCCTCAAAATCCCGCACGTACTCAAACTTGCTCTTGGCCATGGTCACCCCCAACCTCAGGCACCGTCTTAAAGTAACGGAAGTAGCGGCCAAGCGACTGCGGATCTCAGCAGCGCTGAAAGGCCACATTCCTCATGGGGAAGCACTGGACGGGCCCCACCCCGGAAGTTCCTGTCGCTGTCGGAGCCGCTCTAGCTACAGTGGAGGTTTCTCTCTCGACTCTCCGTCTTCAAGTCAGCAAGTTGCCAGGACTGTGTCCTCCAGGGCTGTGTCTCTACCCCCATCCTTCAACAAATCACTCTCACGAAGCCATCAAACGCTGTTTTGTGACCAAGTTTGAAAGTGTGGTTGTGACTTCTTTTGTCTCTTTGTAGCGTTTATAAATTCCTTGCAAAGACTGAAATACACCAAATTATCACTTTATAGCTCTGTGGGTAGGGCCTTCCAGATTCTTGTTGGTAAGTTTAAACAAGGAGCATAAAATAGAAATCAGTCTGCTGTACAAATTTTGTATTTTATCCCATTGACCTTGTTTTTTTTTTTTTTCCACTTTTGAATTACTGGTTGTTCCAAAGATGTGCGATTTAAACAAAGAAAGTGCCAGTGAGACAGCTCAGTCTATAAAGGTGTGATTACTTAAGTTTAGTCCCTGGGAAGCCACATGGAGTGACCTTTCCTCAGGCTCCCCAGCAGCCAATACCAGAGGCATGTTACCCTGCCATATGCCATCAGGTGAATTTAGACTTTGTACTCATCAGTATATAGTAATTTTGTATGTGTATGAGTTTGTGTGCGTCTGTGTTTATGTGCACGTGGAGGTCAGAGGTGGACATCAAGTGTCTTCCTCAATACCTCTCCCTCTTAATTTTTGAGACTGTCCCTCACTGATTCAGCTAGACTAGGTGGCCAGCAAGTTTTATGGAGCCACCTCCCCAGTCTTGAACTCATGAATCTTAAAAATGCATTTCCCAACTTTGCCCAGTGGCATAGATGAAATGGCACCCTGTAAGCAGTAGATATCAGTTCTTGATTGCCAGCACCACTCCTCATAAATTCCTACAAGAAATGACTGCCTCCAAGTTAGTTGTGTCAAGGGAAAACACAAAGTGAGACTGGGATCCATGTTGTGCCAGAAGGGAAAGAACTGCTCAGAGTAGTAGAGGATGTGACAAAAATGAATTTATATGGGGAGTGATTCCAGCAGGCAAATTAGAGATGATTTGAACATCAGTAAGAACTATGGTAATTGATTATGATACATGGAAAAGGTGAAAGCCCACAACACCATAACAATACCTAAACAACGAAAGCTTTGTTTGACAGTGTTGGGTAATTGTTATACTAGCCACTAACTTCTTACACTGCTAATTGGTGTTTTTTTTTTTAATTTTGGTTTGGTTTTTTGTTTGTTTGGCTTGGTATTTTGAGACAGGGTTTCTCTGTCTAACAGCTCTGGCTGTCCAGGAACTGGCTTTGTAGAACAGGGTGGCCTCAAACGCACAGAGATCCTCCTGCCTCTGCTTCCTGTGCTGGAATTAAAGGTGTGTGACAAACCACTGCCCGACCTGATACTTGGTTATTAAAAGGAACAGGAATTTGCTTTGTCTCTTAATATAGATTTGTAATTCAGTACCAGTTGATGAGGGGAAGTGCTTTACACAAGAATGTTGACTAGTTTCAAACATGGAGTGGTGGACTCAGAGAATCAGGTTGCTCTATGAAATAATTCAAGCATAGATCACTAATGGATACTAACTCTGTGATTTATGTAATTTGTGAAAAAAATGCCACATCCCCCAAATCTGTTGGTATTGTCTCACAAATTGTTTGCCTAGTCCCAAAATAGAAAAACACAGTCACAAGCAAGAGCACTTGCTACCTTCAACTAGTCACCAAGGTAGTGCCATTGGTTGTGCTAAAACTACAGCCACTGGAGATCCTTGTGAAGGCAACATGATAAACACACAAGGTTGGTTAGAGTTGACTGAAGTATTAAACGAATGGGTCACAATCTTCCCCACATCTTAAAATTAGAGGATGCTCTTGAAATTGCCAAGTTCCAGGCTTCTTACAGAACATTTTCAAATATGATCCAGGCAATAGTATGCTTTATTTCTTTTAAATAATTTCCTCTTTGCATCTTTTTAAAGAGGAAAAAAAAAACCAGATGAGGGTGTGAAATCCCTTTGAGCTGGAGTTACAGCTGCTTGTGAGACCCCAGATGTGGGTACAGGGAATTGAACTCCAGTCCTCTGAAAGAGCAGCAAGTGGTCTTAACCAATAAGGCATCTCTGCCACACCTTTTAAGACTTAAAAAGTTTTTTTTTTAAAGTCACAGATGAAAACCTTAGTGTACTTACTAGGATAGTAGGATAAGTTAGTATAGTTTGGGTAGGTGTACTACTACATAGGTTTGTGTCGAGATATACACCAAAACCTAGTAATGACTTGCCCAGAAACTCCCACTTTCTTTCCATCCATTTATCTACCAAATCCTCAGTGGTTTTGTGGTGCTTCTGGGGTTTCTATTGTTGTGTGAGTTGAAGTTAAAACTTTGTGTTTACTTTCCTGATTTCCACCACAAATGAGGTAGGATTCACCACAGGAGTTTCTAGCAACTTGGGCCTTTACCGATGCTCTACTGTATTTGTTCTATGAATGTTTTATCAGTGTGTGACAATTGTACAAAATAATGGGCATCATTTTCATACATGAATGTTACATATTCTGATTATATTCATCCCCTATTATCCCATTTCTTGATCCCATTTCTTTCCATAGTATTTCCTCTTTTATTTAGAGTCCACATATGAGAGAAAAATTCAGCCTTTTGTGTCTCACTTATTTCTCTTGCTTGTGTTGAACTCCTGCTGCTGTGATACATAAGCCCAAATAGGAAGAATTTATCCAGATTATGATTTTGTTCACCATGGTGGGGGAGGATCTAGAGGAGCACTATAGCTTACTTCAGGGCACCCAGGAAGTGAGGGTATGGGGAAGAAAGCCTGTGCTCTAGTAATACAGTTGTCATAGTTATTTTAGTTAGGGTTATCATTGTTGTGATGACACACCATGACTAAAAGCAACTTGGGGAGGAAATGGTTTATTTGACTTACTGGTTACATCCCGTATCAAAGAAAGCCAAGGCAGGAACTTGGAGACATGGAAATCTGGCTTTCTGCTGACATTGCTTTCTTCCTTTCTTCTTTTCTTTCTTTCTTTCTTTTTTTTTTTCATTTTTTAAGTACAGGGCCTCACTATGTATTTCTAGCTGTCCAGAAACTGAAACTCACTATGTAGACCAGGTTGGCCTCAAACTCACAAAGGTCCTTCTTCGTCTGCCTCCTGAGTGCTGAGATTAAAATCATGTGCTGCCATACTTGGGTCAGTTTGCTTTCTTATACAATCCAGAACCACCTGCCCAGGGTGGTCCATACTGGGCTGGGCTCTCACATCAAACATTAATCAAGAAAGTGCCCTGTAGATAGGCCCACAGGCCAACCTGATGGAGACAGTTCTTCAGCTGAGGTTGCCTCTTTCCAAGTTTGTGTCAGCCAAACCAAGCACAATGTACAAATTTTGACTCAGTACTACCCTCAAAACTGCTATAAGCACACCGGGTGTAGTCTAAGTAGTCACTAATCACCACTGTCTGAGTTTATTTTTTGCTCAGCACTGCTTTTTTTCCAGAAAGGCATTTTGATCTCCAAATTGTCTTAATGCAGAATCCAGAGGTGATTTGGGAAGTTTCACCACTGGGTGGTTCAGCATCTTTCTGCTCTTCATTATTTTTGCCATTTTCATTAGTTTCATACACATAAAATGTTCTGTGATCATCGTCACTCCCCATCAATGTCTTTATCCACCTCACACCCTCATGACCCTCCCCATCTCTTCCCCAACTGGTCCCACACCTACTTTCAGATCCCGTTTTTTCTTGGCACAGATCCTGTGCATGTAGCCGCAGCTGTGAGTGTTCCTGATTGCAATAGCTGCCCCATTATTGGAAAACAATGTTTCTTAGTACTCCTCTCTGTCTTCTGTTCTGCCCCTTCTTTTGTGATGTTCCTTGGAAATCCAAGCCAGCAGGGAGTATTATCCCCCTACACAGAAGGGGAAAGTAAATAATTGGGACAGTAATGCAATCTACTGGAAATGTTTACTAATCGTAGGGAGTTATGCGCCAGGTGGTGGCGGCACACACCTGTAATCCCAGCACTCAGGAGGCAGAGGCAGGCAGGATCTCTGTGAGTTTCAGGCCAGCCTGCTTTAAAGAGTGAGTTCCAGGACAGTCAGAGCTGTTACACAGAGAAACCCTGTCTCAAAAACCCAAAAAGAAGACAAAACAAGAAGTAGGAAGTTATGGAAGATAATAGCTATGTGCTTATACGGGAGACTAAACTTGAGAAATACTAGAAGTATTTGGCAAGGTAAACGCAGGTTGCCAGAAAAGACAAAAGTGGCAGAATGTTAACCATTATTGATTCTAGTGGTTGCTATAAGAACATAAATTGTATTCATTTCTCACCTTCTCTATATGTACATATAGAGAAATTATGCCCCTTCCTGCCAAAATACTCTAAAATCTAAACAGACATCCTGTGCCTGTAACTTTATCTCATCCATTTTTAAGGATCCGCTCAGTGCTGTGAACTAGTCACATTGCACACACAAGCTCATGCACTGTGCACATCACCCTCAGAGGGTGGGGCCTCCAGTTTTGGTATGCGGCTTCTGTCTTTGGTGGCTACAGCTCTGATCATTGCATCTCAATTCCAGACAGACAGAAGAAAGGAAAAGGGCAGGCAAAGGCCATACCTCCCGATGAATCATTTCTCTTTATGGGTTTTTTACTAAAGCCGGACAAATTCTGCTTACTTATTTCTGGTCTTTCTTATCTTCAGAAGACGCTAGGACATGCAGTTCTTTTAGTCTGGCGCCTGGCTGTCACCAACAATGGAATTTTTTTCTGAAGTTTTTTTAATGCCAACATGTTTCTTTTTTGTTATATTTCTATTTCTGAGACTCTTCCATTCAGAAACCACCTCTTCATTAAGATTTGGCTGATTTTCCCTTGACCTAAGCATATTTTGAGAAAACTGTAGTTTATCGAATTTATTATAAAAATTAGCTATTTGTTCTGACATTGCTGTTTGATTATCCATAAAGACCAAAACTAAGAGTTACCACAGATAGCACTGAAAATAAAGTAGGACCTCTTTGCATAACCTATTTTACAAAGTGAAAAATATTTAATGCACCATTAACAAAACGGTCTTGGGCTGGCAAGATGGCTAGGTAGGAAAAAGTGCTTGTCACCAAGCCTGATGACCTTGGAATACCATGTTGTAAAATGAGAGAACCAACTGCTCCAAGTGTACATCATGGCACAGAGGTCTCCCTGGCACCCATTTAAGTACACAAAGATACACAGCGAAACTCTGTCTCGAAAAACCAAAAAAAAAAAAAAGAATGATATGTTTGGATGGGGTGATATAAATGATAAAATGTATAAGATGAAAGGTAGTACAAAAACAATGTCTACATAAATACGGAAAATAGTTCTATTTTCTTTGTCTCCACATGTGGGTATATGCTGCCCTTAAACTTGTTGAAAAAAATCTCAAAAAAGTATCTCATAATTAGAAAATAAAGCTGGGTAAGCAGATTTTCTGGATTGGAACAGACAATTAATTCAAAACATTCATTTGCCAAAAAGAAAGCCAAAGATGAGAAGGCTTTTTTTCCTTTCTTTTAAGAGATCTTATTATAATGTTTCACCCTAAATTCTATTATACTGCAAGAACAGATTATTAACATGCAGCTTTTGAAGAATATTTTAAAATAAATATTAATGCTTCAACACACTGTGCTCTAGCTAAGTGAAATTTCACTGTTAATAGTTTGAAAGACAATGTAGAATGACCTCAGAAAACTTACAACACAATGTAGATGGAGAATTGATGTCATCAGTATTTTCATCATCACTTCTAAAATCATCAAACTAGATCCCATCACCATCTCCAGGACCAAATGTGTTTTGTTGATTTTAGTATGTCCTGAAAACTTCTCTATATGTCTTCAGACTTCTAGCTCCATCTGCATACTTCATTTGTATCATCTTTGTTACCCTGATAGTCTCACACACCAATCAATATAATATCTGGGATGTTTATTCAAGCCTTGTCCATTCTCTAGAAACACTAACTTGTTTCACATTTTTGCTCTTACCCCTGTACCTGTTTTCAACTGTTTGTACCTTCTTTCTTTGGCAGCCCTAGTGTAAGGTAGTGACACCTTTCTGCAAGCCACAGACCGGAGGTATCCATCAGTGATAGATCATGGTGCACAATGCATGAGGGAGGGAGGGAGTTGAAGGATTGTGAACTTGAATCATGCATAGCCCATCTAGAAAAGCAGAAGACAGAGGGAAAAGGAGACCAGAAAATGTGTTGAGACTTGTTGATAAAATGATCCCTCCTTGCCTGTGTGTACTCTTCTGCTTTGTTACCTGCCTTACTCCTGTCCCCAGTTCAATAACAGGTAATGGTGGGCTGTGGAGGCTGATAGAGAAGCTGAGGAGGGAGGACAGCACCCCAATTTCCAAAAAGGAAGGTGGGACTTGTTGCATTTTCTGGCGTTATCATTGAAAAAAAAAAAAAAGCACCAGGAGAGCTACCCACAGAGCCTGGAAGTCTTCATTTCTCTATGGGTTTCCAGAGTTTGGGATCTGTATATGAGTGTTGAAGCCAGTGACTAGTTCTCTTGAGTAGCTGGCCCAAAGGAGGGGAAAGGCATAGTGTCCCTGCTGAGAGTGGGATTACATCACTGCCCTCCCTCCCTCACAGCCTGTGAGTTCCAGGAAAGGTCATGATAGGTTTAGGAAGGGTCTCAGAGGTTAGAGGGGGAGCCAGGAGCTAGGAGTTGCCTGTGAGAACACTGGGAAAGCTTAGATGAAGTTGGAGACAGACAGCTGGCAGGGCCAAAGGTAGCTAAAGCCTTACTTACCTAAGAAACCTGAATAGCAGTTGAGGGTCAGGGTGGTTAAATGCCCCAACACAGTATTTCCTTTGTCCCTGCATGTATTTTCTAGCCTAAAATGCCAAAATCCAAAGGCTACATGCTAAAGAAAGGTTCTGCCTCCCTTCCAACCCAAGCCTTCACAGCGATCGTATCTTGAAAAGAGATCAGTTGTACAGAGAACCTTGGAACGAGCCTGTGTGTATCCTAACACCACTCCAACCAGGTGGGTGGGAACAGAATGAAAGAGCAGCCTCCATCTCCCACTGCAATCCCTTCAGCAGAAGGCCTGGTCTGTGCTGGGGCAGAGTGAGAAGTGAGCATTGAAGTCACAGACTGGGACAGCAAAAAACAGAGGTCAAGTTATTAAAGTGAATGAACTACTACAGGACCTGCCAGTGATGTGGATGCGGGATGAGTCAGTGACTTGACAGGGCACATGCTAGTGCAGGCACTAACTGAAAAGGCAATTGATAAATAGCATTTCGTTAACTGAGTTAAGATGAGCCACAACCCTGTGATAATACAGATGGTTGCCATCTATTGAGCACTTCCAAGTGCGGTGTGATGCTGTTTAATAACCCTTCATAGGTCAGCTCTCCTGTTTTGGAGGATGAAGACAGGTAACAGAGTCTTAGTATGTAGCCCTGGCAGGCCTAAAACTTGATATATAGATCTGCCTGTCCTTGCCTCCCTGAGTGCTGGGATAAAAAGTATGTGCCACCATGTTCAGTAAAATCATCTCTTTACCCTCAGAAAAACCCATTTTACAAATGAAAAAGCAAACAGAAACTTAAAAAAAAAACAGGGGTCAAAGCACACTTCTAGCATCACATTATTTCCTTAATTATCATCTACTATATTACTTGATACTGAACCAAATAGTGAAGATGCAGCATCTGGGGAGTGTGCTGGATGTCTCTACAATTTTGTTCAAATGACTGCAGAACCTGGAAAAGCTGTTGCTGCTATTGATGCATAACATACTGCTATTATTGGTCTTTTTATATAAATATAAATATATATATATACATATATAATTTGAATTTTTGGAAACTTTAGCTGTGCTGTCAACTTTGGAAAAAAGTATCCCAGTTTACCGTGTTGAGTTGGCATTGTACAGAAATTAACAGCCATATTGGTCTAGAAATGTTGAACTTAATTTTTTCCATTTGTACAAGGGTAACGCACTGTATTAAATATATAAGGTCCTATCTACATGGGTTTGATTACAAAAACTAATAAAGTATTCTCTAAATAAAAAAATATACAGCATCTGGGATCACCCCCAGCCTGAAAATCATTCTTCTCAAATATCAGCTATGTTCAAGTTATGTATAAAAGCTTTTGGAGACACTATGAAAGACAAACAGGAAGAGGAAAACTTAATAGGTTTCTAGGTTTCTACCTGAATTCAAACTAGATGCTACGTAGTCTCAAAAGGGAGTGTGCCAGAGGACCCACTCACAAAGCTCCTAAGATCCCACCTTGGAGAATTCTGAGGGAGGACAGACAAGTAAGCTCCAAGTCTTTTTGAACTCACAGAATTGCCTTGTAAAACTCAGCATGTGGGGAATATGACAGTAGTGTTGCTCACATCTGTTTCATGAAAAAACAAACAGAATTACCATATGATCTAAAAATCCTGCTTTGGGGTTTACACTCAAAAGAAAAACCATTTTATTCGTATTTTAGGTTTCCTTCCTTCCTTCCTTTCTCCCACACTCCCTCCCTCCCTCTTTCTTTCTATATAACTCTGGCTGTCCTGAAACTCTGTTATATGCTATAACGTGGTTGACCTTTGAGGATTCCATGACACATAAAATAAGCCAGTCACAAAAACACAAGTATCATGTGGTTGTTCTCATGTGATGTGCCTGGGGTAGTCAAGTCCAGTCCATAGAGAGTGACAGTAAGACTCTGGATGCTGGGGGATAGGGTGATGGGGAGTTCCTTTGTTTAATAGATGCAGAATTTAGTTTTATAAGATGAAAAGAGGTCTGGAGGAGATGTGGTTGCACTTAACACTACTGAATTGTATGCCAAAAATGCTAACAATGGTAAATTTAATGTGTATGTTTCCACTATTAAAAATAAAGAATTCTGAACATGACAGGTATTTATGGCCTACATCTATAACATATTCTATATTTTTTATTATTTCTATTACTTCAAAGACCACTTTCTGGAAAGAGGAGTAATTGGCTTTGGTGTGGAAGTCATATTTCAATTTGTCTTCCTCCATGCTGACTCATTTCAATTTCACTAAGAGCTGCATTATGTAAATGAGATTCAGGGTGGAAGAGGGGAATAAGAAAGATTGACTTGTCCCCAAACTCTTCTTCTCCCTCTGAACCACTCTAATCCAATTTCTGTCTGACTCCCGGGTGTGCTTCCAGGAAGGGTTGCTCAGTCCTGTCCTCCTTTTCCAACAGAGGAGCATCGGGACATTCCAGGATGCACAAGGTTATGAAATCTGGAATGAACATTCTAGAAGTGAATCATTACAGAGCCTTGAGATTTTGATTTTTTGTATTTTAAGATATTTCTTATATAGCTCAGAGTGAGTGGGTTTTATTTTAAGATAATCATTGATTGTGTGTCCTTAAATGGACATACTTAGTCAACTGCTCTATTCAGCAGAATTCCTGGAGGATTTGGTTACTGGAGGGCTGGAAAAGGCTGTTAGGAGAACAAACAAACAGAAATTAGATGGCTTTTCTAGTCCATTAGACCTTGCTACATTTATTCCATGAATGTAATCAATCATTGGACAAATATTTCTTAATTTCTTAAATATCCTACTATGCTGTATGTCCAGCAGGCGAAACAACGAAATGCCAATGGTACCTGCCTAATAGAGTTCATGGTTTGTTGAGATGATGTTTTAAGGCACATTACAGTCTCTGCCCTGTTTAGGGAGCTAGGATTATCCATGGAATTTTCCCTTGAAAAAAAAAATTTAAATTGAGACCCAACATGAAGCTGACAGTTTGTTTCATAGGTTTCTGGAGTCTCCTGTTGTCATTTAAATGAACATTTTGCTTAAGCAGTTTACTTGTATTGGATTTTGGAAAAGTACCCAGAGCAAATGGGTTTTCATATGATGGATCAGACAATTCATAAATATCCATTGAGCACCTTTGATACTTGTCTGGAATGATAGAATAAACAATGACAATAGCTTCCAGGCTGTGTCAGTCACTTTTCTTACTGCCGTGACAAAATATCTGAGAAAGAAACTATAAAAAAAGTTAGAAAGACCTTATTTGGGCTCACAGTTTGAAGGGTTACAGTCCACCATGGTGATGGCCACATGGCAGCAGGAGCTTTCAGCAGCTAGTCCCATTGCATCTGCAGTGGAGAAGCAAAAGAGATGAGTGCAGTGCTGGTACTCAAGTCGTTCTCCTTTTCCTTTTATTCAGCATGGAACCCTGGCACATTGTGAGGCTCACACTCAAGCTGAGTCTTTATCTTCTCAGTCAAATCTTTCTGGAAACTCCCTCAAAGACACACTCAAGAGGTGTGTCTCCTAGGTGACTTCAAAACCTTTTAAAATGACAAGGTCTAACCATCACACAGGCAGAAGAAGCTAAGAGTTTCCAAACCATTCTCTCACATAGGATCTCACTTTTTCTTCCCAATGAGTCTATAGTTGAGTCAATCCTATAAATCCTCAACATCATAAAGAAACAGTTTGGGGAACATGGGGGTGTTAATGAAGTGACTTTCTAGGATCTGACTTTTAGAACTGCAGTCAGAAATCAGTCCTTTTACCTCCAAGTCCAGTGTCCTCAGTACCACCCTGTTTCTTCGTGGTTTAAGGAACAAATTAGATAGCCATAGTTTTTGACTACCCATCACTATCTTCCTAAGTTTAGGTCACAGCAGCCCAACAGTCTGCTCCCATATGTAGACCATGTGATTCAGGCAGAGATAACATTTTTCTTACCTCTGCTCCAGGGTGAGCACAGTGTAAATTAACGAAGAGGAATGAGCTCCCCTCCCCAAGCAGACCTAGATCTGTTCTGGGAGAAGGTTTGGTCAGTACAGCTCACTCTGGACTCCCTACCCTGCTTGTCCTCTCTGTCGTGAGTACAAATATCTGTGGTGGTCTTCCAAGTGTCTTAGACATGGATGAAGACAATCAGAGATGCTCATCTGACACAAGCCAGGTCAATGAGCCAGTTCAGTGTTTCCCAACGGGCTCCCCTCCCATTAGAATTGCTACATAGGTGTTCACATCTGTTTTTTTTTGCTATGGAGGAACATACTCAAGAATCAGGTCCCTTCTGGTCCCGTGGAACAATGCCCACAGTGTCTCCATGACTGGGGCAGTTGCAGGATATCACAGAGGAATTCTGGTGAGGATCCGGTAATGATGGTGTTCAGAAATCAGAGGCCTTGAACCAGACCAGTAACTCATTGCAATGAACATTTGCTAGTAAGGCTGATTAGACAAAAGGGAATACTTACTATATAACACACCAGGGCTCCCATTGCCACCAGGATAAATGAAGAGGTGTTGGAAAGGCAGGAAAGACACAGAAGCGAAGAGACGCTTTGTTTCTTTGTTTATTTTGTTTTTGTTTGTTTTCTTGCTTTGTTTTTGTTTGATTTTTTTTAAATTTTCTTTTGTGGGGGGTGCTGTAGGGGTGAAGGGAGGATATGGGGCAACCAGGAGGTGAACAGAATTGGGTTACATGATATGAAACTCCAAAAGAATCAATAAAGAAGTTAAACTTTCAAAAAAAAAATAGGTCTCTGTCCTAGTTAGAGTTACTATTGGTGTGATGAAACACCATGACCAAAGCAATTTGGGGAGGAAAGGATTTACATGGGATATACTTCCATAGCAGGAATTCAAACAGGGCAGGAACCTGGAGGCAGGAGCTGATGCAACAATCATAGCTTGCCCCTCATGGTTTAATCAGTCTGCTTTCTTATAGAACCCAGGACTACAAGCCTAGGCATGAGCCCCACTCACAATGAGCTTGATCCTCCCACAGCAATCACTAACTTAGAAAATGCTTTACAAGCTTGCCTACAACCTGATCTTCTGGAGGCATTTTCTTAATTGAGGCTCCCTTCTCTCTGATGACCTTAGCTTGTGTCAAGTTGATGTAAAACTAGCCAGAACAGCACAGGAAATCTAAAGATTGAGAAGAAAATTTCTGATGACATTTTTGAGTAGCATGGCTGGGCCTGAGACACCCCTGGAGTCTTCTAAGTCCCATGAGAACAAGAACTTGGCTTAATTTTTAGGGGGAAGGGTAATTTTCTTTTCTGAGACAGGGTCTCAATCCACAGTAAAGGTTGTTCCCAGACTCATGACAGTTCTTACTCAATCCCCACCCCCTAGTGCTGGGATTACACCTTAAAAGGATCTGTTTATTTTCATGACTCTATTCTTCATGCTGAGAAAGTTGCTGGCACATATGAAACAATCTGTAAACATTTACCAAATGATTAAGACCCAACATGTCTTTGTTATGTAACAATTGGTGTAACATGAATAATAGATGACCCAGAGACTGATACGAGGTTCAAGCTTCAAGCTGAATATCAGAAAAGTAGCTGGCCACTAGCTTCTTACCTCTACCTCAGACTGAATGGGCTGACCTTGTCTCCACAAGCTCTCATCAAGCCTCAGACTGTAACCTCTCCTCAGTATGGCTGAAGAATGAATGCCTCTCTGAGACCTCACTTCTCTCATATACTTCTCTAATGTTGGGATTAATGGTGAGAGCTATAATTCTCTTTTAGACTGATTCATTCTTGTGTAGATCTGGGTGGCCTTGGATTCACAGAGTTCTGTCTATCTCTTTATCCTGAGTCCTAGGATTACAGGTATGTACCACCACCTCCTAGCTTCTGTCTGCTGGGATTAAAGGTGTGTGCCTGGCTTCTATGGCTTTGTGCTGACTTTGCTTTTCTGAATCCTCAGTCCAGCTTTAATAAATCATAAACAATATATCACTACAAGTTGGTTTTTTGAATCCTTAATTCATAGGGGTATAAATTATAGTAAAATAATATAAAATTTCCCAGTAACTACGGTTTTCCTCTTCTCATTTCTTGGTAGTTAGTGATTACCTTAAAAAATCTTGACCAACGCTGAGTGGTTGTGGCATACACCTTAAATCCCAGCACTTGGGAGGCAGAGGCAGGTGGATCTCTGTGGTTTTGAAGCCAGCCTAGTCTACAGAGCAAGGTCCAGGACAGGCTCAAAAACTACACAGAGAAACTGTGTTTCAAACAAAACAAAACAGTAAAAAAACAAAACAACAACAAAAAACACCAAAAAATTTGAACAAGGTGCAAAAGATGGCTAGCAGGCAAAAGCACCTTCTGTCAAACCTGAGGACCTGAGTTTAGTTCCTGGACTACATGGCACAAGGAGAGAACTTATGCCTGTGAGTTGAGTTGCCCTCTCACTTCCACACTCACCCCAACCCAAATTAAAATGTGGTTTCAAAAGTGAAATAAAGAATATTGACCAGATTGCTTTTGCCATTAAACCCTTAAAGGAAGTATGTACAAAGTAACAGTGGGTTCTCTTCCTTCCTTCCTTCCTTTCTTCCTTCCTTCCTTCCTTCCTTCCTTCCTTTCTTCCTTCCTACCTTCCTTCCTTCCTTCCTCTCTCCCTCCCTCTCCTTCCTTTCTTCTTTCCTTTCCTTTTTTTTTTGGTGTGGGGGGGCATGATCTTTCTATGTAGTCCTGGCTGTTCTGGATGCCTCAAATTCACAGAGCTCTTCCTCCCTCTGCCTCCTGAGTGCTGGGATGAAAGGAGTCCAACTACCAGTGGACTTTAAGGTCTCTGAACTTAGAAATTGACTACTTTATATGTTTTCAACTTTGGGTCTTTGGGATGTGGTAAGGAATGTTCTGTGTATGTTTATCTTATTGATTGTTAAATCAAATACTGTTTGGCCAATAAGACAGCAAGTTAGATGGGACTAGGAGTCAAAGAGGATTCTGGGAAATATAGTAGAGAAGTGGTGATCCAGGCAGGAAGTGAGATAGCAAGAAGACTCATATTTAAAGAAGGAGAAACAGGAAGCGTCCCTCTTTTCCTCTCCGCTCCTGCTCCAGTGGCACAATGTGATCCACCGGCAAGGAGGGACGCCAATAAGATAAGTCTTATAAAACATATAGGTTTATGATAGTTAAGAGTGAGCTAACAGATGAGAATCCTAGTAATTGGCCAAGCAGCTTTGAACCTAATACAAGTTTCTGTGTATTCATTTGGGCCTAACTCGGGCTGGCAGCTGGCATAAAGATAGCACGTGGCGGTGGGGCTCAGGCGGCTTTTGGCAGAAAGATTTATAGTAACAGGGATGCTTTCAGAGTAGTAGGGAAACTCATTTGAATCCTGTTTATTAGGTTTTAGGGAATCAAAAGCAATTGATGTAGATGGAGTGAATGGAAAAGAGACTCTGGTGGTATTTTAGGATGTGCAGGTGTTGCTCTTCATTGTCAGCATGGCGGAGTTTAGAATTTTACCTCAAAGATAAAACTCTGGGCTCTAATGCTAGAGTGTTTCCAGAGAGGATGTGCTGAGAGGATTTGCTCACTGGGAGGAATTTCTTAAGGGAGCCCATATACAAAGAGGGCTGAAGAAACATCTCTGTGTGCCAGCCTGCCTTGGCATCTTCCTAAATAAGTGCATCTATCATTGCTATCGCCACCTTCCTCTGACACCAGGTGCCAGCTTCTATGACCTTTCGATGTGTTTAATACCAGTGACATTGCAGGGGGCTTCAGGCCTTCAGGCCCAGCTTGGGCCACTGAGACATTGAGGTTTGTGGATTGAGAAGCTGCAGGGCTTCAGCTTCTCCAGCATGCAGACAACCCTCTTGGCACCACCTCTCTACTGCTGCTACCGCCGCGCCACCTTACTCCATCCTGTAAGTCAATCTAATCAAGCCCCTTCTATAAAATATACCCAATCTATCAGGTTTGTTCCTCTGAAGAACCGAGTCTTGATAGTGATGGATTGAAGAGAATAGGAAGATCCAAAAAGAGATGGAGAACAGGATATGTAGACAAGTTGGACTTGAGGAGATGAAATATGACTAAGGATTTGGCTTCGTTGTATCTAATGTTTTAGGAAAATTGTTTTGGCTGAGGCATGAGGTGTAGAGGAGGGAGAGCAAAGGGAACCTGGAGGCTTCAGGCCAGCTGAGACTCTATTTAGATATTTCAGATATGCAGCACTGATTAAAAGGAAGAGTTTGATTAAAAAGACAAAGAAAAAACATTTTGTTCTTCACAAAATGTTTTCCAGGTCTTACATGACAGTTTTTAATCTATTTTTAAAAGGGAAGGTGTTAAGACATTCTGAACAATGTAAATATAATTGATGTGCAGGCAGAGCCATGCTTGATGAATTATAAATTATACCATATAACCAGGAGTTATTTATAAGGCTGTGTAATTTAGTGCCTCATAATTAGTGTGGGCCCTAATTAGATAGCCAGATCCACACAGGCAGATATAATTCAATTTAATTTTTCAAACGAATAGACGGGGTTATTGAACAAGTCCATTTGAAATCTTCACACCAATCTAAACATGGCATCTGGGAAACACGTTGAATTCTATTTCTATGGTACTCTTTGTCATGTTGATATAGTGGAATTTAAAGAGAAAAGAAAATCGAGTATGGGATATTTTTGGTTAGTTTGAGAGGATTATGTCCACTTATAATTCAATAAGATGGCCTTTTAAGTTATAACAACAGAAAACAAAAATTAAACCAGTGCATGACCATATACCAAAATGAACTCTTCTATATATTGCTTTTGGACACAGTATTTTATCACAGCAGCAACAACAAAAATAGTTAATACAGACCTTTACTCACAATTTAGTCTTTTACAATTAGATGCAAGAATATTATAAAAATATAACTACCCACAAAGTTGAGACATTTACTAGGGCAAAGGGCAATGAGCCTAGTATATGCTTCTCAGAGAATACCTCATGGGAATGGGCCAGAGGCTTTGCAGACCAGCTTTTCCCAGAGGCCTGTTCTTCCTCCTATCTGGCCAATGTGGCTATCTTATATTCAGCTGGAAGCCTTATTTGCCTTCCTTAGTGTTCCTGACCTTGACAATTTAACATTTTAATCATGACATGGCCACTGAAGAAATATTAAATTGGGAAGTGAATTCAAAGGCTTTCAAATGTTGAACTACATTCCATCATGGACACTCTGTGAATTTACACCATTTAAGGAAATCTTTTTTCTCCGAGATATTTTGGTTTTGAAGATGACTACTTAAGAATACATTCTTAGACCAAACACCAGCAACTCCTGCATGCTTGGATTTGACTCATCACAGATATAATCTGAATGTGACCCTCCCTTTAAAGTACTTGCAAGACATGGTTCTATAATTGAATAATTTCAGAATGAGAAGCTGTAGGATAGCGTTATCTGTATAAAGAAACCCCAGATATCTTTACTTTGTAACTCTATGTAAGTTTTAGTTTATAAGTCTGGAGAGGAACAGTGCCTTTTTCATTTATAAGTTGAATTTTGGCCAGATTTCAATTCATCTGCCCACTCAGACAGGATTAAGATTTGCATTGTTGCCAACTGCTCTGTATTCTTCACCAACAATAAGAGGCCCATATAAAATGTTTATTAGGGACCAAATGCTGCGCTCAGTGCTCAGTGCTCAGCCTTTTCTATGTAGTACCTATTGTTCTCTAGTTAAGTATGTACACTTGCTGTGCTCATTTTATAGCTGGGGAAACAGGATTTAGAGATTCTATGTCTTATTCAAGGTTACATGGTAAGTGACAGAGCAAGGATGAGGAAGCCAGGGATGTTGTTAGCCAGACTTTTTATACTGCTCAATGATAACATCACACTCATCTATGGATTCTTTTATTTATACTTTCTTTGAAGACAGGATCTCATGTAGCTACCCTCTAGCTTCAAATATAGTGGAGGATGACCCTGCATTCTGATCTCCCTATTCTTTTTTTTTTTTTTTTTTTGGCACTTTTCGTTGTAGTTGTTGAGACAGGGTTGACCATAACTCAGTATAGTCTTAAATTTGCTAAGTAGCTGAGAATGACCTTGAACTTCTGATCTCCCCGCTCCCACTGCTTGAGTTATGAGATTTCAGGCCTGTGCCACCACTACTATCCTATGCACAATAGGGTCCAAGCTCCAGTCCTCTTGCGTAGTAGGCAATCACTCTATTAACCGAGTTACATCCCTGAGGCTTACTAGTCTTGAGGCAGGGTGCCATTATATAGCCCAGGCTGACCTTCAATTTCTAATCCTTTTGTATCCAACTCCCAAGTGCTGGTTTATAAGCCTGTGACACCACATCTGGCTGGTAATTATTACTTCCTTGGGAGATGAGAAAATAATAATTTATCAGACTCATATTACCAAAGCAATAGATAACTTCCTCTGGATAGAAACTTGTTCTGAATGAAGCCCAGATGTTGGATCTGGAAAACAAAATCTTTAAAGAAATTATTATGCATATTTATGAAAAGAATTAAATAAATTGTCATAATAAAATTGTAAAAAAATGAAGTTTTAGAGTTGAAAAGTACAATTACAATAAACATTTAACCTAGATAAGCACCACAGTAGGATTAAAATCAAGCAAGAACCAGTAATCCTGAGAATAGATCAAGAGAGATTATCCAATCAAAAGAAGAGACATAAAAAGCATAGTGGGGGAAAAAACAAAGAAAAATGCAAAAGTCAGAGTAAGAATAGAGCATCAGAGTGTTGTGCCAGGGTTTTGGAGCCCCAGACCAACCCAAGGAGTTGACACCTCTGATGCAAATGCAAAGGTTTCTTTTTATTGTTCAAGATGGCCAGCTTGGGTCTCGCTCCATAAAGAGAAGCTTTTAAAGGGAAAGACCATAAGGTTGAAGGCCACAAATTTCAGAGTTTCCATTGTTACTTAAGGTCATACCAAGTACAGAGTAAAGCAGTAACTATATATTTTAAGCAAGATACATTTGAGTAAGATAAGACAGGGCATGGGGCTGCAGGATTACAGGGTCACAGGGTCTGTCAGTTATCCCCTGGGCCAAGGGATTTTTACAACCTATGACCAGCAATTAGCAGACATAGGAATGTTGACTCAAGTGGTGGAGGGTCACCTCCCCTTCTCTGAGAGTGGGGCTCAGGGGCTAGCCATGGCATTCCCAGTCATTAGAAGTTCCCTTTTCAGTGCCTAAGTTTTTTAACTTTTATTAATATTAATTTTTGATCTTTCAAGAGACTTACAGAGAATGGAAGGAATCCAACACATGAATTTGGAAGTCCCTGAAGAAGATTAAAAAAAATCAGGAAGAAGGAGGGCAGTGGTTTTTAATCCCAGCACTAGAGAGGCAGAGGCAGACAGGTCTTTGTGAGTTCAAGGCCAGCCTGGTCTACAGAGGGATAGCCAGGAATGTTACACAGAGAAATACTGTCTCAAAAAAAACCCAGAAAACAAAAACAAAACAAAAAAAGATTGGGTAGAGAAACACTTAAAAAAATAATAGCTTGACTGCCAGTGGTGGCCTACACCTTTAATTCTAGCACTTGGGAGGCAGAGGCAGGTGGATCTCTGTGAGTTTGAGACTAGCCTTATCTACAAGAACTAGTTCTAGGACAGCTTCCAAAGCCACAGAGAAACCCTGTCTTAACCCCCCCAAGAAAAAAGAAAGAGAGAGAGAGAGAGAGAGAGAGAGAGAGAGAGAGAGAGAGGAAGAAAAAGAAAGAAAGAAAGAAAATAATAGCTCAAAACTTCACAATTTTTGGCTGGGCAGTGGTGGTACATGCCTTTAATCCCAGCACTTGGGAGCAGCAGAGGCAGGCGGATCTCTGAGTTTGAGGCCAGCCTGGTCTACAAAGCTACACAGAGAAACCCTGTCTGGAAAACATAAAAAATAAAAAACTTTCCAAGTTTGATGTAATGTCTAGCTTTAAATCAACAGTCCAAGTGACTGGAGAGATGTCTCAGAAGTAAAGGGAACTTGCTGTTTTTCCAGAGGTCCAGAGATGGAGTCCAGCATCCAAGCCAGGCAACTCATAACCACATGTAACTGCAGCTCCAGGAGACCTGATGCCTCTAGCTTCTACTCATGGCATATATACTCCCAACACACACATAATTTTAAAACATCTTAAAAACAATGGGAGGGGCTGTAGGGATGGCTTAGTCGTTAAGAGCATTGGCTGCTCTTCCAGAGGACCCAGATTCTATTCTCACTACTCCTATGGCTGCTCACAACTGTCTATAACTCCACTTGTAACTCCAATTCCAGGGATCCAACACCCTCTTCTGGCCTCTGAAGACACCAGCTATGAACATGGTATATAAACATGCATGCAAACGAGCACTTACACACATTTTAAAAACAAAACAAAACCCCGGCTGGAATGCCCATTTATTTCTGAATTTCATCTGTTGAGACTCATGGGTCATGTGGTTCTAGAAAACACTCATGAGATAATGCAGTCAAAAGATTATTCTCTCAATATTATTTTGAGAACTGTTTTAACTTAGGAAACTATTTTTTATAGTTTATTTCTATTTTATGTACATTGATATTTTGCCTACATGTATGTCTGTGTGATGGTGCTAGATCCCCTTGGAACTGGGGTTATAGGCAGTTGTGAGCTGCCATGTGGTTATCGGGAATTGAACCTGGGTCCTCAGGAAGAGCAGCCAGTGATCTTAACCACTGAGCCATCTCTCTGGAGCCCCCCCCCCCCAGCAAACTCTTGGGAAGCCTCTTGAGTGCTACGATTGCAGGCATGTGTCATTATACCCAGCTTCAGAAATAATTTAATGCTTTTGCTTAACATAGAGATATTCAGATTTTATAATTTTAAAAATTAACTTTTATTGATTCTTTTTGATTTTCACATCACGCATCCCAACTGATCCCGTCTCCCCACTCCAACTCACATCCAACCTCTGCCCTTGCAATCTCCCCCACAAAACAAAACAAAATTTAAAGGAAAAAAAAAACAAAAACCAAACCAGGCCAACAAAGCAAAACAAGAAAGGAGGACAGAGAGAGAGAGAGAGAGAGAGAGAGAGAGAGAGAGAGAGAGAGAGAGAGAGAATTTTGTTATGAAAGCTGTGGTTTCACTATAATTTAGTCTTTTCATCTTCATTAGCAAGTGTTCATTGCCATGAGTCATTGGTCTGATTCGAGGCCTCTGTTCTCTGTCACCATCAACAATGAGCTCTCACCAGTCCAGTCTTGTGCTGGACTTCCCACCATTGTCTTACGTTGTGGAGATTCCATAGTTTTGGATGTGTAGGTTCATACCTTCTCCTGCTCCAACTGTCCATAGATGAAGTGGATGTTGGGGTGGGCTGACTCACATGCCCGGGCCTGGCCTGGGTGTCAGCTGGACTGGTTAGCCTGCCAGTTTTCCTCCATTGTCAACCCCCGCCATGCCCTCTGCAGCACTGCCTCAGCCAACCCATACCCATTGAAGCCTGCAGCAAGGTAGCCTGCTGCAAGGAGCAGGGCCAGTTCTCCTGCTCTCAGACCCTTGATATGGCTCACTCACACACTCACCACCTGGGTCAGCTCCACTGTCTTGCTCAGGTGAGGTGCAGGACCCTCTCTCCCACTTGTTGTAGGGGATATGGGGGCACCGCAAAGGGTGTGGAGGAGAGCATCTTTCACCCATGCCACCACATGGCAGCCTGGGAAGAATTCAGGGGTGGGGTCAGCTCTGCTCTACTCACACCCTCAGGGCTGGCCTGCATCCCCCAAAACAAGTCTGCTCTAGTGTGCTGCACAGAACCTAGCTACTGTAGGGCCATAGACCCAAACATGGTCCTCAGCAGCAGCCCTGGCCCAGAAGATACCATGGCCCCTGGTGACAGCACAGGCCATCCAGATCATCTTGGCCATGGTGGAGGCACAGCTCTCAGATGCCAACATGGTTAAGGCAGACCCTGGGCATCCATGTGGCCTTTGGTGGCAACAAGGGCCACTGGACATTAACACAGACCCTGGCTGTGGTTGGACCATGGACCCAGACATGGTCCTCAGCAGCAGCCTGAGCCCAGATGTCACCATGGCCCAAGTGGCAGCACAAGCCACCTGGATCAGCATTGCCCCCCCCTCCCACTCAGCAGCATGGCCCTTGTAGCAGCATGGCCCTCAGACACCAATATAGCCCCAGGTGGTAGCCCAGACTACAGGCCTCTGCACCACCCTTTCAGCTGCTTCAGAGCCTCCTTCTATTTTCATGTCTTTTTTTTATGTTGATTGTATATGTCAGAAAATATATAGTGTATCTGAGTCTGGCTTAGTTTACTTAATATTATAATATTCAGGTCCATCCATTTTGTTGCAAATGAAGTAATCTCATTTTTCCTTATGAATGAATAACACTCCATTGTGCACATATGCCGCATTTTCTTTATCCATTTTCCCCTTGATTGGCACCCAAGATTCTATCATTTCTTTTGTCTCTCGTTAATGTTCAGAATGTTTTCATTCTAATTGCTAGTCTTGGTAATCGATAACATCTTTTTTTTCTTTATTATCTTGATACAATCAATAGCCTAGATGTTTTGAAAGATCAAAGAATAAACTCCAAATTTCACTGGTGTTCTCTATTATTTTGCTGTTTTTATTTATACTGTGATATTTAGTTACTCCCTCTATTTTCCTTACATTGGCCCTTTTTTAGTTTCTTAAGGTAAAAGATATTTTTTAATTATTGGTTTTTAAATTTTTCCCTTTGAATTGTTCATAAAATTTCCCATGTGAACTGCATTTCTTATATTACCTTAATTTTTGATTTGGTAGAAGATATTTTCTGATTTCCCCAATTTGTTCTGTAATCACCAGTCATTTAGAAGCTGTGTGAGGAATTTATAATTTCCTTCTGTTACCCATTGAACGATAATTTTGTGAGGTCAGAGACTGTGTGACTTTGATCCTCTCAGGTGCACTATGCTTGCAATATAACCCTGCATACAGTCCCTGGAGAACATTTCAGTTGCACTGAAAAGTGTATGTAGAAAAAAGAGTGTATGTAGATACTGACTACAGCATTCTTGTTGACTGAAAGTGTTGCTCAGCTGCTCTGAAATCTTTCTGATTTGCTATTCCAGCAGTGTTACCACTTAGTGAGAAAGAAATATTGAGCCAGAAAGATGGTTCAGTGGGTAAAGGCATTTGCTACCAAGTCTGGCAGCTTGAGCTCAAACCCAGAGACCACACTGTGGCCTGTGTAACCTCCCTGGACACACATCCATTATACCCTCCCCCACATACCACAAATAAATGTAATTTTTAGAAATTTAAAGAAATATTGAAATACCTAAATATAATTCCTGAGTAGCCTTTCTTCTCTCCATTCAGTCAGTTTTTGTGTCACATATTTTGGGGCAGTGAGGTTGTGCTAGATACTATATTGGCAAGTACCATGCTCTGATGAGTTATTATAGTCCCTTTGTTATTATGAAATGTCCCTGCCTCTCTCTAGTGACATTTCTTATATTAAAATGTTTTAACATAACTTTCCCCAATCTCCTGTGATCATTATTTGTTTAATATAAATTTGCCCTGCTTTACATCCTCTCTCCAATTATTTTCACTCTTCTGTATGTTAAAGTATTTCCCCATTCGACAATGTAGACATTTTTATTTTTTAAAATGATTTACTTATTTATTATGTATACAGTATTTTGCCTGCATGTATCCCTATAGTCCAGAAAAGAGCACCAGACTACATTACAGATAGTTGGGAGTCACCATGTAATTGCTGGGAATTGAACTCAGGACCTCTGGAAGAATGAGCAGTGCTTTTAACCCCTGAGCTATCTCTCCAGCCTGACAAAATAGACTTTTAACCTTATTTCCATCACTGGTTGGAGCTTTTAATTCAGTAACACTTGTCATGCTCTTTTCTTCCTTTCATTTCTTCATGGTATTTTTAATTGTGCCAATTAAATTCTGTTGTTTTCTTTAAGCTAAGCACTGTATTTTTGAGATGCTGAGGTATTTAAAAAAAAAAAAAACTTGGTCTTTTTGAGAATCTCATATTGTAGCCGTCATTGGACTGGAACTGACATATACTTCATACTTCCCCTCAGACTTGCGCAATCAACCCTCCTGCCTCAACATCCTAAGCGCATTTTAGAGTCTCAGTTCCATGTGTGATGTGTTCTTCCACGCTTAGATGTACAAACTTCTGTTTAGCACATTTGACAAAAGAGGGTTAGAAAGAATTATATTTGTCTTGGATTGTCTTTGATATAGGCTCATTTACCTCGATAGAGCTGTAGCATTTAGTCAAGTGTCTAGTGATGCCGTAAATGTTTAGAGAATTTCTCATTTACTTAGGGATATTTAATGAAAAACAAGCACAATCGCACTTAAAAGAAGACGCACACACAGAAAGAAAAAAAAAAAAACTTAGAATGAGCCCTGAGTATAAGTATTGTAACGGTTTTATTAGGCTGTACAGTTCTTATTTATTTCCTCTTCAATAAGCATTTGTTGAACGACTACTCAACAGTTGGCATTGGGGAGTCAATGATGAGCAAGACATAAGCAGTTCTTCCCCAAAGGAGGTAACAATGTATTGGAAGAGTCAACAGAATAATCACACAAAGCACTTCAAAGGATGTGATCAGGTATGAGTGCATAAAAGGGATTCGAATGGATGCTGAGTCATAGCTCCTGTTTGAAAAACAAGCAGGAGTTTCAGAGACATAAAAGCTCGACATGCTAAAAACGCCCTGTGGTGAAAAAGAATGGCATTGGGGCGGGGGCACAAAACCTACATAGAGGAATTGTAGGTTGAGCCCAAGCCACTACCAAACTTACCAGGCTCTGCCAAGAATTTTGGACTTTTATCTCATGACCAGTGGGAACAGTAGAAAGATTTAGGGGAAATGTGACAGGTCAGACTTGTACTTTTAGAACTACTGGCAGTTGGGAAGTAATGGGACAAAGGTGAAGAAAGAGCAAGACAACAGAGAACTGCAACATCCATGTGGAAGAAGCAAAGGATGGAAGCTTGGACAAGGATAATGGCGGGTAGAACCTCAAAATGTGGAGGAATTTGGGTTGCATTTTTGAAGTAGGGTGATTGAAAATTCAACTAGCAAAATAGTTCTACTGAGTCAAACACCTGTTCCAATCTGACCGATTAATGAGGTTGGTGATAAGCCACAAGATGTCCCACTATCCCCCCCGAGAATCGCTGAAAGACCCTATGACACTCGGGCCTAAATGAAGACTCAAGGCAGTGTTCACCAGCCCATAAGAAAGGCCAACGCTTTCGTCCCTGGAGGTCATTTGTAGAGGCGTGGAACCACAGGGTTTCCTGGGCAACGCCATTGTCGCGCTCTAGGCGGGGGTGGGGTGAGGTAACCAAGGACAAGGTTGAAGAGAATCCGGAAGAGAGGGAGAGTGAAGAGGCGGGGAAAATGGGAAACAGGTGCTTCGGCCCGGGATATGGCGGATGATTCCAGTGTTCTCGCACACAGCTAGAGCGGAGAGTGGGAGGAGCCGAGGAGCGTGCCTGTGATTGGCTGACCGGAAGCACCAGGCCGCTTATGATTGGGCGAGGCGAGCCGGAGGCCCGAGTCTGTGGAGCGCGTAGGGTTCTGGGTAGCCAAGGCCTTGGAAGGGTCTTAACCGAAAGGGGGAGGGGGAGGCCGCCAACAAACGGCTGAGCTCATAATCCCGGCCGCGACCAAGCCGGCCGCCCCCTCCCCCATGGAGAGAGCCAGGCCGGAGCCGCCGCCGCCGCCGCGCCAACCGCCGCGGCGCCCACCCCACCGCGCCCGTTGCGCCCCGCTCCGCCCGCGCAGTCCGTCGAGGCCGCCACCTTCCGGGCCGCGGCCGCCGAGCGTTCTCAGTCGCCGCCGGGCCAGGCCGCGGCCGCCATCGCCGCAGTGGCCTCATCGTGCGGGGAGGCCGCGGCGGCAGGTGCGCAGGCTGGGACGCGGCGTCTGCTGCAAGTGAAGCCGGAGCAGGTGCTGCTGCTGCCACCCGGGCCACTGTTACCTCAGGCTCCAGACGAGGGTGCCGCCGCCGCCGCGTCGTCCGCGCAGGCGCGCCTGCTGCAGCTGAGGCCGGAGCTGCTGCTGTTGCCGCCACCGCCGCAGTCTGCAGCCGACGGAGGCCCTTGCAGGCCGGAGCTGCGGCCCATGCAGCCCAGGACGCTGCTCGTCAAGGCCGAGAAACAGGAGCTGGGGGCGGGCTTGGACCTGTCGGTGGGATCTCGGAGGACCACCGAGGTCGGCCCTAGAGCCTCCAGGTCCGCCAAGTTGGATGGCACCGGGAAGACCCTTGACGGGCGCCGAGGGGATGAGAAGAAAGCCAAACTGGAGGCAGAGGAGGCCTCGAGGGATGCGCTGAAAGGCGGGGAAGGCAGGAACCTGCTGGCCATCGGAGAAGGAGTCATCAAGACCGAGGAGCCAGACCGACTCAGGGACGACTGCAGGCTGGGCGCAGAGGCCGCGTCCAATGGCCTGGTCCATGGCAGCAAGGATGCTGTACTGGCTCAGCCGCCCAGTGCTTTTGGGCCGCACCAGCAAGACCTAAGGTTCCCTTTGACTCTCCACACGGTCCCTCCTGGGGCGCGTATCCAATTTCAGGGGCCTGCGCCCTCTGAGCTGATACGGTTGTCCAAGGTCCCCCTGACACCAGTGCCTATCAAAATGCAGTCCTTACTGGAGCCTTCTGTAAAAATTGAAACCAAAGATGTCCCCCTCACCGTGCTTCCCTCAGATGCAGGTATTAGAACGCAAGGGAACCTGGCTTTCACAGTTGTGTCAGAGTTGTCCATAGCAGACATACTAGCAGCAGTTCAGGAGCCGAAGCTCAGAAAATAGAATCACGGTACTGATTCTTGGCCCACACAGGGATCCTTTCTGATTGATTTGCCTGCATATTAGTAAATATACAATTAAGTGTGAAGGATTTCCACAATTTTTAAAAACCGTGAGATTTTTAAACTGAGATAAACTGAGTTAGATAATAGACATAACAGAATGCCTTGTTAGATAATACAGACCCCCCAGCTTATACAGAAGTAACATTTCAAATTTCCTGATAAAACCAATGTTTCAGGAAAAATGATGATAGCTGTTTATACTGATTATAGATGTTAACTTTAAAATGAGCAGTAAGTCTTCTCCTGGAGAAAACATTCAAATATAGCAGTGTAGCATTCTAAAAGTAAAGGCTTTCTGCAAATATTAGTAAAAGTAATAAGCTAAATTGTTTTTAAAAGGAGTGATATACTTGAAATAGTAGTGACTACAACTAAATACTACTTTCCAGTATTTTCAAGCATATAATTAGCACGTTCTTAGGATTAGTTCATACAAAACACTGTCACAAAATGTCAGAAAGTCATATCATTCTTCATATTTTCATGAGCTTTTATATTTATTGTGTTTTTTTTACTTTCAGTGCTGATTCTACCCACCCTACTCCTTTGCTTTTTACCTTTTACTATCCAAATCCAATATCCATAATATCCTTTTTCCTATTTATTTTGTGTGTGCATGTACACACATGCTCCCAAGCCCTTGTGTACACATACCACTTAACTACACCTGGTTTTTATATGGGTTTGGGAACTGAACCCAGGGCTTTATGCATACTAGGCAAACATTCTACCAACTGAGCTACATATACAGCATTCTTCTAAACATCTTTGCACATCTAAAACATTTTTACATACCAAGTAACCCTAAAATGAACTAATGTTCGAAGTTCATAGATAGTGCTTTTTTTTTTTTTTTTTTTTTTTTTTGAGACAGGGTTTTTCTATGTATCCCTGGCTGTTCTGGAACTCATCCTGTAAACTTAGGCTGGCCTCAAACTCATAGAGTTCCGCCTGCCTCTGTCTTCTAAGTGCTGGGATTAAAGGCATGCACCACTACCACCTGGCCATAGATAGTACTTTGATGAACTGCATAGGTATATAAATTTAGTGAATTTCCTTTATAGGAATTTTTAACTGGTACTGTGACTCAGGGTCACTTGTGTTATTTTTCTCCCAGAATATGAGACTAGTTTTAATGATTCACTGTGACAGAAACTTTACCTTCATAGTGAAAAACTGTGTTAGCATAAATCGTTTGCTTTGAAGGACATTACAGCTGCTTTTGTAAATGACTTCCTTCAAATACTTAAGTAAGATCTATGTAGTGCTAGGTGCATAGTTATGAATGAGTCATAGTTCCTGTCCTCAATGATAGACTAATTTTAGTGGGAAATAAACTAAATGTTAATTACTATTAGAGGTATTAATGAAGCTCATAGAAATAAGTAGCCATCCATTGAGTCTCTAGTTAATGAACAGTATCTTTAGCAATATTATACTTTCTAGGAGTCACTCTAAGCTACAATTTAGAATGCTGAGTTCAGGGACTATAAGGAATTTTGGAATACTAGCAATATTTTGACTGTATTGTAGTGTATGTTTTCTGGTACTTAAAATGTTAAGTATAGATGAAGGTACACTTCAGTCTAAAATTGCATACGTGGCACATTAACTTAGTCTCTTAATTTTTGTCATATAGGAATACCTGATACTCCCTTCAGTAAGGACAGAAATGGTCATGTGAAGCGACCTATGAATGCATTTATGGTTTGGGCAAGAATCCACCGACCAGCACTAGCCAAAGCTAACCCAGCCGCCAACAATGCAGAAATCAGTGTCCAGCTTGGTTTAGAGTGGAACAAACTTAGTGAAGAACAAAAGAAACCCTATTATGATGAAGCACAAAAGATTAAAGAAAAGCACAGAGAGGAATTTCCTGGTAATCAATGAAATGAACAAAGGCTCTTTCCAATTTCTTTTAAATTTATTTAGGTAAAGATTAAGTTAGGTTGAGATTTCCTTATCTATGTGTGAGAAAGAAAATAATGGCTAACATTATAATGATTGAATTAATACTTAGCATACATTTTCTTAAGTAGAAAACAGTTGTGAAATATCTGATCACACATTTGCCAACTAATGTAAATCAGGAGAGAAATGATTTGACTATAGGTTTGATTAAATACATATAGGTACATACTATATAAATTTCCATGGTTCTATTTTTTAGTATACTAGACATATTTAATAATCATGGCAACAGAAAAAACATAACTCACATTTAAAAGATAATTAAAATGGAGGAGTTAATATCCTGTTCCATTTTAATGTTAAATTGTTATCAGAACATAGTCTGGTATTTTGATTGATGGATTTATTCCTGTCATGATACAGTTTGAAATGAGTGATTCCTCCTCTTCAGGCATTGAGATAAAGATTGGGAACTATGCATTTTTTGTGGCTTATATAACTGTGCATAATGGGAAAATATATATATATATATATATATATATATATATATATGTCAACTCATTCTGTAGAGTGCAAACTCACAGAGATCTGCCTGAATCTACCTCCCAAGTGCTGGGATTAAAGGAATGCACCACCACTGCTTGACTAAGAATTTTTTCTGAAATGTAAGCAGAAATATTTTAGGAGGCAAGTTTCTGAGTTATCAAATGGATGGAACCAGTGATTTGTTCATATGACAGCATCACACTTCTGACTTTGAAGGAAATTAAGGTGTTTATAGTTTTAGTAGGTGCCAAGTCTTAGAAAGTGATTTCCTAGACCATGCATAAAAATAGTGACTGGTTATTAGTTACTGTTACATTGTAAGCTACCGACATTTGTATCTTACAGAGTGAGGAAAGAGGAGGAGATAAATAGTATCTTATAGGGTATTTTTCTTCAGTAGAAGAAAGGGCTTGGGTTTCAAACTCAATGACTGGTGTAGATTCTACCACAAAGCCACTCTCCCTGAATATAAGACATTTTGACATTCCTCTCTAGTATGGGTTACAAAATTAACAAAATAAGCTATGTGGATGTTAAAATGAACCATAGAGGATTTGTTCACAGAACTAGCATCATGGAGCTGGAAAATATACTTTTAGACAACCCATTTTATAAAACTTTTAAGGTGTCTTGTATTTTTAATATGAAAAGGCCAGAGTCTATGTATTCACATTAAAAAGTCTCTATCTTTTTGTTTAGGTTGGGTTTATCAGCCTCGTCCAGGGAAGCGAAAACGCTTCCCTCTAAGTGTATCCAATGTATTTTCTGGTACCACACAGAATATTATCTCTACAAATCCTACAACAATTTATCCTTATCGCTCACCTACCTACTCTGTGGTAATCCCCGGCCTTCAGAACACCATCACTCATCCAGTTGGTGAGTTGATCCTGTTGTAATTTGTAAATATATACATCAGAATTTTACCTCTTAAGTTGAAATTTGGTTTCTATTAAACTTAGAGTTTAAAGCAATAGGAAAGGAATACAATTAAGAGAGAAATCAAAAACATTAAATGAGAGAAGGAGCAAGAGCAGCTCAATGTGGACAGCTGATTTTTTTCAAGCAAGTCAGCATGAGCCCCCATATATTAGTCAGATAATAAAGGAAATGACTGTTGTAACTCAATAGGAAATAAGGATGTGTTTTACTTACAGAATCAAAAGATCCTTTGCTAATAATGGCTTATGAGGCATCTTGTTGTGGACATTAGTAAGGATACTAATCTATTGAAGACCATTCTCTTGCTGTTCCAGAAAAGCAATGGAAGCTATCTGTTTTCTCTAAATACTTGATTGGTTCATGTTCCTTACAGTCTGGTCTATGGATAATAGGAATGCTAAGTTGACACTCTCAAATCTTAACTGCCTGTTATCTTAGTGGCTTGTTCCCCCAGAACTTTTATAATTGTCTCTTAAAGTGTTATCCACTCATTATTGCTATGGCTTTTCTTAAAGCTGCTCTTCCTAGTTTCTGCCTGCCTGGATTCTCCTAATGATAATGCTGCCTTATGAGGTAGAGATGGATAGATCTTGGAAATTGAAAAATTACATTATCACTGTTTTTAATTAAAGATTTTTATTTTATGTATACCAGTGTTTTGTTTTCATATATGTTAAGTACACAGTGTGTGTGTGTGTGTGTGTGTGTGTGTGTGTCTGTGTGTGTGTGTGTGTGTGTGTGTGTGTGTGTGTGTGTGTCTGTGTCTGTGTCTGTGTCTGTGTCTGTGTGTCTGGTGCCAATCAGAAGAAGGTGCCAGATCCCCTGTGTCTGGAATTGTACTTTGGCATTGGGAATTGGTTGTAAGCTGCTGTTGGGCATTGGGAACTGAACTTGGGTCCTCTGCAAGAGCAACAAGTACTCTTAGCTGCTGGGCTGTCTCTCCAGCACTAATTTTCAGTGTCTTTTAAATTTTGTTATTTTAGCCATTGGAAGTAATAAAGCTGTACTTAAGATATCTCTATTCAGGTAAAAGATGCAGAAAGTTGGTTTGTAGCCTCAATTTTGCAATAAAGTCAGGCACTCTTAGTATTTCAAACTGTGCTTCCCTGTATCTTTGGTTTTTGCATTGTTAGGTATTATTTTTTTATTTCAGTACATGGGTTTTTTTTGTTGCCCTCCCATAAGACTTTAATTGCATCTATTTTGTTCATTTTTTTAAAAAAGATTTTATTTCCGTATACAATGTTCTTTCTGGCGCCTGAAGAGGGCGCCAGATCTCATTATAGATGGTTATGAGACACCATGTGGTTGCTGGGAATTGAACTCAGGTCCTCTGGAAGAACAGTCAAGTGCTCTTAACCTCTGAGCTATCTCTCCAGCCCCTATTTTGTTCATTTTTAAGTGCTCATGTTTCCCAGGAACAGATTCATCAATGTTCTTATTTGAAGCAGTTGAACTTTTACACAGCAAATTACTTTTATCCTCTGTGCAAAGATGTGGGATAGAAGAAGACTAAAAATGTTTTTTTTGTGATATTGGGAAGATTTGTGCATCCTGATTTTGTTATTTAAGTATGGTAAACAGAATTATAGGAAGCAGTTCAGAAACATAATACAACAGTAAACAAAAGCATGATAATGAGTCTTTGTTGGCTACTTTTAAAAATTGTTTGCAGTACCATGTATTTCTTGTGAGGGTCAGCGAGAGTAAAGATTCATTTCCTGGGTCTCAAATGATAAGCAGAAACATTTTGTACAGATAATTTAAAAATGGTTTTTAGATAAGTATCATTCATGGTGATATTTATTTGCTACCATGCTGTTCAGTTTTGCAATTTTGAGATAGGTTAAATTATTCTCATCAGGTTGGTATAATATTACTTAGAAGTGATAGTGTAACTAGGAAGTTTGGAAATTTCACAACCTAAAGCATACATAAAATTATTAAAGTTAATGAATAGACTATCAATAAGTCCCTTAAGGAACCATAGTTATTGGCCAGGCATGGTAGTGCACATGCCTTTAGTCCAAGAACTTGAAAGGCAGAACTCAGTTCCTGTGAGTTTGAGGACAGCCTGGTCTATAAAACTAGTTCCAGGATAGTCAGGTTTCAAAACACAGAGAAACTCTGTTTTGAAAAAACAAACAAAAGAACCATAGTTAAATCTTTGCAGGCAGTGATTTTAGTACCTTTCTGCTTTGTTTCTCTCAACTAGTTTCATGTGCTAAATATAAAATCATGGTAGTTTTTTATTTTAAACATGTATTTTAAACGTGTATTTTTGTGGAGGAAAGATGAAGGTAATGAGGCACGATTTTTCTTTTACAGAAATAATTCTTTTTTCTGGTAATTTTTGTACATGTATGATACTCTATAGATGACCAACTTTTTAGGTACAGAAAGTAGACTCACTAAACTAGTGTGCTCCAGGTCATCATTTGAATAACTAGAAGTTGTTCTTGTTTTGTTTCTGTTGCTGTGATAAAATATCCTTAGGGGGGAGAAAGGGTTTATTTTAACTCAGAGTTGCAAGTTTAGTTCATCTCAGGAAAGTAAAGGAGCAGGAATTTAAAACATCACATCCACCATTAACATCAGAGAGACTAAATGAATGTATGTTGCTTACTGTCTTGCTTGCTTGTGTTAAGCTCCATTTCTCTATTCTTAACAGGACCTCCTGCCTAGGGAATGGTACCACTCGAAATCCCATATCAATTAATACAGTCTCCTACAGACATACCTACAGGCCAACTCAATGTATAAAATCCCTCATTCAGACTCTTCCCAAGTGATTCTAGGTTGTATGAAGTTGATATTAAAAGTTAACCGTCACAGAAATGATACAGATTTAGCAAAATTGTTCTGGCAGAAGCTATTTCTATCTGCATTATCTAATATCTTATGCTTTGAGTTTATTTACAATAATTATGATAATGGAACTTGGGATGTCTTTTTATTTGTCAGTTTGTAAACTTCCCATTATAGTGTATTGACGTAGGATTCTCAAACTTCCTTCTGTGAAAATTAGGGTTCTGGAGTCCTAAGATATTTAGTAGGAAGGATTGTGTTATCTCCACTGTCTCTTCAGTTGCCTCTTAAAACGATTACTGCTAAGCCAGCAGTTTTCAACCTGTGGATCATGACTCCTTAGGGAAGTCAAAAGGGTTTCATATCAAATATTTAAAATTCATAACAGTAGCAAAATTAGTTATGAAATAGCAATGAAATAATTTTATGATTGGGTGTCACCACAACATGAGGAATTGTATTACAGGGTTGCAGTGTTAGGAAGGTTGAAAACCACTGGTATGAGCAGTTTCAATGATTTTGTTCTTTCTGGTAAAGAATTTATCAAGTCAGGTAGTGTTGCCTTATAGTCATTTGGTTTTTGTTAATTTAGTTTCCTTCTAAATGCCTGATTTAAAAAAGGAAGGTGTGTGTGTGTGTGTGTGTGTGTGTGTGTGTGTGTGTGTGTGTGTGTGTGTGTTTGTTTGTCTTCTGTGTCTGTGTGGCCACATTCTTCTGGATCTTGAGTTAAGGTTGTGAGGCACTTGATGTGGATGCTAAGAGTCAAACTTGGGTCCTCTATGAGAGTAGTTAAATGTTTTTAACTGCTAAGCCATCTCTCCATCCTCCAACAGTCTAATTTTTATTTGCACCAACTTTAAACATGTAGACTACTTTTTTCACACAAGATTTTAATAGGTTTCTCTTAATTTGACTAGTTAGCTTAACAAGCTTTATGATTTAGGAGTATGCTTTTTCTTCTTTGTTGTCACATAAACAACCACTTAACTATGAATTTTTTACTTTAGTTATCCTGCCCTAAACAACATTTGTGATAAAAAGTGAATAAAATTGCATTATTCAATTAGTGATTTAGAAATGCATTACTAAATATTTCATACAAAATTCATGGATTTTCTAGTAATCTTTCCTTTTATTTGATGCTCAGTCAAGCTTGCTTCATGTTCCTGTGTGGTTTACCAAGCCTACTTGTTCTAATAAGCAACCTTTTGCACTGAACCTACTTCATCTCATTAAGATAGTAAAATACTTGAAAATTGAATATATACTCAGGATTTTTTGCCCATGAATCCATCTCCACTATCTGCTGAGTGAATTCAGTACCGTAGTTTCAAGGTTGCCTATCTGACCTCTCTACTGCCTAATTTTTATCTAGCACCTGCTATGGGCCATGTTGTGTTAGGGACAAATGTTATGTTTCCATAGACCCTCTTGTCAAAGATTTCATAATGTAGAGAAAATAGATACAGATAACCGTAAGCATTCTGTTCCCTTGATCAAACTACAGCAGCTTCTTGATTTTTTATTTTTACATTACATTGCTTACTCCGTCTCATGTTAAATGTCACACAATAAGCTCTTCTCCTTCTAGTTTTGAAAAGTGCTTATGGCATGATTGTCCAGAATCCTCTTCAGGTATATTAACAAATGGCTTAGGGGCCACTTCTGCCAGAATCCTCATTTTATATAAGCATTCACATTTATATACAAGCTTTGGAACTTCTGTAGAATATACATTTGTTTTACTTACTGTTAAATGTCTACTTGACACAGATGCATTTTTCATTATTGAGTTTTTAATATTTTATTTGTCCAGCCTAAGATCAGTTTTATTGATTATATAATCACTTAGTTGATAGTCTTTTACTCTCCAGAACACATATACTTTCTCTAAATGTTTTACTTACATTTATGACCTGAAACAGTCCTGGCTGTCCTGGAACTCACTTTGTAAACCAGACTGGCCTCAAATTCACAGAGATTCGCCTGCCTCTACCTCTGGGATTAAGGCATGTGCCACCACATCCAGTTTATACTTCTTACTTAAATAAAACAGGAGGGAAGAAAATGTCCATGACTCTAGTACTGTTCTAATCCAAAAGTCAGCAGGTCTATCTGTCTTGGCCTTAAGATCCATTCTAAGAAGATGTTATGTCTATTAGAAACTCAGATCTGCCCCCAAATGTCCTTTAAAAGTTCTATAATTTAAGGCAGAACAAACCATTTTGACCTTGAACCTGTAGTAGCTGTGGTTGTGGTTGTCAACAGGCATGGATGGGAGGGGCTCCATACTCTTAAGGCCTCCCACCTGAGCCATTGGGCTAGTGATAGATTCTGGTTGTGTACTGGTGAGCCCACCAGGCTCAAATGGATGGTCCCATGGACACACAGGTGACCCTGGTTAAACTCAATGGGCCACAAAACAAAAGGACATGAATATGGAGAAGGGGGTTTGTCAGGGAAGGTTCACAGGTGTGGAAAGGACATGAAAAAGATTGGAGCATGAGAGTGCAGTGAATGCATTAAAATGTGTGAAATTGTCAAATAACAGTTAATAAACATCTACTTTATTAAAACCAGCAATAAAGAAAAGTAGCTTGGTTCTTCATTGTAAGTTCTCATGAGGAGGCAGGGAGGACACTCACATGGTTCCATCTTGTCTTCTTGACCTCTTTATTACCTCTTTGTCTTCTTTAAACACCACTTTTCTAACAATGGCCCATATATCCTTTCCAATTCTCAGTCTCCCCACCTCTCTTCTCTTTACCCCAAGCTACATGCTGATCCTCCTTTATTAACTCTATAAAGCTACTTTAAAAGAAAATAGAAAAAAGTGGTCTGGCCTCAGTCTCTGCCATGTGCTAATGCCTCACTGTTCATTCCAATCATGCAACAGAAGTCTGGTGGCATCCTCCAATTGTGTGCCACCTGCAGTGAGTGGTTTCTTCCTCTTTGGGACTGGGTGATAGGAGACACGCAGGAATTATTTATGGCTGTACTGGTTTTTTTTTTTTTTAATACTTGAATTGGTTATTTGGGTTTTGAATTTTTCCTCTTTTGTCCTTATGTATCTAAAACTGCTCTCTACTTCATGTAATAATTGGACAGTTCTGGCTATTTTTACAGCAAGCTTATGTTTTACTCACATAGGGATGTTTCTGGTTGGTAAATAAATCTCTTTCAAAAGATAGTTAACGGATGAAGGCTTTTTTTCTCCTGTAGCTCTGACATCATTAAAACGTGGCCTCCAGGGGCACTGTATTCATACATTTGAACCTGTACAAGGCAGTAAGAAAATGGAGGACCACATGTGAGTGCATTCATTATACCAGTGATGGAAATTGCTTATATTGTATGTATTACATAGCCCTTGCAAGAGAGGCTAGGACATTGTAGTCTTGCTGTGTCCTAGAAGTCACATTATTGGCTGGTTTCCCGTGGTTGGCATCTACTATACCTTAACAACTGTTAGTTATTAGAGCTCTGAACTTTTTCTCAGTCTTCCATATCAGTGCTTATTAAAGGTTATACACTTTTAACCTCCTCCTTACCAACCTGAACCTTGACATTTAAAGATACTGTATTTCTGGATAACTGTGTAACAAAATATAGTTGTTGATAAATGTTACTTTTTTTGTCATTAAATGAAAGCATGAATATCACCCCAGGCCTCATTTCCATCTCTTAGAACTGTCTTAGGTAGAAAGAGCATTGGGAAAAATATGTTCCCTTTCAATGACTGAAACTTGATCAATAGTTCTGTACAGTTCTTGTAACTTATTTTTTTCTGATAACTGAGTGCTTACGCAGGGGATAAGAAAAAGAACTCAACATCAGAGGTAGACTATTAATTTATTGAGTATGGTAATAATTCAAGAAATAAAAATTTGAGAGATTTTACACATTTTCCTGGCCACGTGATTGTTGCAGGGTACTTTGTCTCCTTATAGCAGATCAGTGTAGAAGCACTATCAGCTTAGTTTAATTGTTTTTCCTTCAGTCAAATAAACTTTAAGGATTGGTGTGGGCGTATATATGAGTGTATGTGCACTTGTATGTGGGTACAGATATGTGCCTTTGCTTGCATGCCTGTGTACAGAGGCCAGAAGAAGTGGTTGAATCCTTGAAACTAGAGTTAACAGGTGCCTGAGGGACCCCCTAGCTTATTATGAGAATGTTGAGATCTGAATTCAGGTCCTCATGATTGCAAAGCAAGTACACTTAATCACTGAGCCATGTCTCCAATCCCCTCTTAACTGTTTTTTTAAATCAGATTCTTGGCTAGATCCTGGTAATACAAACATGAATAAAAATACTTGGCATGGTGATACATGTCTGTTATCCTAGCATGCAGCAGTGTGAGGCAGGATGATTGGGAGCCTGAGGCCAGTCTGGGCTAACAAGATGAGGACAGCTTCTTTTATAACCTTCTCCTGTACTTCATTGGGTCAGAAAAAAGAGAGAGGTATTATCTGGATAAAGTTGAAAGGTCTGCATTTTGGGCCTCTGAGAGACATTTCTAACTTCAGTGTCTGTACTTGGACTGTGATCTTGTTAACAGTTACCTAGCCAATTGGAATACACTGGGTATTCCAAAGGCTTCTATTTGTATTTTGTCATGAATGCTTAGTTCAATTTAGTCTATGTGTTGTTTTGGAAAACAGCATCTCAGGCAGCAGTACTGTCTTCTTTGGGAGTGGAAGAATAAATCACATGACTCTTTTACTTACCTTTAAGAATTCTGTCCTTACCAATCATGTCCTGCCAGTATTGTTTCCAAGACTGTCACAATGGCTAACCCAGGATAAATTATATTCTTTTTTGGAGATTTCCAGCTTTAGTCACTTTGAATGAAGTAAAGTGAAATGATTTTCTTGCTAATTTTTTTCAACTAAAAAGTGCCACAATTTTTAATGTAGAGAAGTATGCAAAATGAAAGAAAATGCCCACAGTGATACCCTGAAATTTCTAGTTATATGAAAATAAAATAAGTATATTTCAGGCTGATGAAAACCTAAATACTATGAATTGAATATCTAGATTCTCCTACTACCCATGTATCTTATCTTGTATTCCTAGAAGATTATTCCTTAAATGATAATTGTTATTTCACCATTTTAATATATATATTCTTCTAAATTATTAATAGAAATGTTAATCATTTATTTACCTCTCCAAGTTGAGGACTTGCCTCTTTTGTGCTAGGCAGAAGCTGAGCATGGGGATACAGTAGTGAATAAAATAAAAGATCTCTCTTCTTATGACACTCAAAGGCTAGTTGGAAAAGAGGAAAATGTAAATTCACAAGAAAATACAATGACTTCAAAATTGTCAGATTACTTGTAAATAAAGGAGAGAGTGGTTTGATATGATACCACTACTAGGTGAAGGTAGATAGTGACCACTCCTTCAAAGTTCCAGTTCACAGGGTGGTGGATACCAGTAGTGATCTTATTAATGGTTAACTTCTGCTATTTTTATTTCTGAAGGTGAAGCCTCACCTGCTATCCAGCTCCCCACACCTGCAGTCCAGCGCCCAAGCCCCATCACACTTTTCCAGCCCAGCGTCTCCAGCACTGGCCCGGTGGCCGTCCCGCCTCCAAGTCTGACGCCCCGCCCAGCACTCCCACCTCAGCGCTTTACTGGGCCTTCCCAAACTGACGTTCATAGGCTTCCTTCGGGAACCAGTCGCTCTGTGAAGAGACCTACTCCAGTCTCTCTGGAGAGCTCCAGCAGAATTCCAGCTGGTGCAAGTACTGCCCATGCCAGATTTGCAACCTCACCTATCCAGCCTCCCAAGGAATATGCCAGCGTTTCCACGTGTCCCAGAAGCACTCCAATTCCTCCAGCTACTCCCATTCCACACTCTCACGTCTATCAGCCCCCGCCCCTTGGCCATCCAGCCACATTGTTTGGGACACCACCACGATTCTCGTTTCATCACCCTTACTTCCTGCCTGGACCTCATTACTTCCCGTCAAGGTAAACGAACAGTTTTCTACCTCTTGCCTAAAAATACTCCTAATATGTTAGTATTTTGGAACACATTTCTTTCTCTCCCTCCCCCCTTGGTTTTATAAGGCTGGGTTTCTCTGGGTAGCCCTGGCTGTCCTAGAACTTGCTCTATAGACAGTGAACTCAAGAGATCCACCTGCCACTGCCTTCTGAGTGCCTGGAGTGAGGCTTTTCTTTTCTGAAAACTTGTCTTCCTCAATCAGGCTTCTTTTCAGCTGTGGAGGCTAAGAACCAAACAGTTCCACATAAAGGGATGAAGGGGCCACATGAGGACCCAGGGAGCTAGAGCTAGAGAGAATGCATTGCCATCTATTGGGGCAGCTGTTTCTCCACTCCAGCCAGCTCTTTCCATATGAGAATATGGTTTCAGTATTGCCAAATGTGTTTTCATAGGAAACAGTTATGAGTAGCAGTTATGAGTAGCCAGCCCCATGATCCCTTTATTGAAGCTGTGTTTCACCAAAACGATTTGTGTGGCATCTTGTTAAAATGCAGACACTGTTAGGTGTCCGGTACAAGAATAGCCTTAGCATGCTTGCAATTCTGCATTTCTAATAGGCTCCCAAGGGATGTCAGTTCTGTTTACTTAAGGACCACATTTTGAATAATAAAGGTGGAAAAGGGAAGGTTTTCAAGAGAGGTGGTATGAGTAGTTTAAAGTTACACTTCCTCTCTGTGCCCATTACTAAACCAGAGACGTTCCCATATAAATTACCAGTAATGAAATTGGTTTTCATAGGGAAATATCATGGGAAAGCAAATTGAAACTTCACTTTGCAAATATCCTCTACTTCTCTGTTGCTGTTAAGTATACAGACACAGTTAAGGTTGATTGAAATATTAAAATGTGTGATACCAATCTTACTGTTACATAGATTAACTAATAGGAAGTTAGACTTTCTTGCCATGACAAGGTTTATAGGATTTGATTATTAATGTACACATTCTCTGATACTTTAAAGAGCATTTTATAAGAAGGCTTTTGAAAACAAGCACTTATAATACTGAACTATGCCTCTAATCAGCAATAGTAAATGAAGTGGGTACATAATAATATTGTACTTCCTAAGCTTCAATTTGATTGGATTTTGGAATGCCAAAGCAGTATATCAAATGTAAATATCAAGATAATTGACTTTTTTTCAAAAAGGAAATCGAGATTTATAATTTCATACTTAAAATCCTTTGTAATTATTTTCTGACTTTTGTCCATATGTATCTGATGACAAGTTTCCTCAGGGAATTGGTTATCTAATTATGCTTCCTTAACTAGAAAAATCTAGTATGTGTAAATGGCAAAGTTAACTGGTTTCCTTTTAGTTTTCCTTGCCTCTAAATTGATAATGGGTTTTCATAAGGAATATTTCCCCCTAATTGCTTCAATACAATTATTGTAATGGTGGGTATCTGAAAAGCAAATATTTTGTGTGTTTATTGTTTATTATATGTTTTAACAAAAATTAAATTGGTTAGGCATTTTAGAACAATCTTATTTTACTTAACAATCCTAGTTCCCTCCCTCCCATCTTTCCACTGCCCCCACCATCTCCCCATCTCACCTCCTATCCACACCTCATAGAGGGTGAGGCCTCCTATGGGGAATCATAAAATTCTGTCACATCATTTGACTGTATCTAGGCTAAGCAAGGTATCCCTCCAAAGGGAATGGGCTCCAGAACACCAGTTCATGCACTAGGGATAAATACTGATTCCACTGCCCCAGCCCCATAGATTTCCCAAGCCCCCAGCTGACACCCACATTCAGGGGGGCTAGTTCAGTCTTACACAGTTTCTCAGCTATCAATTTGGAATCAGTGAGCTCCCAGTTGCTCAGGCCAACTGTTTCTGTGGGTTTCCCCAACATGGTCTTTGTTCATTTTATCACTCCTCCCTCTCAACAACTGGACTCAATGAGTTCAGCCCAGTACTTGCTGTGGATCTCTGCTTCTGCTTCCATCAGCTACTGGATGAAAGGCTCTATGATGGCATTTAAGGTAGTCATCAGTCTTATTATAGGGAAAGGGCATTTAAGGTACCCTCTCCACTATTGCTTACATTCTTAGTTGGGGTCATCTTTATGGATTCCTGAAAATTTCCCTACTGCCAGGTTTCTCATTAACTCCATAAATGGCTCCTTCTATCAAGGTATCACTTTCCTTGTTCTCCCTCTCTGTTCTTCCCCCAACTTTACCTTCCTGATCCCACCTGGTCTCCTCCTTCCTCCCCTTTCCCCCTTCCGCTCTCTCCTACCACCCTCTCCCCTCCCCCATGCTCCCAATTTACTCAGGAGATCTTGTCTATTTCCCCTTCTGGGGGGCAGGGGTTCATGTATGTCTCTCTTAGGGTCCTCCTTGTTTCCTACCTTCTCTGGGGTTGTGGATTGTAGGTGATTATCCTTTGCTTTATGTCTGATATCCACATATGAGTGAGTGAGTATATATTATATTTGTCTTTCTGTGTCTGGGATGCCTCATTCAGGATGATTTCTTTTAGTTCCATTTGCCTGTGAATTTCAAGGTTTCATTCTTTTACCACTGAGTAGTACTCCATTGTGTGGATGTACCACATTTTCCTTATCCATTCTTTGATTGAGGGGCATCTAGGTTATTTCCATGTTATGGCTATTGCAAATAATGCTTCTATGAACATAGTTGAACAAATGGCCTTGTGGTATGAGTGTGCATCCTTTGGGTATATGTCCAAGAGTGTTATTGCTGGGTCTTGATGTAAAACAATTCCCAATTTACTGAGAAACTGCCATACTGATTTCCACAGTGGCTGTACAAGTTTGCACTCCCACCAGCAATGGGGGAGTGTTACCCTTACTCCACATCCTCTCCAGCATAAGCTTTCATTAGTGTTTTTGATCTTAGCCATTCTGACAGATGTGAGATGGTATCTCAGAGTTGTTTTGATTTACATTTCCCTGATGGCTAAGGATGTTGAACAATTTCTTAAGTGCCTTTCCGCCATTTGAGATTCCTCTGTTGAGAATTCTCTATTTAGATCTGTACCCCATTTTTAAACTGGATTATTTGGTGTTTTGGTGTCTAGTTTCTTGAGTTCTTTGTATATTTTGGAGATTAGCCCTCTGTCAGATGTGGGGTTGGTAAAGATCTTTCCCCATTCTGTGGGCTAATGTTTTGTCTTGTTGTCTGTGTCCTTTGCCTTATAGAAGCTTCTCAGTTTCAGGAGATCCCATTTATTAGTTGTGGATCTCAGTGTCTATGCTACTGGTGTTATGTTCAGGAAATGGTCTTTGCCAATGCCAATGGGTTCAAGGGTACCTCCCACTTTCTCTTCTAAGTGGTTCAGTTCACCTACAATCCACAACCCCAGAGAAGGTAGGAAACAAGGAGGACCCTAAGAGAGACATACATGAACCCCTGCCCCCCAGAAGGGGAAATAGACAAGATCTCCTGAGTAAATTGGGAGCATGGGGGAGGGGAGAGGGTGGTAGGAGAGAGCGGAAGGGGGAAAGGGGAGGAAGGAGGAGACCAGGTGGGATCAGGAAGGTAAAGTTGGGGGAAGAACAGAGTTGGATTTACATTGAGGTCTTTGATCCATTTGGACTTAAGTTTTGTTCATGGGGATAGATATGGATCTATCTGCAGTCTTCTACATGCCAGCATCCAGTTATGCCAGCACTATTTGTTGAAGATGCTTTCTTTTTTCCATTTTATAATTTTAGCTTCTTTGTCAAAAATCAGGTGTTCATAGGTGTGTGGATTAATATCAGGGTCTTCAATTTGATTCCATTGGTCCACCTGTCTGTTTTTATGCCAATGCCAAGCTGTTTTCATTACTATATCTCTATAATAAGGGCTGGAGAGATGGCTCAGCCGTTAAAGGCTAGGCTCACAACTATATCTCTATAATAGAGCTTGAAGTCAGGAATGGTGATGCCTCTGGAAGTTTGTTTATTGTATAGGATTACTTTGGCTATTCTGGGTTTTTTGTTTTTCCATATGAAGTTGAGTATTGTTCTTTCTAGGTCTGTAAGAATTGTGCTGGGATTTTGATGGGAATTGCATTGAATCTGTAGATTGCTTTTGGCAATATTGCCATTTTTACTTTATTGCTCCTACCTATCCAAGAGCATAGGAGATCTTACCATTTTCTGATATCTTAATGTCTCTCTTTGAAGACTTAAAAGTTCTTGTCATACGGGTCTTTCACTTGTTTGGTTAGAGTTGCCCCAAAATATTTTATGTTGTTTGTGGCTATTGTGAAGGGTAATGTTTTTCTGATTCCTTTCTCAGCATGTTTATCATCTGTATATAATAGGGTTACTGATTTTTTTTTATTTAATCTTGTATCCTGCCACATTACTGAAGGTGTTTGTCAGCTGTAGGTGTTCCCTGGCAGAATTTTTCTGATCACTTAGTAAACTGTCATATCATCTGCAAATAGTGAAAGTTTGACTTCTCCCTTTCCAATTTGTATCCCCTTGATTCCCTTTTGTTGTCTTATTGCTCTAGCTAGAATTTCAAGTACAATATTGAATGGAGAGCATGGACAGCCTTGTTTTGTTCTTGATTTTAGAGGAATTGCTTTGAATTTCTCTCCATTTAATTTGCTGTTGGCTGTTGGCTGTTGGCTTGCTGTATATTGCCTTTATTATATTAAATATGTTCCTTGTATCTCTGATCTCTCTAAGACCTTTATAATGAAGGGATGTTGGATTTTATTGGAGGCTTTTTCAGCGTCTCATGAAATGATCATGTGGTTTGTTATTTTTTTTTTCACTCTGTTTATATGGTGGATTACATTGACAGATTTTTGTATGTTGAACCATCCCTGCATCTCTGGGATCATGATGGATGCTTTTTCTGATGTGGTTAGGCATTTTAATGGAGTCATTTGTAAAACAAAGGAATGCATAGATGTGCTCCTACCTCTCTGAGATATTGCCTTCCTGTCTTTGAGTATTAGTCATTTCATTTTGTTTTTGTGAAACTCTTTTCCTTTAGGCAACTTTCACTCTTCTGGTTAGTTCTTTTCTCTTTCATCCTTTTCCACCTTGTGTCATATTTTTTAAAGATTTATTTTTATTTATATGTATACATGTATTTTCTCTGTGTGTGGAGACTAGGAGAGAATGTTGGATCCCACATAACTAGAATTACAAGTGGTTATGAGCTGCCTGTTGTGGTTGTGAGTTGCCTGATGCTGAGCCATATCTTCAGCCTACTGTAGTGAATTTTTATCTTAATATTTAACAGAGATGTATAGAATTTCATTCTGTTGTTCATTAAATGTTGCAATGAAAAATATTAAAATGATATGGAAGACAAATGGAGACTTGTCTTTATTTGAGGGTACTCAAATAAAGAGAAAAATGTACTCAAATGTATACATACAGTAGAGAAGGCAGTCGAGAGTTCCTGAAACATAGCAATCTAGTTGTAAAATTTTAGACACAAAAAACAGGTTAAAATTCTTCTGAATAAGTTTTTGTTTATTTAAGAGTTTGATTGAGGCTGGACTGTGGTTATACTGCCTTTAATCCCAGCATTCAGGAGGCAGAAGCAGGTTGATCTCTGTGAGTTAAAGGCCAGCATGGTCTACAAAAGGGAGTTCCAGGACAGCTAGGAACACAGAGAAACCCAATCTGGAAAAATAAAGAAAAAAAAAGATTTAATTGAAATTATGGGCTCTTTGTAATCACACCTATATATACATACATACTTTTGTCTGAACTTTTATGGAGGAGGGACATTTAAAGTCCACATAGTGATAGATTTAGTTATTACAGAATACCTCCTTCTGTAGCCACCTATAAATATTAAATTTAAATATGAATAATTTAAGAGGTAGGTTAATCCATCAGAAAGAATAAGAGAATAAGTCTTTATTTTGGATTGGCCAACAAGCTGAATTTACAGTTGTCCTGGAGATGGTTTTCACACTCAGAAATAGTCTTAGTGGCCATAAAGTCGGTTTTAAATGCCTGCATGAGGAAACATCCAGTCTTGGATTTATGCCTGGTCTCAAACTAAAATCTCCCCATAAGTCAGAATTGCAGAAGGCTTTTTTAACCATAGTAAAGAAAATAGAAAACCTTTATAACCAACTCAGATGAAGAATAAGGAGAAATACATTTTTTGCTTGGAGTTCTGTGTGATTTCTAAAGTGCATTCATTACACATTGATTTAGAATCTAAAGTCACCCCATCCACTTATTGGAGACATTTTAAAGTTGATAAATATCTCTGTAATTTGTTGGAGGTTATCTGGGCAACTGTTTTAGAGGAATACTTCCATTACCCAGGCCTGCTGGAACTTCTAAGGGGACAGAGAATGGTTAGAACATGAGAAAAGGAGTCATTAGGAGTATGAGTTTGGGGCTGGAGAGATGGTTCAGAGGTTAAGAGCACTGGCTGCTCTTGCATAGGACCCAGGTTCAATTCTCAGAACCCACATGGAGGTGGACAACCATCTTTAACTGTTGCCTCCTAAGTTGTTTGGGCACTGCAGGCATGTGATGCAAATACATACATACATACATACATACATACATACATACAGTCTCACATATACATAAAATAAATATTTTTTAAAAATTGAATTTGGTGCTAGTAAAGCATGAAGACCCGAATTCAATCCTCAGCGTGTGTGTGTGTGTGTGTGTGTGTGTGTGTGTGTGTGTGTGTGTGTGTGTGTATACATAACGAGAAAGAGAGAGAGAGAGAGAGAGAGAGAGAGAGAGAGGTGGGGTTACACTCTTGTAGTCCTTGTTCTGGGAAGTCAGAGAAAGGTAGAAGCCTAGGACTCACTAGCCAGCCAGCCTAGCCTAATTGGCAAATCCCAGATCACAATGAGAGACCCTGCCTCAATAATTAAGGTGATGGCTGCTGAGGAATGACAATCAAGGTTGTTATTTCACCTCAACATGCGCTCATACACAAATGCTTTATGCCCTCTAAAGTACTTCTGTATGTACACACATACACATACACACACACACACACACACACACAGAAGAGTCCATAGGATTTACAAATAATCAGATTAATACCCCAGGAACTTGAGATAATTGAAAATTAGGAAGAAACTAAAAATACATATTTTAAATCATTAATAAAAACTTGTATTTCAACTGAATACAGTAATAGGGACTGGATGTACTTTTAGGTGAAACCGTAAAACTATACAAATATATGTATTACAAGTTACTGGACCTCAGGTGATGAAGAACAGTGGTCTGTGAGATGCAGAAACCTAGAGGAGCAGGGCTTAGAGAAAAAGGGGAGACTCATTGAGCTATAACAATATATTACCCAAATATACAGTTTTCAACAAAGTAACTCAAAAACAGAAAATTGCAATCCATTCAAAGGTAAAACAAAGCTGAGTGTGGTGACACATGCCTGTAATCCTTGTATTCAGGAGGCTGAAGCAGGAGCATAAATTCAAGGCTAGTCTGGGTTTCATAGCAGATAATGAAACCAGCCTGAGCTAAGCCGGTCAGTGGTGACACATGCCTTTAATCCCAGCACTTGGGAGGCAGAGGCAGGCAAATCTCTGTGAGTTTGAGACCAGCCTGGTCTACAAGAACAGCCTCCAAAGCCACAGAGAAACCCTGTCTCAAAAAAACAAAAACAATATGTATTCCCTTGATCTCCTTTTGTTGTCTGACTGCTCTAGCTAGAACTTCAAGGACAATATTGGAGAGGTATGAAGAGAGTGGACAGCCTTGTCTTGTTCCCGATTTTAGGGGAATCACTTTGAGTTTCTCTCTATTTAGTTTGATGTTGGCTGTTGGTTTACTGTATATTGCCTTTATTATGTTTAGGTATATTCCTGTTATCCCTGATCTCTCTAAGACCTTTATCATGAATGGGTGTTGGATTTTGTCAAAGGCTTTTTCAGCATCTAGTGAGATGATCATGTGGTTTTTCTTTCTCAGTCTGTTTATATGGTGGATTACATTGATGGATTTCATATGTTGAACCATCCTTGCATCCCTGGGAGGAAGCCTAAGTGATCATGGTGGATGATTTCTCTGATGTGTTCTTGGATTTGATTTGCCAGTATTTTATTATTTTTTGCATCCATGTTCATGAGGAATATTGGTTTTTAGTTCTCTTTCTTAGTTGTGTCTTTGTATAGCTTGGGTACCAAGGAAATACATAGCCTCATAAAAAGAGTTCAGCAGTGACCCTTCTGCTTCTATCATGTGGAATACTTTGAGGAGAATTGGTATTAGCTATTCCTTGAATTTCTGGTAGAATTCTGCACTGAAACCATCTGGCCCTGGGCTTTTTTTTGGTTAGGAGACTTTTGATGACTACTTCTATTTCATTAGGGGTTATTGGTCTATTTAAATTGCCTATCTCTCCTTGATTTAATTTTGGTAAGTGAAATCTATCCGTAAAACTGTCCATTTTCCTTAAATTTTCGAATTTTGTGGAGTACAGGTTTTCAAAGTATGACCTGATAATTCTCTGGATTTCCTCAGTGTCTGTTATGTCCCTCTTTTCATTTCTGATTTTATTAATTTGCATGTTCACTCTCTGCCATTCTAAAATGGCTGAAAGACACATAAGAAAGTGTTCAACATCCTTATCCATAAGGGAAATGTAAATCAAAACAACCCTGAGATACCATCTTACTCCTGTCAGAATGGCTAAAATCAAAAACACCAATGACAATTTGTACTGGAGAGGATGTGGAGAAAGGGGAACACTCCTCCACTGCTGGTGGGAGTGCCAACTTGTACAGCCACTTTGGAAATCAGTATGGTGACTCCTCAAGAAAATGGGAATCAGTCTACCACAAGATCCAGCAATTCCACTCTTAGGCATATACCAAAAAGAAGCACATTCATACAACAAGGTCATCTGTTCAACTATGTTCATAGCAGCATCATTTGTAATAGCCGGAACCTGGAAACAACCTAGATGCCCCTCAACTGAAGAATGGATAAAAAAAATGTGGTACATTTACACAATGGAGTACTACTCAACAGGAAAAAAAAATGGAATCTTGAATTTCTCAGGCAAATGAAATTGAAGTGCAGACAGAAAATGAGAACATGAAAATATTGAGCAAAAAGGTTGGTGAGATTTCTCAGTGGGTAAAAGCTGCCTTTTGCCCTGCCCTTCCCTGCCTCCCACAGCCTGATTTCAGTCTCTGGTACCCTGGACCATAGCTATGGTGGAGGGAGAGAACTTACTCCTGAAAGTTGTCTTCTGACCGCCATATGTACACATTTAGCAGTATAGATACATGCACACACTAATGGTAATAAACGAAACTTAAAGGTTATGCAGGGAAAAGTTGTTGTAAACTTCCTAATGATGTGGAAAACTACATTTAAGAAGCTCAGTGAATTTTGAGTAGGATAAATGCAAAGAGATCCACACCAGACACATCACAGTAAAATGCTGAAAGAGAAAAGCAGAGGGCATCTTGAAGTAGTCAAACAAGTAGCCATACAAAGTTGGATCATCATATCCAAAAGATGTCTAGGAAATACACAACTGAGTTTCCACTGAGAGCAATTGTATGCAAAGAAAGAATGAAAGTGCTTACCAAGGATCTTTTAGCTGATGAATCTTTATTTTCAATGAAGATAAAATATGCTCTCAGATAATCACAACCTGGATAATTCATTGTTATCAAACATGCATTGTAAGACATATGCAAGTATGTATTTATATGCATATCTTTTACAAAAGCACTAGGGATTGAAACAGGTATTAAAGGGTATCCTTGTTGTTGTTTGTTTTCTTGAGTTGTTATTCATGTTTTTTTTAGACAGGATCTCAAATATGTAGCCCTGGTTGTCCTGGAACTCACTATGTAGACCAGGCTAACCTTGAACTCAGAGATCTACCTTCCTCTTCCAAGTGCTGGTATTAAAAGCATGCACCACTACTCCTGGCTTAAAGGATGTTATCTTGAAACTAAATGAATCCTATGGCAATATGAATCCAAGTAAAACACAGAGTAGCAGTAAATATAACTATATAATTATGAGAATAGCATAATGTATAGGCATATATATATGTATATATACATATGTATATATTTATTATATAGCTTTTAACTGATTTCAAAAGAAACTATATGGAATAATTGGGTTTTCTTAGGACAGAGGACTTCAATACTTAGAAATGTTATACACTGACAGAAGCAGCACACAATGGCTAGTAAAAGTAAAGTGGTTTCAGAGAAAGAAATGAAGCCAGATGATAATGTGAACCCACAGGAGTAAACGGAGAGACATGAAGTGGTAAATAGTAAGGTTAATATACACTTTATAAGTATTTATTTAATGTCCTTTCTCTTCCTGGTTTACTTAATAGATATAAAACTGTATGAAGTAATACTGTAACTGTATTGTGTTTGTAATATACAAATGTAATTTTTTTTTTACTGATAATCATGAAAGGGGGAAGATGAAGCCAGGTGGTGGTGGCTCACAGTCTTTAATCCCAGAACTTGGGAGGCAGAGGCAGGATCTCTCTGAGTTGGAGGCCAGTCTGGTTTACAGAGAAAGTTCCAGGACAGGCTCCAAAGCTACACAGAGAAACTCTGTCTCAAAAAACAAAACAAAACAAAACAATAAATAAATAATAAAATAAAAAAGAAAAACAAAAATTGAGAAAACTGGAAAAGTACAAAAACTAAGGTGTGTAAGACATGTAAATGGGACTATTGCTACCATTTGTCTGCTTTCTAACTACAGGCACAATGTGGCCAGCCACCTCATACTCTCATGACCATGCCTTACCTGCTCAGATACCCTGTATTCCATCACACTAAAAGTGAAAATAAACCCTCCTTTTGTTGTCAAATCCCTTTCTTGTCAGGTATTTGGTCACAGCAGTGATTAAAGCAGCTAATACAAATGCTGTAGATATTTGTGTTGTAACAAGCTTAACAAATAGCTTAGCCTCTTTTCCTGTTATTTGATAAAATATACTTGGAACAGCAATGTAAAGACAACTGGACTTCTTCTTCTTTTTTTGGCAGGGGTGGTTGAGACATGATTTCTCAGTGTAGCTTTGGAGCCTGTCCTGGAATTTGCTCTGTAGACCAGGCTGGCCTGGAAAGAATGGACTTATTCTTGGTCACAGCTCAAGGATGCAGTCTAGCATGTGAAGCAAGAAAAGCAGGTGTTTGAAACAGCTTATAACATTTATCCACAGTTAGGAAGCAGAACAACTAATGCATGCTGCTCACTCCCCTTTCTCCCTATGTGTAATCCAACATCTTATCTACCCACGGTAGCCAGGTCTTCACACCTTGATGAATGTAATCAAGATGATCACATATAACCATGCCCAGAGATCCATCTCTCTCAAGTGATTCAGGTACTGTCAAGTTGACAGCCACAAGAAGACCTAATAAACTTTGAGAGATGAATCAACAATGTAAAATCTCACAGCAAAGAAAAAAATCCTGAACTGGGTGACATCATTGGTAAATGCTATGAAAATTTGAAAGAGGACTACACATCAGTCCTTTTTCAAACTCTTTCCCCCAAAATACAAATACTTGCAGTGCTAATATTACCCTGTTACCAAAGCCAGAATGAATCATCAAAATCACTTACCTTATATGAATACAGGTGCAAATAGAGCAGCAATAGTAAGAGGATTGCAAACCAGAACCAAATTGTATTTACCCCAGAAATGATGGTATGGTTCACAGTCTGAAAACTGATTAGCAATAAAGCTACAAGATAATATCTGCTGATAACAGAAAAGCACTTGCTAAAACCCAGTATCTTAGCAAGAAGATTAAATGCCTTAGTTCAAGTTATTCTTTTAGAGTAGGAATAGGAAGGAATTTCTCAGTTTTATAAAGAAATGTATCAAAATCCCATGGATAACATCATATTCATCAATAATAGGTAGAAAGTCCCACTCCCCACCCAAGATCAGGAATAAAAGACAAAATGTCCTTTATTTCCCCCACTTCTGTTCCATATTGCACTAAAAAAAAAAAAATCCAAGCTGGACCAATTAGGCAAGAAAGAAAGACAAAAAATTCCCAAATGAAAACTGTTCTTACTTGATGGCATCCTACATGTAGAAAAAAATATTTTTAAATCCACAACAAAAGGGACCAGTGAAGCTGGGTGTTGGTGACACACACCTTTAATCCCAGCACTTGGGAGGCAGAGGCAGTTGCATCTCTGTGAGTTTGAGACCAGCCTGGTCTACAAGAGCTAGTTCCAGGACAGCCTCCAAAGCAATACAGAGAAACCCTGCCTCCAAAGACCAAAAAGTGGGGAGGGGGGCAGTGAAATGGCTTAGTGGGTACAAGCACTTTCTGGCAAGCCTGAGGACCTGAGTTTGATCCCTGGGATCCACATGGTGGAAGCACAACTGACTTCCAAAGATTGTCTTCTAACCTCCACATGTGCCCACACACATAGACACACATGCACACTAAATAAATAAAAATGAGGGCCAGAAAGGTTGCTTAGTGGTTAAGAGCACTTACTAGTCTTCCAGAGGACCCAGATGTGGTTCCCAGCATGCATGTGACATCTCACAAGCATTTGTAACTCCAATTCTAGGGGATCCAGGGCCCTTTTCAGGCCTCAGTAGGCATCAATATCTTCCTGTATATGGTGTACATAAATACATAAAGGCAAAAATCTCAAAAACATAAAATAATTATAAATATCATAACAATAAAAATCACAAAATGTATACTGTAGCTGATGAACTGCATACTTTCAAGGTATTAAATGTTTATACAAAATTAAGTGGGCAAAATACCAGAGAAAGCCAGGCACAGTATCACACATCTGTCATACCATCATACCTAAAGCAAGATGGGAAAAGAATCCCTAGAAACACATGGGCCAGGTGTCCTGGTATTCAGAGGTGAGCAAGAGACTGTGTCAAACATGGTGGAAACTAAGGTTGTCCTCTGATCACCACATGTGTAGTGACATGCACCTGCCCAAACTCACATGCACACAAAATTATATATGACACACACATACATCATACCCACCAATAAATAGATTAATTCAGCATGATTTAAAGAGAATGAGAAGATAATTTACAGCCAGTTGCAAGACAGGTTGTCAGATTCTTACAAAACTAAGCATTAGTAATCATGTTGCTTGGTATTTACCCAAATAAAAATCTGCATAAAGGCCAGACGTTGGTGGCGCACACCTTTAATCCCAGCACTCGCGAGGCAGAGGCAGGCAGATCTCTGTGAGTTCCAGGCCAGCCTGGTCTCCAGAGAGAGTGCCAGGATAGGCTCCAAAGCTACACAGAGAAACCCTGTCTCGAAAAACCAAAAAAAAAACAAAATCTGCATAAAGATGTTTATGGAGACTTTATTCATAGTTACCTTTGAAGGAAACAAGAACTTTTTCAGTGGATGAATGGATGAACTGATATGCAGCCAATGGAATATCACTTACTGCTAGAAAAAAGTAATTAATAAACCACAAGACATAGAGAACCAGGAGTATATATTACTGAGAAGCCCTTCTGAAAACAACAGATTGTGTACTTTCAATATATAACCTCCTGGAAAAGATAAAAAGTAGTGAGTTTCAGACAGAACTAGAAGAAAACCATCCTGAGTGAGGTAACCCCAAATCAGAAAGACAAATATAGTATGTACTCACTCATAAGTGGATACCAGACATAAAGCAAAAGATACCCAGCCTACAATCTATAACCCCGGAGAATGTAAAACTCTCTTCCAGAAACAGATGGAAGCAGATGCAGAAATCCACAACTACCTCCAAGCTCCTGGAGTACAATCAAAGTGAGGGAGGAGTGATAATATGAGCAAAGGAGTCAAGACCATGATGGGGAAACCCACAGAATCAGCTGACCCGAGCTAGTGAGAGATCACTGACTCAGGTCTCATAAATGGGGAACCTTCTTAAGACTGAAATACACTCCCCTTAATGTAGGTGATAATGGTGTGACTGGGACAATATATGAGGCCACTGGTAGTGGATCCAAGATCTAACACTAATGCACAAATTGACTTAGTGGAGCCCATTCTATATGGAGAAATACCTTGCCCAGCCTAGACACAGGGGGGTGGGGGATGGAGAAGTACCTTGGTCATACCTCAACGAGATGATGGGACAGACTTAGTAGGCTTCCTAGGGGAGGCCTTCCCTCTCCGAGGAGCAGATGGGAGGTGGGATGTAGGGAGAGCAGGAGTAGAGAAGGGAGGGGTAATGGATTGGAATGTAAAAAAATAAATTAATAATTAAAAATGGCCAGTTTCCCCTTCTGTGTGTATATGTGTATTTGAGTGTTCTCATCTTACCAGGACACCAGTCACTAGATTAGGTTTTACTCCACTAACATACTCTTTTTTGTTTTTCAAGACAGGGTTTCTCTGTTGCTTTGGTTGTTCTGGAACTTGCTGTATAGACTAGGCTGGCCTCGAACTCACAGAGATACACCTGCCTCTGCCTCCCGAGTGCTGGTATTTAAGGTATGCACCACCACTGCCCGGCCTACTAATCTAATCTTAATGCAAATACTGAACGGCTACAGGAATTCTGTTTCCAAAGTCATATGCTGAAGTTTCCACACTTCAGCAGGGACAGGAGGGGTGAATGTGTTGAGCAGAGAAATTACTGCTGGGTCCGACACTGAGGTCAGAGGGTGTTTTCTGCACATTTGTTAACACCCTGAGTAGTAACGATGCATCTGTATAGTCCAGTGGCTTTAACACATATACCACTCTGTTATGGGATGCATTGTTGTGACCCTGTGAATATTGGGAAGGGAGGATTATATAGGAACTCTATACTAATGCTTAGTTTGGTTATGAGCCTAAAGTTTCTGTAAAAGGTAAAATGTTTTTTTAAGAAACGTAGAAAACAATGTGGCACCACATGAAGATACACAATGGAAGTGATAGGGTAGAATTCAGTTACAAAAAAGAAGTCTATGTCTATGGTCACTTCAGTTTCAACAGGGATGTTGCCAAGACCCTTTAAATGAGGGAAAAGAAGAATCTGTTTTAAAAATGGTTCAGTAACAACTGAATATTCACGTACCCTCAATGAAATTGCACTGTCAGCTCTCATTAAAAACATTTTTTTAGGAGAAACTGTAAGGGTAAACTTTCTAGTAAGGGTAAACTTTTATGACTTGGGTTTGGTGATGCTCATGTGCTACATTAGAAAAACAACCACCACCAACAAAAATAGACTAGACTTTTTCATAATTAAAACAGTTTTTGCATTAAGAGGTATCAAAAAAAGAGACAAGAACCTACAGAATTTGAGCGAGTATGCAGATCATATGTGCATAGCCTTTATCAGGATATACAAAGAGCACTCTCAATGCAATGAAAGGCAGCTCAGTTATAAGTGGGCACAAATCCAACCAGATATTCTTCAAAGATGACCATGTGGCCAGTAAGCACATAGCAAGATTCAATAGTCATTACAGGAAATCACACCAAAACCACGGGGATGCAACTCCAAATCCCCCTGGTTAGATTTGCTAAAGTAATTTTTTGAAATGAGAATGTTGGAGAAAATAGAGCCCACATTTATTACTGGTAGAAATGAAAGTGATACTTTCTGAAAAGGCTTTTCTGAAAATTTCCAATTCCTTAGAATATTAAATATACAATGAGTAATGACTTCTTTCCTAGGTATGAGTAAAGCATAAATACAAGCTAGAAATTTGCCATTAGGGAAGACATCTATAAAGACAGATGTAAGTAGTCAGTAGAGTTGTTAGGAGTCTAAAGAAAGGAATGTATAGACAATGTAGACAATCAGAAAGCTAAAATTTGAATAGCAAGCAGATATCTCACCATTGCCATTGTAATAAATGATAGTAAAGTTAGTGGCTTAGACAGTATAAATTAATTAATCTTTATAGTTGTTGAGATCAGAAGCTAAAATATGCTTCTAGATATAAGTTAGTTCAAGCCTATAGGACAACACATCAGAAACATGGTACCTTAAATCAACAGTGATAATTAGTTTTTTAGTTCTGGAGTCTAGAAGTCTGAAATTAAGCTATTGACAGGCCTGTGCTCCCTTCTGAAGATTCTGGAAAAGAATCTTTCTTCCTAGCTTCCTGGCCATCCTCAACTGCCCTTGGATTATTGCTACCACCATCTTTTGCAACCACCATCTTCTTTCTGCATGCCGGTGTATGTCTCTGTGTGTCTTCTCATTGCATTGTTTTTCAATATTTTATTTTGTATGGTGTGTGTGTGGGCACATTGGAGGTCAGAAGACAACCTCAAGTTTTAGATCTTGTACCTATTTGAGGCAAGTTCTCTTTTGTAGCTTGCCACTGCTTAAGCTGGACCAATCAGCCCATGAGTTTTCCAAGATTCTCCTGTCTCTGCCTTTAGCTTGTTTAGCTGCTATACTGGTCTTTATGTGGGTTTCAGAGGCTTGAATTGCCTGCATGCTTGTATGGTAAGTGCTTTACCCACTGAACAATCTCCTCAGCCCCTCCCTTCCTCCCTTCCTCCCTTCCTTCCTTCCTCCCTTCCTCCCTTCCTCCCTTCCTTCCTTCCTTCCTTCCTTCCTTCCTTCCTTCTTTCCTTCCTTCTCTTTCTTTCCTTTTTTTTTTTTTGAAACAGGATTTCTCTCTGTAGTCCTGGCTTCCCTGGAACTAGCTCTGTAGACCAGGCTGACCTCGAACTCATAAAAATCTTCCTGCCTCTGCCTCCCAAGTGCTGGGATTAAAGGTGTGTGCTACCACTGCCCAGGAATTTCTCATTTTTTACAAAATAATAATTCTTTGAAATTTTCATACTCTCATGCTCCTTGTTTTTGTAAGGACACAAGTCATTGGAATAATTTTCTGCTCAATCCAATCCAATGTCACCTTGATGTAGTCATATCTGTTAAGACCCTTTTTCTAAGCAGTCATATTTTAAGGTCCCAGGTAGATGTGAATATTGTGGGAACACTCTTTAATCCATTAATTAAGCTTAAACCTAAGATGGGAGGGATTATTGACTTGTTCTGCTGAGCCATTTTCCAAGCCAGTGGCTTTGTTTTCATAACTCAAGGTGCACTTTATTTTGGAGCAGATGACACAACAAACTTGTGCTCTATAGGCCAGAGCAGTTAATGGAAGGAGAAGGAATGTGCAGGGTTCTGTGCTGTCGTCTTGTGCCTGCATTTCCCCAGCTCCTGGGCATTCTCAAAGAACAGAGTTCTCATACACTGGGTTAAGCTATAGTGATCTACAACAACAGTAGTCACTTGGGAGTCACTGTGACCAGCAAAGTGAGTACAGAGTTGTCCAACTTAGAGAATGTGAGGAGACAGAATGATTTGCCTCCTTCACAATGGAGAATCTTTGACTAATGTCTTAATAGTTTTGTTGCAGAAATGTCATGCAAAAAAGGTAATAGTGTAGCACAATGTACCCTACATGCTGGCACCCAGCTTCAGAACTCCACATTTATTATTCTTTTTTCTCCAGTTTCCCCTTACTTTGGTAACAAGGACGTATTTTAAAGAAAATCACAGATCTCATATTTCATTTACAGTAAGTATAGTACAGTTTCATACTCTTCATCCAAAATACAAATACAAATCATTTTTTCTTTTACTGTTGGTAAAATGTTTCCAATTTCAGGGCACTTCTGATTTCAACTGTGGAGAATGGAAATGTTTATGTAGAAAGCTTATGCAAACCCTTCAAAACTCCAAAGCAAAACCAGACTCTGGGCTGGGGAGGTGCTCAGTGTGTTTAAAGGCTCTTCTGCCAAGCTTGCTGACCTGAGTTCCATACCCAGGACCGACATGGTGGGAAGATAGAACCAACTTCTCACATGCACGGTAGTACACGTGTCCCTCCCCCAGAGTAAATAAATATAAACAACAGCACCCTGGAATCAGGTTCTAAGTGTTTTGAATAAAGAATACAAAACACACACACACACACACACACACACACACACACACACACACACACACACACACACACACGCTTAACTAGTTACAGACTTGTGAAATGATCACCTACCCTGTCATAGCTGAAATTTTCATGTGCCTTATTAATCAACAATTCATCTGTCTTTGCTTTTCCTTTATTGTCTCAAACCTTTCTTTCCACAACAGGTGTGTATAAGTCAAGAGCCAGCCAATACAAGCATTGCTGTATTGTTTCCTTATCTTTGGCCAGTGGCTCTCCACCTTCTTCAATGCTGTGTATTAACTAAGAAACAAAAACTTATCCATATCCTGGACGTGACTTCTTACATCCTGGGATATTGACATGTTCTTTATCACTTTTTAAAAATAAAGTGACAGATGTTAAAATTTGATTAGATCCAAGTTCTGTGTTCCGTTTCTTTCCTCCCCCTCCTTCCCAGTGGTACCTCATGGGTAGTAGTGTATTACATAAAATTGGTTTTCTCTCTAGTGACATGAAGAATGCCCAAGGGATCCATGTGGTGTTGACATGGTTGTGTCTCCATCACCCTTCCTGCAGAAGCAGTATACAGTCAGCTCCTGGCTGCATGCTGGTTGCACTAGGAGAACATAAAAAATACAGAGTGGAGACACTGCTCTTGGTGGAAGAAATCAGAACTTTGGGCAGAGGCTTGACAACAGCATTCCTTTGTATTTGAGATGTAATAGTTATACATCTTTATGGAACTTGATGCATCTACACAGTATATAATAAAGGATAATAAAACATTTCCATCTCTTTAAATATTAATCATTTTATGCATGGGACATTTTACTCTCTATAGTCATTTTGAAATGCAACACAGATTGTTTTTGTTTCTTTTTTCATTTATTTTTTACATTCCAATCCCAGTTACCCCTCCCTCCTGTTCCTCCCGCTCCCCCCTCCTCCCATCTGCTCCACAGAGGGCAAGGCCTTCCCTAGGAAGTCTACTAAGTCTGTCCCATCATCTTGTTGAGGCAGGACCAAGGCATCTCTTCCCCCCCACACCCCTGTTGTGTCTAGGCTGAACAAGGTATCTCTCCATATAGAACGGGCTCCACTAAGTCAGTTTAAAACAGTGTTTTAACCAGTGGTTGCCTGCTGTGCTAGAGAGGAACCAGTGTTCCTTAACTGTGTTTCAGTGCCCTTTCTAGGCTCCATTCTGTTCTTCCCCAAGACCAACTTACTAGTTTCCAAGAAGAATAAATAGTGTGGTGTTTTTCTTTCTGTCAGACTTATTTTACTTAGCACAATGATTTCCATTTCTACTCATGTTGCTGCAAATGTATTTTAGTATTCCATTCTTTTTCCTACTCACTAGTATTCTAGTCTATAAAGGTAGCACACCACAGCATGTTATGTGTTCATCCACTGAAGGGCCTTGGGCCTGATTCAATATTTGTGAGTAGTATAATAACAAACATGGGAATATAAATATCTTCTGTCATAATGACCTTAACTTTGAATATATTATATCCAGTAGGGGACTTGCTGGATCATAGAATAATTTGCTTCTTAGATTATCATCCCAGTTGTCTGTCTTCATTGCCTGTGCCTTTGGGTCCTGTTGTTAAAAACTAAGTCATCGTCTACATCACACCATTATATATAAGCCTTCCCCTTGGTTCCTTGCAGTGATTTTATAGTTTCATGTTTTACATGTAGGCCTTTGATCTGTTGTCAGTGCGGGGATGGAATGTAGTGTCACTCTGATGACCATGTATATCCATTTTTTTTTCTGTCAGTGTTTATTTAAAAGACTATTTTCTTTGTCCACCATTTGTGTATTCTTAGTATCTTTTTTCCTAATCACTTGCAGTATTGACATGAATTAACTTCTGGATTTTTGGTTCTGTTGTTCTTGTCTGTGTGTATGCTTTTATGCCACTATCATGATCTTTGGGTTACAGTAGCTTTGTAATATTTATATGGATTTTGTTTGCTTGTTTGTGTTGAGAATAGGACTTTATGTCACATAGGTTGACCTTAAACTTGCTCTTTTCATCAATATATCATAGTTTTCATTGTAGACATTTCTTACTCCCTTGGTTAAATTTACTCTAAATATTTTATTTTTGTGGCTTTGTGAATGGATTGAACTCTTAATTGTCTTTCCAGCAATTTCATTGTATGGCCTATATTTAAAATCCCAGAGCACATAAGGATGAGGTGGGAGAATGCAAGATTGAGGCCAACCATGGTTGTCTGCTGAGCTCAAGGGCAGCCATAATTGCACAGAGAAGCCTGATTTTTGATGCTTAATCCATCGGCTTCAGCTCCACTAGATTTGGTTATCCTCTCTAACAGATTTTTTTATGGGAAATTTTGATTTTCTCTCTGTAAAATCATGCAAATATGGATAATTCATCTTCTTCTTTTCTAGTGTAGATATCCCAGTTTCTCTTTCCTTGCATTCATGCTAAGACCTTCCAGTGGTGTATTAAATAAGAGTGGTGAAAACAGACACTTTTGTGGTTTGCAATTTTAGAGAAAATGTTTGCAGTTTTCTTGTTCAATGTCATATTGGCTATGGGTTTTGTTCACTTAGCTTTTTAGTATTTTGAGGATTTCCTTCTATATATGACTTGGTAAGAGGGTTTTACCATGAAAAAATATTGTATCTTACTGCGTACTCTACATCTATGGAGAAATCATATATTATAGTCCTGAGTTCTGGTGATATGTTACGTGCTTATTGGTTTGTATATGTTGAGCCATCCTTGAATCCCACTTTATCATGGAATGTGATCTTTTCCATATACCAATAAATTTATTGAGAATTTTTGCAGCTATGTTTATCCAGAATATGGGTCTATAGTTTGCTTTCAAACCAGGATAATGGGATAAGCTGGACATGTAAAAGTGTTTGGCAGAGCTTCTTCCATTTAAATTTTTTGAATAGTTTTCAAGGAATTGTAACTAGTTCTTTAAATAAATAATACGATTCACAATGACAACTTTTTTGGTAGTTTTAGGATTTTCAATTACCAGTGAATAAATGCAATATCAGTCCCATATATTTATAATTTCTGGTCCGAAGCATTCATTAAGTAAAGTATATTTGGCTTTGTTTTCTTAAAAAAAAAAATACGATTCAGTAGTCAATGCACTAGGTCCTGGAAGGTCTTTTAAATAAGACACATAAGGCTTCAGTCTCAGTACTCAATACTGGTCTGTTTAGTTTGTTTCCCTCCTCTCTCTTCCTCCATCCTGCCTTTCCTCTTCCTCTCCTCTAATTTTTTTTTTTATTTTTGTTTCTCAGGCTGCCCTTGAACTCCTTATAGAACCTTGTTGGCCTCAAACCTGAGTCCTCTTGTGTCCTGGAGTTACAAACTGCCATGCCTACTTCTTTTTACTCTTGACTCAATTTGGGTGGGTTGTATGTGCTCATAGACTTATTACCCATTTCTTGTAGGCTTTCTAGTTATTTTACCATGTGATTTGTCATAATAGTTTTTATGACCCTGTGTTTCTGTGCTGTCTGCTGCATTATCTTTTTCATCTTTGGTTTTTTGTTTGTATGTGCTCTCTTCTAGCTAGAAGTTTGTCAGTCTTGTTTTTCCTGTCACTCATCTTTTCTTTTAGTTTTGATCTCTTTGTATTTCTTTCCTCCTGCTATTTTTTTGGTCTGTTTTATTGTTGCTTTTGAGTCCTTGAGGTGCATGCTGAATGTTGGTTTGTGATTGTTTTATTTCCTGATGTAGGGGGATGTTACTATACATGTCTCTCTAAGAACTGCTTTTGTTATATTACACAGATTTTGTGAGGTTGTTACTACCAGAAAAAAATTTCTTTTTAATTTCCCATTGATTTATTTTGCTCATTGTATGTTATATTTTTGCCTTCCATTTTTTGTTGCTGTTTATTTATAGTTATATCCCATTGTGATATGAGAAGATGTGTGATATTTTTCAGTTTTTAAGAAATTATCAAGACTTCATTTAGGGCATAACTACTATAGCAATTACCTAGAGAATGTTCCATGTACTGATGAGGAGAACATGTTCTATTCTTATAGATGAAATGCAAATGTCTGTAAGATCCATTTGCTCTGTATGAAATCCTCAGCCAGTACCTAGAAAGCATAGACTGGGCTTAACTGTGTGTTGGCTAGTATTGCTAATCTAATCATGCTAACAGATGCTTTTCACAATAGAGAGGATGCTTTTCTGTCTACTCATTTTAACAATATGAAGCTTGGATTGGCTTTGTTGTAATTGACTTGTGAACATAACATTAATTTGTTTTCCCCATACAGTAGAGTCATTGAGATGCTGGTTTATAAGATGTCTGATTTATAAGATTTTAGGGTTTTTCAGTTTTCCACTAAGTCTTGAAATTGAAATTGAATCTTGTAGACAGTCTACATTAAATGAAGGCTTTATATGGGAAGTAGATTTTATATCTTTTGACATATCCATAGAGTTCAATGGATGGAGAAACCTGAAGGTGGGAACCTGAACAAAGAAAGGCATGGCAGCTAGAATGACAGTATATCAGAACACATTTTTAAATTCTAAATACTGAACTAGAATGTGACAACCTGAAAAAAATGCAAACATTGACTTATAGTTGTGGCATTTAATGTCAGCATTTAATGTACCTTTTATTTCAGGCTTTGGAAGTAGGGTATCTTTAGAGAGCTTGAGGCAGTGGTCTAGTACCTCTGCCATACATTTGAAAGGAAAGAGAGTTGGTTTTCCTTCCTAACATCCTTCCTATCTTCCTTCCTTTTTTCTTCTCCTCTCCCGTTTTCTCTTTCCTTTCCTTTCTCTTCCTAGTTTAGAAGATGCAGTACAGCACCTGGCATTCCATGGCGTTTGCAAATGAATGTGGTCATTGTGTTAGCTGTCACTAGATGGAGCTCACAAGCCCAGTTTGTGTGTAATTCCTGTTCGTCTCTAAAGAGGGATTAATACTGAGAGAATTGGCAACTGGTTTTGTGACAGAATATTAGCTTTGCCTTTAAAAAGTCAGTTGTAAAACTGCATAAGTTTTTTTCCCCACAGTCTTGCCCATGTTTTTGTGTTTTTTTGTTTTTGTTTTTTTTTTTTGCAAAAACTCTTTGAAAGCATAGAGTCAGTTCTAAATCTTTATAGTGTTGAGTGTATTCTAAATTTATTCTGTTACTGTGTCATTTGTATAATTAAGCTGGAGTCTTCTGTTCCAGGGCTTTGAAATTTAGCAGCTCTTCCTTTCAGCCCACCCAGGAAGAACAGGGGCCACTTTACTGTTGTTACCTACCATTTTCAGTGCCACACAACACGTACTTACATTTCCAGCACTTTATGTGGTGTGAGGTAGCTAGAGGCCAGGATAGGATTTTCTTTATCGTGGTCATCAAAGGTAAGAATCTAGAAACTAGTAAGAGGTGAGGATGCTGGAGATGGCTTCCACCCAGACTGCCTTTGCTATGAGTTTTGGGTGGGGAGGTGATAGGCAATGGAAAGGCAGAGGAACGCTTTCCAAGCCTTAAAGAAAACTCAGTTACTCATAATCTGTGATCGAGGTGTATGTGGGCAAGATCTCATCTAATTTTCTTTTTGTCTTTCTACTACAGCACGTGCCCTTATAGTCGGCCCCCTTTTGGCTATGGAAATTTTCCAAGTTCAATGCCAGAATGTCTCGGTTACTATGAAGACAGGTACCAAAAGCACGAGGCTATATTTTCAGCTTTAAATAGAGACTATCCTTTCAGAGACTACCCAGATGAGCACACTCACAGTGAAGATTCTCGGAGCTGTGAGAGCATGGACGGGCCCCCCTACTACAACAGCCATGGGCACAGTGGGGAAGAGTACTTGAGTCCCATGCCTCCACTGGACATTGGAGCTTTGGAGAATGTCTTCACAGCCCCAGCATCAGCTTCCTCTGGCGTCCAGCAAGTCAATGTCACTGACAGCGACGAGGAGGAAGAAGAAAAAGTGCTCAGGAATTTATAATTTAAAACAAATATGCACAGAAAATAAACATTTCTTAAAATATATTCTGGGTCAGTTGGTGTGAGAAAAAAAGCCTAGAATGCTTTGCTGAGAGTTTCAGCCATGATCTGAGGAGTCAGAACCAAATGCCATGTGTCTTCCTAAGTCCTCGTTAGTGACCCTGGATTCCTGATGCCTCAGCATAGGGATATTAAAATCTAAAGTAGTTACATTCATGGCTGAAATTTGCACCAACATGTGATAGTGTTCCTTTGTCTTGGAGCATTTGAAATACAGAAAACTGCCAGTGACATGTGAGGACACACATGTGAGTATATATCTGGCATGGCAAGTGTGATTAGCATTTTATCTCAGGGTACATTTATTTTATTTTTCTGAAAAAATTTTGTTGTTTATATATTTATGGATGTTGTCAGTTTTTATGTAACATTTTGAAAATATTTTGATAACTTGTAGACATGAGCTAGAGCTCAGTTGCTAAATTTAATTTACACTAATAACCAATTATAAGTTGAAAATGTATTTAATGACACCTGGGCAGTTCCTTCAGATATAGTCATTTCTGTTACTGAACAGTTTATCATCATTTAGCTATCTTTCCCATTTGGTATGCATTGTTATGTTGTTGTTGTAACTAAATAAACAGATGAAAACACTCTTGTTAAATGTTTTCTGTTGAGAGGAGAGAGATGAGCACTGTTAAGTACTGATCAGGTATGGTTAGCTTTTATGCTCTGTGCAGGCATTTCTGCTTAGCAACCAATTGAGTGGCACAGAATTCTATTAGTCTGTGTATTGATTATGTGTGTCATTGCTGCAACAAAATGCCTGAGAAAAGCAACTTAAGGTGAGGTTTATTTTGCCTCGTGGTTTGATGGTATGGTCCATCATGGGGGAGCATGGCAACAGGAACATGAGGTGGCTGGTCACATTCCACCTGTGCTCAGGAAGCTTAGATGAAGGCTGGTGCTGAGCTTGTTTCCTCTTTATCAGTCGAAGACCCCAGCCTATGGGATTATGTCATCCACATTTAGAGTGCATTGTCCCATCTCAATTAACCCCAGACATACCAAGAAATTTGTCTCATAGGTGATTCTAGATCCTATCAGGTTAACAATAAATGTAAACCACCATTTGCATGAGATTTGAAATTGTACCACCAAAGATATATGTGTATTCTAATGCTGTTTTGAAAGTCTACATATGATTTAAACACTCCCCAAAGGGGATATTGTGTTCACCTGGCTTGAAGACCATGGAATTTACTTACAGTCATGTAAACTTAACTCACAGTGAACACCAACAAAAATCCATTTGTGATGGCTTGCAAGCATCCATTTGTGAATAAAGAAGGCCCCTTCAGAATAGGGTAAGGACCACCAGAGTCAAGATCATTTTAAAAGGTATCTATCTACAAGAAAGTGAATTGTTGGGAAAATGCCCTTCTCTAATTTTTATTTTCAGTTTTGATTTGTGTGTGTGTGTGTGTGTGTGTGTGTGTGTGTGTGTGTGTGTGTGTGTGTGTGTGCACCCATGCATGCAGGCATGGAGACCAGAGGATGGCATGGGTGTTGTCTTTAATCATGCTCTCACTGAGCCTGGAGCACACTGTTTACTGGATCCACCTGTTTCTACCTCACCCAGTTCTGACTTAACAATGTGCACCACTGTACCAAGCTTTTATGTGGATGCTGAGGATCTGAACTCAGGTCCTGAGTTCATCTCCTGAGTCCCCAAATTTGATACTCTTTAAGTGCTTAGCACTTACACATAATTTTGATGTAAAGAACAAATCCTGAATTTCTTGTATGATCAAATGTCATGTCATTTTATGTGTGAACTAAAGGAACATTATTTACATATTTAATGTCTGTTAATGCAGTTAATGTCTAGAAGAAATGGATGCAACAATTGGACCCTTTTTATCCCATCTCATTTAAAGGTCATTCATCATAGACTTACCCACAGATAGATTAGTTGAGGAAATCACTGCATAAAACAGCAGAGAGGTGAAGGCCACAGTTGCCATTTCCTAATTACCTGTTTCCTGGGTAGCCTTTCACCTCTGACTTCTCCCATGTCTTTTTAAAGGAATTGTTATTTAGCACGTATGTTGTGTGTGTGCATGCCAGTGGAAGCCAGAAGAGAGTGTAAGATCTCATGGAGCTGCAGTTACAAGAGAATGTGAGCCAGCCAACATGAGGGCTGGGAATCAAACTTGGGTCCTCTGGAAGAGCAGCAAGTGCTCTTAACCACCGAGCCATCTTTCCAATCCTTTCTACAGTTGTTCAGTAGCTAGGGCTAGGTACTCTTGATTGCCTTTTCTTCATGCTGGCATCAAAAGTTAGGAGTTCAGGTTGCTTGTAGATCCACAGAGTAAGTTGGACTAGAAATCTGCTTATTTCTTACCTAGGAAAGACCAACCACAGATAATCATGTATGCCCTACAAAGTACCAGCTTTTAAAGCACTGACTGGACATCAACAGACTAAACAAACCTCCCCCAAGGGCATCCGCTTCTCATCAGTGTGGAAAAATCTCAATGCTCCAAGCCACAAGTAGGTTCTAACAGTTTCACTGTCTTGTGTGTTCCTCTATTAAGTTGGACTTAATAGAATTTAATTAATTAATTAATTTAATTTAATTTAATTTAACTTAATGGAATTTCTTACACAAAATGTCTCCTTTTAAGAGTATATTGTAGCCGGGCGGTGGTGGCACACACCTTTAATCCCAGCACTCGGGAGGCAGAGGCAGGCGGATCTCTGTGAGTTTGAGACCAGCTTGTTCTATAAGAGCTAGTTCCAGGACAGCCTCCAAAGCTACAGAGAAACCCTGTCTTTGGGGGGGGGGGGGGAGTAAGAGTATATTGTAATGTCAGTGTGTTTCAAATGTCAAAGTGTTCCACACTATAGACATAACTGCTCAAAGCATTTGCAAATTAAAAATCAGTTTTACTGTAAGGAGATGGGAAATGGTGCCTTTGTGAGATGGTTCAGATGTTCTGACAATTTGGTCAAACAACTTCGGAAGTTGGTGCTATGCTCCACTTTGAAGTGAGCAATGTTCATTATTGTCATAATGTCACAAAAGTTAGTATCTCAGGGTGCCACACTTACCCTGCTTGAGACTCCTTTTTGGTTTTATCAGTACCTACTGACATTGCCCAGTGCACCCTTTGGGAAATGCTGGCAAAAGACAGCTGGTGGTTTTGGTTTGTGAACTTCACACGTGGTTTTCCACATTGGTTACCTTAAGTGCCTTGCTAAACAAAATCTGTTTCTGAATAAGCTTTTTAAATTGTGTCTAACAGTCCTAAAAGATTAAAGAATTGAAACGTGTAATTGTTGTATTTCACTGCTAGTTATTAAACTGACTTGCTAATGAATGATGACAGTGTATCCAAGAATTCATTGAGGAAATATGCTCATAGACACAACATGCTTTTACTATCAACCAGCTGTCAGCAGAATTTTCCCCGGGGTTAAAAGTCAGAAGTACATTTTCATGTTTAAGAAAAATGTACTAGGGTGAATTCTCTCTACAAAGTGAAGGGTTCCCTAAGGACGTTTTCATGCACTTTGACCATATTCACACTCTACTACCCTTTCCTCCCCTACTATTCTCTTCCCTGAGAAAGTCTTCACCCCGCTCTCTCTCTCTCTCTCTGAATCTAGGTTCCACATAAGATGGGAAATGTGACATTTGTCTCTGAATCTGGCTTATTTTGCTTAATTTGATGCTTTCCCATTCATCCATCTTCCCTCGGATGATACACTTTCATTCTTCTTTACCTCCGAATAAAACTTTTTTGTGGGGCTCCTGAGCAGCTCTATAGGCCAGACCCCTTGCCTCAGAGCCTAAAGACCTGAGGTCCCATGTGGGAGTGGACACCTGGACAGAATCTGTACCTTACTTCTCGTGACTCAGCTATAAACCCTGACCCTGCCTCTAGGCACCTCTGAGAGCACAAAATAACCCCCAGGCCAGTTAGAAGTGCTCCTGTTCCTCATGTAGACAAGTGGTCTCTCTCCATCTGAGCATGGCAACCTGCCTTTTTTTTTTTTTTTTTTTTGTAGTGGTAACCTGCTTTTTTTTGTAATGGTAACCTGCATTTTTCATAAGCTTATTTAGCAGTTCTTACTTGTGCCTACCATTGACACTGCATCAAGTTTGTTTTTATAAATGATCTGGCCACATTAAAAGTCATCTCCAGAAGGAAGAAGGCTTCAGTCTAGTCTATCCAATGGTTATTTTTATTTTATAACATTTTCCTAATTTCATTAACGAAATCTCCAGATGATCTCTCCTTATTCTAACAAACCAAAAAGAGGATTTTCTCTGTGCGGGGAGTGGGGGGTGAAGTTGCAATGGGGTGGAAGTTACTGTTGACATGAGAATTGAGTGGCTGGGGCAGGTAGAGTCACCCCAGGTGTAATTTGGATCATAGCATGAAGGGCAGTGAGCAGATCTTGTTGAAGACCACCCCAGGCCCTTATGGGCAGTGCTTTGTCCTTGTCATGCCTAATCCCAGCTCATTCTTCTGGCCTCCATTTACACATATCCCAGCTGTCACCAGTGACAACACTCCTTTCCCTTTTTGGTAATAGAACCCTAAGATTTTACCATATATGGCTATTCTGAAAAATTCACCTCTTGAAGCAGGGTGTGGTCAAGTACCCAAGTCCTGGACTCCTAAGATACCAAAGGATGACCCCCAAAATACCTTTAAAGGGAGATGCCATGCCATTCTTTGCCCCTGTGACCTTCCTACTAGTAGGAATATGGTAGTGATGGCAGGAATCTCAGCAACCATCTTGGATTGCATGGGCCTCATTCTGAAGATGGTAAAAAGACAAGTTAGCTAGCACCATACCCAGGCTGGATTGTTAGCCCTGTATGAAAGAAAAAGAAACATGTAGCCACACTAATCCCCAGTCATTTGGTTTTCTCTGTCACATGAAGCAGGACCAGACTTCCTAACATAGGCTTTTGCCCTCCAGAAAGCATGGAAAAGCCCTCCCAGCCTGAGCCAGGTTCCTGTTTTATGTTCCCACGAGGCCAGTGTATGTCTCCCACTAGTGTCTAAGCACCTTTTTGATCAACCAGGACCAGTGCATTAGTCTACGGAGTAGAAAGACACATGTTGATGAAGAGAACAATGTGGATACAGCCTTGCTTTCTTAGCCTCACAGGCCAGTGAATTTCATTGGCCAGTTGGTAAGCAGTGCTCCCCCTGGCAGCCCTTAGTTATTACTAGATGTCTTAAAGAGTAACACCCAGCTTCTCCAGAGTCTGAATGTTAAAGGCTGAGCCCTGAAAAGCTATGTCTTTTCAAGGATCCCCAGCTGATTGTAAAGCCCACTAGCAAGAGAGTCACAAATGGTGCTAGAGAGCTGCCTGATGGCATCAGCAAAATTGCCACTCTCCTTAAGGGTCAACAGTTGCCTTTCCATACTTAAGTTGAATGCAATTGCCCAGTGGAGAATCGCTCCTGACACCCAGAGATGGGGAAGGGGTTAACAGGAAGCATCAAAAACCCTCAGGATGATTTGCACACTAGCAAATATAAACTGAGAAATCTTTTTGTTTGTTTGTTTTTTAGTACTGATCCCTGTGGTTCTAGTCTATTATCCCAGCTACTTGGAGTGTGAGGTGTGAAGCTCTCAAGTCCACAGTCCACCTGTGTTACAGGGTGAGTTCAAGTCTAACCTGGGCAACTTAGTGAGGACCTTGTCTTGAAAGAAGAATTTGTAAAGGGCTGGTGAGATGGCTCAGCAGGTAGAGGCAATGTGCTCAGTCCCTGGAACCTATGATGATTGGAAGGAACAAACTCCTGACCTACACACACACACACACACACACACACGCTAATAAAACTCATACCAAAAAAAAAAAAAAAAAAAAAAAAAAAAAAAGCTGTAGACATCCTGAACGTGAGCTAGCCTGGAATGGAGGAAAACACAAAGGAGAACGCAAGATTAAAGGGAGACCAATATATCTTTGGTTTCTTCATGATCTGGATCACAGTGGAAAGCCCTCCTCCATTTCCCTGTACTTGAGAAATGAACTCCCCCACCACCCCAGCACCTCTTTCTCTCTAGGTATGGAACAGTAGATCACACTGAGCCATGGTTGGGGTGAATGGCCTTCACAAAACTTCTTTCTTTCTTTGGTGCAGGTCTTGCTAACCAGGCTGTCCTTGAACTCTTCAACCTTGGGCTTCAGCTGGTTTTGTAGGCATGTACCTCCAAAAGGACTTCCTTGAAGGGACATGTTGGAGTAACACTGCTTTCCATGGGAAATGATTGTCAAGGGTGCTGGAGCTGATGGTGGCCCTGTCACCTCTACGTCTGTTAAATCCCTCTGTAGTGGAGCAGGTGATGGGAACAGCAGAAGCAGAAAACAGACAATCATGACAACTTTTGCTTCCTTCCCTAAAGAGCTCAACTTTATACCTTGATCCTTGAGCCAGTTAACTAGTTCAAGGATTTTTGTTGTGATGGTTTCTATTTTTCTTATTACTCATTTTACATTTATTTATTTATGTGTTGTGTATGTGTGTGTAGGCATGCATGTACCACAGTTCACATGTGGAGGTCAGAGGACAACTCAAGGGAGTTGGTTCTCTCTTTCCAGCATGGGGGTTCTAGTATCAAACTCAGTCTCTACAGTAGGCATCTTTACCCACTCAGCCATCTCTCTGGCCTTTGGTTTCTCTTCCTTGTAATTTAGCCTGGACAAATACAATTTGAACTTAAACATATTCCTTCCTGTGATGCCAGTAGCTGAATGACATCTTTCATCTCATCTCTGTGAAGGCTTTTCACCATTAGTGAGACTGTGTTGAAGAATTTCAGCTCTGGGATCAGATACACTTGGGAAAGACTCCTGGTTCTATCCTCTTTGGAGATATGTGACACTCGGCAAGTGACATGCTTCACTTTTTTAAATCAAAGTATTCTCTGTGTGAGACTTTTGCTTCCCCATGGGATTGTTGGGGGTGATGTTAATGACTACCCATAAAAACTGCTGTATTTTTAGTACTGTGTGTCCCTCTTGGGACATTGACAATAGCTCTAATCCATGAATGTGGGAGGTGGTCTTTCTACCTTTTCCTGTCTTCTTCAATTTCTTACATCACTGCAATACAATTTCCAGGTATTTGTATAGCTATTGTGAACAGGTGGCTTTCTTAATTTCTTTGTCAATAATTTATTATTGTTGTATAGAAAGGCTACATGTAGTCCTGTAATATTTGCAAGATCAGAGAACTTTTCTGCTGCCCTTTCATTCTTTCTTTACCCTTATTTTTCTTCAGATATTGTGGCTTTACTGGTGATATCTCAGGGTCTTGGTGTTCATTCATTCATTCATTTTTTCTCTTCCTTTTTTTTTTTTGTTTTTGAGACAGGGTTTCTCTATGTATCCCTGGCTGTCCTGGAACTCTGTAATCAGGCTGGCCTCAAACTCAGAGATCTGCTCCTGCCTCTGCCTCCAGAGTACTGGGACTAAAGGTATGGGCCACTGTGCCCAGCTCACTTTTTCCTTTCATTGGATTATTTCAGATCCATCTTTAAGTTTAGTTTTGTTTTTGTGTATGTTATTTTGTTTTTTTCTTCTGGTTAATGTAGCCTGTGAAAGCATTCAGCTGTACTTCTTATTTGGGTCATGGAGTTCCTCATGGCAGGTGTATCTAACAGGGAGATGGTCTCTGTATGTTATGACTAGGTGTTTCTCTTATTGGTTGATGAATAAAGCCGTTTTAACCAAGGAACAGGCAGAATTTAGCTAGGCAGGAATTACGAACACAGAGGCAGGGAGAAGGAAGACAGAGAAATAGACACCATGTAGCTGCCAGAAAGGCAGGATGCCAGGGCATCGCCTAGGTAAGTCAAGGCTACATGATGATACACAGATTAATATACATGGGCTAATAACTAAGAGAGAGCTAGCCAGTAAGGAGCCTAAGCCAATTGCCAAACAATAATAAATACATATTAAGTCTCTGGGTGGTTATTTCATAGTGGCTCTGGGGACCAAGTGGGCAGAGAGATAACAGTCCAGTGGTGTAACGATGTCTCTACGATAAGCCTCCAGAGCCCTGCTGCCATGTGGGCTGTCAAAATAACACATAGAGACTTATATTAGGTACAATGCTGCTGGCCAATGACTAGGATTTCTTATATGCTAACTCAGTCTTAATTATCAACCATAACTGCTAATCTTTATATTTTATAAGACTTATGGAGGATGCCAGCGGAATGGGTCCTGTCTTCCTAGGCTCACATGGCGACTCCTGTTCTACTACATCCCAGAATCCTCCTCGACTCCTAGTCCCACCTAACTTGCTTCTCTATTGGCCAACAGTACTTTATTTATCAACCAATAAGACAAACATTTACGAAGAAGGACCTCCCCCATCACAGTGGGACAAAGATAGACCTAGAAAAGTCTCCCTTTACATGTATCACTTAGCTATCCCCTCTTGACATCTTTCTGGTCTGTCTACTGACAGGCTCAAGTTGCCTAGTGTTTTTAACATGAGCTTTATAGGAATTAGACTTCTGAACTATTCCAGGATCCATAAAACCTCATCCCCTCCCCAGAGAATCACAGTCCTCCATTGTGGTTTGAAGGAGGAGGAAGAGGGGTAAAACATCACTAGCTCCTCCCCAGAGGTCTTGAACACTCTCCCTAATGACACTGCCCACTGGTAGGATGCAGCTGGTCAGTTTCTAACACCCCGAATCTAGTGTGATAGTCCAGAGTGCTAAGGAGTCTAGAATCACCTCTTGATTGCAAAAGTGTCTTCCTAAGAAAATAGGACCAAGCAGATGACTCCAAGGAGATAAGCAGAAGCAATGAACACGGATACAAGATTGACCTCCAGTCTTGGGTAGGATCCTTTCTTGCAACAAATAGGTGGTGCTCAAGTAGATCCTGAAGTAGATAAGGATGCAGAATGTAAATAAAGATAATTAAAGACTGACTGATTAAAGACCCTAATCCTGGCATCCAGAGAAGAACCCCACAGTCAGCTCTTTGTGTAACAGTCTTGCTTTGTTTAGCTTATCAAACCTGGACAGAGCAAGTGTCCTAGGATTCACCCACTCCACTACAAACAAGTCTGAACAAGTCCAACACTGTCCATCAGTCATCTGGGCATTTTGACAATTCAGTCCTGGCCACCAGCCAAATGTAAATCGAGACCTCCAAGACATCATGCATTAGCCATTCGTGAGGTCAGTGTCCCATCTTTTAAAAGCACAAAGGGCCATTTAAGTGGGAAAGTCCCACTAAATCCTGCTGAAATACACAACCACATTTGGATCATCTTTCTGAACAGTGTCTTGGTTTGGAAGGCACAGCTGTTGCCCAGACTCCTCAATACAGCCTGCTATTCTCTCTGGAAGCTGTGACAGATTAGCATAGTTAATTTGAGATGCAGTCAAGCCTGCATCCATGTTTGCATGATAGTAAGTATTGATTGAATTTAACATAAGACTTTGGGAATAGTGTCAGTCCTATGTGGACCTGGGACCACTGACTCAGTGTCTTACTGGAAGTTCCAAAAGTCTGCTTTGGTGGGGGAAGTGGGCAGTCAATACTTAGAAGCACGTCCTCCTCTGAACCACCCCCCTGAAGTGTGGCTTTTAGAGAAGTCCATGAAACTTGAGACACAGATCAAGGACAAAGCCAAGATCAGGTTTATGTCTCCAACAGCTGTAGCTTTCAAACTGTTTCAGGTTTAAGAGGCTGAATTAACAGCTGTGGACTTATTTCTTGGTCTTGGCATGTGAGACAATGGGTGTAAATACAACTGAGACACAATGCTGCGGGGATTTTTCTCCTTCAGTAAAACAAGCAAACAAATAAACAAACTGAGATTTATTTTATTTTATATGCCTGAGTGTTTTGCCTGCATGCCTGGTGCCTGTAGAGGTCTGAAGAGGGCATCAGATCCCCTGGAAACTGGAATTACAGATGGTTGTGAGCTGTCATGTGAGCCCTGGGAATGGAACCCAGGTCCTCTGCAAGAGCAACAAGTGCTGTTGACCATTGAGCCATCTTCAGCCCTCCATTTGTAAATTTTAAATTGGGTTTTGGAATCTGTGGTCTATGGTAGAAACTGGGTGATCTAGTACAACTTGGCTAAAACTGAATGCACGAAGTTAGTCATCTCTGATGCCAGTGACTTTCAAAGTAGTGGCTAAAGCCTCTCTCTTTGCAGAGGTGGCCCTGACAGTTCCTGGGAGGTGGAGCTGCTCTCAGGATGAGAGTAATTTGCTGTCTCTGACCTCACCTAACATGCATTTAGAGACGGAAAACTCAGAGTCTGAGATGGGAAGAACTCCATCTGTGTCAATCATTCAAACAGTGCATGGGGGAAAGCTAAGTACAGGATGTAGAGTCATTAGAAATAGCACATGAAGCCGGGCAGTGGTGGTGCATGCCTTTAATTCTAGCACTCTGGAGGCAGAGTCGATGAGTTCGAGGCCAGCCAAGTATACAGAGTGAGTTCCAGGATAGCCAGGACTACATGGTGAAACTCTGTCTCAAAAAAGAAAAGATGAAAAGAAAAAGAAAAGAAATGTCAAGTGAAAACAAAGGCATTGCATATTCACCCCACCTTCACTTTTTTGCTTCTATTTTTCATATAAAAGGAATAGTCTATAGAAATAAAAATAAATTAAACTAAAAAGTTATACATAAAGCCATTGTTAAGCCAACATCAATAAACATTTTCTATATGTGTATATATAAATATCTCAGTGTCTTGTGTTTTTATATGGGAAAAATTCAGGCTTCCTTCTCAGAGTTTCTGGTTACAATAAATCCTTAATAAAAACAGTACTGCAGGCCATAGCCTCAGAATGAACCCACATTGTAACTATGGTTTTGTGATCTGCTTTGTGGAAATACCCATTAGTTGTAATATCTATATTACATGTAACTTCCATTGTTAGACATTTAGACTCTTTCCATTTTTTTTTTCTATTCTGAACAAAAACATCCAGGCAAACCTTCCATCATGAGTTTGTTTTCTTAAGAAATTTTCAAGAGGGAATGTAGGTCAAGAGGAAAAGACATTTTGAAAACCCTTGAGGGGTTGTATGTGGGAGAGTACATGCTTAGTATGGTCAAAGTCATGCAATCAATTCACAACACACACACACACACACACACACACACACACGACCATTTTTTTTAAATCTTTTATCTATGTAAATAAAAAAAGGTATATATCTAATTCTGATATCTATCCTTTTAACAAATGGCTCCCCAACAAAACTGAAAGCAGGGGACTAGTATTGCATGAAAACCAAATGGTGTGTTATTTTAAAAATATTTTGTTTTGCTTTTTAATTATATGTATGTGTTTCTATCTGTGTGGTATGTGCACATAAACTCTGGTGTCCTTAAAGGCCAGAAGAGGGTATCAGATCACCTGGAGCTGGAGTTACAGGTGGTCGTGAGCTGCCTGTCATGGATTCTAGGAACAAAACTTGGGTCCTCTGCAAGAGCAGGACCAGCTTCAGCCACGGAGCCATCTTCTCCCCAGTTCCCAAAAGGCTCGTTTTCACACAGGTCATCACCAGTTCTGCTCTTTTTTTTTTTTTTTTTTTTTTTTTTTTGGTTTTTCAAGACAGGGTTTTTCTGTGGCTTTGGAGGCTGTCCTGGAACTAGCTCTTGTAGACCAGGCTGGTCTCGAACTCACAGAGATCTACCTGCTTCTGCCTCCGGAGTGCTGGGATTAAAGGCGTGCGCCACCAACGCCCAGCCGGTTCTGCTTTTATCCCATTTGTATGCTACCTGTAACAACTAGCGTGATGTTCTCAAAGGCAAGAATGCGTTTTTCATAATTCCTGTGCATTGAACACAATGACAATGATGAATTAACCTCTGCTGCAAATTTGCTAGGTGGTGACACCAGGCATTAGCTCATAGGAGCTAACAGTTCTGCACAGGAAGCTCAGAGAAGTTGAGGGACTACCTAATAGAGCCACATAGGGCTGGGACACAGGTGAGTGTGACAGAGCTTGCTGCTTACTAACTCCTTTGTTATGCTGTCTCTGTACAGTCAGCACAGGTAAATATCTGCCTGTAGGGTCACTCATAGAGTATTTTCCTCTGATAGAACATACAGAGGCAGCTGGGGAAGAGGCGTCCATAAAAGTGGATTCAATCCGAGCTCTTCTAGTCTGTCCCTGATTCAAATGGTCTCCAAAGAATCTTAGCAATGTTAACGGGGTGGGGGGTGGCGGCTGAGGGTCTGCCCTGGGGTAGCATTTTTATGGAGGATTTCTGCAGACTGGGAACTCTCAGAGGGAAGCTTGAATTATCCCTTGTAAAAATACAGCCATCTAAGATTATCATTGGCATTTCCTTTTTATAGAGTTTGGTGCTAAGAATAGCTCCGGACTCCTCAACCAACCTTCCAGCTTTTTAAAAGAACAGTACTTATGAGAATGGCTGAAGGCTGGGGTGGCTATTCTAGGCTGTTTCCTGTGGCTTGCCTTAAGGAGGGTGTGAAAGGCTCAGACCCAATCCCCCCCACCCCAATAGTCACTAGACTGAGAGAATGCTTTTCTAAGGAAGGAAGGTAGGGGATATGAGGAGGAGGGAAGAGGCTGTAAGATTAGTTGTGTTCAGAACCGAGTCAGATGTCCCCTTTGGTTCAGGCCACACTCTCCATCCTGCCTCTTCCTACTCCAGATACCCAATGCAGCACTCTGACAGGGCTCATGAACTGCCAAACATTAAAGGATCAAACTTGGCACTGTTTTTCAATTACGCTAATGTGTTCCTAGCCCTCCTGTTTCTAACTTCCATTTCTCTTCCACGCTGTGTCTGCCTTTACTTCCTTCTACTATGGCGCCAGTAGATCATACTACCATGCTCCAAGGGTCATTTTCTTTTTCTTGAATTTTTTTCCCTATTAATTTTCTAATGTTAGTGTATAAAGTAATAGATTTCAACATGGCATCTTCTTATCTATGTCACTATACTTTATTCTCAGTTTGTCTCAAACAAACAAACAAATAAAAAGAAAGAAAATCCCTGCCCTCTCCAAGCAGCCTCCTTCCTCACCACAGCTGCAGGCCTTTCCCTGTCAGGACAGCTGGGTGTGCCTTTTCCAAAGCTCCCAAGTGATCACACAGTATATGATGCCTTGTTTCTAGCTTCCTTTCACTTGGGGTAAAGGAAGACATCACCAATAATGGAAACGTGGACCCATGATTCTTACTGATGAGTACTATGCTGTGATGTGGTGAGCTATACCAACTGAGTTACAGAGAGTTTAATTTACTACTGCAAATATAGTTGCTATGTGCATTCAGTCATAAATGGGGGGGGTATGCATTCATGTTTTGGGCAGATACCTAGGCCCTGACTTGCTGGCTTATGGGGTGATAACAAACTACTTCTTGTGTGTCATTCCAAGTGCTACAGAACAGCTTCTCATGGCAGTCTAATGACATCTCCCTGGCAACTGTTCGTGCTGAACACCTTTCCCTGGATTGTTTTTCGAGCTGCCATCTTTCCATTGAATTCTAATTGCCCCTTACATGTGTTCGGTGTAAGACCATACTTTTCCTTAGCAAACATTTTATTCAACCGTGGCTCACTTTTGTATTTAATAACATCTTTCTAAGCAAAGAAATTCTTTTTATTTTGATGAAGTGGAGCATCAGTTTTCTCTCTTACAGTTTGTTTCTCAATGTATGGAGGCTTTGCTTACCTCGGGTTGTGAATTTCTCTTGTGATTTCTCAGCAACTAAAAATAAATTTTCCAGTGTTGTGGATCCAACCTAAGGCCTCATGCATGGACCTTGACCACAGAGCTATGTCCTCAGCCCTCAAGATTTCTTCTAGATGACGCATAATTTTAGTTTTTATGTGATCCCTATTGTTTGAAGTTAATTCTTGCATGCAACGTGAGGTCCTGATCAAGATTCATTGTTCAGCACTCGGTTGTTTTCAGCATGGTTTATTGGAGGCCATTCTTTTCCTCGTGGCCTCCCTTGGCATTTCTGTCCTGTATCAACTCACCGCTAGGTGTGTATTTACTTCTCTTTCCACTCCTCACTAAATCTGTGGCCTTGGAGGAGGACTTGCTATCTCTGAGATTCCTGCTCTTGAAGGAACCGGCTTCCCTTTTGGCAGCCATAATGGTCGAACATGTGCTTCTATGACCTTGTCCTAGAAATCAGAAAGTCAGATGCCTGTCTCGTGACAAGGAACCAATCAGAAGTTAGCTGGTGGCGCTATGCTTTATGGCTCTGGGTGTGCTTTACGGACAAGCGCACAGCAATGACGTAGAGAGCATAGCAACCACCCTGGGAGGGCCTATGAGCCATAACAACCAGTTGACCAATCAACACAGGGCAAGCCCTCCAAGCCTGGAAGCACACCAATCCTGAGCCTGTGCGTACCCCTAGACACTCCCCTTACGCTGCCCTATAAGATCTTTGGGGAGACCTTAGGAGCCGTCTTTTGCTAGCCTTCCGCCATGGCGGGTGGGTGAAAGACCCGAGCTAACATAGGGTTAGCTCGTTAAATTACAATAAAGCCTCGTGCAGTTTGCAGCAAGCTCTCGAATCCGCCTGGTGATTGGGGTGACCGCGAACCTGGCCTGAGACCCCGGATACTTGAGTTTTCGGGGGTCTAACACTCTTTATCTGTTGGAAGAGACAATAGCAAGCACCTTATTCTAAGGTTCATTCCTTTCCCTTCAAAGGAAGGCTACAGTCAGAGCTTTGCCTCTGCCCTTGGTGGGGCTATCCCTCCATAACTGGACCTTACTTTCCCCAATTTGAGCACGAACATCAGTGATATTTACAAAGCAATTTCCATTTACAAAGCACTCCCAACTCTGTTACTTGATATGCTCTTACTGCGTCCTTCCGCTAAAGCTGTAAGATCCTCAAGATCAGGCAGGCACCCACAGTAGTCATCCTTGCACTCCATCTACTCCCAGTAGATATGGGTGGAGATGGACATTCCTGAAGGTGGGGGCTGTGCTTTGTTCCTTGAATCCCTCTCAGTGCCCCCAGGCCATCTGGGCTATATATCAAGTGCTCCAAGATAGGGTGACTTCATTTAGTTAACTACAGATTTACCTTAATTGCTTTAAATGGCATTAGTCATGTTTCTACCATTTCCTTTTCCACCACAGAAATCTCATTGGTCCTGACTGAGTTGCAGGAATTGGCCCACACTAACACCCTCTGCCTGGCTTCCTTCTATCCTCCTCATGTTTCTCACACTCTCAGAGGCATTATGTCCCAAATCATATTCATCAGCATGTCTGAACCAAACATATTTTGGTTATATAAAGTAGAAACTCACTCAAACAAACTCACGAAGGAAAATCAGTATTTAATAAAAAGCTATGGGATGGGAGATTTCACTCAACGAAGAGTGGTTGTTCAGCTGAGACTGGCAGAGTGCATAATTAGAACCAGGGTTCCTCTCATATGCTAAGGGCATTTGCAATGATGTCTGGCTGCTTTTTGGAAAGGAACATAGAGTGAAAAGTCTTCTCCAGTGGATGGAGACATGGTATGTATGGGAGGATCCAGATCGCCTTTCCAGCTATATTGTGCATATGACCAAAACAATGACAAGGTCAGCCTGCATCACCATCCTCACCAACCACCTCTCCTGATGTTCCTGAAGCACCCCGGGATGTATTGTGAGAAGTGATGAATTCTTGCCATATTATTTTCTAATCCTGAAAATGCCTTTGAAATTTTACAACTGAGGAATTCAAGGCCCAGAGAGGTATGCATTTTGTATTTTGACCACAGTAATTACACAAAAGGCACAAGGGAGAGGCAGGAATCCAACCCAGATTTGCTTGGTCCTTAATGTAAAACCTCTCTTAAAAACAAACAAACAAACAACAACAACAACAACAACAAAACCAGTGCTAACTCTGTTTGCTAATTAAAAAGGCATCCATGTGCCCAGGGTTGAAAATTTCCCTACAGATGCTTGCTATAGACTATAAATGGTATCGTGAAATGAAGATCATTAATGATGACTTCATTCATTGTGAAGGTTTCCAACTTTTTGAAGTAGACAAAAAATCCTTCCCACCACCACCAGCCCCACCCCTTACAAGCTCTGCTCTAAATGGGATCATGAACCTTGAACTTTCCAAGAATGCTGACACTGGGAGGGTATCATTGTTCAGTCTTCATCCACATCATATCAAATCTCCAGGCAGATTGTTCTTGTTTTGTTTTCTCTGACTTTTTGCTTCTGACTTAGAGATCTTTGGTTACAGAGAATGAAGAGGCGGGGCCATGTACTTGGTGCAAATCAATACGCTTCTTCAGGACTGAGAAAGTAATGATGGCTGAAGAGATTCCTGGGGCCCCTTTGTCAGCCAGATGCACCCTTAGGATAATCACAATGCCGGCTTTTCTCTCTGTGTGTCCTACTATTCCTGTCTTCACTAAGTGAAGCCCTGTCCCTCCCTACTGAGGGGAAAGCACTATCTCATCTCATGCATTTGCTTTCTTTTGAGTTGAATTTTTTTCTTGATTCATCAGAGAAAGTCTTCTGATATCTAGGTTCTGAATCATGGTCCCCATAGGGCACTAATGTTACTCAGCCTGTAAATGGATGTGGAGCTATGGAAAGTCACCCTGCCCCCCAGGAAGTGGAGTGACTCATTTAAATGCCATGCGTCAGGCATTACCTACTGTTGCATTAGATGACAACTTGAACTTCTCTTCCTCTGCCCCCAGAATCTGCTACCACTTCCGCCTTGTCAGTCTGTCCAACTTATAGACTCATAAATATGGGTCAGAATTGGTTAATAGAAATTGTGACCGTTTGAATCCTTGCTTGAATGCTCCATCTGTTTTTTCAGTAAACATACATTTTATAACCCTAATGGTAGCAGTATCTTGGACCCATTATGGAAAAGCATTGTGCCATACACAAAGGCCACAGTGATGCTGAAGTTGAGACCACTGGAGTGATACAGGCTTTAAAGCAATTCAGAAAAATTATTTGAGCTTCCTTCCTGGCTCAACTGAGCATTGTGATAAAGGACAGTTAAAACTTGTTTAGGGGAGGTGATGGTTAGAGCCCCAGATCCATTCTCTTTACAGTTCCTAGAGTGTCATGAAATGTAGGGTGAGAGAGAGCAAATATCACTGGTATTGTGATGGGACTGGCCAAGCACCATCGTTTTCTGAAGAACCATAGGTAACTAGGTGCCCTGCTCTTTATTCCTTTGTAGATTTCTCATTGCTCTCAGAATGAAAACCCATCCATCACCTTGTAGACACAGAAACCTCACCTTGATGGGCTGGTGGTGATGCACACCTTTAATCCCAGCACTCAGTAGGCAGAGGCAGGAGGCTTGTATGAGTTGCTGCAGGCCAGCCAGAGCTACCCAGTGAGACCCCCCCCCCCTCAGTCATCCTTCTGATCTGGTTTCTGTCTCTCCCTGGCTCTTCTGTTGCTCACACCACTCCTTCCTGTCTCCTCAAATGCCTAAGTGACTTTACCCACCTGCAAGCACCACTGAGCATTCAGCTCCAGCCCACTTCCTCTGTAGCTAGAGGTTATTCCCCCAGGTAAAACTGCCTCCCACCCCACCCCCACCCCACCCAGTAAAACTGCTTATCTCTTGGGCTCCTGCAATCACTCTTCCCATCTCTGTCTCTGACCTTTGGGCAGACCCTCCTCCTCTCTTGGGGGGAGAAAGATCCCCTTGCCTTTCAGCTGTGTACCCATGTGTTGCTGCAGTTCCAAGAATGGGCTCATGATCATAGCCGAGGACTTGCCATTCTATTATGGTTGATTCAACAACAACAGATTACTCAACAAAGACGTGGTGAGCCCATGGCCCCTCTTGCCTGTTAAGGCAGCCTGAGTTGGGTCATGGGATGGTCCTCAGTGCTTCTGACACTGTGATACCTTTAGTTATACAGCTTGTTTTCCCCCCGCACTGTAAAGTCCTTCACAGCTCAGATTGTTCTTTGATTTTAAAATAGGCATTTGTGTGTATTTACAATTTGTTCTCTTTTAGTTTTCTGACAAAATACAAAGATAATTTATTTGAAAAAAGTTTTTAAACATGTACCCTTCTGCTCCTCCAGAAGAATTTTAAACTGTCTTTACATGATACTCACATTTGATGCAGAATATAAATTGAATACACAATTCTATAATTTTATTTTTGCTTAGCTATAGTGTCAAATTTTCTCCATGATATTAGATATTTTTCATGTGTTTTTTTTATCAGCTATTATTCTGTCACACGGATAAATGTCTCATAATCTACCCCCATAATCAAGATCCTCCTAGAAACTTCAGTATTGTCAGTAGTTTCTACTTTTGGGCAGGGATAGTTTTCAAGACAGGGGTTCTCTGTATAGCCCTGGCTGTCCTGGGACTCTGTAGATCAGGGGAGTGCTGGGATTAGAGGAGTATGCCATCACTGCTACCCTCCTCGACTTTTTATTATTATTAAAATACTGAGACACACTACAAAGAATTGTCTTTTCACTAAATGATGCTGGGCCAATCAGAATCCATTTGGCAAGTACATCATTAATATGTTGCTGTACAAAATATAATAGCGTCTTTGTGTCCCTTACTACAACATACAGTTTCTGTAGACAAGGGTTTGGGTGTGGCCGAACTAAGCCTTTGCCTCCAGTCTCCTGAGCTGCACTGACTGCTGACCTGGGCTACAGTCTCATCTGAGGCTCAACTAGGATAGGGTTAGCTTTCCAGCTCCTACAGTTACCCAAAGAATTAAATTCCTTGCTGGCTGCCAAAAACTTTTGAGTTTCTGGCAGCCTGCTGTTGGGCAGGGACTATCATTACCTCTGTGTCACGTGACCCCCACCATGGAGTGACCCACTACAGCATCTAGCCTCTCCAAACTCAAAAAGAAAGCTGGAACCTCTTGCAGTTCAGGACTACCACCATCAGCAACACAATCACATACACTATAAGGTTGATCTTGATTGATAACTGGATGGGAGCCGCCCTGGAGGCACTTGTAGGATTGTCAGAGAGGTTGGACTGAGGTGGGAAGACCCGTCCTGGACGTGAATGTCATCAGTCCGTGAACCAGGGTCCCAGATTGAACACAAAGTTTAACATGTGAACACTAGCCTTATCTCTCTTTGCTTCTTGAGGACCAGCTGCCTCATTCGTATTCTTGCTGCTTTTGGCAACACTCTGCCCGCCATGATGGAGCTAACCTTCAAAGTGAGAGTCAAAAGAAACCCTCCTTCCTTAAATTACTTTTGCTAGGTATTTTGTCACAGACATAAGAAAAGCAACACACACATATATAAGATATATAGTCACAATATATAGTATGTGTATAGTATATAATTATAATGTATGATAAATGAAGTATTATATATGATATATAATAATTATACATGTATATATAAAATCACATATATCCTGTCAGATGCCTCAGCTGTACTTGAGAGAGGGAACATAAAAGAACATGAACACCAGGGCAGGAATCATGAGGGGGGCCCAAGAATTTGTGTGCTTTATCACATTCCCAAACTTTATTTCCTTTTAATATGCTTATAATTTTTATGGCACTCCCATTCAAAAGGAACACTTAGCAATCTCATTTATTAATTAATAAGGCTCACCAAACCTTCATTAATATTTATATCCTGATAGCTTAGTAATTTTTTAAAAAAATATACATAAATGGAAAAAGATAATATCTTACTTTATTTTTAAACAACCACACACTTACTAATAGATTTGTGCCTTTGTTCGGCCCCAAACATGTCTTAACTTTTTATTTTCAGATTCAACACCACCATTTTTATTTCCTAGTTAAAAAAAAAAAAAACAGAAATTACCAAAGAAAAACCACCCAGCTTTGCAAAAATATGGTGTCATTGACAGGAGGGCAGCAGGTTTTAAAAACTGAATCATTTCAAAATGGTTGTGTGATGTCCAACAAATGTCAGTTCTTCTTAAATAGTAAAATGCCCCATGATACCCTTTTAATTTCCCTGTGGCTCCCAAGGGTGATGTGGTACATAGTTTGGGTACCATGAGCATATTTTTTTAAAAAAGGATTTCACACCATGAAAATGAATTGAAAACAGACTGAAGAAATAAACATAAAATGAAAGTGGTAAGGTTTTTTTGTTTTGTTTTTGTTTGTTTTGTCCAGGCAGTTGTGGTACACACCTTTAATCCCAATACTTGGGAGGCAGAGTCAGGTGGATCTCTGAGTTCAAGGCCAGCCTGGTGTTCAGAGCAAGTTCCAGGACAGCCAGAGCTGTAACACAGCAAAACCCTGTCTCAAAAGACCAGAGAGAGAGAGAGAGAGAGAGAGAGAGAGAGAGAGAGAGAGAGATGCCTTTATTTTTGAGGAATACAGACTTTTTTTTCTGATATTAGAGTAGGAAGCATTTTCCTAAATAGGTCTCAAAATACATGAAAAATTAAAACTGATAAATGATAAATTTTCTCTGGTAAAATACATATTATACTTAGAATAGATTGTTTATGAAACCCAACATCATGTACAACAAAGAAAAATTTAAAAATAATATTTATAAAAAAGAGAAAGCATGCTTTTCATAAAATAAAAGAATATATTTAGAGACATGGCTGAAAACTTGTAGCTGGGATGTTTAAAGAACTCCAGCAAAGCAACAATAGAGAGCTCTCCACACAAAACTGGGAAGTAGGCTTGCACAGTCTTCCAAGAAGCCCATACACATAGGGCAGACTTTCCAATCCCATTAGTCACCAGGGAAGTGAAAATTGAAACCACAGTTTGATACCAACACCCACCCACTTCAGGCTTAAAATTTTGTTTGTTTTCTTGAGACAGTGTCTCATAAATGTTCCAACTCCCTCTGTAGTCAAAAGTGACCTTGAATTCCAGCTTCTCCTGTCTTTCCATCCAAATAAATGCTGTAATCAACAGATCTGCCGTGCCATACCCTGCAGGTTCTTAAATGGACAGTATGGAGTGTTAATGAGCACGTATAGAAACCAGAACTACTACAGAGCTGCTGGGCGTGGAAACTGCTATAATCAGTTCGGCACATGGTTCAGCGATGTCTTCTAAAGTTGGTCATGTTCTAAAACCCAGCATTCCATGTCCCAGTCATTCCACATCTAGGTCTACATCCCCCAAATGTAGACGGATGTTCACCAGAAGTATGCTCATACAGCCCTGCTTTCCATATCACTGATCTGGAAACAACTGAAATGTTTATGAACAGGTAAATAAGTGGTGGCGTACTCTAATAATGCAGCCTAGAACTTTCAAAACAACATAGTGAATGCTCATGAACACAAAATTAAGCAAAAAGATGTTCCTAGTATCCTCTGCCTCCCAAATGCCCAAGGTTAGACACTGTGACTCCATGTATATACAATAACAAAAGGCAAAATTTACTTATATTAGAAGGCTAATAGTTACCCCTTTGCTAGAGGAAGGCCTGTGAGTCAGAGTGTTGTGAGATAAGACCTGAGAGATGTGACACACGTGTCTACTCACTCATATGAAGTACAGATACCACCAAAGCCCAAGCTGGTCAACCAAGGACTTTTATTGGGATAACTTATAGGAATATGGGTGAGAGCTTACTTACAGGAACAGAAGTGACTTAAAGACAGCCATATCACCAAAACCCACCTCATCATAGGTAACAGCTCACAAGACCTGGAAACCTGTAGCACACTGCAGGGCCTGCAGGCAGCTCAAAAGTTTGGAGAGTGTCCTTTCCAGGTGGCTCAGGTGATCTGAGCCTCTTCCAGGCAGCTCCACTGCTTTCTGCTTCTTGGCCCTGCTCTGCATCTTCCAGGCAGCTTGGCTGGAAGCTTGGTGACTGTCAGAAGTCTTTATTGTTTACTCTTGGGAGGGAGCAGCCTAGTGAATCTGATGGGTTTCAGGAACTTCCTGAAGCTACTTTGAGTTGTTTATCTTCTGTTTTAAGGAGCTTCCCTGCAGGATGGACTGTATTCTAAGAGGAAATTGCAATACAACAAGGAGAGGGCATCTCTGGAGTGCAGGTCATGAGCTCTTTCCTGATCAGGGTACCCATGCAAGTGTGTTCAGGCTGGGAAAGTGACAGGCCAGAGCAGCATGGTATGCATACTCTTTGATACTTCACTATAAAGTGGAAGAATAAAAGTCATTTCATAATGAATATTCTTATAGCTCTATGTTTGAAGAATCGTTTTTTCCCTTTTGATGAATTCCTAGAAACAGAATTTCCAAATCACAATTTTTTAATAATTCTTGCCTTTCAATACATTTACCATCTCACTGGGTACTGGTTGCTGTGAAGATAGGATTAGCATGCATCTTGTCCACTTTTGTAATTCCAGCACTAGTACCATGCTGAGGATGAAGGAACCCTTTATATTGTAACACATTTCAACCACAGTGACAGATGTCAGACTACTGTATCTCAAACTAATGTAAACAAGAAAAGAAAATTTTTGACTTTTATAGCTAAGAAGTTTAAGGAGTAGACTGACCAGTCGTGGCTAGGTTTGCAGGTTTAAAAAACCCACTGGAACTCAGAATGTCTTTTGCTATTGTTTGGCTTACTTTCAGACAGATTCTCTTCCGATGTGGTGTCAAGAAGAACACTGCTAACCACAAACTTAAAAACCTAACATTTTATGTTGGGGCATGATGGCTCAGTGGGTGAGAAAACTTGCTTCACCAGCATGAGAACCTGCAGTCAAATCCCCAGAACCCACATAAAAATCTGGGTGTGGTGGCATCAGCACCTATAACCCCAGTGTTATGTGAGTGGGGGTCAGGACAGAGACAGGATGTTGTGGGGCTTGTTGGCTGCCAGCCTAACTCCAGGTCCAGTGAGAAACTCTGCTTCAAGGGAAGAAGGTGGAAAGTAAACACAGCAGGACACTCAACTTTCCCCCTGGCATTCATATATACATACACGTGTATGTATATACCCCATACATTTAACACATGCACGCGTGAGCATGAGTGCACGCACGCACGCACGCACGCACGCACACATCTACACACAAATATCCACATAAAAATACACAAAAACACACTCACATTCAAGATTGCCAACATTCCAGGAGACAAGGTGCTCACTGGGCCAGCTTGGGGCAGCGGAATTCCCATTACCAAGACTAGCCCACTGAGTGTAAGAAGCAACTCTAGATCCAGGCCTTGGTTCCTTAACTATCTCTCAGCAGAAGCCTGGGTCAGGGAGAAGGATCCATTGGACTCAGATCTTGGGAGAAGATGTGACTAGGTGCAATGCCACTTAGGCTGACTCATTTCCTAGCTTTAATCTTCAGTATCTACTCAGCTAGCTGCATGGCTGCCGCTCTCCATGAGCGTTTGCAGCCACCGCTGAAAACCAGGCAACTGAAAACAAAAACCAACAATTGAGCTGTTTCCCAGGAGAACCTTCTGAAATCAAGTGCTTCCTTCAACCGTAACGACCATTTTTAATGGGTGAAAGCACATCACAGGTAGGCTATCCCTGTACACATACCTTCGCCCTTTGCAGTTTATGTGGACATTATTAGATGGAAGTCTGATAAATGGGTAGAGTTCATATATAATGTTTCCCTTTTCCCCATCATTCTCCTAAAACAGGTCCCCTTCAGCAGTTTTCCAGATTTGTTTAAAGCTCACTTCCTACCACCCACACAGTCTTCTTGTTTTATCTGCTTCCTCCACATCGGCATGCAGGGACGTTCAGACTCATCTCACTGGTGGCCTCCGTGGTGACTGCTTTGCAGACTCATCACTTTGGACTTCCAATTTGGCTTCCGCTTCAGCGTTTGTCCATGACCCTGAGGGAAGTTAATTTCCTCTTTCTGGACCTTGGTGGACATAGTAATAAAATGAAATAATTATCCTGTCTTCAGAAAATGACAGTTTCTGAATACTTCTTAAATCTGATCCTGGAATTGCACACACACACACACACACACACACACACACACACACACACACACACACACACACCATCCATTGTGGTCTGCTTGTAAGAAGGTCACCTTCAAACACAGGTCAGGGGTTGGGAGTCCTGAAACAAATGAAAACACAGGACCTGTTGTTCATGGGTTTTTAAGAATTGGAGCTAGTGAGATGGCACATAGAGTGGGGATGGGGTAAGGGCTCTTGCTGCTGAGCCCAAGGACCTGTGTTCAATCTCCCTGAGCCCACATGGTGGAATAAAAGAGCCAACTGCCTCAGGTTGTGCCCTGTGATCTCCATGCACGGGCAGGGGATTGTGCAGGGCTCCCCCTACATACCCACACATACATTTTAAAGAACCAGATAGATGAATGTAAGAAAGAATAAAAATTTCCAAGAAATTGAAGATGGGTGAATGTAATCAAAATACTTTGTATGAATATATGACATTTTCAAAGATTAATAAAAATGCTTGTTTAAAAAAACTGAATATGATGACAATAGAGTATAAAACCACGTGTCACTGAGAGTGGGATCCTGTCTAACTGTCTAGGTTATGCTTCTGGGTGACCGAATTAATCATGTAGGATGTGGGAATGGGAATTAGCCAGCTGTGCTCATGTCTCTCCTCCAAACTTTACATTATGTCTCCATCATCTTTTGCAGAAACATAATCAAATGCCCACAAAAGCAATGAGTGATGTGGTGTAGAAGTAATAGTGTCCCTGACACAATGGTAGGCAAGTGTCCCACCTAAAAGGAAAAGCTAGACCTGAGCCAGGCTAGTTATTACTAGAGGAGAATTCAGACCTACTACTACTGGATCTACTAAGTTTTAAGATAATTTTTATTATTTTATTATGTGAATGGGTGTTTTGCCTTCATGTTTCCCCATGCACCATGTGGGCTATGGAAGGCAGATGAGGGAATCAGATTCCCTGGAACTAGAATTACAGATGTTTGCATCATCATGTGGGTGCTGGGAAGTTGAACCCGGGTCCTTTGGAAGAGCAGCCAGTGCTCTTAACCACTGAGCCATCTCTCCAGTCCCGGATCTATTAATTTTTAAGAGAGGCTGAAATCAGGCTTTTAAAAAGAACTCTGATTTTTAACTCTTGGTGACTGTTAATAAATGATCAACTTGGACAAAAAGCGAAAGGATGCATGCAATCCTGCTCAGTGGTATCCAATCAAAGACAAGAGATTCTCCAAGCATGGTGTTCACCATCCCCCTCCCCCTGTTAGACCCCCGAAAACTCAAGTATCCGGGGTCTTAGGCCAGGTTCGCGGTCACCCTAATCACCAGGCGGATTCGAGAGCTTGCTGCAAACTGCACGAGGCTTTATTGTAATTTAACGAGCTAACCCTATGTTAGCTCGGGTCTTTCACCCACCCGCCATGGCGGAAGGCTAGCAAAAGACGGCTCCTAAGGTCTCCCCAAAGATCTTATAGGGCAGCGTAAGGGGAGTGTCTAGGGGTATGCACAGGCTTACGATTGGTGTGCTTCCAGGCTTGGAGGGCTTGCCCTGTGTTGATTGGTCAACTGGTTGTTATGGCTCATAGGCCCTCCCAGGGTGGTTGCTATGCTCTCTACGTCATTGCTGTGCGCTTGTCCGTAAAGCACACCCAGAGCCATAAAGCATAGCGCCACCAGCTAACTTCTGATTGGTTCCTTGTCACGAGACAGGCATCTGACTTTCTGGTTTCTAGGACAAGGTCATAGAAGCACATGTTCGACCATTATGGCTGCCAAAAGGGAAGCCGGTTCCTTCACCCCCACCAAACAATAGCATCAGCACCAGCTGCTGATGCATTGTTAGCATTGTTAGCATCTCTTCCTTGCAGGTGAAGTCTAACCCTCTGCAGGAGAAAGCTTTCCCAGTGATTTTGATTTAAGCTCAAGTTTGAGAACCACCATCTATTGTATTAACTTTTGCCAGAGACACATGGATAAATGTCCACTTCCCCCACATAGGACATTGATGACAAAACAAAGTAAGATTCCACTGAAGTCCAACTTTGTGGACCCATGAGTTTATTGTGCTTCCTTCCAGAGTGTGGGTGAGGGATTGCACTGCAGGAGGGAAGGTGACCCCCCAAACGGCTGCATTACCCCCAAATCCCACCTCATCATGGAGGATAACTTCATGGAAGTTATAATAATAAATTCCCATCTCAGCTAACCTTCTACTTGCTACATACGCCAGCATCTCCCCGAACGACAATGATCAATAATAAACATACGCTGAGCAACCTTGTAGTCCCTGGAGCCGGACAACCCTCTGGACAGGAAAGAGGGTGTTTGCAGGCGATGTTGCGGTGTACCCTTCTTGTCAAGTCACAGCATGATCATCTCATCTCTAGCTTGGAATAGATATGACCTTAGCCCCATAGCCATGACAGCGAATTGAGCCCAATAGTATGGAGGTAGCAACATATAGGAAACAGAGCTATTGACACCCCTTGTTCACTGAAGCACAGGATCCTTACTTGGGATTCCAACCATTTCTCTCTTCAACTACCCCACCCCCACCCTCTGCACCTCCTCCTTGTCTTACATAGTGCATTGTTTCTTAAGCTCAATGGTTGGTGCTTGTGTTGCAGGACACATGTGGTAACAAGAAGCTGAATCTTGGGTGCGCTGGTCCTGGATTTTTGTTTGTTTCTTTTTTCCTTTTTTTGAGACAGGTTTTCTCTGTATAGCCCTGGCTGTTTTGGAACTCACTTTGCAGACCAGGCCAGCCCGGAACTCACAAAGATTCACCTACCTCTGCCTCCCTGAGTGCTGGGATTAAAGGCATGCACCCCCACCACCTGGCTGGTCCTAGGATTTTTAACCTTGTTTAAGGGCTTTCTGACACCATATTGGTAGACATCATTTCTTTAGAGAAACTGAAAAGCTTTTGGATCCTGCTAGCTCTTTTGGATCCCAACCACTAAAGTCCAATAGTATTTGTCAATCCAGGAACATCCCTCTCCCTCTCCCTCTCCCTCTCCCTCTCCCTCTCCCTCTCCCTCTCCCTCTTCCTCTCCCTCTCTCCCCCTCTCCCTCTCCCTCTCCCTGGCCCCCCTGCCAGTACCCAAGTTGAAAACATCCAGATTGGTATCCACAATGCATCCTGAACAAACTTGTGCTTCCTCCCTCCAGTTCTTCTTAGTCTAGATCAGTGGTTTTCAAACTGTGGGTCATGACCCCATTGGCAAACCTCTATCTCCAAAAATATTTACATTACAATTCATAACAGTAGCAAAATTACAGCTATGAAGTAGCAATGAAAACAATTTTATAGTTGTGGGTCACCACAATATGAGGAACTGTATTAAAGGGTCACAGCATTAAGAAGGTTGAGAACCACTGAGCTATATCAAGAATGCTTCTGAGCCATGGGTCAGGGGTGGAGTGGGGGTGGGGGTGGCAGGTGGGCTCTTGCCTTTAATCCCAGCACTCCGGAGACAGAGGCAGGAGGATCTCTAAGGTCAAGGCCAGCCTGATCTACAGAACAAGTTCCAGGGCAGCCAGGGCTACACAGAGAAACCCTGTCTTGAAAAATAAATAAATAAATAAATAAATAAATAAATAAATAAATAAATAAAAGAATGCTCTCGACTCAACATGTGGTGCACTCTTCGTGGGTCAAGGAACCTTACTTCATGGGAAAACCTTGTGTGTCATTCCCACCACTGAAATGGACCACATGATCCTTCCACTCGGCACTCACAGCGTCAGCAGTGAGAAGCTCCTGTTCGTTGTCCACTTCCGTGAGTGGCTGGGAAGGAGAGATTCGGCTTCATCTTGACACGGCCTAATGCCTAGGAAGCAACATATAACTTTGGTCCACAGATCACTTGACTCTAACATATAAAATTCTACTTGTGATTTGGAGAATAACAAATGGAGATGAATCATTTATGACTTCAGAGGTCCCTTTGATGTGGCCATAGGTGTAAAAGTTTTCGATTCTGAGACCTGACATTCTACCTCAGCCTGTGCTGAGAATTCTGCTTATTACCTCCTTGGGATTGTATCACGGCCATGTGGACTTTAGGGAAGTTATTACTCTCTTGAAATGCCAAGTCCCTCTTCACTGCAGTGGGATCCTAATATCCACCTCAGCATAGCTTTTCAAATGGATCTACTAAGATACCATAAAGAAATGTCTGTGTAGCCGGGCGGTGGTGGCACACACCTTTAGTCCCAGAACTCGGGAGGCAGAGGCAGGTGGAATTCTGTGAGTTCGAGGCCAGCCTGGTCTACAGAGCAAGTTCCAGGACAGCCTCCAAAGCTACAGAGAAACCCCGTCTCGACGCCCCTCCCCTCAAAAAGTCTTGTGTGTAAAAAGTTGAGATCATTTGAAGATTTTTACCAGGACTGGGGATGGGATGGGGAGGGTGGTAGTGGGGGAAATGCCCAAGGGAGGGCAACTGCTAGCTGCAGAAGGGAAACAGCTGCCGGAAGCTGACTCCTGAGATCTATTTTACATCACTGTCTAACAATATTGGACTTCCTGCTTCCAGGCTGGCATGTAAGAGTTTTGGAGTGGCCACGCCCACCTGATAAGTGACCAGCTTACTCAGGAACTCTTCTTCTGTCAATGAGAGCAGTGATAATCCACAGATCCACAGAGAGACGGGCAGATCTGATGCAGAGTCCCAACGTACTGGAGCAGAGCAAGCTCTGGGGTTGGAGAACATGGACGGTAACTGATGAGTTCCGAGGCTCTGCGGGTTACCTGTGAGAGCTGACAATTCCATGAAGGCTCAGGTCATAGAGAGTCCCGCACACCTGTGACCCTTACCTCCTAGGACTCCACAGTGAATGTCAGAGAAAATCCTCTTGGATCTTGGGAGGAGGAGAGGAAAAGAACCATCGGAATAGGCCCAAATGTTTTGTAATGAGGGCTGCCTCCAGGAGAAATGACTATGCCAGGGACTAACATGCCAGGGTGTTCGCCAAACCTATCCTATCTGAAAAGGGGAGACATGAGTTCTTGTTCCCTCTAGCCTTACATACAGGTGAAGGGAAATACACAGCCCTAGACCACTGTAGCCATCCTGTCCTACCTACAGGTGGACCATGCACGGATGCACTAGCCAAGGTCACCGCCCAAGGGCCCAAGCATCCATGGACAGAGACCTGGGACAGAATACTTCCTTTGCCTGGCATCTTAGTATGATATGACTAAAGGCCTATTCACCGCAGTTCCCTTTACTTAACACATCATGCCCTCCTTTCAATAAACTACAAGCTAAGGCCAGGTGTGTTGGTGCACGTATATGATGCTCCCACGGGAGGGATGAAGATCAGGGATTCAAGATCATCTTGACTATACATCAGATTTGAGGCCAGTGTGGGCTCCATAAGACCTATCTCAAAATAAATAAATAAATAAATAAAATAAAAATATACTAAGTCAGAAAACACAGTTTGAAGAGACTCAACTCAAATAAGATAGGGATTTCAGTTTTTCCTATCAGAATCACAAAAATCTATTACAATGCTAATGGTCTTAAAGGGGGAAGTAGATAATATACAAAAAACAGGTAGACCATGTAAATGTAAATATAGATATCCAAAGAATCAAAAAGATATGCTAGAGATAAGAAATCATCCACTGGGCAGAGCTTGTTAATAGACCGGATGCAGTTGTGGGAAGACTCTCTCAGCTTCCTGATGTAACAACAGAAAGTTCCAGATTGGGCGAGGATGTGGCTCAGCTGGTTCAATGATTACCCAGTACGCATCACAAAAACTGGGTGGGGTGGTTCACACCTGTAACCCCAGCACTCAGGAAATAGAGGCGGGAGGATAAGGTCAACGGCATCCTCAAATGACTGAGAGCAGCGGCAGGCAGTGATGAACAGAGCTCCAAAACAGTACTGAAGAACTGTGGGGCAGTTTTAAAAGGAATGAGTAAATGACTGAGGAGTGCTGGGAGAAAGAGAGAACGAAGGAAATATATAAAGCCATGATGATGGACAGTGTTCCACAAATAATGTCAGACAATGAACTACAGATCCAGGGAGTTCAGAGAATACCAAGAATGATACATGCAGAAACAAAAGCCCAAACCACAGGGACTGTCTGCAGGGCTAGAAGCTCTGTGGTAGAGTTCCTGCCTGCCATGCCAAAGGCTGGGGGCTGATCCACCACATAGAAGAAAGGCATGGAAGTCACTTTCAGTTTAGAGAACATTTCAGTTCAAACTAAAAAATTATACCCATGTTTACAACATTTAAGTTTTGTTAAATCAGTTGAAGAAAAAAACTTGTTTTTGTTTTTATTTTTCCAGGGTTTCTCTGTATAGTCCTGACTGTCCTGTAGATCAAGCTGACCTCGGGCTCAGAAATTCATCTGTTGGGATTAAAAGCATGTGCTACCACACATGGCAAAGAAAAAAAAAAAACTTAAAAGAAGCCAGGGGGGCAGGATAGAAAATGACATCACTTTACCTAGAGAAAAGCAAAGAACAGCAGGCAACTCCTCTTCAGAAACCAGTCAAATTACATAACAGTTGAGTGTACTATTTAAAGTGTTGAGAGAAAAATCCCAAGTTCTATAATTACTCTCCAGAAGTGAAGAGCAAATACACTGGGGGTTGATGACATGGCTCAGTGGTCACACACCTGCCATCCCAGCAGTCGGCACCAGTACATCCTCAAAGAAAGATGAAGCAAATTCATTGCCAGTAGACCTGATACCTGGGTTTTTAGGGTACAAACCTGGGCCCTGACAGCTCTAAAAAGCTAGGCCCTGCCACCTGTCAACAACAGGCTATTTAAAGAGACAAGTAATGGCAAGAAGTGGAGAAAGGAAATTAAAGAAAAAATGTTTCCAAGTTGAGAAAAGGAACAAATAAAGAGGTCCAAGGACTCGCAAGTCCTCACTGATAAGAGGTTTTAGGTTTAAATAGAGGGCAAGAGGTACGGTGCGCCTCTCTAAGCAGCCCTTGTCAACGGGCAGTTCCCCCCACACCCAGTTGCTGACCCATCACTGTCTAGAATCCAGTCTCTCCTGCTTATCTGACAAGTAGTGTGAAATCTCTTCCTAGGGGCCAAGTTCCTCCTCTGCCTGACACTGGGGCTTTAGTCCTTCCTTTCTCCCAGCATTTGATTCCTGGGGAAATTCCAATTTCTTGGGGCCCCTTGTCTCAATAGTTGATAGCCAACAGAAGAGGCATCCTTGTCTCTCTTTGAAGTATCTTCTCCCTTGACAAAAATTTACAGACTTGCCTTCTAAGAAATGCTTGACATATGAATGTGCTTCTTTGGGGTATATGCCTAGGAGTGGAATTGCTGGATCTTGTGGTAGACTCATTCCCATTTTCTTGAGGAGTCGCAATACTGATTTCCACAGTGGCTGTACAAGTTGGCACTCCCACCAGCAGTGGAGGAGTGTTCCTCTTTCTTCACATCCTCTCCAGCATAAACTGTCATTGGTATTTTTGATTTTAGCCATTCTGACAGGAGTAAGATGGTATCTCAGAGTTGTTTTGATTTGCATTTCCCTGATGACTAAGGATGTTGAACACTTTCTTATGTGTCTTTCAGCCATTTTAGATTCCTCTATTGAGAATTGTCTATTTAGTTCTGTACCCCACTTTTTAATTGGATTGTTTGGTGTTTGGGGGACTAGCTTCTTGAGTTCTTTGTATATTTTGGAGATCAGCCCTCTGTCAGATGTGGGGTTGGTGAATATCTTTTCCCAGTCTGTGGGCTGCTGTTTTGTCTTGCTGACTGTCTCCTTTGCCTTACAGAAGCTTCTCAGTTTCAGGAGGTCCCATTTATTAATTGTTGACCTCAGTGTCTGTGCTACTGGTGTAATGTTCAGGAAGCGGTCTCCTATACCGATTAATTCAAGGGTATTTCCCACTTTGTCTTCTAATAGGTTCAGTGTAGCAGGATTTATGTTGAGATCTTTGATCCATTTTGACTTAAGTTTTGTGCAAGGAGATAGGCTTGGGTCTAACTGCAGTCTTCTACATGTCTGCAACCAGTTATGCCAGCACCATTTGTTGAAGATGTTCTCTTTGTTCCATCGTATAAATATGGATTGAGGTCTACTGAGAGCATGATAAATATGGTTGATAACAATATGCTATATTTTAAAAGTTGTGAGATAGTATACTTTAAGTGTTCTCAAAACAAAAATGATGAATATGTGAGATATAACATGGTAATTGGTTTAATTTGGCCATGCCATTGTAAACATACTGTATTGTGTATCATAATTGTGCATGACTTTATTTATGAGCTAAATAAATGAATGAAAAAAAAAAAGAAGGGACTTTGAGAGCCCATCCCACGTGAAGGGATCCTCTCATCCGGGACACATGGGGGAGGGGCTAGGCCTGGCCCAGGATGATGTTGTGGAATTTGGGGAGCACCCGTGGAGGGCTCTACCCTCTATGGGGAGTGGAGGAGGGAAGGGGATGAGAGGGATTGGGGGGAGGGGGAAGAGGGAGAAGGGATTGACATGTGAAATTATGATTTGTAAAAATTAAATAAAAAATTAAATAAAAATAATGATCTTAACCAAAGAATGTGAGACCTTGAAGAGAATAAGCAGCAGACCTCTGAGTAGTGGTGCCATGTGGATTTTTCTTTCTAGTCTACATTGTTGGCCTTTCTGACATAATAAATAAATAGATGTATATGTGTTATTTAAAAAAAGAAATGCTTGACAGTTTATTATTATTATTATTATTATTATTATTATTATTATTATTTTACTACTACTACTACTGAAGGGACTCTAGTCAGCCCAAGCATGGCAAACACGGCTCTGGCAGGCTTTGACTTTCTCCCCATCTCCTCTGCCTTGCTAAAAACCATTAGATTACATTCCTGAAGCTAGCCACCAAGGTCTATGCCTTATTTGGCCCCTTCCTCTTCCTGAGACTGACTACCAAGGTCCAGTTATCAAAGTACTGAAGTCCAGCAATCAGAAGCCCCCTTGACTCACCTAATTTACCTGGCCAATTAAAATTAAACACCTCATCCTAACACAGGGTTCTTATTTTACCTTTATAAACTGCCATTTTCCTTATGGGCCACTTCTGTTTCTTCCCTATCCAGAGTAGTCCTTCATTGTCCTCCTCTCCAGAACATATACCCCTCCCCCCTTCCTTGTTCCCTTCCCTTCTCCTAGTTCTCTGTCTCCTATCTATGTCCCCGTATTTCCTGCCCTTTGTCCCTCTGAGGCAAACAAATTTCCTTTGTGAGAACTTGGTCTTGGGGGGTCCTGAGCCAATACAGTTCCTTTTCAACTACTACTACTACTACTATTATTACTATTGTGGGAGGAGTCGTGTACACTACAGCACTTGTATGGAGGTCAGGGACAGTTTTATAGAGTTAGTTCTCTCTTTCTGCTTTTATTTAGGTTCCAGGGGTTGAAGTCAGGTTGTTTGCTTGCATGGCAAACTCATTATCCTGCTGAGAGCCATCTCACCAGACCCAATCTGTTTTTAAAAAGTTTTTCAGAGAAAATAAAAATTATGCAATTAGGAAATTCGTATCTATGTAAAAATAAGGTAGAATCAGAGGGTGAGCAAATGAGATTAAAATAAAAACTTTAAATATTCTTATTTTATGTGTATGAGTGTTTGCCTCTACATGTGTGTGTTCACTATTTGTAGGCAGTACTTGCAAAGGCCAGGAGAGGGAATCATAATCCCATGGATCTTGAGTTACAGACAATTGTGAGCTGCCATATGAGTGCTAGGAGCTGAACCTGAGTTCTCTGCAAGAACAGCAAGTACTTTTAACCACTAAGTCATCTCTTCAGTCCACCTACTAAGTCTGTCCCATCATTTCCTTGAGGCAGGACCAAGGCACTTCTCCATCCCCCACACCCCTGTGTCTAGGCTGAGCAAGGTATCTCTATCTCTCCAAATAGAATGGGCTCCACTAAGTCAGTTTGTACATTAGTGTTAGATCTTGGACACACTACCAGTGGCCTCATATACTGTCCGAGTCATACCATTGTCACCTATATTAAGGGAGTCTAGTTCAGTCTTATGTAGACTCCCCATTTGTCAGACCTGAGTCAGTGATCTCTCACTAGCTCGGGTCAGCTGATTCTGTGGGTTCCCCATCATGGTTTTGACTCCTATTATCCATCCTCCCTCACTTTGGTTGTACTCCAGGAGCTTGGTCCAATGGTTAGTTGTGGATTTCTGCATCTGCTTCCATCTGTTTCTGGAGGAGGGTTCAAGCTTCTCTGGGGTTGTAGATTGCAGGCTGGGTATATTTTGTTTTATGTCTGGTATCCACTTATGAGTGAGTATATACTACATTTGTCTTTCTGGTTTTGGGTTATCTCACTCAGGATGGTTTTTTCTAGTTCTGTCCATCTGCCTGTGAATTTAGGATGTTATTGTTTCTTACCACTGAGTAGTACTTTGTTGGGTAAATATACATTTTCTTTATCCATTCTCCAGTTGAGGGGCATCTAGGTTGTCTCCAAGATCTGGCTATTAGAAATAATGTTGCTATGAATTGAGCAAATGTCCTTGTAGTGTGAATGTGCCTTCTTTGGGTATATGCTCAACAGTGGTATAGCAGGGTCTTGAGGTAGGTTGATCCTTAATTTTCTGAGAAATCGCCATACTGATATCTACAGCAGTTGTACGAGTTTTCACTCCCACCAGCAATGGAGGAGTGTTCCCCTTTCTCTACATCCTCTCCGGCATAAGTTGTCATTGGTGTTTTTGATCATAGCCATTCTGACAGAAGTAAGATGGAATCTCAGAGTGGTTTTGATTTGCATTTTTCCTGATGACTCAGGATACTGAGCACTTATGTGTCTTTCCACCATTTGAGATTGTTCTGTTGAGAACTCTCTATTTAGATCTGTACCCCATTTTTAAATTGGATTATTTGGTAATTTGATATCTAGTTTCTTTAGTTCTTTTTTTTTTCTTTTCTTGAGTTCTTTGTATATTTTGGAGACCAGCCTTCTGTCAGGTGTGAGGTTGGTGAAGTTTTTTTCCCCGTTCTGTAGGGAGCTGTTTTGTCTTGTTGACCATGTTCTTTGCTTTACAGAAGCTTCTCAGTTTCATGAGGTACCATTTATTAATAGTTGCTCTCTGTTGTTGCTTTTGTTTTTCTTGGTTCCTCTGTGTAACCCTGGCTATTCGGAACTCATTCTGTAGACCAGGTTGGCCTTGAACTCAAAGATCTGCCTGTCTCTGCCTCCTGAGTGCTGGGATTAAAGGCATGCACCAACATCACCACTCAGCTAAATGAAAACATTTTAATAAAGGTTTTGTTTAGTAAGGTGAAATGTCATTATACCCCTGGCTTATGAAAAATAGGTAATACCACTGTAATAAAAAGAAAGCTAAATCCAACCTACACACATAGAATAATGTATTAGATTAACATTACCTGTGTATATACTATTAAATTATGATGCTTTGTAAATTTCCAAGTAAACCTTACAGAAAACACAAGACAGTATTTCTATAGTATACAGAGTCATCTATCAAAAACATCCTCAGGGGCTGGAGAGATGACTCAACTGTTAAGAGCACTGGCTGCTCTTCCAGAGGACCCCAGTTCACTCCCCAGCACCCACGTGGTAGCTCACAATTGTCTGTAACTCCATTTCTAGAGGAACTGACACCCTTACACAGACATACATGGAAGCAAAACACCAATGCACATAAAATAAAAATAAATTTTAAAAAGATAAAGAAATCATCCTTATACTTACATTACAACTTCCCCTAGAATTCAACTAAGAAGCCCTGTCAAAACTATTATTGAAGCCAGGTGGTGGTGGCATGTGTCTTTAATCTCAGCACTAGGGAGGCAAAGGCAGGAGGATCTCTGTGAATTTGAGGCCAGCCTGGTCTACAGAGTGAGTGCCAGGACAGCCAGGGCTACACAGAGAAACCCTGTCTCAGAAAATCAAATAAAACAAAACAACTTTTATATTGAAGTTATTGGTTGAAAGACTTCTAGGCAGATGTCCTTTCCATAGATGAGTACTTCATTAGCTGTTTTCATGAGATTTCATTCTCTGTACCATGAGATAAATAGTATGTTGGAAATAGTTTACCCCTTAGCTGACTTTGAGGACACAATGTCTCTACTCTTTTGCTGTTTTGTTCTCCTTTTCCTTGTCACAGAGTCATGGGGCCATCCTGATCCAGGATAGGGATTCCGGAGGACATTTTGAGATTAACATGCAGGAGTCTGAAGTGGAAAGGCCACATCCCATCTCCAGAGCCAGCTTATCCATGAGTTTAAACAAAACAAGACAGTTTGTCAATATAATCTTTTCTGCCACCACTGCTTTGACTTTGGCACCTCCCCTTTGGTGCCATAGGGCAGATAAAATCTGACTATAGCAAGCCTGGATAATTAAAAAAAAATCAGTAACTACATGGACTATAACTGTCTTCTTGTTGCTGGCAGGATTTAGTGGTTCCCAGGAGGGAAGAGGTCCCAGAATTCAACTGGACCTTTAATGTCAAAGAAAAAAAGATCTATGGGCCAGCAGTTCCTCTGTGAGACACTGAGAGGGCAAACTTTAGGGGTTGAGGGAGTGTTGTGGAACAGTCTATTTGTATACTATGAATATGTATTCTCTCATTAGATTATAAAGAGCTGACTGGTCTATAGCTGGACAGGAGGAGGTTAGGTGGGATAGCCAGACAAAGAGGATGCTGGGAGGAAGAAGGGTGGAAACATGGGAGCTAGAGGAGTGGCAAGCTAGATGCAGAGGGAGCAGGAGATGAATGTGCCAGCCTAGTAAAAGTGCTGCCATGTGGCAGAGCATGAATAAGGAATATGGGTTAATTCAAAATGTAAGAGCAGTTACTAATAAGCTTGAGCTATTGGCCGAGCATTTATAATTAATATTAAGACTGTGTGTGGTGATTTGGAAGGAGGCTGGTGAGACAGGAAAACTCCACCTACAAGAGAGAGAAAGAGGGCAATGGTGGAATGATTGTGGGGACAAGGGTACAGGCTGGTGTGTGTTTGGGGGTGGGGTAGGCAGTCTTGGAGGCAGGCAACCTCTGAGGAAGGTTGTTAGGGATGGGACTCATCTGCTGAATGGAAATCTGACAGAAAGTCTGGGAAATTCAGTTTAGAAGTTAGAGCTAAAAAAACCCTGATAAATTAGGCTGATTAATCCCAGCACTTGGGAGGCAGAGGCAGGAGGATCTCTGTGAGCTCGAGGCTAGCCTGGTCTACAGAGTGAGTTCCAGAACAGCCAGGGTTACACTGAGAAACTTTGTCTCAGAAAAAAAAGTTCAGATATCTAAAACAAGAGGAACAAAGGAAAGGATGTTAGTGAATGTAAACAGATGTTTGTGTTGCATCTGTCAGCTCCCCCAAAATGACACAGAAACTTCTTATTAGTTATAAAAAAATGAGCCGATAGCTTAGGCTTGTTACTAACCAGCTCTTACAACTTCAATTAACCCATTTTTAGCAATCAGCTTTTTGTCTCATGGCTTTATTATCTTTACTCTCTGTACTGTCCATGCTGCTCCAGCCTTTCTTCCCAGAGTTCTTTCTCTGCCCTGAAGTCCCACCTATACCTCCCGGTTAACTATTGGCCTTTCAGCTCTTTATTACACCACTGGCAGCAATACTTTTCACATAGTGTACAGGAATACTCCAAAACCCTTCCAGGCGGAAACCTGGGGCCATTTGTAATTTTATTGGAGGAATTTTGTCAAAGTTCCACAAGTATGTAGGTTCCAGCATTCCAAATTTACATCAGCAGTTTTTGTTGTTCAGGGCATATTAGGGACAGATCAGGATCCAACTTGCAGACCAATTGTTTAAATTTTTAGGAGGCAGGCCAAAAGGCTCTGTTTTGGGATGTAGGTTTATCGCCCATGTTGTAGCTTTTAGATGAGTTGAGGCCAGTTTCTTACCTTGAAGTGTTCCTTGCAAAGTTTCTGAGAGTTTCTAAAGGGAACTATCAGGAAGAATGCCAGACCCTTGGGATCTGAAATGAAGCTAAAGTCGAAGAACAGCACTGAGCCTCAATGGGATCCTTATCTACTTCTGTGTCAGCAGGGAGAATGGCCGGTGTGGTGTGTGATTCTGGAAACAGCAAAGATGTCCCTCTCAAGTGCCAGGGTTAGAGTGAGAACAGTGGTTCTCAACCTTCCCAATGTGGCAACCCTTTAATACAGTTCTCATATTGTGATCACCCCAACCATAAAATTATTTTCATTGCTATTTCATAATTGTAATTTTGCTACTGTTATGAATTGTAATGTAAATATCTGTGTTTTCCAATAGTCTTAGGTGACCCTGGTGAAAGGATCATTTGACCCCCAAAGAGATCACAACCCACAAGTTGAGAATCACTGGGTTAGAAGATAAGAAAAAGGGTGGGTTTACCATTCATGCTAATAATGGAGGGGAAGGGTCTCTCAGGAAGATAGGAAAGTTAGGAAATAGAGGGTGGAGGAAGAGGACTGGTTAGGCTGGACCTGTTGGGAAACCCTTCATGGGTTTCAGCACCAATTAATGTAAGAATCTGAGTTTATTGGATGCAATAAAGAATGAGCATTCTGGTCAACCTCAACAGCCAGTACATTTTTATTGGTTTGAGAGGCTGGCAAGCCCCAACCCTTGCAGCCTGGTATGGGAGGGCACAGGAGCATGCAGCATGCAGGGTTTGAGAATCCTAGTCTAGGGTAGGACAGAAACTTTTTTGTTAAACAGGTTTTTGAAATCAGGGTTCAAGATGAATAAGATTGCAGGAGAGCCCAGGAAGCATGCCTTCGTATATCACTTGCAGAAGCAACATCTACTGACTGCTTACTCTGACAGGCACAAGTTCACAGCCTTAGCTCAAGTGCCACTGCAACCATGTGAATAAGACATGCACATCACCCTCCTTTGTAGATGAGGCAGCAGAGACACAGTTGGCTTCTCAACCAAAGGCCATGCAGCTTTTATAGAGAAGGGATTTAACCCCTGGAAGAATGGCATCTAATAGTAAGGTCTTTGAACCACAGTAGTACAGCATCATTGGAGAGAAACAGGTACTGAGTGGCTGGAACTAGTTGGTCTACCCAAGATCTGTTGTCCCAACATCAGCATAAGAGAGTCAGCCATTCAGAGAGAGATGACATGTGCAAAGCCGCTGAAGACAGAGAGAAACTGTGCGCATGCTGTGTAACTTGGGAAGTGGATAGAGACAAGAGGATGAGGCGTCTGAGGTCATCCTTGGCTACATGGTGAATTTGAGGCTAGCCTGGTCTATGTGAGACCCTGTCCCCAAACAAAAACAAAAATCAAATGATAAGTGAGAGATTGACCCTTTTCTTGTGTTTCTTTATATATTTACAACTTACCTATTCCCTAACCAGTAAGTTGTATTATTCAGGGAAGGGGAGGAGGACACACACACACACACACACACACACACACACACACACACACACACACACACACACACACACACACACACACAGAGAGAGAGAGAGAGAGAGAGAGAGAGATTAAAAATCCAGAACAGACACTTCCACACTCTCTCCATATAGATGTGACTGCACTAACATCGCTTTTTTCCAGCCTTTTTTTCCAGCCTTTAAAAACATGTCTTTCTTTTGCATAGCTGAGGTTCTGCTTGCATGTAATTTTAGATCTTGCATTTTCTCTCCCCAAACATCAGAGCACAAACCCTCGACATTTTAAGCAACTGTATAATAATCCATCATATGGAAATTATGTAATTTATGACCTAGTCCTCCACAGTTGGATCTTTAGGATGCTTCCAATATTTTTGTTATTATAAATAACCCACTATGAGTGTTTCAGCCCATAAATCTGTGAGAGAACTGTAGAGTATGTTGTTTTCAGGATCATTTCCCAGAAATGTAATTACTAAGTTAAGTGATACATGGGGAAGTGGTGTTCCTGATAAATAGCACATACTTTCTTTTTAAAGATAGGGATATCCAATTTTTTAATTTTATTTTTTATGTGTATGGGATGTTTTGCCTGCATGCATGTGTTGTGTATCACTTGCAGAAGCTTAGTGTTCCTGGAAGCCAGAAGAGAGTATACGAAGGGTGCAGTAACCAAATCCAGGTTCTCTGCAAAACATTCAATGTTCTTAACCTCTCTACCAGCCCCAGCACATACTTTCTTCACAAATAAATGGTAAGCCTTCCAGGCTCAGAAGTTGCAAGTTGGTTTCTCCTGTGTCAGTGTAACACAGGGTGGCTCTAAACAACCCTACTTCTGGCTCTGAGGTTGTGCATTAACCATTGCACCTTCTCTTATGAGCTACTGTTAAATTTAGTTCTTCTTTTTTAACTATTATGGTTCAAACATTTTTTTAAATGAACAATTGTTGTGTGTGCATGTGGATGCAATGGTGTCTGTGGTACTATTATTTTATTTATTTGTTTACTTATCTTCTGGTTTCTGTGTGTTTGTGTGTGTGTGCACATGCCCATGTAGACCAGAGAAGGGGATCAACCATCTTCCTCTATTCCTTTAAGATAGGATTTCTCACTGTGACTGTGCTGGCTTGTTAGTGAGATTCAGGGACCTGTCTGCATACTCCCCCCAACCTCAGCGCTGGGGTTACAGGCAAAGTGCAGGTATGCCAGCTTTTTTTTTTTTTTAAGATTTGTTTTTATTTATGTATTTGTGTTTGTGTGAGAAAATGGCAAGAATGTGCAGGTGCTTATGGAGGCCAGAAGAGGGCGTCAGATCCCCTGGAACTGGAGCCATAGACAGTTCTACAGGCCTGTAGAACTCAGAAATTCAACTCTGAAGAGCAACAAGTGTGTTCTTAGCTACCATGCAGTCCTTTCAGTCCTCATTCCCAGAGATTTGAACTTGGGTCTTCCTGCACACAGAGCAAGGGCTTTTCCCAACTTAGCCACTTCCCCAGGCCCTTGGTATACTTGTTCAGTTTTTCTGTTGGTTTAAAAAGTTTTCATAACAAAGAGTTAAGGGGAAAACTGGGGATGGCGTTTAGCTGGTAGAGTGCTTGCCTGGCATACATGAAGGCCTAGGTTTGATCCTCAACACTAAATGAAGCCAGTAGTGGTGGTTACATGCCTATAGTGACAGCACTTTTCAGGTCCATGACTGAGGATCAGAAGTTTAAGACCATTCTAAGCAAGTCTGAGGCCAGCCTGGGCCAATGAGACCTTGCTTCAGGGGAAAAAAAAAGTTTTCCTTTCTAGGAACACTACAACACTATGTATTTCTCCACATGTCTCATCTACTCTTTCGTATTTCGTATTTAGTTTTATTTTTCTAAAAAGTTTTTTATTTTGTAAATGCAAGATTTTTTTTTTTTTTTTTTTTTTTTTTTTTTTTTTTTTTTTTTTTTTTTTGCTTAATCACTTATTTTTATGAAACTCAGAAACCACAGGGAAAGTTCTCCAGGGAAACTCTGAGGCCTGTTTTGTGACTCAAATTTCTTCAATTTATGCTGCATCCAACACACTGTGGGGAGAGTTGCCTTAGATGTTGCAAAGGGAGAGAAAAATTGACCTCACACTGTTCTAGACTTCAGTCTTCCAAGCATATATGATCTTGGTTGACTTGGTATCAGGTTACTATATGAACCTGTCTGCTTGGCCAGTTCCTAATCTCAATTTTTAATTCTTTTTTAAAAAGTTATTTGTTTTCATTTTATGTGCATTGGTGTTTTGCCATGGGTGTTGGGTCCCCTGGAACAGAAATTACAGACAGCTGTGAACTATCATGTGGATCCTGGGAATTGAATCTGGGATCCTCTGGAAGAGCACTCAGTGCTCTTAACCACTGAGCCATCTCTCCAGACCTCAATTTTTAATTCTTAGGAAATGACATTTTTGAAATTTATTATTCTAGGTGTGTGTGCATATGCCTCCATGAGTATGTAGAGGACAACTTGACAGAGTTAGTTTTCTCCTTTTACCTCATGGATCCTGAATATCAAACTCAGGTCTCAGGGCTTAGAGGTCAGTGCCTTAACCCACTGCACCATCTTGGCAGCCCCTCCTACTTTAAGTACCTAAGGGTATGGCTCATTAAATATGCAGCAAATCTGTGTCAGCAAGTGAGATTTTCTCAATGCATGTCAAGACGCATCTTCTTGTAAGAAGAGAGAAGTCCGAGTGTCTTCCCCACCCCATGCATGTGGGGAGATGTGCATACAGAGCCAAGAATGCCTTGAAGAATGCACAGATGCAGACGTTAGGTGATTCCACCAAGGGCTCAGTCAGAAAAGAGTGAGTTGAAAGTGTCTCAGTCTCAAGAGACTGCTTCTATCAGTGGTTCTCAACATGGGAGTCGAACAGCCCTTTCACAGGGGTCTTATGATGGATCTCCTGCATATCAGATATTTATATTATGAGTGGTTCTCAACTTGGGGGTGGAATGACCCTTTCACAGGGGTTATATATCAGATATCCTGCATATCACATATTTACATTATGATTCATAACAGTAGCAAAATTAGTTATGAAGTAGCAATGGAATAATTTATGGTGGGGGTCACCACAACATGAGGAACTTGTATTAAAGTGATGCAGCGTTAGGAAGGTTGAGGACCATTGCCTTACCTTATAATGAATATTATAATATGAAATATAGAAATTTGGATACTAGTGGTGATTCAAGGGTTTTTATGATGGGTCATGCCGTAACCCCAGGACTCAGAAGGCCGAGGCAGAAAGATAGCCATGAATTTAAAGCCTGCTTTCACTGTTTCCATCCATCCATCCATCCAGTAAAAACCAAGGTACTGGGGTGGTCTTAGGAAACATGTTATGAACTGTGCTCGGGTATTCTGTGCAAAGTAGAAACTGCAAACAACAAACTTGGATACTGTGTTAGTCATGTGTTGCTATGACAAAATACCTGAAATAAACAACTAAAAGGAGGAAAGCATTATTTGGGCTCATGGTTTCTTTCCATTGTCACTAGACTGCATGGAACTGAGGAGTATAGCAAGACAGAATTATGGTGGGAGTGTGTGATTGGGGGCTGGGGGGGGGGACTAAGGGTATCACCTCCTGGTAGCCAGAGAACAGAGGTTGGAGTAAAGATAGCCTTCAAAGGCAGGACCCCAGTGCCTTACTTCCTCTCAGCAGGATGGCCCTCCCAGTAGCCCATTCAGAAAAATTAACCCACTGATGAAGTTAGCATTCCTATGATGTAATCACCTTTGGATGGTGCCAGCATCTGGGACCAGGCCTTCCACACACATACATGGACCTTTGGTGGGGATGCTTCCTATGTTCAACCCACAGCAGGCATACACTTAGCTGTGGAGGTTCCTAGGTGAAGCATCTTGATTTCTCTGTGTTACTTATTTAGATGCAAGAAAAAGACACATGAATTTTAAAGAGAACCTGAACTTGCTAATTTGGCCCATTCTCAGCCTATTCATTGTAAATAATGAGGAGCATGGTGGAGAGAATTTGAAAGACTGTGGCTGGACAATCCCTCCACCTCTATTATACACATAGTAGCTAGCTATCAGCCATTTAGTAGAATCTGGGAATACAAAAGGGATCCTGGAAGTACAGTCAGGAAATGAAAGAAGGCTGTTACTTACCTGCTTCTCCTTGACAAAAAGGGAAGAATGACCTTAAAGACATTTCAGAGTTGATCAGGGCTTCTTCTAGTCATAAACCCAGGGCAAGGGTATTTTAGGAGGTATCCTTTCTTCCTCCTGTACTGACCTAGAGGGCAGATAATAAATTTGGTCTGGCTAAATTGTTGGCTGGACTCTTTGCTACCTGCCATCCCATTCTTTTTTATTACCTTCTTCCTTTGAAATATTACCATTTGGAAGCTCAATCTTGTTAGTTCTCACAGGCCCACAGCTGGGGTTTTGCTCAAGGATAAGCCTCAACCATCTCAGACATCCCTAAGTGAGCTGTTGCTCAGATGAGATTTAGGACTGTCAATCCACACCGGTGTGAACTGACTTTGAGGGCGGCTGTTAGAGGGGGAGAGGGAGTTTTCGATTTTTTTTTTTTTTTTTTTTTTTTTTTGTGTGTGTGTGTGTGTGTGTGTGTGAAAATGCTCTTTGGGGAATGAGAGAACAACATGTGATGGGTTAAGTTGCCCCCCCTCCCCTATGTTGGGCCCCTAGCTCTGCTGTGACTGCATGTAGAGATGGTGCTCACAAAGAGATAACAGGGTTAAATGAGTCCACGAGGATTGACTCACTCATACCATTGGCACCCTTGGAAAAGGAAGAGGCCAGAGCTTGTACAAACAGAGAAGGGGCCAGGTGAAGACACAGTTGTTTACAAACAAGTAGAAAGGTTATCAGCATCTGACCCGATGACACCTGTCACACCACTTGTTGCCTGGGTGACACAAAAGCAACCCCCTAAGCCATTATCTGCTTTTCCATTGCAGCAGATTGGGAGAACACATACAGTTCCTGTTCACAGCAGTACTTAAGAACCACACTTTTTATCCCCCCTTCCCCCGCCACAGTGAGATACCCTTACAGACATCCCACCCACCCATCCACAGAGAGTTCCCACCCTGACATCTTCAGTTATGTTATCTGGCTCTGGCCAGAGGTTTGGGGAAATGAACTGATAAGTATGGGTGCCAGACTCAGCTTCCAGGGAGCCCCTTGAAAGTTTGCTAAGCAATCTTCTACAGACCACTTCTTGTTATGGCTGTTTCTGTTCTTTGATGATTGAATAAGGCACGTTGCATCAGGAGTGTAAATGTGGGCCCAAATGGAAAGCCTGACTTTAGCTGTGTGACCTTGGGCAAGTGTCTTACTTTTCTTCAGGTTTGCTCCCCTAACCACCAAGTACAAAAGCTGAGACAATGCTTACCTACCCTCTCCGGATGCTTAGGCTAATTATCATTGTTATTCTAGAGAGTGTCTCTATTGTCCAGGTTGGCCTCGAACTCACCACATAGCAAAGGATAACCTTGAACTTTTGATCCTCAGGCCTCCACCGGTTAAGTGCTAGGATTTCATGAGTGTATCACACTACTGGAATTATGAGGAGCTGGGGATGGAACCCAGGGCTTCACAAGCACTAGACAAACACTCTGCCTCTGAGATACATTCCCAGTTCACAGCGGACTCATTTCAAGATCATGTTGCAGAGGCCCTACCACCTAGGGAATGTTAATAAAAGGAAGTCCCCAGTGTTTGCTACTGTAACTTTCTTAGTGATAGTCATTATTCTATCTTTGGGGTTTCATCTTCCATTCCACCCCAAACCCTAAACCCACACCATCCCAAATTCTGCTCCCTCCTGCTCCCCACCGTGCAGCCCCAGGCTTCCCTCCTCCGAGATAGTGTTGTCTGGGCTGTTTCTTAGGCCTGGTGTTCAGTTTCTGCTCTTTAAGATCACAGATGTCCAGTCCTCTGGGAAGCAGGATCTGCAACCACCCCTCCTTTTCACCCCTCCCCACCAACAGAAGGAATGGACTAAAGGCCCAGATTGGAGTCCTGATAAGAAAACAACCCCCTTTAGCACTGATTCCTTTGCCTTGGAATTAACTCTTTCAGAGCCTGCCTCCAAGAGTGGTCAGCCCTGGGTGGCAGTGCTGGAAGGAGTAGCTTCAGTCATCCAAAGCACTTAGCACAAAGCAGGACAGAGTAAATTACTCTCCGTGCAGCTGATGGGTCTGGATTAACCCTTTCAACCCCAGCCCTGTGTTCTCTCCAGGCCTCAAGTATGGTGGATTACTCCAGGATTCGGACCATCCCTTCCCCTGGATGCCCTTCACCTGAATCAGCAGGGCTTCCAGGGGGCTTCTGTCCCTCGCTCCTCCCACTTCTGTCCCTCCAGCCACCACCCCCCACCCTCGTGTGGCGCCTCCCCTCCTCCAACTCCAGGCTGAGCCCTGAGGGGCTGGGGGCGGAGCGTCTGGGCAGCCGACTTGGAGGCTTTTAGGCCAGCGGTTGGTTGAAAAGCTCCGCCGCTGCTAGGCCCGGGACAGGCAATGGCAGGGGACGTGTGATCACGGACAGTGAGAGGGCCACTGCTATCATGCCCGGGCGCGCGGGCGCCGCCCGGTTCTGCTTGCTGGCTCTCGCTCTGCAGCTACACTGGCCGCTGGCGGCGTGCGAGCCAGGATGGACCACAAGTAAGTGGCAGCGCATAGTAGGGTCGTGGGGTGGCTGGGGTAGGTGGCCTGGGGGTCTGAGAGTCGCTTTTGAAGGCCTGGAGCTCCGTGACCGCTATCCCGAGCTCTGCCACTCCCCGGGGCGTGAGTGCCGCCACCCCGAAGCCTAGGAGCCCAGGCTTTGTTCTCATGTGGTGAGCCACGAGAGGTCGTGGATCTGGTGCGTTCACTGAGCAATCAGAAAGCAGTGGGTCCTCTCGCTGCTTGCCTTCCTCTCTCCATCTCCTTCCCCTGTTTTCCTACTTTGAGCTTCTCTTTCCGCCGCTCTCCCGGTTTTTGCTCTATTTTCTCACCGTTGTTCATCTCCGCTCAGCTCTCTCATCCCTATTTTGCGCCCACTGCTCTCGCAACCCCAGAGCATCCCCAGAGGAGCACCCCAAGCATCCTATGCACAATCGGTGGGGGAGCCACTCCCTGGGATCTTGCTGGGTGTCAAATGCATGCTAGTGGGGTAGAAAATCAAAGGCTTCCAAGAGATTAGGGTAGGGTGGTTTACTGTACACTTCGCCTCCCTGCGTTGGCAGCGACCCTACTACTCCAAGACCATCTAAGGGCCACGCACGCCCATCACGAAGATCGTAAGCTGAAGTTCACTACCGAGAAAGCAAATATGTATAGGTACGCCCTGCATTGAAGACCTCCTGAGACTGGAAACAAGGTCTCTTTTTCCATCTCAACCAACGCCCACCTCCTTTTGGCCTCAGTTTCCCCATCTGGGCTCCATGCTTCCAGTTTGGAAGCTGGAAAATGTCTTTCTCACAACTGTTTTCCCAGACACCGCTCCCTCCCGGGTCCCATCGCTCAGAGGCTCTCCTATGATTTCGCGGAAGAGAGGGTCCCAGAGGGGCAATGCCTGGCTTCTGTCATTCTGACCCGGGAGAGCTTTAGCTCTGTAGCAGCTGGAGGGCTGGGCTGACTCCAGAGCGGTGCTGTACCAACTGTCAGGGTTTTCAAATCAAGCTATGGACGCCCGGGTACCGGCTGGGCAGGCTGCATGCCCCAACCCCGGAGAGCCTGACCCAAGGGTCGTCCCATCCCCACTCCGTGTTAGGCTGAGTTTCCAGCCTAACACATAAGCAGAGGAGCAAGGAAATCGAGCTTCCCTGGATCCTGAGTCCCAGAGACCACTCAGGCAGAGTCGCTATAGACCTGGGAAGAAATAAAAGTCTACGAGTAGTAAAATGACTTATGATCCCCGAATGAGTAGTTGCTCTTAATATTTTGCTTTCCCCCTTCTTCCTATGACTATATATAGATGAATTTGGAAACATACCACACACACACTTTAAAGGTACTTCCCAAACCATGACGTCTTCCAAAACTATGATTTTAAAGACTGTAAGTTCTACCAAGAGACCACAGAAATACAATTTCCTCCAAAGTTAAACTCCCAGCTCTTGTACAAATGCAACAGAGATTTTTCTCCCCTTAGGACTTTGTTGGTGAAGTGGCAGAAGAGGCTGATTAAAGCTGGTTAAAAATCATTAGCTGAACCCAAGTGATAAGGGGATTGATGTGGTGCAGTCCTTGACTGAAACAGAGAACCACGTAATTGTTACTTATCTCTCTGCTATCCTGAAGTCACTGCATCTTTGTCCATCATTGGTCCACAGTTAATGTTAGACTTCCTTCCATCAAAACAAATGAAGCCATAGATAACCTTCTCTTAGGCAAGTCACCCATCCTTTTGTTAAGAGCTGATACTGGAAAGACGATCCCACGTGTGTCTTCTTGCTTTATGTCCAAGCTGTGATCCATTCTTTGAACGCTGTGTTGTGTTCTTAAACTGTACTGTGTTTGTTTAGATTTGACATTGTGTTCAGTACTTTTCATGATCCTGAGTTCTTTAGACATTCTCCTAGACACCATACCGCTCCTTTTGTTTAAGAGTTAAGATTTATCAGTCACTATAGCAGGGACTATGCCTGACTTGTTCTCCCATGAACATTAAGCACTAAGCGTAGTGGCATAGGGTTAATAACTCAGGATATACTGAATAAATATGTGAATGTATCATTCCTTCTGATCTGTACCAGTGTAAGTGAAAGCAATGAGGGTTTTTTGATATATTTTGATTACAGATATATCACATCAGTCATTTGAAAAGAAATTTAATCAATGATAATCCCATCACTCCAATTACCTTTAAAATTTCTTCCCTGAGACAGGATGCTATGTAGCACTAGGTGGTCTTCCAACTCAGCCAAGGATGGCCTCTTGCTGGGATTAGAGATATGTGCCATAATGTCCGGCACAGCCATCTTTTATATCACTCATAGGATTGATGTGGTTGGACTAGAAGGAGTAGAACATTGGTGTGCTCAGCTATATCCCTAGGAGACTTTGCATTTACCCCGTTTCAGAGACTTCATTTGCTTAGGATCAAGGAAATCCTCCGTTTTTAAAAAGATTATCTGTAACTAGTGTTGATGTCTCCCATTCTTGAACATAGCTCTCCTGTGGTTCCTGCCTCTTTTCTTGGGAACTCCCTGGCTACCTCCAAGGGTGGCTAGGAGAAGGGAGAACTGGGTATGAGATTTGGAGACATGGAAGTGAAATAAATGTAACTGTGAACTTGCCAGTAAGATGGTTAAGTTAAGGCTGATGATTTGCAAGTTAATACTAGTGGTTTGCAGGCTGGGGGTAGGGGGTGTCACATCACATTTTCTTACCTGTGACCCTGTAAGACTTCCTAGGGAGGTGACCATCATCTCCAAAGAGAAAAATTAAAGCTGGGTGGTAACCAGTGTGAGCTCAACCTTCTGATTATACCCAGAATTTCATCACTTCATTACTCTCCAGGATGCTATCCAAGTGGGCTCCTGTGTTTCTCCAGACTTGCTGCCTGCCTTCCTGCTTCTACTCTATCCCATTCTCCTCCTCCACTCTCCACCCAGAGTCAACTTTGAAAACAAAACAAAACTAATACAGATCCTATTGCTCTTGTGTTTGAAGACATCCAGAACTTTCTGAGTCTATTTATAATCATATCCAGACCCTCTTCATGCCTTTGTATCATTACAAGAACAGCTGTCCTGCTTAGCACATTTCTTACCAACTTCCATTGATTTATTAGAGTATCTCCCCTGCATATTTACCAATGTTCCCTGATTTGCTAGACTATATCCCCTTCCTGCTTGTTCCTTTTCATGACCAAGGCCATTTCTGCACTTGCTATTCTTTGCTCTTCGCCTGGTTTTTTTTTTTTACACATCTGTCTTCTTTTGGTTCCTGATGTCTCAATTAAACAGTACCAGTACTGGCCATCCTGTTTAAAACAGCCCCCCCCCCCAGGTGTCCCTTTATCCTGTGTGGCACAATCTTATTTTTCTCCAAGGCAATACCATCACCTGAGAATGTTGGTTCATTTCCTGTCACAGATCTTGTTTGCATTGTCTTTATCACTTTGTCACCAAGGCACTGTAGAGCCCAACAGGTCTTCTGATACCCCTGGGCAGAGCACTTTCCAGGCAGTAATGATTGCCTCTGAAGTGGTCTGGGGCAGTATGCCTGCTCCTGAGTGCCTGGGGTGTGGAGGTCTGGGATTCTTAGGGTTGTGCTGTCTTGTGTTGGCAGGAGGAATTAAAGAAGGCAGTCCTCAGCTACAGCATGAACTTGTTATACCTCAGTGGCGGACTTCAGAAAGCCCCAGGAAAGGAAAGGTAAGCCTCCCAATCCCCTCTGATGGAGAAGCAGGAGTGAAGTGTGGCGCCTTGCTGAGGCGTGGGGCCACAAGCATCACCACAGCTTCTGTTTCTGGCCCTAACCTTTCACTGTGTCAGTTTGGGATATCTTACCGGGGACTTTCCTTCACTGCATGACAAACTTGTAGATCATTCCCAAGCCCTTTTAGTTGAGGAAATGAAAATCACAGTAATGGTGACACAGACTGGGGCTGGAGATGGCTTAGCAGTTAAGAGCACTTTCTGTTCTTGTAGGGGAATGGAGTTGGGTTTCTAGCACCCACACGGTGGATCACAACCATCTGTAACTCCAATTCCAGAAGATCCAAAGGCTCCAAGTCTCTGAGAGGGTACCTAGCATGCACATGGTGCTCATACATATACACAGGGAAAACACACATGTACACATGTACACACACACACACACACACACACACACACACCTTTAAAAAATACTAACACAGATTAAGTGCAAATGTGATTTTGTCACAGATCTTGATCAGAACTTTTGTTTATTTTTGTCTTTTTGTTTTTTGAGGCAGGATCTTCCCAGGTTACCTTCTAACTCAAGATGTAGCTGAGAATGACTTCAAACTCCTGTTTCCCCTGGTTCTAGGATTATAGGCATACACTAGAGTGTCATCATGCCTTGCCCTGTTCTTTTTTGAGACAGCTTCAGTTGTAGTTTACAGCCTGTAATTCCCTGTCTTCTGCCTCCATTTCTTCACTGCACCACTGTACTCAGCTAATTTATTAAGGGTCAGGTTAGGGAGCTCAGATTAGATTATATATCTTTAAAAAACCTTACAGGCTCCTTGAGCCAGAACACTAGCAAAATGCACAGGTATTATCAAGGCAGCTGGAACATGGCTGAGGACAGTCAAGTGTCCTTGGTTCTGTTCTGAATGACCAAGTTAGGAATATCCAGAAAGGGAAATCTGTTGCGTGACAGTAGCCTCTTCCAGGGCCTTCTGCTTTACAGATGACTTGCACTTCCTTCTTTATAAAATTTTTAGTGGGAATAAAGAAGAACACAGATGTGTGGAAAAAGGCTGACTTCTTTTTCGGCAGGGTCTTGCTACATTTCCTACTCTGGCCCTCCTGCTTTGCCTTCCCAGTGCAAGGACACACACCCATGCCCAGTTTGAAGGATTGGTTTCTGTGATCCGTGAGGGGGCTAAATGGCCTGTAATTCACTGGGCAACAGATAGGAACCAGATTAAAGCTAGGGAAAGAAGTATCAGGAAAGACTTCAGACAATCGTGGCCTTGGAATCTGGAAAGATAAACAGATGAGAAACGCCCGCCCAGAATTCCTTAGGTTACTTCAGAGTCACACAGACATGTCCCTAGTCATGTCACCGGCTTGGGCACAGTAAGGGGACTTACAGAGAAGTTTCAGGACAATTAAAAAAAGGGAACATTTTTACCCTAAAAGCAAAGAAAAAAAATGCATGAACTCATTCCATCCTAAAGTAGGAAAGGCTGAAAATAACCCCAGGAAAAGTTAGACAAATTAATAAATAGCCATCCTCGGGCAGATTGTTCTTTTTAAATTTAAAGTTTTGGATATTTCACCCCTTACCATTATTGCTGAAGGATGGATATGATACTTTTTATAGAGCCTCCTTTGTTCCCTCCAGATGTTGGATGCTGGGCATCCTCAGGAAGGGCCTGAGAAACAAAGTGGAGGACCAGATCCTGTCTTTGTTCCCAGCCATTGTCTGCCCAGGGCATGGCTCATTGTATTCTGCAGGGGTAGTCAGCCTAGTGCCTGGCACCATAAATATTTGTTGAATGAGGGAGAGAGGAGAGAGAAGAGAAGAGAGTGTGGGTTAGTTCACTATGATTCCTACTTGCATTTGGGGAATTTGTTGACTTATTAGACATCACTTAAATACTGACTGTATATGGACTCTGATCCAGATGTTGTAGGATGATACATATGCACAGGATAGGCTTCTCAGGTAGTGTGGAGCTGGAGGTCTGTTTAATTTCACCCCAAACAGAAAGGACTTTGGGTCCTTCTTTAGGGAAGTACAAACAGTGGGCACCTTCCAAGGCTTCCCAGGAGCAGTGATATTGTTCTTTATTCAGGCAGTTTTGGAGTTCCAGGAGGAAGGCTGTCTGTAGTAGAGCTGGACGGGCAAGCTTGACAGAGCTGTGAAATGCAATTTCATTGTTTTGCTTGAACTGTTCCCTGGAAACAGGCAACATCTGATTCTCAGTCTCCTGTCTGAGCACCCTCCAGACACAGAGAAGTATTTTTGGATTACCTACATAAAAATAAATATTAGTTCTCATGTGGCAGGTCATGTCTCTGTGTGGGGCACATGGTATCGCTTGCACTGTGCCAACGTTCTGTTTTTCTGTGGGCTGTCACATGAGTGCCTGCCCCTTGGGTAAGGACTTGCTCAAGTTCTGTTGTCATGTACTCAAATGCCCACTGGGGCTGTGTGTCCTTGATTCTCAGTGTGACTGGCTAGGGCTCTTACTCCAGAAGTCCCCAGGGCAAATGGGCAGCAATCGTAGTGGGCACTGGCCATGTGCTGAGTCAGCACCTCAGAATCTGAGAAGGGAGTCTCCAGTGAAAGTGCCTGGGCACCCATCTGTCTCCCTGCTGCCTTCAAACCCTTTGTAAGATGAGGCAACAGGATTAATTAGGTGTTGCACAAGGTACTTGATCATCACAGGCCTTGGTGATATTCAAGTCTGAAGCCCAGACCCCAGTTGGGAACGTGAGGAGCAGGAATTAAGAAAGGGACTATGACTGGGCTGTGGATGTAACTCAGTTTGTAGTGTGTTTACTTAAAGGCCTGGGTTTCATCCCTAACACACACACACACACACACACACACACACACACACACACACACACACACACACGAATGAATGTACACATGCACTCATGTACTCGAATACAGTACACATGTACACAGAAAAAAAAAAAAAAGAAGAAAGAAAGAAAGGAAAAGCAAAAGCAAGTAGTGTCATTGGTTCCTGTCAGACAGTCTTATGCTGCTGAGTTAAGCCTTTAAAAACTTTTGGTCCATATTGTCAAATTACTTTCCAGACACTTGGGCTCAGTTCAAATTCTCAGTCATTGGAGCTGAGAGTGTCCATTGTGAATAACAGTTTTAAATGGTCTTTGCTCCTTTTTGATTTTGTTTTAGGATATCCTCCGCCCCCACCCCCCTAGTTTTTTTCTTTTTTCAAGATAGGGTTTCTCTAGGTAGCTTTGGAGCCTGGAACTGGCTGTGTAGACCAGGCTGGCCTCTAACTCATTGATCTGCCTCCTCTGCCTCTAGAGTGCTGGGATTAAAGGCACCTGCCACTACCGCCTGGCTACATGTAATATTCTATTGTTTTGAATGTTTTTCTTTTCTCCCTGCCCCTCCACCATGGGGAGAGAATGGAGTTTCCCCATGGTGTTCAGCATACTCCTCATGCTTGTTAGCCCTTTGCATGTCTTAGGTGATCTGTGCTGGGTACCTGGTGTGTTAGGCCATTGGCAAATTGCTTATGTTTGTTTAAAATGCTGGTGCTCTTTGTTGCCACCCCTGAGGTGATTGGAGTTTCCAAACTGAGGACTCATAAAATAAAACACAATATGAAAGTACTCACTTTGTAAAAGGTTCTTTGGTGTTTTCTAAGATGACAGCTAATATGATATTGAGAGCTTCCTTTGAAGTAGGCACTGCGATACATTACCTACATTCTTTTTCTCATCTGGTCCTTAATGATCCTTGTAAGGTTGGTTACTAGCTCCCCAGGGCAGGAAAGAGGAAACAGAGGAGTAGGGAGACTTGGTACCATGTCTAGGTTCACACATCCACAGATGTCATCCTGTACCTCAACCTGTCTGACTGTCCAGGTAATTTACTTCTGAGCATCAGATCTCCCTGTATGACCTTTCACAAGACTGTACGCACCTGCTCAGCCTTGAGCCTCAGCCCAAGTTTCTCCTCTTTGCTTCTTAGGGGAAAGCAGATGGGGATGATTTGGGTTGTTTTGGGACTGAGGTCACTTGGGCTGGAGAGGCTAATGACCTTTCCTCGCTGGCTTCCGGAGGATCCCTGTGCTGGCACTGTGTCAGATCCGGTGCTGGGCCCTGGGAGCCTCAGTCTCTGCTTCCAGGAACTGACATCCTTTCATTGTTGTTTTTAGCATCCACTCACAGCGGAGCTCAGGGTCATGGCTGAAGGGCGAGAACTGATCCTGGACCTAGAGAAGAATGAGTAAGTGGCTTTCTCCCTTCTTTTGTCTGACACAAACCAGTTACCTCATCTTCAATGCCAGTCTGATGCAGCTGTCACAGCTGGAAAGGAAGAAGTTTAGTGGTGTGGTCCTCAAGCTCTCTATCCTTGGTCCCTTTGTGGGGCATCCTGCTAAGACAGAGCTTTTCCTTGGTCTTTTGACCGCTGGGAGATGGCTGGGCCACTTCACATCCTGCTTGGATTTCCTTAGACTGTGTTTCCGGTGCTTCTTGGAGTTGACTGCAGGCGTGTGTGTGTGTGTGTGTGTGTGTGTGTGTGTGTGTGTGTGTGTGTGTGTGTGTGTGTGTGTGTGTCTAAGGGCGGGAAGGGACTGGAAGCAGCTGCTGTCTTAGCTCCAGCCCAGTGTATGTCAGGAAGCGAAGGCGATTAGCAGGAGACAGGGAGAAGCAGCAGGCTGGGCAGGGATTTGGCACCTCTGACCCTGATTCTTTTATCTACCCAAGATTCTGCTGAGAAGTGTGTTGCCTGAAGCCTCCTGGCTTCCACGGGTCCAGTTTTTCCCTAACCTCATTCATGCTGGGCGGTGGCCTAGTTCAGAAATATCCCCACATTGATTTGCCTTCTGGCTTTAACTGTCTCGATTCATGGATGGAGGGGATGAATAGACGACACTGCCTGACTATGTCCATCGATTGATTGCCCATTTTTCCTTCAGCCCCTGTCTGCCTGGCCTCCTAGAGCTCTTCATACTTGGCCAGGGACTCTTTTAAGGCCTTTATAATTTCCCCACCAATGGTCCCACTTTCGTTGTCCACATAGAGGCTGTAGATAAGGATGCTTGGCTTGGAGAGCTGCCTGTCTGCTCTTGGCAGCCTCCAAAACACCCTGGAAGCTGATGAGTAATCAAAGTTTTGCTGCCAAGAAAGGGCTAGAGCAAGGCCTTCCCCATCCAAAAGGGTGGGAATGGCTGCTTGGCTTGGGTGGAAAGGGTGAAGAAGGATTTATTCCAAATTTGGGCTCTTTGGACACTTGGAGAAAAGGATCAGTGGAGTCCCCAGTGTGGTGACAGGGGAACAACATCCACTGGTACAGGGACAGGGTGTTTTGTGACACTACTCTTGGGGACATGTGAGCAAACATCTGCTCACCAGTGATAGGCCAAAGTAAGGATGCCGTCAAAGCCCAACTTTGTGAACCAGTACTTTTTACTGGGGTTACTTACAGTAACTGGGGTGAGGGGTTACCTACAGACACAGAAGTGACTCAAAAGATAGCAGTCTCACCAAGGCCTGCTCAACATAGGTAGCAGCTCATGAATGCCAGGAAGCCTGGAGCGCACTGCATGGCTTATAGGCAGCTCAGGTGGTCTGAGCCTTGTCCAGGTGGCGGGGCTGGGCTGAGCCTTGGGAAGGGAGGTAGTCCATATACAGTTTATATACAGTTGCTTATATACTGCTTCTATACAGTTGAGGACAAGGGATCTAGTGATTCTGGTCATTTTCAGAGACTTCCTTGAAGCCTTGAGTTGTTTACGTCCTGACTTTAATGAACTTCCCAGCAAAATGGAGTGTTTTTACTCTCTTTAGAGTAGTGGTTTTTAACTTCCTAATACTGCGGCTCTTTAATACAGTTCTTTTATGTTGTGGTGACCCCCAACCATAAAATTATTTTGTTGCTACTTCATATCTGTAATTTTGCTACTGTTACAAATCATAATGTAAATATCTGATATGCAGGTTATCTGATACGTAAACCTCCCCCCCCCAGGGGTGATGATCCACAGGTTGAGAATCACTGCTTTAGAGCAAGCACCTTATGTCTTAAAGATCTGGGGCTTATCCTGGAGGAAACTGTTACATAACCCAGGACTCGCTCTGTCCCCCTCTTCCCTCTGCCTCTGGGACACTGGCTTTCAGCACACCAAGAAGATGAGCATCACCGCCATATTGGCTCCTTTCCCTCTGAGACAAAACAATGTTTTGCTGGTTTGTCAGAATGTTTCTTTCCTTCTACACCCTGGGTTGGCCTGGCTGACTGGGTACCTGGAGTGGGAAGTGCATCCTTGCTCTGGGCTTCTCTTTGATTTTGATGCTATGATCCTACAAAGCAAAGGCCCAGGGAGGGCTCGCTTGCGCTTGGTCTTTCTCAGGGATCTGCTTTGGTGCCTCACTGTCTGCTGAGCAGCTGTCTCAGTGCCCCTTACACCACCTGTGTTTGTCTTGTTTACCCCACATGGATATTATGCTTAACCTTCCTCTGGCCAGTTGAATTGATAATATGGTCAGGGGCAGATCCTTAAGTGGGTCAGCCAAGCAGGGACCCTCAGACCTTGTCCTTTCCTTCTGTGCTGGGGCTCCTGCAGAAGATCTCAAGAAACTAGAACAGGAAGATGTCTCAGAGACTATGGAATGCTGCAGTCTCATGCACAGCAACAGAAAGTCAGCTCAGAAAGGGTGACACTCCCTAAAGTCACTCAGCGAGTGTATGAGGACGGTGAGTGGAAGGAAATAAGTTGTGTCACTGGCTTGGATCTGGAGTTGTAACATGTGACCCAGGGCAGGCTGCTGAAATCTGAGAGGACGGTAGTAACGGCCACCTCATGGGGTTGCTTGTGAGGAATGGATGGAGTGTTCAAAGCATAAAATATGAGAACATGGAATTTTCAGATATGGTGATTTTTATAAAATTTATTTTTAATTTAAGAGAGAGAGAGAGAGAGAGAGAGAGTGTGTGTGTGTGTGTGTGTGTGTGTGTGTGTGTGTGTGTGTGTGTGTCAGAATGCCTGTATGCTCAGGTCAGGGGATTGATTACCTCAGGTGTCACTCCTCAGAAATGCTGCCTACTGTATTTGAAACAAGATCTCTCATTGGCTTGGAGTTCACTGTAGTCTGGCTAGCCAGAGAGGCCCAGGGATCTGCCTGGCTCCCCTTATCTCTAGGATTACAAGCACCCATTACCATGCCTGGCTTTTTTACATGGGTTCTAGGATTGAACCCGGAAAGACAAGGTTTTACTGGACAGGCCCTGTTGTGGTTTTTAATCCCCCTATTGAAGTACTTGGGATTTCCCACAGGTGCACCCTGTTGTGCCAGCAACTCCCAGTAAGTCTGTGGGTCTAGATATGGTTCCTGACCTCCGTGAGTTCTGGAGGCTGGAGACTTGACCATAATGGAAGCAACAGAGCCAAGGCGCGTGACCTCACCAGGTGTCCCTGGGGAAGGGCTTCCTGCTATTTTCATCCAGATTGGGCTTTTTGTTTTTGCACACACGTTACTGAGCTGAATCAACTCCAACTGCACACAACTTCCTGGTGTGTTTACTTCCCCAAGCCCTCTCATTCATAGTGCCGGCAAGCCCAGATTCAAAACAGCTCTGGCGTGAGGGGATTGTTTTTTCTAAGTTTTCAAGTTGCTGTGTTAACATTTCTTCCTTGCGGTGGTATCTAGGGAATCTAGGCCCTGTGCTCAGAAACTTCCCAAGCTCCACTCCCTTACCCTCTTGGTAGAATCTTCGCTCTTGCCATCCCTTGTCACCTGTGATGTTCCCTGAAACGTGTAGGTACTGGGCTTGAACCATGGGGAAAGATTCTGCCAGGGCAGAGCTCTTGTGGGAGGGAAAACAGTAAGCGAACAGTTAGTGTACAGTGTATCAGATGATAAGAACTGTATACAGGAAGCAAAACACTGTGGGCTCAGGAAGAGCAGGGGTGGGAGGGAGCAGATGTTGATGAACAGTATTCAGGATGACCCTGGGGAATTTGAGTGGAGACATGAAGGAGGAAGATGGTTTCGAGGAGGGAATAGTCAAGCTCAGAGGTCCTGGAGGTGGTGAGGATTTCAGCAGCCCTGTTTCACTTCACATATAAGGTTATGTCTCCCCAGCCATTGGATGCTCTGGCCTCCCAGGAGTCATGAGCAAGGGCTTCTGGGACAATGGCGAGGGAAGGATATTGAAATTTGTTTTTCATCACTCTGAGGTGTCTGGCTTTTTCCCATCAAATCAAAGTCCTTGTGCTAATGCACAGCTCGAAATAGCAATGAGCCGGCCTTTAATGGAATTCACACATGGAGAGATCATTGCCAAGAATGGTGAGGATGGAGGAGTAGGGGGAGGGGCCAGGAGATAGGACGTGGCGAAGGGAGCTTTAGCAGAGTCAGCAGCCTAGGCAACATTTTCTCCACTTTGAAGCAGCTCAGGATAAATTGGTGCCATCCCTGTGACTGGTCACAGCCCCTTTTTCTGTGGAGCACTGGCCAAAAAAAAAAAAAAAGGAAGAAAGAAATGACACCTGTGAGTAAATGAGCACATGGCTTCATGTTGGGTCTTGCATTCTGATGCTGGCTCTGACACTTAACAGCTATGAGGTGTCTTTTAGCCTCAGTCCCTTCACCCAAAACTGTAATCACTGTCCTGTATCACAGAGCCATGAGGAGGCTGAGATGCTGTGGTAGTCATAAAGGACCTAACTAACCCAGTGTCTAGCTTGTATTGCACACTCAGTACTCAGTAAGGGACAACTGTTATTATTTCTTGCTCTGCTGTTTGCACATTGCACAACTGGGGCATTTAGTTGTAAAACACATAGCAGTGCCAAGTAAATAAAACGGTGAAGGTTTCCTGCTCACAAGGAGAGCTCATTGCTGCCTGGTGGGGGTTTGCTAGACCTTTCCTGTGCCTATGAGAACATGGAACCTGTTGAGTGTAGTCACAGGGACGCTGATACATAACTCCTAGTGTAGCTGGGGAAGAAAAGGAAAAAGAAATTTAGAAAAATATTTTTATTTAATGTGCATGGGCATTTTGCCTGCACATATGAATGAGCACCATGGGTATGTATGCCTGGTACCCTCGGTGCTGTCAGATCCACTGGAATGGAGTTAGTTGTGAACTGGGTGCTAGGATTCGAACCTGGGTCCTCTGGAAGAGAAGCCAGTGCTTTTAGCTTCTGAGCTATGTTTCCAGCCCTGGGAAAGGAGATTTTACCACATAAACAGTTCTGTAACATTTTTATGTACACATGACTGTCAGGAAAACTGTACTACTCTGTCTCGGAAAGCATTGTGATGTTAACTATGATAACATCTAGCATTATACTCTGTATAATTTGGGAACGTTGCATAGTTGTTAGGAGGCAGTCACTGTTGATGCAGGCATCTGTTCTGATGGACATAGGCCTGAGCTCAGAGAGGTGATGTGGAGCTGATGGACACACCCTCCTGAGACTCTCAGCTTTTGCTTGTGTAAAATGGGATTTTTGTTTGAGTTGGGCTTCAACTATTTAATTTTATTACCTATTTAAAGGGCACTGTGTACATGCAAATTGGAATAGGAGGTTTCTGCTTCAGGAGATCCCCTGCCCCCCACAGAGGGCAGCAGGATGATGAGAAACTATGTCTGAAACCATGTCCTTGAAGTTGGGGTGAACTGTTAGCTTAGGACTCACCCGTTTGGGCAGTAGAAAGAGCAGGAGGGGAATTACAGGGTAGAAATTACAGGCTGCTGTTCACAGCCTGTAATTTGGTGGCATGCATCCATAATATTTCTTCTCTGTGACTTACCCCTTGTTTGAAGACTGCCATTAACCCTGGGACTGTGTTTGACAAACCTCTGCATGGCACAATTAGATGGACTTCACATGTGCTGAAGGCATCCTAGTAGATAAACTTCTCCAGGGAGCTGTGGGCCCTAGCTCTTTCCTCTTGGTTACTTTTTCCACGAGAGGGTCCACTGACCTAAAGCCTAAAGGTTCAACCTAAAGCCAAGTGAGCCAGTGGCAAAAATCACTGTGTTACGAGGTCACCTTCAAGAACCAGTGAGGGCCAGGCCTTGGTGGTGCACACCTTTAATCCCAGCACTCAGGAGGCAGAGGCAGGAGGATCTCTGTGAGTTCGAGGCCAGGCTGGTCTTCAAAGAGAGTTCCAGGACAGTCTTCAAACCTTCAGAGAAACCCTGTCTCGAACCACCCCCCCCAAAAAAAAAGAACCAGTGAGTTCTGGGGTGCTGGCCTAGCATGTGTGAGGCCCTGGATTCCATTTTTAGCAGTATAAATTAGCCATGGTGGTGAATGCCTGTAATCCCAACATTGCAGAGGTAGAGAAGAGAGAGGGTGGGCAGCTCAGAGTTATTTTAGTCTACACTCTGGTTTGAGGACATCTGACTTATAGGAGACCCTCTCTCAAAAACAAACAAAACAAGCAAATGAGTAGCTTTGTGCCTACACAGGAGGACCTGTGGCTATGTCATTTTCTCTACTAGTCCCCTGAGCACACCTGAGGACTCTCCTCTCTTGAGTATACCCTCCTGCCTTGAGTCCAAACCATAGTGACATATAGATCTGGTCTAAGAAGGGAGTGACAGTTGGTGGTGTAGGCCTTTAATACTAGCACTCTGGAGGCATGGATCTCTGTGAGTTCGAGGCCATCCTGGTCTACAGAGCTAGTTTCAGGATAGCCAGGGCTACATAGTGAAACCCTATCTCTAAAACAAACACAAATGAACAAACAAAAAAAGGAGAGTGACTGTGATATCCTTTTATCTCAAGGCTACAAGGCTCATCAAAAACAATGGATATTAGTATTATTTTATGCTGTCATTATTTATGCAGAACTTGGGCAATTAGAGCTTTGGGAGTTTAAATACCCATTATAGCTTTTGATGGGATAGAGGTTTAGAGGTCTTGATATGCATTATGACTTTTGACAATAAGCTTTGTTCATAATTCAGATATTATAGGAAAGGAGGTTGGTGTTATTGTCCTGAAACTTTAGAGTCACCCTAGAAAATGAAGTCATCTGTCATTGTTTTGTTTTCCTGTTTCTTTTCTTCCTTCCTTCCCCCTCCCCCCCTTTCAAAGACTGAGTCTTACTCGATAGCCAGGATGTCACCAAACTCATGGCAATCCTCTGGCCTCTGCTTCCCAAGTAATGATATTACAATCATTAGCCACCACCTTACCAGTTAACAGCCATTCCTTATCAGCTTTCTCAGTTTCTTCCTTTCCCCTTAGCCCTAGTTGGATTGTTTAGTGATAGAGGAACAGACTGGCGAATCATCAAGCAGAGGGCTTTCTTCAACAGAAAACTTCAATTACTTATTGCCTCTCATTCCCACATTTTTTTTTACATGGAGTTCTTGTAGAAATATTCAACTAATTCAAACAAGAGCCAAGCAGTGATCCTGCCACCATGCTCCATCCCAGTATCTTCTCCCAGCAGGGACAGACTTTAACATCTTACATAGAGTAGAGGACATCTCCTTTTGGCCCTCTGTGACAGAAATTTCTTTGGTTGTTAGCAAAATTCAATTTCCTGGGCCAAAGAGATGCTGGGAAAGGCTTAGCTGGTGTCCCAGTGCCCTTAGCAGACCGGGCTTTGCCGAGTTGCTTTTAAATGAATCACAGACATATGGATTTCATTTCACTTAAAATACACATGGCCCAAGAAATTAAAGGATATCATACTTTAACCAAGTATTTGGCAGATCTCAAGTATTCAAAATGTTTTTGCAAAGGCTGCATGCAGCTGGGCTCCCGGTTCCCTGCAGTTAATCCTTCGAGACTTGGTGCCAAGGAAGCAGCTGGATGGATGGGTGGGAAGGACAGAATCTGATGAGAGTTGCCTATGGGTATCTGAGTTTTCACAGACATTTGTTTTGTTTTGTTTTGTTTTTTGGGGGAGTCTGAGAAATAAGAAGAATGGAACCAGTCCTACTCCATCCAAGGCATTGAATAAATGCATGAGTGCATATGAATTCTGAGTGCTGTTTTAGGTGCCTTGCCCTAGAAAGACCTGGAAGTTCTGCTTGAGATGTAGTTTCCCACTGCAGCTTGCAGACAGATTTGTTTCACTTTACAGTTCCCATGTTGTGCAGAAGCCCTGGCATTGCAGAACAAGTGGAATATCAAGAGTGTTTGATAGCATGTGCAAGTCAGAGTGTCAACTACACTTGTGCACAAGCAGATTGTCTATTTCCTCATGGACCGGAGGTCCATGTATTGAAATCCTGTCCCCTTAAGGTGGACCCTTAAAGTGATGTGTTAGGTAGGCATAGTTCTGTGAGGTGATTGGGTCAGGGAATCTCTGCATTCATAACTTGAGTTAGGTAACCTTCTAAGAGTCCCCAGGGAGCTAGAATGCTTGTGTGTGTGTGTGTGTGTGTGTGTGTGTGTGTGTGTGTGTGTGTTATTGGCAATTGAGCTTAGAGTCTCACATGCCAGGCTAGTGTTCAGCCACTGAGCTGTGCCTTCAACCTTCTTTTTTGTTTTTTATTTTGAGACAGGGCTTTGTACTAAGTTGTCCAGAATGTCCTTGATTGACTGATGCCCTTCCATCAGCCTCTAGCTGGGCTTCCAGGCCTGTGCCTCCCATTTTCTTCTAGAACATACTTTCTGAGAACCTTGATGATGCAAGGCATTACCCGTGAGAAAGTGACAAGAACAAAACATGTTGAGAAACCTGGGTGGTTGTTGCTTATTAGTCTTACCTAAGTTCCGGGACAAGCACTCTGGTGGCCACCCTGCCAGAGATCTTAGGGATGAGTATAACCAGGATTACCCCCCACAATACTGTAACAGGTCCTTACACACCTGATTAATGTCATCACCACAGTCACTGTATGAGATATAGGGAGGGACCTGTGTTAGTCTGTTTGCAAAAGGGGTCCCTGAAACATTGTAATTCTTTCAAGGTCACCTCAATGAGAGGCAAAGAGATGGATGTGAGCCTTGGACTCCAAAGGGGATGAAACACCACCATGGAGGCAACTTATAAAAGGAGGCATTTAATTGGGAGCTTGCTTATAGTTTCAGAGGGCTAGTTCACAGTCATCATAGTGGGAATTTGAGTTGCCAGTTGGGCAGGCAATGGCTTTGGAGCAGTAGCTGAGAGTTCTCATCTGATCCTCAGGCAGCAGGCAGACAGAGTGAACCAGAGCAACACAGGGCCTGGTGTGGGCTTTTGAAACCTCAAAGCCCACCCCAGTGACACACTTCCTCCAACAAGGCTACATCTCCTAATCTTTTCCCAATAGTTCTGCAAACTGGGGTCCAAACATTCAAATATATGAGCCTGTGGAGACCATTCCCGTTCAAAATACCATGCCTTCTGTCTTCTCAAACTCTGATTAGAATTAGAAAGCCAGGGCATTGGTGGCACATGCCTTTAATCCCAGCACTTGGGAGGTAGAACAGGCAGATTTCTGTGAGTTTGAGGCCAGCCTGGTCTACAGAGCTAGGCCCAGAATAGCCAGGGTTGTTAAGCAGAGAAACCCTGTCTTGGGGAAAAAAAAAAAAGGAATTAGAATGCCTGTGTAATTTAATGGGGCTAGCATGGACCAGAGCCTGGCTCCTTCTAGTCGCTGTAAATGTGTGGTGGCTAGTATTGTCAGCTTGACTAAGTCTAGAATCACCTAGGACACAAAACTCTGAGCAGACCTATGGGGGATTATTGTGGTTGTATTGAGTTGGAAAGGCCCACACATCTTGGGTGGCACCATTCCCTGTGAACTGTGTTAGCAGAGGAAGAGCTGAGTGGCAACATGCATTCATTGCTCTTGGTTTTCTTGTGATGGAGACAATTATTATTATTTTTTGTCTCCAGCTTATTTTCTTGAATGTGATGTAACCAGTGGCCTCAAACTCCCCATGCCTTGATTTTCCTACCAGAATGGATGTACCCTTGCACTGTGAAATAGAATAAAATCTTTTCTTCCTTCCAAGGCTGTTTTTATCAGAGTAACAGGAAGAGACACTAAGACAAGATGTAAGCTTTGCTGAGTCTGGTAACCTTTGCCAGTCTCACTTTCCTTATCTATACCATAGAGCTAATAGCAGTGGCTGTGCATAGAATTCAGTGTCATGATGGACCTGAAGGAACTTTTCAGTGCCTGGTGTGCTGTGAGAGTGCAATAAATAGCTGCTATTGTTTGTATTTTGCAGGGTCAGAAAAACAGTGAAGAATGATGTAAGAGGGAATTCCCCAGTGTTGATTCCCAAATGGAACAAGAGTTGACCTTAAAACCCACTGCCCCAGGGAGGAAACTCACTTCTGCTCTCCAGCTATGCCCAGTTTGACCTAACTGTATCTCAAACATGCAGTGTAACTGTCGTGTCTTGTGTGGGCCCAACTGTACCTTTTTCTGGGCATACAGAGTCAGTTCGCAAGACCTCATGATGAAGTCTGAGCCTGCCTGATAAGGTGGCTGGGATTGGCTTTCCAGTTTCGGCTCCGTCTCTTTCCTAGGCCTGCAGCCAGGGCTTCCTGCGTAGTCAGGAAGGATGTGCACCTCGTCTTTTGTCTCCAGCCTATTTCTTCTGGCTGCCCTTCATTGGGAGCCAGGGAAAAATGAATGGGAGGAAGCTGTCAACTGTCCGGTGGCCTCACATGGACCCTTGCAGAGCTAAGGGAAACAGAGTACTTGGAAGAAGTTGGGGACTGTTATAGACAGTGAGGATCCCTTTATCACCAGGCTGTCGACCTTAAGATAGCAACAGCCCAAGGAGTTAGTACTTAGCATGAACTTCATGTTTTGCATAGATGTCCTTAACTTTCAATATTTACCCAGAGTTCTACTGGGCCCTTGATTTTATGACCTATTTATTGTTTATCAAAATAATTAATGTTATTTTCAGGTCAAAACTGTATTCATATTAAAGTTTTGTTTTTTTAAAAATTGAGATTATACTTAGTATATGATTTTCCACTTTAAAATTATTGTGCTGGCAAAAAAAATTATTGTGCTGGCAAAAAAATTATTGTGCTGGCTAGTTTTTTTTTGTCAACTTAATAAAATCTAGAGTTACTCAGGAAGGGGGAGCATTAATTGAGGAATTGAGGAATCAGATTGGCCTGTGGAGCATTTTATTGGTTAATAATTGATGTGAGAGGACCTAGCCCATTATGGGCAATGCCACCCCCAGTAGGTAGTCCTGGGTTGCATCAGAAAGCAAACTGAGCAAGCCATGAAGAGCAAGCCAGTGATGAACATTCCTCTATGGGCTACGCTGCCGTTCTTGCCTCAGGGTTCCTGTTTGCAGTTCATTCCTTGACTTCCCTTCATAGTGGACTATAAGTGGAAACAAATAATCCCCTTCCTCCCCAGGATGCTTTTGTTTATGGTCTTTATCACAGCAACAGGTATCAAACTAAGGTATTTGTCATCGGGATTTTCTACATTAGCCCATTTGTGGTACTCTCTGTCTCTGTCTCTGTCTCTGTCTCTCTGTCTCTGTCTCTCTCTCTCTCTCTCTCTCTCTCTCTCTGTGTGTGTGTGTGTGTGTGTGTGTATGCACGAGCATGTGTGTTATATGATTGGCATGTGTTGCTTGTGTAGTCTGTGCAGGTGAATGAATGGATGCACAAACCCATGTATACAAATGAGAAGGCTCAAGCAGGATGTTGAGTGCTATCTTCTATCTTACACTTTATAGAATGTCTTAGTTAGGGTGTCTATTGCTGTGAAGAGACACCATGACCACAGCAACTCTTAAAAAGGAAACATTTCATTGTGACTGGCTTACATTTTCAGAGGTTAAATTCATTATCATCATGGTGGGACACGGTGCTGTATAGTCAGACATGGTGCTGTAGTAGGAGCTGAGAGTTCTGTATCTTGAACAGCAGGCAACAGGAAGTAAACTGTGACAATGGGCATAGCTTGAGCATAGGAGACTTCAAAGCCCGTCATCCATCCCAGTGACATACTTCTTCCAAAAAGGCCACACCTACTCCAACAAAGTCATACCTTCTAATAATGCCACTCTCTTTGGAGGCCATTTTCATTTAAATGTAGGATCTTTCTTTCACTGACTGAGCTGGAAGAATGTTGGCTGTTATCTTCTATTATCTTACACTTTCTAAGGTCTCTTACTGAACTGGAAGCTTGTGTTCAGGTTAGGCTGGCTGGGCAGGAGGCTCTTGGGATTCTACTGTCTTGTGCACACAATGTTGGGCTTGCAGGCATGCATATCTCTGCCAGGCTTTTTACATGGGTGCTGGGGATTTGAACTCAGATCCTCATGCTTGCAGATAGCTAGTGCTGTAACCAATTAGCAACCTCCCCACCCTATTTTATTCTTTTGAATGGATACATAGGGTTCTATAGTGATTATGGTGGATTAAAACTTTTCTATTAAGGAAGAACCAAATTTCTGCTTTCTTGTTACTACAAATAATGTTACAGTAATAGGTGTGTGCAAGTTTTTAAGTGCTTGGTAGGTGTTTCTATAGTACTGATAAAAGCAGAATTATAAGATCGTGTGGTGGTTATGTTTAAAATATCTAATTTGGGCGGTGGTGGCGCACACCTTTAATCCCAGCACTTGGGAGACAGAGGCAGGCAGATCTCTGTGAGTTCGAGACCACCCTGGTCTACAAGAGCTAGTTCCAGGACAGTCTCCAAAGCCACAGAGAAACCCTGTCTCAAACCCCAACCTCCGCCGCCAAAAAAAATTTCTTAACATTCTGACAAATCATACTTTCACTCCATAGGCATCTCTCCAAGAGGCTGTACCATTTCACTTGTATATGGATGAGTGTGACAGTATATTATAGATGTGTTTCCATATGCACTTATGATCATTTAAAATGTTTTTATGATATTATATTGACTAAATATATTACAATTATCTTGTCTTTTAAAATTTAATATTTGTTTTTGAGAGTTTACTTACTTTTATTTTATTCATTTATGTTTTTTGAGACAGAGTTTCTCTGTATTGCTTTGGAGCCTGCCTGGAACTGGCTCTGCCTCCGAGTTCTGGGTTTAAAGGTGTTCACCACCAATGCCTGGCCTACTTATTTTTATTTTATGCATATGAGTGTTTACCTGAATTATGTCTGTATACCACATGTATGCAGTGCTCATAGAGGCAAGAAGAAGGTCATTAGGTTCCCTGAGACTGGAGTTATGAATGGTTGTAAGCTACCGGGTGCATGCTGGGAATTGAACCTGGGTCTTCTGGAAGAGCAGTGAGTGCTATTAACCACTGAGCCATCTCTCCAGCCCCTTACACTGAAAAATGATCAAGTTCACTAAAATGATTCAATAAATCCTTAAATATTGGGTGGCTTTAATTGCTTTTTTCATTGCTGTGATGAAATGCCTGGTAAGAAGCAAGTTGAGGGAGGAAGGGCTTGTTTTAGCTCTCAGTCTGAGGGGATACAGTTTACCATGGTGGGATGTCATGAGGTGAGCATGAGGTGGTCACATTTGGGTCCATAGTTAGGAAACTATGGAGAGAAATGAACGCTGATTGATGCTCAGTTGTGTTTGTCCTCATTGTCCTTCTCCTTCTCCCCCTCCCCCTCCCCCTTCTTCTTCCTTTTTCCTTTTTGTTCAGTTCAGGACCCCAGACGATCTTTCTTTCTTCCCCCTCTCTTTATTCAGAGTGGGACCCCAGCCCATGGGTGGCTCTTTCTTCCTTAGTTAAATATTCCTGGAAACTTCTAGATTCACCCAGAGGGTTATCTCCTTGGCGATTCCCAGTTCTGTCATGTTGACAATGAAGAATAATGATCACCACCGAAATTCAGCAATACCCAAGATGCCTGGGTTAATTTCATCTCCTCTTAGCAGCGGGCATTCAGGCTGTGCCTGCCTTTTGTTTTTAAGGTTTTATAAGCAGTGCTGGATGGGGTACTGCACTTATACTCTTTGGAAGGTGCTTCCCTGACAGGTAGGAACCAAGTCAAGGGAACTTACAAGTAACACATGCATATATGAAGGCAAATTGCCTTTGGCCTCTCTATACATTTACACCCTTTTTTCATACATTCCCACCCATGGTATCTTTTGAAACCCAGGCTCACCTACCTTTATTTTCAAATAGTTTCACATAATGCCTACTGCATGTCCCCATTTAAAGCAGCTAGTTTGGTGGTTTTTAGTTGGGCAAATTCTACCATAATCTAACCTTAGAGACACTTCCCGTCATCTCAGGAAGAACCTATTAGCAGTGTTACAGCTTGAATTGAGTTGTTATCTGCCCACATCCTTATACTGGGGCCTGGGTTTCCCAGTTAGTCAGTGTAATCTTACTTGGAAGTTGAGTCATAGATGTATTTTGTTAAGATGAATAAGGTGGACTCCTAATGCAGTGTAACTGGATTCCTTAGAAAAGGGGAATCAGGACACAGACTTGCCCATGGGATAATGCCATGCCAAGAACTGAGTTCCAGAGCCATAAGGCAAGAACCAGTCTGGGAATGGCTCCCTTCCTTAATGCCTACAGCCATTAGAGGGAACATGGTCCTGCTAATACCAGACTATGATAATAAACTTCTGGTATTTGAGAAACTTACTTTGTGATGCTTTGGTGAGGCAGCCCTCCCTCCCTTCTCCCTCTCATCAGTCTATAAGTCACAGACCTCAACCTACTGTTTCTAGATTTGCCTGGGTGATTCATATAAGATTATTAAGTAGTACATGTTAGTATTTTAAAATTGTTATACATATATAGTATTCCATCCTATGTATAGACCACCTTATAATGACTCATTTATCTACCAGTTTGATGAGATTTCCCCTTTGAGCCTCAGCTAACTTTCTGCTTTTCAATGACCTTGATTTTGGGGGCTACTGATTGAGTACCTCTGTGTATAGTCCTATGCTAGGCACTGTGAGGGATGAGAACAGGTCATTTTGCCCTGTTCTCAGGGGACAGTCACAAAGCAGAGTTAAGTAAAGTGCTGAAGAGCAAGAGGAGAGAGAGCATCTCTGTCTGTGATGGGGTCCTAGGAAGCTTCCCTGAGAGGGTACTTGGAGCTCAGTCTTTTAGGATGAGGGGCTGCTTTGGATGACATAGGGAGAGGGATGAATGGGAGAATGAGAAAGGAATTCAGACTGAGAAGATACTATATAAATATTTGGTCTAGAACAAGGAGAACTCAAATCTTAGTCATCTGTTTGGAATCTAGCATCCCTAAGTAGCCATATTGTTTGAGATAGCTCATTAACGATGTGTTAAGGTTGGGGAAGGGAAGGTTGGTTTCTCCTTCCACATCTGGGCTTCCAGAGGATTCCAGTGATATTCAGCTCAGCATTTCATTCTTCCACTCTTGCCTTTGAGTTGGGTTCTCTTGCCCCAGGCAAAACATACAGCTGGGGAGCAGGCAGGACTTCTAGAAAGATGCTTGAAGAATATTTGACAACTAAACTCTGCTTTGTGTTCCTTGAATGGGAAGTGGATTTTCCCTCCACCTTTCCCCACTGAAGAGAAATGTGGACTGAACCAAGGGGGTGGATGTTTATCTGTGGAGTCTGTGGATTACAAGGTGCTGAGCACAGGCCAAGAAGCATCCTCACAGCTTGGGTGGTGGGGTACACGTGGAGGTATGGATATACACTTGGGCAGAGCACTGAAAGTCCCACCATCTACTTTCTTTTCTCCAACCTCTAAGAACATGGCTAAACTCAAATAACCAAGCTATGCTCCTTGGATAGTTAAGGATGTATTTTCTCTTTTCAACTTTCTGCATGGGTAATGGATTATGACTGTTTTGGGGAAAAATCCATGAGAGGTGGAACCAGCATTGAGACCACTGGACTGATAGTATCCAGGAGGAATTTTGATTTTAAGGAAGTAAAGTAAGCTTCACATTCTATTTAGTGCTCAGAGGTGTGTGTGTGTGTGTGTGTGTGTGTGTGTGTGTGTGTGTGTGTGTGTGTGTGTGTAATGTGATCTGCTGAATATGAGATGAGATGAATAGGCTCTGGGAAAGTTGGGGGGTGAGTTGCATTTCCTGCCCAAACTCAGATAATGGTGAGTGTTAGTAGCTTACATACCTGTCTTTTCTAATGGGAGTTGGTAGAGTTCCAGGTTGAATTTAGACTACTCAATGAGAATTAATCACAACCCCCCTCCCGTGTGTGTGTGAGTGTGTGTGTGTGTGTGTGTGTGTGTGTGTGTGTGTGTGTGTGTGTGTGCCCGAGCTAGTGCACCTTGGCTATTGGGTCTTCAAATACCACCCACTTTTCAAAAATTTTAATTGTTTTTGGACAGGGCATCTTATTGTCCAGGAGTGCACCAGGTAGCTGGCCAGTGAGCCCCAGGGATCTGCCCATCTTTACATCCCCAGTGTTGGGATTAAAACTGCACCATCACACCCAGCTTTTAAAAACTGTGTCTTCTGGGGATTGAACTCGGGTCTTTGTGCTTGCCTTGCAACACTTCCCCTACAGAGCCATCTCCTTAACCTTCATTAAGAATTCTTCACTTTGTCTTTCTTCCCTTCTCTCCTGTCATTCAACAAATACTGTGAGGGCCAACTATGTGGCTGGGTGTTCTTGGGATAAGTAGTGGCAAGAACAGTCCCTGCTGTCAATAGGCTTCATGTCTAATGGAGAAGACACCTCAACAATTAGAGTAGAGCAAGGTGGACTGCTAGCATGGAGAAAGCAGAGGTGCTGTTAGGAGAACTGTCCTAGATCAAGGTTTTGGAGGCTTCCGGGGACAGTAAATGGAGAGAGAGTATGGTGTGGTATAGTCTGCTCAGTGATGGTTAAATGTGTGCTGCTAGTCCCTTGTAAGGGAAACAACGGCCCAAAGATGAGGTGGAAGATTCAAAGATACTCTCTGTGGTTAGGACAGAACAGTAGGAAGGAAATGAAGACACAGGTTCTGGGCTGGGGGTGGGGAAGACATAAGGATGAGTCCCTGGAGGGTCTTGCTGGCTTTTTTATCTTGAGAGCAGTGGGAAGTGACAGAGAACAACTACAAGTAGCTTTAGGTCTTATGGGGGACAAGGTGGCCCATATGGATAGAGGAGGATGGGTTGCTGAGAGATTTGTAAGATGAAGTCATAGAGATGGGGAGATAGGGCAAATATGGGCTGAAAGAGAGGGTGGATGAATGCAAGCACCATCTAGTGATCTTCAGCTTGAGTAATGAGTAGGACAGCAGTGTCATGTCCCTTGGGTTTGTCCTTAGCTTGTGGCGGGACCCTGGATAGGCCATGTCCTTAATCAGATCTTGGTTTTCTCATTAGATGAAGGTAATGGTCACTAGTCACCACCACATTCCCTGCGCAAGTAGAGGCCAGAGATAGATACGAGTTATCTTTCTCTATTGCTCACTGCTACCTTGCTTCTAAAGATAGAGTCTCGCCAAATTGGAGCTCACCAGTGGTCTAGACTGTCTGGCCACTAAGACCCCAGGCATCCTTCTCTGAACTCAGCCATGGATGCTGGGGATCTGAACTCAGGCCCTCATGGTTGCACCGTGAGCCCTTTAGCTACCATGCCATCTCCCCTGACCCTTCCTATGCTAAAAGTCTAAGTACTTCATTTCTCAGGAGCAGGGGAGTCTCTGCCTGTACCTATCCAGCAGTAGAGATTTCACTTGGGGGTCTCTCTGGGAGTCTTAGACTGGCTTTAGTTGCAAACAGTTATACCATTAAGTGGGTGGAGCTTGGCTAGGCACTCCTCGGCTTCTTGACCAAGCTGGGTCTTTTCAGGTCTCTATGACTCAAGGACTTTAGGCTGTTTTCCAGTCTCTTCCATGGCTTCCATGTGCCCCTATGGGTTCTCTCCCTTCCCCCCAGGGGGCGTGTTTATAGAAAACTGGCAGGGACCTCATATTCTCCTCTTGCATCAGCCTCCCTTGAGAGAGAGGTCCAGAATGGCCAAGTGGCTATAATGGCTGTATTATGTCAAGAGTGGTTTCTTTTTTTCAAAACCTTCTTTCTGGAGAAGGAAATTATGGGAAAAAGGATTCCTTTGGAGGGATAAAGGAAAGGGTGATATAAGCTTGGGAGGGCTAAACAGGGGCCCTGTTTCTAAAGCTCTTTATTGCTTGACTTAACCAAATTCTAGATTTAGGGCTTACACATGAATGCAAAGGTCAGCGTAGATTCTTAGATATGAGGTATACAAATGTGTCTGGGAAGAGTAGAGCAAGGGACTCTCAGCTCCCGGTGTCCAAGCCAGCCTTACCCTCAGCATCCACACAATCATACACATACATTTACACACAGAATACATGTGTACATACATGCACTTTTCTCTAATAATTTTATAAACAGTTTATTAGAGGAAACTGGAGATTGGTTATCTTATCAGTTCTAAGAAGGAAGGAAGGTGGGTTGTGAAATGGTGACTGACCTTCTGGGGACTTGCTGGTAAAACCTGCTTCACGTTGCCCTTCAACTCAACTGCATTCTGGTGCTTTCATGACTCACCTCTAATCTTCATACGGGAGAGGCAGGTACCCACAGGGTAGGAAATGCTACCTACCTTTGAGGGATGAGTCTTAATCCCCTAGCACAGTGCCTGGCACGTGACTGGCCTTAGTCAATGCTTGTGGACTGAGAGGGGTTGTGGTTCTAGGATCCAGAAATCAGAAGAGGTCCTGGAGTACATTGAAGTACTTAAAAGTGTATGGTGAAATCAGGACACGAGGAACACAGGCTTTCTACACTCTCTTACGCTGCCTGTGATACACAACAGGAATGGGGTTTTGCGAACATCCTTCCTCTGCCCAGCTCCTGGCTTAGCTACCACCAGTATTGCACATTCTCTTGGGTGTCGAGACTGCTGGGTTTAGAAACAAATTAGAACTGCCATGTTGATTCGTTGCCTTTATCCTCTTCAGATCCTTTATCTGTAAAAGGGGAAGACTTGTGGGGGGCATAAGTATTGTTCTGTCATGGTAGATTCCTTGGCTTGCATTCTAATTCTGTCCCACATAAAGGTTTGTGGAAAGAATACGGATGGCACACACATGGTTTGGGCAGGATCAGGGATGATAGACCCTTTGGGAGTCTCTGTTGGGTGGGGCCTCTGGTGTGGATGCAGGTGTCACTTTCCATGACATTTAGATGGCAGTCCTGACTTGTGACCCAGTCATTTGGCTAAGTAAGAGCAAGTGCTTTGACTGATTCCCAGTACCCCAGTTAGTATTGCAATGACAGTATTTTCTCTAAATGACAACTAGGCCACCGTCATTTCTAGACTTGGTCCAGATGCTAGGCAGGTAGAGACGATAGTCTCCTGTGGTCCAGGAGGGCCCTTCAAGTTTTGGTGCTATTCACTTGTGTTCAGAGATGCTATGAATCATGAGGCAGGTTTAGAATAGTTCCCGAGCATTTAATCGGAAGCACCCACCTTTGACACAGGAAAGTTTGCAGTCTTCAGGTACCAGCTTTGCTTTTTATCAGTGTCAGATACACCTGGTCCCCTTCTCTGCATGTCTCCAAAGGTCTGGTGATCTCTTGGAGACTGTTTTCCTTCACTCCATTGGGGCTAATTCTTAAAGCCTGTCTTCACAGTATGGCCCCCCTCCTCCATTGCACCCCCACACACAGACCGTGGTACTCTCCTCCAGGGCTCTGTGGTTTCTGCTAATCTGAACAACTACTGTGATTATTTACCAAATACTGGTTACCATTTGGGTTGCTATCAGAGAATAGCTCTTGATTTTTCAAGTTTTGTATTTCTGAGAAAATTTAATTTCCCCGAACCGTTCTTAACCAACCAATTCCAGTAAATGTCCAGGATGGGCTGTGTAGGGTGTCTTATCAGTGAGCCATTTCCTGGGCCACTCAGGTCTCTTGCCAGCTAAGCTTGCCTGATCCTGAGACTGCAGCTGCCCTATTTGTACAGATGGATAGTCATCCTCATAGCCACAGTGAAGAGAGAGACACGGAGAGGATTAAATGAAGATCCCGCTGGCTGAAGGATAAATAGTACTCACCCAGACATTCATTGAGCACAACATAAAAACCATACACAGGACCAGGAGCTGAGGTGTGTGTGAGGTCTTTGAAAACCAGAAGATACATACAATGGGAAGCTGCCAGGGAAGGGGAGCATTGCTTTAACACCTTGTTTAGAGATGTTCTTAATAGAAACCTAAAGACAGCATACCCATAATTTTGGGTTTTTGAGAGCTGGACTGTGAGTGGTACCATCTTGCTTGTAGGGTTGCTTTAGAAGTTGGACCCCCAGCCAGCAGGGCCGCTTGTCAAGGGAGTCAGTCCTTGGGTGGGAGGAAGGCTGGCTCTTTACTGTGGGAGCAACTTTCCAAGGCCCTTCTGCTGGCTCACAAAGGAATGCCTGTATTTGTGAGCCCCTGGACTTATCAGTGCCTTATTTGGCAGTGGGGCTGAGCCTTTTGCAAATCTGTTTCCATTCCTTTAGAGTCAGAGGAAGACCAAGCAGAGTGCTGGTTTGGAAAACTTGGTTCTGAAACAGCTCTAGCTGTCCTTTCCTCCTTAGTGTTCCCCTTTTGGAGAACCAAAATGAAAGAAAATACTACAGAGGAAAGTCTGATTTTGTCCATACAAACTGTGAACTAGCAGAGGCCATTTCATTAGAATAACAATTCCTGCTTTTCAGCAATACTTGCAGTGCCAAGGAGTCCTGGGAATCACCATTTCCATTTAATGAAAGTCAAGCTATAGCTTGATGATAGAGTGCTTGCCCAACATCTGTGAAGCCTGGTCTTTCACCCCTAGCATTGCAATCGATATATCTGCTACCTGAAACACTTCAGTCCCAAATATTTTGGATTAGAGATACTTAAAATGCAATGAAAAAGTATTCCTATCTTTTAGTTGTTAAATTAGATACAAAACTGGTTAAACCCTAGGGGCAACAAAACAATAGCCTTTAGTGTTCTTTTCTATTGAATGGAAGTATTTGCCATTCTGTAGTCCCTTACTAAGCCTTTACACGTGAATATCTAATTTATAGGGTTGTATGCAAGCCACCCTAAATCACTGCAAGTAGTGTACTGAAGCTGGGACCCTTTGATGGAGTCTAGAGGAACTCGGCTGGGCCTCCTAGAGTCTGAGTCTTGACAGTTTCTCAGAGTCCTGTGTGAGGTTAAAAGCAACCATAGTCATCCTTGCCTTGTTTCATGGTTTGGAAGGACAGTCCAATGCAGTTGGCACTCAATCCAAAGCATTCAGGGTATAGATGAGGTGTGTGCCATCAGCAGCCTTCAGGCCACGTAGCTGGACATATTTGTAGACAATGTCCTAATATCAAAAGTAGGGACACCCTTGGTTCCCTCTCTGGTGTGCTGGTATCATTGTTAGATTTCTTTTCTAAACCCACACATAAAACAGCATCTATTTCTAGATTGTTTTTAGGGTTTCTCTGTGTAGCCCTGGCTGTCCTGTAACTCTCTCTGTAGACCAGGCTGGCCTCAAACTCAGAGATTTACCTGCTTCTGCCTCCCAAGTGCTGGGATTAAAGGCATGCGCTACCACTACTGGCTTAGTTTTAGATTCTCTCTCTCTCTCTCTCTCTCTCTCTCTCTCTCTCTCTCTCTCTGTGTGTGTGTGTGTGTGTGTGTGTGTGTGTGTGTTGAATAGAAGACTAGCAAAGGAACTTAGAATGTTAAAATGTTAAAACGAACCTAACAGGGCAGGGTAGTTCCCAGAGCATGAAAAAGCATCACCTGGAAAAACTATTAAAGATGCAGATTTCTTACTAGTCCCTCAGAGAATATAATTCTCAATGGGGCCGGATGGGTTCTGGGGTTCTGTGTTTTCATTTTCACAGCCTTTCCTGGTGGTGCAGAGTGATTGGCTCAGACCCATAACCTTAAGAGTGTGAGGGGAAAAAATGAAAGGCAGCCATGTGACTAACTTGTACAGGGTAAGGACCACCCCAGGTCAAATAATAGGGGGGGAACAAGTCTGCGACTCCTTCTGTCCAGCCACTTGGATACTCTCAGAAAGACTAGATAGACCATGGGGGAGGGGCAGCAGTAAAAATAGCCTGGGAAGGAGCAGAGAACCATTTGTTCATGCTGAGCACATGGGCCGAGGTTGTTTTTCAAGGTGGCTCGGAAATCGTTACCACTTTGCACCAGTTTGCTTATCTGATGCTGGAGGAAGGTGGGCTGATCACTAGGAAGATGCTGTGTAGTAGATTCATCTCAGCCTGTGTGCGTCTCGATTCAGAGAGGGGGTTTAGCTAAGAGAACCATCTAAAATTTTTGTCAATAAATAGTTCTGCAAGAGTGCTGGGGGCCTTTGAAGGCCACGAGCCTTAGGAAAGACTGTTTGCAGTCTACATGCTTTGGGGCTTCGTTGCTCTATCAGTTTCAGGTTGCCACAGTGGATGGATTCTGTTCTTCCCAGGAGAGTGCCTGGGGGTGGTGAGGAGGGTGCAGCTTAATTTCTTAGATCGGCTTCAGGAGATTCAGGTTGTTTTTTTTTTTTTTTTTTTTTTTTTTTTTTTTTTTTTTTAAACTTTTTATCAATTCTCTGTAGACCTCATGTTTTTTTTTTTTAAAGATTTATTTATTTTTCTTTGTGTGCATGAATATTTGTCTGCATGTATTATATGTCCACAATCTGCATGCCTGGTACCTGCAGAGGTCGAAACAGGGTGTCTGATCCCCTGGAATTGTAAGCCACCATGTGGGTACTGGAAACCCAACCTGGGTCTTCTGCAATAGCAGCAAGTGATTTGAAGCACAGATCCATCTCTCTAGCCCCAAGATGGAGGTTTTGTTTAGGGGCTTTGGTCAAGTGACTAGGGTTTGGCCCCTATTTAGGGCTGCAGTGTCATCTGCTATTACCACCATGATGACTAAGGCACGGCAGGGACCTTTCTGATATTCTCTACCTTCCCCTGGGCTCCTTAGTGCAGAATGGCAGGACTGAAGGCAAGAGAAATGGTTTTTCTCTAAAAGCCAGTGGGGGGAGGGGGGAGGGTGGGAAACTTGGACAGGCTTCCCCTCATCTTGGATCTCCATAACTCACAAGTCGTTTCCTGAAAACCCTACCACATGCCAGTGGTAAGAGACAGCTTCCTGCCATCATGCTGAGCCAGCCCTCTATCAGAGAGATGAGAGAAAGATGTAGTTAGAGAAGGGACAGCTGGACATTCAGCATCCATGTACGTGGTCTCCTCTCTGGGAAGATGACAGTAACTTTTGTACTGAGCACAGTGCCAGGGTCTTCCTGCCTGGGCACACGGGCATATTCAGCCTTCCCTTGGGGCCAGTGGAGAGTCTTTAAAAGCAGTGCTTTGCCCTCAATGGTAAAATTGTACAGATGGTGCTGAAACATGACCTCTTTGCTTCTAGAAGGAGGGACCTTCCTGACCTACATCTGTAGCCCTTGTAGGGGGAAGGATTATTTAGATAAAACTAGCTGGGTAGTTCTTGCTTATCTACCATCTCGCTCCTGTCCTGTGCTTAGCTTACCCCATGGCTTTTCTCTGCAGACATTCATCATACCCAAGTGGGCATACTTGCCTTGATCATGACACGCTATATCACCTCAGGGCCACTATCATCATCATCATCATCATCATCATCATCATCATCATCACTTTTGATATACAAGTTCCAGGCAATGATTTGGTTTTATGTTTGCATCTCAGAGATTCAGAGCAACAAAAGGCTTAAAGAGTCTGGCTCACAGATGTGGGTTTGAAATCCTGCTCCAGCATCTTTGTGGTCACTTACATTTTCCTGGCCCCTTGTTTACAAAGCAAAACAATAGGAATCCCTACCTCTAAGGTGTGCTATGAAGGTGCAAAACCAGCATAACCTAGCGGTTAAGTGGGTGGGTAGTAAACTCGTCGGTTTGCATCAATTCAGGATGTGGTTGGTGGAGGCCGGAAGGAGAGGGGGCTTGGACTGTCAGACATGAATACACATTTCTGGAGTTTGTTCAGAAACTTGAGGTTTAGGGTGTTGGTTCTAGGCTTGTTCTTGTATCAGGATTACCTGGAGGGAGGGTTGTTAAGACAGAAGGCTGGGCTCCAGCCTCAGTTTCTTTTTGATGCAATATTTTGGGGTGTGGCCCCACACTTTGCATTCTGTATGTGGTGTGTACACTTAGGTGCCTGTTCATGTGGTGGCCAGAGGGCAGGGGGGTCTTTCTTTATTGCTTTCCACCTTCTGTTTTGAGACAGGATCTCTCACAGAGACTGTGGCTCATTGATTTCTTTTAGATTGGCTGGCCTGCAAGTCCTAGGAATCCTCCTGTCTCTGCCTTCCCAGAACTGGGTTTAACAGATATGGACTTCCATGCTGGGCTATTTTCACTTGATTGCTGGGAATGAGATCCTCACCCTTATGCAGGGATCCTTTTAGATCCTGAGCCATCTCCCCTGCTTCTAACTTGCATTTTTAAATAGACTTTATTTAGAACTGGTGATTAGGTAGCAAAGGGAGCAGGCTGTCCCCCTCCCCCCCCACAGATTTGGATTCTATGAACAGGATGAAGCCAGTGGGTGCTGGATACAACGGGGTCGTTTTTAATTCAGGGTGAGAACTTTACCTACGGGAAGACATAAGGTCAGAAGTGGAGTGGGCAGTTTCAGGATCTCCTGATCTCTGGAAGTTTCTCTTGTTGAATGGCTATCTGGTAGCTTCTTATATTAGGTAGGAGAGTCATTGGTTCATCAATTCACTCATCCACTTATTCAGGATAAATGTGTATTGCCTGGTTTTGGTGTTAGTCAGAGCTTTTAAAGACAACATTTGTCCCTGCTTTAAAGGGAGTATATAGTCCAGAGAGAAATCTATTTGATTTTCTAAAGTAACTTAAATGCTGAGGTTCCAAGACTCCCATGCTGATGAGAACAAACCCCCAAATAAGCTACGGGAAAGCTGTCTCCTGAGACATGGCCGAGAGCCCGTAGGCATGTGGTTATCTCAGAGGCTTGCTTGGGATTACTCTCTTTGGCTCATCCCCCACCCTCACTCCTTCTGGCTCATTTTATTGTTGCTGGATAAGTGATTTTTTCCCCCATGTTAAGACATAGAATAAGCTTAGAGTGTATTTACCTCAAGTGTATTTCCTGTGGGCAAATTTACATCTCTTCACTGGCACGTAGGATAAGCCACTAAACTCTGAACTTCTGACCAGCCATCCATTATGCAGTCTGTGAAAACAACCCCGGAAATGGAGCATAGGAATGGGCTAATTGCTTTTCATCTTCTCTCTTAAGTGATGTATGGAGTGAATTAATAGCTGAGGAGAGTTAGAGAGAGACACAGGAAAAATCCATTCATTTTTCTGGGTTCTTCCCAGAAAAGCAACACTGAGGAGCTAGGGAATGTGGCTCCGTGACTGAGAATACTTGCCTGGCACCCATGCAGTGGTGGGCTTAATCCTTAGCACCTATAAAACAGGGCATGTTGTTACTCATTTGCATCTGTAATCCCAGCATTTGGGAGGTAGCAACAGGAGGCTCAAATTCAGGACTCTTTTTAGGCTACATAATGAGTTCATGGTCAGCTTGGGCTGTTTTCACAAGTTAGAATAAAATAAAAGCGATAATGATAATCACTAGTTTCTACCTAGCTCCACTCTCCCATGCTTGGTGCTCAGCTTGCTACCTGTATCACTGTATGGTTTGATTTGGGAGGTGTATTACCCTCACTCATAGGAAGAGCAAACTGAGAAAAGGGAAGGTAACCAATTAGTGGCTGTAGAGATAACAATGGTCAAAGCTAGAATCAAGGCCTTTCAGATCCCAGGCCATGCCACAAGCCCCTGGCATGCTGAGCTACTCAGTAATTTTGTCCACAGTTAACTGTGTCTTCTGTTTAGTAAACTTGCAAGTGCTGGAAGACACAGCAGGCATAGCTTGGAGCCTCCATTCTTGTGTGACTTACTGTTGAATTCCCTCCGACCTGGATCTTCTGGATGCTACATGGGAAATGGGCTTGAGGTTTCCTTTGCTCCAGCTGGATTTTGTGTTTTTCTGGCTTGACACCTCTCTCTTGGGTTTCTCTGCTTCTTCTCAAGACTGAATGTCAACTCTTGAGCCATCTGCCTTCTGACTGCATCCTGGGGTGGAAAGAGTCCAGCCTCAACTTTGGAGCCATGTCCCTTCCTCTGGGAAGAGTCACCTCTTCTAAAATCTAGTGTCCCTTAAGATTCCATTGACTGTTCTTTCTGGCCTCAGCCTGTGTTTTCTTCTAAAAGGAGTTTTGAATTAGTTTCCTGTTTTCAAAATATTTGATAAGTAATTTTTAATTGCAGCAATATGTAATTTGACTTGTGAACATCTGCTCTCCCCCGAGGTAGTCACCATTGGCAAAGGACTCTTGGCTTTGCCAGTTGTTTTCAGCACATGCATTTGGGGTACATTTAGGGGACTTGGGAATACATAGATTTCTGAAATTCCCTGTGACTTTTTAGATTTTCTATTTTATATATAAATATGCATTTCTTTCTGTCACCCTTGAATTTCTGATGCTTTGTTCCATTAGGAATGGGAAATCACTTTGCTCCTTGACCTTGACCTTCTGGGGATCAGTTGTGTTAATTAAAACATCTTTTTGATTCTTTTATTTTTCATTTGGCTTTGAGAGAAATTCTATGTCTCTTTTGGTGAGGGAATCCTTAGCTTCAGCTTCAAAGTGTCTCTGGCAAGGGAGAAAACAGTATCCACATTTGGAAAAGAAAAGGGGAATTTATTGGAATGGTGACAAACAGAACTGTCAGGTCTCTGGAGACCTGACCCACAGAAGGGATGAGCAGTGGCATCGGCGGCTCCATGAGTAATGAATATTCCTGTTATCTGCTCAGACCTTATGGTCTTACTGAAGGAACCGGCTTCCCTTTTGGCAGCCATAATGGTCGAACATGTGCTTCTATGACCTTGTCCTAGAAACCAGAAAGTCAGATGCCTGTCTCGTGACAAGGAACCAATCAGAAGTTAGCTGGTGGCGCTATGCTTTATGGCTCTGGGTGTGCTTTACGGACAAGCGCACAGCAATGACGTAGAGAGCATAGCAACCACCCTGGGAGGGCCTATGAGCCATAACAACCAGTTGACCAATCAACACAGGGCAAGCCCTCCAAGCCTGGAGGCACACCAATCGTAAGCCTGTGCGTACCCCTAGACACTCCCCTTACGCTGCCCTATAAGATCTTTGGGGAGACCTTAGGAGCCGTCTTTTCTAGCTGTCCGCCATGGCGGGTGGGTGAAAGACCCGAGCTAACATGGGGTTAGTTCGTTAAATTACAATAAAGCCTCGTGCAGTTTGCAGCAAGCTCTCGAATCCGCCTGGTGATTGTGGTGACCGCGAACCTGGCCTGAGACCCCGGATACTTGAGTTTTCGGGGGTCTAACATTTTGGGGGCTCGTCCGGGATTTGCGACCACCCTTCACCTGAGTGGATTCGATCTTGGAGGTAAGATGATTCGAGCTCGAAACTTGTATATGTTCAATGTTCTATGTTTCTTGTTTTGTCTCTTGCTGTTTTGTTTGGTGCCATGATTTGTATTTGATCTGCGCAGAATTTGTATTTGTAATTCGGACTTCTGGGGAAGACCCTGAAGTCCTGCCCTGGATGAAAGTCCGAGGGTTGCTTGATTTGATCTGCGCAGAATTTGTAATTTGTATTTGATCTGCGCAGAATTTGTAATTGAACCATAGGGTAAGCAGACTTGCGAGAACCTTGGTTCCACCCTGGATGAAAGTCCAAGGTTTGGTTGTAATTTTGGTTTGGGGCACCATTTCTTTGCCGCGGTTTGTCCTGTCTAATGTTTGTGCTGTCTAATGTGCTGTCATTTGTGTTATGTGTTTCTTAAGCATCTCTTTCTGTCCCTGCTCTCCCTATGCACGTGGCATGCATGGGTCAGGGGGTCAGGGGTCTTTTCTTGATTCTCTGAGCACGTGGCGCCACCTCAACTGTGATCGGCAGATGCGCCCTGTGGACAGACTGCCACTCTGAGGACACCCAGGACCCAGGAGGTATGGACTCGGGCCAAGGACACTTGGACCCGCCTCAGTTAGCCGCCGAGTTCTGCCGCCGTCTTCCCGGCGCCATTGCCTTATGAGCAGCGTGGGCGGATTGGGTTGGCGTCTGTTCTTTCCTGTCTATTCTGTGTTATCATCATTGGTTTTCAATTCAGGATCCACCACGCCACCCCCTTTCTATCCCCACCTGCGGGTCTGAGGCATGCCCAGTAGGACTGTTTCTGCCCCAGCTGCCGTTATGGCTGTTTCCCTGCTCTGGGGGAACATGGCTACAAGGCTGAGATCTGCTACCCGTCTTTCTGTGCTCCACACACATGGTATGCAGGGGGGCCGCAGGAGTCTTTTTCCCACCCCTGGATTGGCCAAGGGTCTGGGGTTACCAGCAGCACCCCCACCCCAGGTCTCTCTGCCTTGAGCACATGGAGCTAGCTCAGGCAGATGAACCATCTGTCCTGATCCGGATATTCAAAAAAAAAAAAAAGGGGGGCCTTAAAGTTATTAAGAACTATAAAAGGGACTTTGACAAAATTTTTATGTTAACTAAAAAATAAAAAAAAATGTAAAAGACAAGTAATAAAGAGAAAAAAAATTATCTAAGAATGTCTAAGAAAGTCAGAGAAATAAAATAAAAGATTATAGAGAGTTAAAACAAATGGTAAAAGTTATAGAGGGTTAAAGCAAGTTGTTGGAGGTCAGAGAAAAAGATTGTTACAGAAAGTTATAGAGGGTTAAAGTAAGTTATAGAAGGTCAGTGGAAAGTTGTCAAAGGTCAGGGAAAAGGTTGTTACAAGTGAAAAAAAAAATGTAAACTGTGCTATGGTTTCTCATGTCTACAAACAGTAAATTTTAAAAATAATAATATAAATTAAAATTTTAATCATATTAAGCTGATTTTATTTTTAAAAAAAGTCCTGTTTATTTCTCAAGTAATTTATATATACTTGTTTTAAAATGTTCTGTTTCCTGGTTTAGCCAGCACATGGCCAACTGGTCACATGACTTGACTGGTCGCCATTTTGCTAAAGTTAAAAAAAGAATACTTAAGCCGCCATCTTGACTAAAGGTGACCCCATGGAAATTAGAGGTACCATCTTAGAAACAAGTTTTTCAATTAAGATTTAAAATGTTAATGCTTCTATATATTACAGAAAGACCTTAAGGGAATTTAAATTTCTTTTTAAAACCAGTTTTCAAATGTTTGTTTTTATTAATGTTTGTACTTAAAGAGCTTCAATTTAGAATTATTCTTAAGCAAAGCCTGACAATGTAAAGTTCTTGTTTTATAAAAGATGCTAATCTGTTACAGTTTGTGTTTTCAGAAGTTAAGTTTAAGATGTTGGTAACACACACCTTTAAGCTCAGGGTGTAGGTGGCACACGCCTTTAATCCCACCACTCGGGAGTAAGAGGCAAATGGATCTTTATGAGTTCAAGGCCTGCCTGGTCCGGCAGATCGAATTCCAGGACAGGCTCCAAAGTCACAGAAAAACCCTGCCTCAGAAAGAAGTTAAGCTACTGTTTAAGAAATATAAGATAGCTCTATATAGTTTTAAGTTCAGCTGTATTACAGAAGTAAGACTTTACCTAGCCACCTGTGTGCTTCTTGTATGCTTAAGAAAAGTAACTAAAACAGACCTCTAATGCTTCAGAGATCTTCAGAATATGGCATTTAAATTGTTATCTTTAAAGTTTATAATGTCAGACAGACTGCCAGATCCGGACAGTGACCCAAAGTCTCCAAAGAAGATTACGAGGCACCTCAGTTCCTGCACCTGGACCAGTGAGCGAGATGCTCAGATGTGAAACCTGCCGCCTGCCAGAACCTGGCCGAGAATGTGGACAAAGCTGCTGGACACTGGAAAATTGATTGTACCCCTTTGCCTAGACAAAACAAGGTCAGTCTTTTCCATGTCCCTCTTCCACAGAGAGGAAAAAAACTCTCACAGTATAGGCCTGGCGAAGATTGCTGGTCTTTGAGACACCTGCCTCCAGCGGTAATGGAGAAACTTGGGTTTGGCTAACTGTATATGGACTGGCTTCTAACTGGCTTCTGTCACTTTTTAATAGATTCAGATAAAATATACCCTTCTCAGATCTCTGAAATATTACTGGTTGTCAGCTTGACAGCATCAGGCAGTCAGATCCACTATAGACTAGTCAGTATGTTAGCTGATAAAATAGTAACTATCTACTGTTCAGGCACAAGCTCAAAGTTTTTAAGTTTATTTTGGTTGTCATCTAAGTACAAACTTAAAGGGCTTTTCATCAGGCCAAAGGCACCTCTGTCCAATCCATACCTGGCTCTCTGGACAGAAGAGAAATGTACATGCTTATAGCCCAAATCTATAGTTTTTGCTAGTACTCAAAGTTATAAATATGTTCCTGCTGTTTAAACAGATATCCGAATATCTGCTTTTTCTGTACTGTGGGCTTCAGTAAATAAGTTTTAACCTCTGTTCCTAGTTTAAATATGTCTTAAACAGGTTTCTGCTTCTGGCAGACATCTGAGTATCAGTTGCGGACTACAGGCTGTTCTAAGTAGACTGCGAGCCCTGGACTTACTGTGGATGTGAACCAGTCAGCTGATGTGGACACCCCCTGTCTCTGCAACAGTGTCTGCTAACCAGAAGCCCCTGATGGATTCCCCATTGCCTAAATTCCTTTTTGCTTTTGACTAGCATTTCAACCTTCTGGGGTCCCTAACTTCGTCCCAAAGTCAGCAGGAAGCAGTTTGGAAAAGAATTTCGCCGTCCATTTTCCCTGGTTAAAATGCTAAGTCAAAAGGAACTCCCTTGCATGGGGATGCCAGTATCTATCACTCCCTGATGGGGATGCTAGAGAGACAGCAATTCCATGATTGGAATTTACAAAAAAGAAAATGGGGGAATGAAGGAACCGGCTTCCCTTTTGGCAGCCATAACAGCCGAACACGTGCTTGCCATAAACCTGCCTTGGTCACTTAGAGGTCAGATGCCTGTCTCGTGACAAGGAACCTTAGTCACTAAAAGGTCAGATGCCTGTCTTGTGACAAGGAACCAATCAGAAGTTAGCTGGTGGCGCTATGCTTTATGGCTCTGGGTGTGCTTTACGGACAAGCGCACAGCAATGACGTAGAGAGCATAGCAACCACCCTGGGAGGGCCTATGAGCCATAACAACCAGTTGACCAATCAACACAGGGCAAGCCCTCCAAGCCTGGAGGCACACCAATCGTGAGCCTGTGCGTACCCCTAGACACTCCCCTTACGCTGCCCTATAAGATCTTTTGGGAGACCCAAGGAGCCGTCTTTTTCTAGCTGTCAGCTATGGCGGGTGGGTGAAAGACCCGAGCTAACATGGGGTTAGTTCGTTAAATTACAATAAAGCCTCGTGCAGTTTGCAGCAAGCTCTCGAATCCGCCTGGTGATTGTGGTGACCGCGAACCTGGCCTGAGACCCCGGATACTTGAGTTTTCGGGGGTCTAACATTACTCCATTGGTTTTACCTAAAACATAGACCGGGGCCAGGTAGGACCCCTTGATTGACAACGCCACCAAAAGCATTTAGTAGAGGTTATTCTCATAAAGAAAAAGTGAAGCACCCATGCTAAAAGTTGTCCTTTACAATATTGGAAGGATCAGTTGAATTTCACAATAGGGTCCCCTGACCCTGGGGTAGTGTGGATGGGTTTGGATGAAAATTTTCTCAGGACCCAGAAAAACAAATCAAGATAGTTGGTTTAGTATTGTCTACTCCATCTGGCTGGAGTGATGGTCTCTGAATATAAAATCAATAACAAATTTCCACCTGGTTTTCTTGTTCTTTGGTTCCTTAATGGCCACCCAGTTTCTTGTAGTTGGGGCAGCCTTTCCTGGTTCAGTTAAAGTCACTGGCGACCTCACCAGGGAGATGGAATCTGTCAATAAAGATGCAAATGTCTGCTCTTTTTTTTTTTTCAGGCACCTTTTTGCTCCAGCCTACACAGAAACCTGCTACACTGCAAGTGGCAACCCTCAAACCACCACGCTGAAGTCTGAGGTGAGTCAGGTAGACACATGTCCATCACCACTGTCTTGGCTGGGTACTGCTCTTAGAGGTGGAGGAAATAAGTGTTCGAGGTGGCCCCTTCTCTGAAGGGCTTATTCCCCTGACTGAAGACTTAGGGCACAACCAGAAGCTAAGTTTCTTGTCTCCTCTTTGTTTCCTGTCCTTAGTTGGCAAAAAAATGGCAAAGCAAACAGATGGAATGTTTGAGGGTAACTGCCTTGATTAAAATCCGTGTAAATCATTATGAAGTATACATATTATTAGGCCTATGTTAACTAAACATATATTAAGAATCTTTAAAAAGAATAATTTACTCATTGTCCTGTTATCTCACCCAATTTGATGCTGATTAATATTTTTTTAAAAAAATATAAGGCTTGCAGAGTTTTCATTACTGTGCATACACATTTATATTAACAACATAGCATTTTAATTCAATTGTAAACCAGTAAGTATTTTTGAAATGGGGTCTCTTTAGACCAGGTTGACTTCGAGCTCATAGATCTTCTCCCTCTGCCTCCTTAGTGCTGGGATTAAAGGTGTGCACCACCATTCCCTGCTCTATAGAGCCTTTTAAAATTTTGCTGTTTAATATTGGACATGTCCCCCTTCAGAGTTGTTTTTAATAGGACATTTTTGCACATTGTCAAAGAGTCATCATTTTGAAAATGGTTTTACAGCTTAATTTATTTCACCATACCCTACTGGTGGATAAGTAAGATAGTAAATTCTACTTGTTGTATGATTTGTTGGCTCTTCCATGGTGATTTCTGTTAAAATTCAGGGGCTCAGAGCTGTGGATCTCAAGCAGAAGGAGTGATTCTTTTTCCCTCTACAAGGCACATATATGCATGCTTGCTGATTGTTAGATGTTGTTGACATCTTATGAGCAGAGGCCAGGGAGGCTGTGAAGCATCCTACTGGACCCAGAGTCGTGCCTCACAATAGATTTATCCAGCCATAGTCCAACCAGTAATGCCTCAGTTGGAGAAGCCCTGGACCAGACTGAGGCTTCTGAGCCTGGGCTCATGAGATGTGATGGGAAGGGGGAGAGCACAAACTACATTGGCCTTTTGTGTTGGGACTTCTGAGGTAAGAGATCTGATGTATGACATGGAGGGGAACAGGACAGATTCTTCTGCTCTGTATCCATACTGTCAGGTTCCTCTAACAGTCTCTAGAGAATTAGATTCCCATGTAACTCCTTCTTCAAATTTCTCTTCTGGTATGCTGATGTCTAACAAGATAGCCACTGTCAATTAGATTATTGGACTCTCCGGAATGGGGAAAGAATGGACCCCTTAAGTTTAGACCCCATCTAAAAGGTCTACAGTAGAGTAGCTGGAATAGCTGGAGGGGGATGTGAAGGTCAGTGGGACTTCTTCCCAAGACTTTTTCTGGGTGGGGAAGAAGTTGGAAGTGTAGCCAATGACAGCAGTGGGCAGACTGGGCAGTATCAGGAAAACTATCCAGTTGTGACCCATACCTCCTCAAAGCCCCTTGGTCCAATGTTTTCCCTTCTTCAGACTTCTGTTCTCTACTTCTGAGAATAGGACCGGGCAAGAGGTTGGGTAAGTGCCATGTGGAGAAAGCCTATAGCCATCACAGTTTCATAAAAACACCCTCCTCTGAGTTCAGCTCCCCCCCCCCAATTCCATACCCACAACTCAAGAATGGGTCTCAGTACACAAGTTTGCTATGAGCTCATGCTTCCTGCTGTGAAAGCCCCCTGGGGTGGCCCCCTCAGCCCCAAGGAGCTGCGGAATGCAATGACTTCATGGCTGATCTGACTTGCTCTTTGTGCTCTCTCAGCTGTGCACCAAGCAGAGATGTGTTTAGGGTCTTTCAGAGAAGAGCAGTGGGAGAGGATGTCCCCTAGTCCCCTGAATCCCCCTCCTTCCTGAGGCCTTGCTGGCTGAAGCACATCCTTGCTGAACCATGGGCCAAGATCACTGTTTTATTCCATCCACCACTGTTAGATTTTTGCAAAGTTCCCACCCAGGCCCAGGGGGCTCCTGGGCAGCCTTCTCATTTGGAAACCAAGGAGAAATGGGAATGGAATAAATCGTAGCTGCTTTTGGCCTAAATGCTGAGGACTGTACTCTGCCTTCAAACTTAACAGTCATTCTGGGAATCTTATCAAGACTCATTAGCTAGCCCTGTAGGTTACAGCCCCAATCTAGGTCAGGTTACTGGGGGAACAGGTCTGGGGATGTGTTCCAACAGCAAGACTTACAGGGCTTGGGATCTGAAGCCAGGGCTGCGGTCTTGGTCTTGGCTTTCACTAGCTGTGTGGCCTTAATCAACCTTTTGGACCATACTGAGTTCTTTTTTTTTGTTTGTTTCGCTTTTTTTTTTTTTTCAGTCTCAAAAATTAGTTGTGCTGGTAACTGACTTGGTGCTATGGAAGGGTAAGACGAGTCCCCGATTTTGATGGGAATTTCTAAATATCATTTCTAACCCCATATTTTACAGCTGAGGAAACTGAGAGAGGAAAAGCTACTTGGCTATACTTAAAAGTGGCAAAATCCCAGACTAGAGCGTGTCCACCTGGTTGTTGGACGGTAGAGAGCTTTGGAAAGAAAATTCAGCCAGGTGCTGATTCTGCCTCTGTTGGGAATGGTAGAGGACTGGGTTCAGGGCCAAATTGAGAGGTTCAGGTTTCCACATCACTGTGTCACTAAAGCTCTTTACATCTGTCTGATCTTAGCCCAAAAGCTGAGCTCCCTAAAACTAAGCTTTAGTTTCCCCTTTAAACTTGTGGGAATATCATCTGCCTCATAAGCTGTGGTAAGACTTGAAGTACAAATTACCAACTGTTGTCAAGTAGTAGGAGCCTACTGGCTATTTAACCCTTGCAGTTATTGAGAGTAAGTGACAGGTGACCTGGACACATGTGTTCATTTCCTCTGTAAATTACAGAGCATGTGATGGTTGTAGAATGTGCCATTGCAGAGAGTCATCAGCCAGAGAGCCAAAGACTTCTAATTCTTCATTAGCTACTTCTGGATCAAAGTTCTCTCTACTTGTGAAGGAACCAGAAATTTGAAACAGTGTTCCACCTTCATTTCTGAATGCGGGACTCTCAGTCCACTGTCCATGAGCCCTGCTTTCCCTGTGAAGGCCTGGCCCTCTCTCCTAGGGAGAAGGGGCCATTCTTCTCATTGTTAGTGCTCTACATGGCAGGTTTGTGGCCTCGCTATTGGGTTCCAAGGACCAGGTCCAGAACTTGATTGTTGATAATCTGCCTCCAGTTCCCCTGTCTCAGAAACAGATACAGAAGCTACATGACAGGTTGGCCTTTGAAAGCAGTGGGATCCTTGGCAAGAAGTTGGATTGTGCATAAGTGCATCTATATGTCGCCTGTCCTACTAGGTGCTGGGGGATGACGAGGGAAAACCCCAATGCAGGTTTTCCTTTGTGCTCACATAAAGGTCAGAATCTGGCTTGTTTAGAGTTCAGCAGACTTTGATGCCAAGTAGACGTTGCTTGCTGTCCCTCCTGACAATGTCATTATATGAATGGGTAGATGACCTGTGAGGCTGGCCATTGGATCATTGAGGACAGGGTACCTGCAATTCAGAGAAGGAGCCCAAGATGAGTGTGGGCTTGGCTTGTGCTTCCTGACATAGCTGTATGATTCAGATGAATAGGATGTAGAAGAGAAGCATAAAGGTTGTGGATTTGGGTCAGCCAAAATTTGGGATTTTGATGGCTGGGTCCCCTGAGGCTATGTTTTATCTTTAATGAAAGAATTTAATGAAAATATGGCTACTAATGTTTGCTGTCTATGTCTGGGCTAGGGAGCAGTCCAGCTAGCTTCTTTGTAGAGAGGACTCTCACTCAAGACCTGGGTCTCTGAGGTTGGAGGCTAAAGATGTGGAAGGCCAGAGAAAATCATATCCACTGCTGACACATGTGGGAGCCTAGATTTAAGGCTGGTTTGGCTGTGCCAGAGTGCTTCAGTTTAATTATGAGGCTCAGTTCAGGACTAGAGGTGGGAGGAGAGTGACCCCAGATATGTGTGTTTGCCTTCTGGATCCCCCCAACAGACACACACACACACACACACACACACACACACACACACACACACTCTCACAATGAAACAGCTGCAAATAGTATACTCTGGAGATGGGACCCTTAGGTTGTCCGTCATGCAGGGATAGCCTGAGAATTTGGGATTGCTGCTTAGTCTCAGGGTGTCAGGGAAGCCTTTTAAGAAACTGACTCTACTCCCAGTTTCACCTCTCTGTTCGGATTGACGCATCAGTTCTGACCTCTTTGGGAAGAGTGTTTTATCCCTATTGCTAACCATCTGTTTTGGGGAGAGGGACGGTTTGGTGAAGCATATAGGTACTCTCCGAAGTGCTGTTTCCTGATTGCTATGATTAGCCTAGAGAGCAAGCCCTTATCTGGTACCACAAATGTTTATTTGTAGCTGTGTGTGTGTTTGGCCTCTGCATCAGCTACGTTTTGTTACTGGGATAAAACACCATGACTAGAAGCAGCTTACAAAATGGAGAGTTCGTTTGGTTTTAAGGTTCCAGAGGGATAGATAGTCCATAGAGTAGGAGAGGCATGGCAGCAGACAGCCAGAGCAGGAGGCTGAGAGATCATTTCTTCAGCTGCACATATGAAGCAGAGAGGGCAAACTAGAGGTGGGTGAGGCTATGAAATCTCAAATCCTGTCCTCTGGTGACACATTTCCTCCATCAAGGCTGTACTACCTACTCCAGAAGCATCACCAATTGTTCAAATACTTGAGCTGGGGGGCGGCACATTTCTCATTCAAACCACTGCAGCTTCCTAATTGTTAATGATGAGCTTTCACAAGGGACTGAAAGCTGTGTGTCCATTTTCTCACTGCGTCTCTGAAGCCTTGCCCAGGTCCTGCATATGAAGATGGAGATGTTTGTAAAGATGCAGAGCTCTCTAGCTGGGTTTGGGGGACCAGATGCCTAGAGAATAGCATCAGGCTTCGTGGAGCTAGGTACAGAGGAAGGAGGGTCCAGGTGTAGAGGGATTCAGGGGAGGAAGAACATCCCCAGTTGTGTTCATATCTTGAGGATGCCCTAACAAAGCACTATGAACCTGGAGGTAAAACAAGAGAAACTGATTCTCTCTCCATTTTGGAGGCTAACGGCCCAAAATGGTTGTTGGAAGGGCTATGCTCTCTGTAAGGCATCTAGGGAAGAGTTCCCCCTTCTTTTTTTTTTTTTAATTCCTTAGTGCTCCTGGCTTGTGTTATATCACTTTAGTCTTTTCCTCTGTCTTCAGGTGGCTTCTCCTCTTATGACTTACTCTTATGACTTATGACTTACTGTAATCCATTTTGACTGTATCTTAATTTAATGACATGATCAAAACCCTATTTACAAATGAAGTCATATTCCCAGCTTCTGAGTGGACATAAGAAATTTAGGAGGACACTGTTCAACCCATGACAGTGAGTTATAGAGGCAACATCAGTGAGAAACTGGCTCTTTCACAAGACTGTTTTCTAAGGTTGGCATGTCAGATCTGAGACTGGGTTCTCCAACCTAGTGTGATCCTCAGCATCTTCATCTGTTCTGTAGGACTGGTGACATCTGCCCTGCACTATCTCTTGTGTTACCAAAGAACCAAACGAAGAGGTAGCTTGGAAGCCTTTTGCAGGTTATAACATGACTAACCCGTCATCTGTCACACATGAGACATTAATATGGTCATGTTTATTATCATGCCATCTGACATGAACACTTTCTGTTTGCCAGGATCACTGCTTTTACCACGGAACTGTGAGAGAAGTGGAAGAGTCCAGCGTCACGCTCAGCACCTGCCGGGGAATTAGGTAAGAGACCCTGAAGCTGCTGGGGATAACTGGTACTATCTCTCTATGACAGAAGGACTTTCAGGCTGGGTAGCAGGAAATGAGATGTACTGAGAGAGGAGAGGATAATTTTTGAGACAGAAAATCAACCAGAGAGTTTCAACTAGATGATGCTTGGAAAAGGGGTGAAACTTCTGTCCCTAAACCAAACTACCTGGGTTTGAGCCAGGAGCAGCACATGTCTGCTGGGAGGTGGGAGATCCCATAGAGGTAGAGTTACAGATGGTTATGAGCCATGTGGATGCTGGGAACCAAACTTGGGTTTCTGCAAGTGTATTAAGTTCTCCTAACTGCTGAATCATCTCTATAGCTCCATGCTATATCTTTACTTACTTATTTGAAAAGTCTTGGCTCTTATTAACACAAATTACCTGAGTTTTGGGCACCCATACTTCATGGCTCTTGAGCTCAGGGTGCTGACTGACTCTAGGAATAACAGCAAAAGTCCTTGGTTGGCCATAGCCAACTATGCACTGGGGACAAGACTCTCACTGATGCTAATGACAAACTACCCACTCAGTGTTATCAAAGGCAGAATTGGGAATGCAGGTCCACTGTGGCTCTCATGAGCTGGTAGGAGGTGGTCCCCCCCTTTCTAAAATCAGTGGCTACTTCTGTCATTTGTTAATATATGCCCATGTCCTACGCTGGTGGATAGCAAGCGTTCTAATTTTTGTATCCTCAGGGCAGCAACGATAAGTATGGTGGAGACTAAGTGTTTCATTAATTCTGCAGCACTTTAGCAGCATACGAGATTTGTTCCAAGACTTAGCTAGCTTAGTCCTGCCCCAAATATAACTGAGGGCCCTTCTGATTGCAGGTCTCATGTCTGTTCATAAGTTGGTTCACATCGCTCAATGGTTGTGGCGAGTTGCCTGAGGGAATTAAGCAGGAAATCAGTTTTTGGCTGGGAGGTGATTAACAGTGGTCTCATATCCTCCACTCAAGTGGCCTCCTCCAGCCAAGCCAACTGGCTTCTCAGTGGTGTTTATAGGCTCAGCCACTGCCACCTGCAGCCAACAAGTAAACAACGGCTGTCCCAGGAAGGAGGAAAGGGAACCAGCAGGTGTGACCCTCTTCTCTCTGCCTCTTCCTTTGTCCCTTCTGGGTCTGGAGCAGTGGGAGCACACTTGGCTTGGCCTCTTGTAAATCATTCCAGCAGTCAGGCTGATGGGGACGCTCACCAAGCTGCCCATGTGTTTCTGTTTTGCATGCTTACATATGGTGGGGTCCACATGCCTTTCTTTCCCAGCCCTCTCCTTCCTCCACATGCTAACGAAATGAGGTTGTGGCCAGCCAGGCTGAATTAAGAGCTGGAAATTTGCAAGACAGCCGCATTGGGTCCCTGGAGCAGAGGCAGGAACACAGCAGTGTTCAAACCCAAATAGCTTCCCAAGGCCCCAGAAGCCTGATATTTCCATGGGAAGTCTCCATAGCAACCCTTCATCTCTCCTGGTAATGTACTCCTGTGCTTGAAGAAAATGGATAGGATGTATGCTAGGCAGGCTCTTCAGGCTGAACTTGAGTCAGTAGAGCCTCTAGACCAGTAGTTCTCAACTACTAGTTCTAGTTCTCAACTAGACCAGTAGTTCTCAACTCAGTAGTTCTCACAGTAAGGTCTGTGATCATTTATGGAAACGTTTAGACAGTCCTGGGCTGTGATATCCTTGACTAAACTTGTGTGTGTGTCCCATCCATTGTTGGTGAGGTGTTTTTGTTTGTTTTTAATTTGTAAGATAATACTCACTGAAATTTTCCATTATGCAATCAACACAGTTTTAGATTTAAACATCCAAACCACATAGGAGTATAAACTAAAATCTAGTGGAAGTTCTGTCCTCTTACCCTCTTACCACTCAAGCCCATCTCTCCTCTGGGTGGCTGTTGGGGTAGACATAATCGAGATGCGTTGTCTGTGATGCACACGTGAGACCATCCATGCATACAGTCCAGTGTTGTGATGTGTTTCCAGCTTAGAACTAAGTCTTAGGTGCACACCAATCTGTCAAATCACTTCAGTGGGTCCTTGATCTCTTATGTACTAAGGTTTGGTGAACTGAATTATAGAGACAGTCTCTCAGTGATAAGCAATAAATAATCCTCCCAGATCTGTTTGATGGACCAGCATTGTGTCACAGCAGTTCTCTTATCCAACATCTGGGGCTCATACAGCAATTCTGCTTTGACAGGCCAACTGGCTCTTGGACTCCCATCCTGCGCTCCAGAGAGAATTTGAGATTGGGTGCTGGAGAATGTGCCCCAGTGTGCACACCATGGACTGCAATGCATTCAGAACTGCCCTTTTAGAGCCCTGACTGAGTTTGCCCCGACTCTACACTTCCTGGTTGTGTGATCCTGGTGACTCCATTCTCCACACTTACTGTTGCTCTTGTCTTCACCTTGGCCAGACTGGGCCTTCCCCTGGGCCTCACTCAGTGCTATAGCTAGCTAAGTGCTTGGGAAGGGTGTGGATGGTGGGTTTGGTAAAGTGCTCATTCCAGAACCATGACTCTGGAATGAGCAACCTAGAATCTGCCTCAAGCTTGATGCTAACTCACTCTGTGAGTTCCCCACCCACCCTGGATTTCTTCTTATCTAAAAGCTGAGTAGACTAGTTCATAACAAGTACCCTTTAGCTTGGGAAGCCCTGGCCTCTGGGGACAGGAGGAGGTCCTCTCCTGAAGCTGTGCCTTTCCTCTGCAGGCTTGATAATAAATTCCACCTGTCAGGTCCTGGGTGGGATAAGCCCTTGGATGGATGGCAGGACCATTACACTGTGATTCTAGAGGCAGACCATTCCTGCTATAAAATTTGGAGACTAGGGCTGGGGAGATAACTCAGTCACACAAGTCTGAAAATCCAAGTTCAGTTCCCAGCCCCACCTTTTAAAAAGTTGGGTATGATGATGCACACTTATAATCTTTGCTGGCTGGCTAGCCTAGCTGAGTTGGTGAGCACCAGGCCATTGAGAGACTTAGTCTTAAAAAAATCCAAGATGGACAACAATAAACAACACCGAAGGCTGTGCATTCTGGCTTCTATATGCTCCCCACAAGCACATACTCCTGCCAACTAACATAGTCCTTTAAGAATGACTTTATTTATTGTTATTGTGTACATATAAGTGTGTGTTTGTGTGTGTGTGTGTGTGTGTGTGTGTGTATGATTGTGGGGAAGTGCTCATGTTGAGGTCAGAGGATGACTTTATGAAGCCGATTCTCTGCTTCCATCTTAACATGGGTTCCAAGGATGGAACCCAGGTTTGTGTAGCGAGAGCCTTTACCCGCTTAGTCATTTCACTGGCCCCAGCTGGTGCTGATACACTTCTGAAGTCTCAGTTTTCTGCCCTGTAAGAAGGGAGCAGTGATGTTGATGTCATTGGTGGGTTCACATTAGGTGATTAGTCCCATCTCCTTGACAGCAAGCTCTTTGGTTGGATCATGCTGTATCCCCAGGGGCTAGAACAGTCCTGCCTCATGGCCAGGTGCTCTGTGCAGATGTGCTGAATGGCTCCCCAACAAAATACTTTGTATCTCATTTGTCCAGCCTGCTTCCATAACTGCTAGCTTTTTTGGAGACTGTTCCCTGGTGGTCAGTGAACACTGCCTGGTTACATTAGACTGTTAACACAGCTGCTCTGTGAGAGGGCTGCATCAGGAGACAGCAGAGCCAGGATTCTCATGCAGGGTGTCGCCTTCCTGAACGTGTGTTCTCTGCTTGTACTCCTCCTCTGTCCCAGCAGGAACTCAGGGCCGTGTGCCTCTCTTCCCTTTGTGCTGTCTTGGATGTTCCTTGTGACTGTTAATGTGGGTACAGGTTGGGAGAGTGGCGGGGAGAAGGAATGCAGGGCTGCTACCTCTTAGGATGGCTCCCTATGTAGGGATGGTGGATGTGCAGTTGTGTGTTTAATGGACAGCTACCCTTGGAGTGGCTCCTCTCTCATGTCTTGAAGGATGTGTTTGAATGAGTCCTTCAGTCATTTGTGGGTTAATCGTGAACCTCTTGTTTCCTGATTGACCCCCCTGCCTGGGTTCCTCTGTATGATCTTATTTTATGATTTATTTTTTTCTCATTCTCTTAACGATGAGGAATAGGCTGGAGAGTAGAATCCTGGCCTTCTGCCTCCTGGGTTCCCTGTCCCCACTTCTGATCTCTGCCTCTGCCAGAGCTAACATTTAGCAAATTGAATCAGCTGAGGCTCTTCGGTTAAATGATGGCTGAGTGTGGGACTTAGGGAGGAATCTAAGTGACTTGTGGGTTGATGGCAGGGGAGAGCCCACATAATCTCATTCTCAGAAAGTGCTCATCAACAAATCTGGGGTCCACTGTAAAGTGCTAGGCTTGTGTCAACTCTTTACACATCTCTATGTAATCCTACAGGAGGGTCCCTGTTCCCTGGGACTAGAGTAATTCTCCAAGGGCTATAGTGGAGGGAAGAGAGAGGGAAGGGGGTCACTGAATCTCCTGTTGCTGGAAGGGATAACCTCAGTGCTTGTCCCAAGCTTGAAATTTTCAGACTGCCTACCTCTTGAGACTGCTTAAGCGCCATGGAAATCCAGGCAAGAGCATGGGCTCCTGCCTGAAGTCCCGAGTGTCACAGAGCATTACCTATGGGACTAAGTGCAGATCCTGGGCCTGCAGATCCTGAGTCTCCTGGGATACATTCTGTAGGTTGGTGGATAGCTTGGAAACTCTGGTCCTGAGATCTCTGAGCATAGGCGGAGAGCTAACCAGTGGAGGCAGATGCACAGAGCACAAGGGAACAGAGAATGTGTCCATGAAATCCTTGGCCCCGGGTGAAAACCTTCACTTCTAATTTCCCTAAACCTCGGTTTCCTCATTGATGAAGTGAGGTCCATGATGTTGGCAGCCCTATAATGTGGCATGTAATGAAGAGAGAGTACAATCTACAGTCTGGTGGCAAGTGGTTAGTTAGCTCACAGCAAACAGTGTCTGAGATGGAGGGAGGACTGATGTCTCCTGTTGTCTCTGAGGGAACTAGGATTCCACACATAGGCCAGTTGTATTATGCCTGGCCTCACTTCAGAGGGGAGTGGCTGGCACCATCACCTATAGCCCTATGTATACGGGGCATGCGTGTCTTTGATCCAGTCTCTGGGGCTCCTTTGAAAGATGGTAAAAGATTAGGGTGAAGGTTGTGGGATGTGGAACCAGAATGGTGAGTTCACCCCCATTTTAACTCTACTACATGTGCGTGTGTGAGTATGGATGGGTCAGTTCATCTTGAATATAGGTTTTTTTTTTCCATTTGTAGCACGGGAAAAATATTTGTAAGGCTCAGAGAAATTGGTATGCAAGATAAAATGCTTATCAGTTTGGTGCCTGCACCATAGAAAAGCTAAAAATTTATAGCTACTATGATGATTACTATCCACCCTGCTGCCAGGTTCCTGTTGCCCCCTGACCTGTTTGGCCAAGGGCTTGTTCATATCACAGCAAGTCAATTATATTCCTTGTGGCTCTGTGTTAAAGCTTTCACAGATTTCTATGGGTAACTTTCCATTCACTGGGTATAATATTGATGCACACAGCATCACCAGCTGGTTTGTGGTCCTCCTCATTGTGTGGCCAGCACTGTAACCATTTAGAGGAAACTGGGATGATGGGAGAGGCCCTGGTCAGCTGGGATGAGAAGATAGCTTGGGAACAGGATGCCCAGGTTGCCCTTTGGTCTCTGCCCTTTCCTGTGTGGAGTTAGGGAAGTAGCTATGACCCTCGCTGTTTGCCCTCCACCCTAGCTGTTAAGGGAACGCCTTAGGTGTCTCACCACAGGCCAGGTGGCTGCTGCTGTGTCAGCCAGAAGGCAGCCAGGAAGTTGTAGGCTTCCTGGTACTGGAATGAGGTCAGTGAGGGATGGGGTCAGGAAAGGTCTACTGCCCACCTGAATCTGTGATATCTTTCCTGAGAGTGTCATGGGCTCTTACTAAAGGACAAAACCTGGGTGGGCATCCATGCATTCCAAGTGGACAGTGGTGGGTGGACATTAAGTGGCCCAAGAGAGAAGTCCTGTCGCTCATGTGCCAGAGGCTGAGGCCTTTGTTTTGGAGTGCTCGAAGGGATGAGAACCTAGGTGACATGCTTCCAGCATACTGGGGATTTGGTCCTGAGTCGGGAACCCATGGCCTGGCTGTCTTGCTTATGTCACTGTATGGAGGGTAGTGGTTTGGAGAGTGGGTCCAAAGGACATACCACATTTACTCTTGACCACAGTTGATAATGCCAGGACACTCTTCAGAAGTGTGACTAGTCACAATCTGATGGGCCTGACTGTGGCAGGATACCCGTTCCTTAGGAGATAAGATGACAGAAGAGACATTTGGGTCCCTTCTATCCTTAGACAGGGCTACAGAGACATAACTAGCCATCTGACACACAGTTTGCAGACCATTACTCTTTTTTTTTGTTCTCACAATCACAGTGGAAGAGGTTGGAACATCATAGATCTCACTAGATGAGATAACAGAGCTGCCCTATGGACATCTCCCCACCTCCATTGATCGTTGTAAAGCCGTGAACAGTAAATGCTCACTGAATGTAGACAGCTCCAGAGACTTCCTTAGTGCAGCACTCCAAGCAGCTGCATCTAATCTGAGGGTATCTGCCAGGACTGATGACAGGTCACAGTGACTCCTTCCTGCTCAGATTCTGTTCTTCAGCAGGGCAGGCACCTCGGCTTATTCATGTCTCCATTCTCAACAAGTACCTTGGTGCCAGATGCATGGCTAGAGTGGCTGTCTTTCTACCAGCCATGAATGCCGTTGTTTCTCTATGCTCATGCATCCCACTTCTGGAGATTCAACCGACTGTGAAGCAAATATTTTTGACAAAAAAAAAAAATGTTTTCTTGAACACATATATCTTTCTTGTCTTTATTCTCTAGGCAATATGGTATCTGTAACACATTTTTACGTTTTAAAAGTTTTATTTATTTAATGTATATGTGTGTGTGCCTGAGTATATCTATGGGTACCATGTGTGTGAGGGGCCTGTAGAAGGAAGCCAAGAGAGAGCATCAGATCCCCCGGAGCTGGAGTAAGAGGCAATTTGTGTGTTGTCTAACAGGGGTGCTAGGACCAAACCCAGAGTCTCTGAAAGAGAAGCAAGTGCTCTTAACTGCTGAGCCTTCTCTCCAGCCTCAGCATTTACATTTTGCTTGGTATTATAAGTAATCTTAGCAGTAATACAAAATACACAGGAAGACAGAAATACATTATATACTAATAGCACACCATTTTATATACAGTCTAGAACATCTGTGATTATTGTTTCCTTGGGAGTCTGGACCCTGTGGATACCAACAGCAAAAATTAAATGTGCTTAGATGATATCTAGAACACTGTGAAATCCCAGTGAGTGAGGAAATTAAGTAACTCAGGACATACCTTTGAGTTGAGTACTGAGTAAAAGATTGTCACAATAAGACTAGTTATGGCTATCACCTCACCAGTAAGTGATAGCTGCCTCATTAGCATGGGACAGTTGGGATGGGTAGGATTGCTGACCGTTGAGTACCACTTGGCTCCCAGGCACAAGGACACTTGTCTTCATTTAGTCACTCAAGAGCCCTCATGAATTAGTACTTTATCATTTTTATTTTAGGGATGAGGACACAAGATGTTTCTTTCGGGAGTGTGACCATTGAGTGTTAGAGCTAAATCTAGAGCCTACCAGCCAGTGTGCTTTCTCTGATCACTGTGCTATGTTTTCTGGGTCTATAAAGTTTTAACGTATGGTTGTCATATGCCATGCTTGATCTGGAGGCCTTTAGGGGTCCCAGTCTAAAGCTCCATGATGGATTCAGGGAGATCCAAGTGCTCTGAGATCATGCAAGTATATGCATTTCTCTTTAGAAATTAGAAATTAGAAATTTAGAAATTTAGAATTGCGTCAGGCCTTCCTTCACAGAGGGGCTTATGCCCATTATAAAGTGAAGAAGCATTGAGCATATGAACCTATGCAGCAGACTTTTCCAGAACCTTCAGCACTGATCAGAGATTCTATTTCTCTTATCCACAGAGGACTGATTACAGTGACAAGTAACCTCAGCTACATCATCGAGCCTGTCCCTGACAGTGGCAGCCAACACCGTATTTACAGATCTGAACATCTCAAGCTGCCCCCAGGGAACTGTGGGTTCGAGCATTCCAAGCCCACCGCTAAGGACTGGGCCCTTCAGTTTACACAGCAGACCCAAAAACAACCTCGCAGAGTGAGTTTTTAGGTTCCCAGTGGAGTTGACAGGCTGATCTGAGCTTGTCCCCTCTGGGTACCCTTACTTTGATTCCAGAAGTACTTCTAAATTGAGGGAGAAGTGGTAAGAAAGAGGAAACAAACCCTCCCCTTCTTCCTTTCTTGGCATTGTTGAAGTGAGCCACTGTCATAAGAGAACCACTGTATTTAGAATGCTCTGAGATGCTGATTTCTGAAGCTGTATAAGGTTAAAAAAAAAAAAGTCCACCTCCTCTCTTGGAATAGCTACCTCATGCAAATGTACAAAATGTTTTTTGTTCACACTGAAAACAGAGGTCTGTGGTCTCAAGGTCATTTGGGAACTAAGCTGTCAACATGTTTCCTCGTGGGTTGCTGGCTTCAATTTTGCCTGTACTAGCCAGTTTGGCTTCTTGTTTTTTTTTGAGAAAAAGGGATTAGATACCATGGCTCAGAAAGGCCTCTAGCAATAACCAATTGCAGATGGAGGTGGTGGGCTGCAGCCAGGACTGTCTCTAAGGCCTAAATTTAAAAGGAGTAAGGTCACAGCTTGTTAACCAGCATGGTTTCTCAGCAGCTTTTTGGGATGAGTAGGAGCTCATCTCTTTCTACTGCACTGATCTGTTTCTGTGTCTTCCCTAGATGAAACGGGAAGATTTACAGTCCATGAAGTATGTGGAGCTGTACCTGGTGGCCGATTACTCAGAGGTAACCTCTCCTGAGAATGCCCATTCAGCCGTTAGCTACTTTGCAGAGATGTGGACACATTCATCTTTTTGTGCTAGTTTATCATATAAATTTGACCTTAAATCTGGCCAAGGGCACTTTTAGCCATTTTAAATAGTCAGGAAAAAAGAAATCAACAATAACCAAAAGCTGAGGAAAGCTCTTAGTGTGAACACATAAGCACAGAGTTAGAGTCTCATGCTCCTACGGTCCTGATATTTGTTCTTAGGACAGTCTGTATTTCTTTAGAGAGTCTTTTAGACCTCTGTCTTACAAAGGTAGCAAGTGTCTTCAGAGTCAGATCTGATGCCATTTTCTCATATGTAACCATTTTTAGATCCATGTTGGTGTTCCCCAAATGTCCCCAGAGAAAAAGCCTATGTGACACCTGGGAACTGTGAAAAATGCATATCTCTGAGCCTTGTTCCAGATCTCTTACACCCCAACTTGTCAGGATGGGGTCCCACAATCCATGTTTTTATAAGACATTGGGGTAGTTTTAATGGATAGCAGGTGATCTTGGGAACCATTAGCTTAATAGAGCAGGGTAGCCCCTTAATTCATATTCCTCAGATTGGACAAGCCCTAAGATTTCACAAATACCCACCCACCTGGCTCCATCATTTGTTTCACTTTCTTGGGTGACTTCCTGATTTTTCTATGATGTGCTAGCACAGTGCTTGGCATTAAGATATAGCCCTGAGCCAGAGCCGCTCCTTACTGTGGAGTTTACAGTAGACGCATAAAACTCTTGTAGTTCTAGAGCATGATAGCCACTGAAATGATCCCTTGGCGATGTCTAGAATACACACAGAAGACCTGATGTGTTTGGAGGACTTGGGAAAGCCTCCCTGAGGTGTCAATGTTGAAGGTGGCAGCTGACAACAAAGCTTCAGTGGAGAATTATCCTAGAGTCACAGGAGTCCTGCTTTCTTCCAGGAACTGACCTAATATGATATAAGGACCATGAACCCACCACCCACGGTTCCATTAACCAGGTGTTTCCTTCAAGTCACACATCGTGCAGCGACACAGCCACAGTCAAGCATACTTCTGGCTGAGCACTGAACCAAAACTTTCTGTCCTCTGTGAAGGTGGAGTTTCTCACTCTGTCTCAAGCCCCCTCCACTTGGGGCTACAGCTTCCTCAAGAGGACTTTTTTTCCACAGCCCCACAGTGTGGATCAGGGGGAGTGCTGGGGGTGGGGTAGGAGGGTTCAAGCCCAGGTTTGAGAGCTGCCTTTGAGTGATAGAGGCAGGAAGAGATGGCCCTTGAAAGGGGCAGCGGAGTGGGTGAAGGGCTTTCTAGGGAGGGAACATCGTGTTCACTTTCAGAAGAGCTTAACTTTTTAACTGATGTTGGCATTGTTTTTTTTCCCTCCCCAGCAGCTGGTGGTGGGTTCTAGGTTTTTTTTTTTCCCCTTCTCTGTAGACTGATGTGTAGATGTGGGAAGCAGTAACAAGGGTTGGTTTTAAAGCCCAGTCAGGCTCCCCATTCAACCTGTCCCACAGTGTCACTTTTACCACCACTCTGTACTGTGAAGGTTGCTGGGAGAAAGTGAAGCTCCTTCCTCTAGAATAGTTCTCCATTTAAGCCTTGCATCTAGTGTCATCTGATTCAAAGGTCTTTGACAATTTTTTCTAAGCCACAAGATCATTTGACCAGATAAAAGGTCCTGTGACCCCAATAGCCAGGCACCTAGAAATCCCACTGCTCTAGTTAAAGGAGGAGGAGGATGATTACTGCTTTAGCCCAGTGGTCCCTGGTGCAGGGTTTTAAAAGCCACTGCATGTGAGTCTCCAGCAGGTGCAGAAGAGGAAGTAGGTAAAGATGGAGAGCCTTCAGCCTCCTAATGTCTAGACTCACAGCAAAGTAGGGAGGAAAAGTGTCTGCAGAAGGCACCTTTCCGACTGTGGGGTCATCCAGAGAATCTCACTGTTGTAGAGGGGTACACCTTAAGCACCAGTAGACTAGGCATCTGCACCCCCTTTTCTATAGCGCCGTGACTCTCACTTCCTGGTAGGTGAAGGGATCTCTCGGTTCTCAGGGTCATGAACCTCCCTCAGCTGTAGGCTCTGATTCGTGTTGGAGTGGAATAGGCCAGGCAGGATTTGCAAGGCCTGGAATCTGCAGCCAGAATTGTATTTCTGGCAGTTAATCCGAGATTATGGGAAGATAAATGAAGAGAAGGATGCAGTATTTTCGGTTTAGACACAGCAGCCTTCTCCTCTGGGTTCTGAACTCAGAGCAGTGAGCCGGGGTCTCTGGGTGGGAGAGCAAGTGCTGGGAAGTGAGGCCGTGGTATTACCACCTAGAGAGCTGTCAACAATGAAAGTGAACAAGCAGTGTCTCTCTGCCTAGCCCTAGGTGTGAGCTTGTGAGCATGCCCTTTCCATAGGTGATATGGAGCATAAGAGGGCCTTTTGGGTGGTCCTGGGCATATTGATTCATCCGTTAAGTCAAATAAAACGTAAGGGAGTAAAGAGTAAGATTCATATTGGAGACAGATGCATGTAAAGGACTTTGATGGTACCAGCAGGATGTGAGGGATCTGGGGAAGGTTGACATACTGTGTTATACGTCCAGTGTCATCCCAAAAAGTATAATATTCAGACACATTTTCCTTATGACCAGGGGTTGTAAACTACAGCCCATGGCCATATGGGCCTCTCACATGTTCCTATGAGTAGCATACTGGAACCGAGCATATCCTTTGGTTTATGGTATCCTGGAAACTTTTCAGCCACCAAAGCAGAATTGGGTAGTTGCGGTCCACCAAGCAGAACTGAGTAGTTGTGGTCCACAACCATGTAGTCCACCAAGCCTAAAAATGTTTACTCTGTGGTGCATTTCAGAGTAAGATTGCTCCACAATCTTCTGGAAACATGATACACTGCTTCAACAATGGTGGCCTTTCTGGGCCTTACTGTTTGAGGACAGGATTAATATATTTGGAAGCCCGAAATCTCATCCCTATGCTCTAATAAATATTTACTAAATGAGTGGAAATACTCTGCCACAGGGCTAGTTTAGAAGCCAGGAGGTCTTCCTAATGGAGACATCTAGATTAAACACTCTGCAAAGGTCTACACAGCAGGGTCCTAGAATTTAGCTCTGTAGGAGGTAAGGATAGCAGTCCCACAGAAGTCAACTAATGTTCTAGATTCTACAAGAGAAAATGGTGCCCTCTCTATTCCAGAGCTGGGGCACAGCCCTTGCTGAACAAAGATTTCAGGCTATTTTATTTGGTTGTTTATTTTTTTTCTTCTTTGGATATTCTGTTGGAGTGGGAGGGAGGAAACATGTGACAGCTTGAAATTGAGCGGACATAGTATCTACGTAAAAGTAAATTCACTATGTCCTGTGTAAAAATGGCAGCAGATGGCATGTCTGTTGTTTGGGTTGGGAGAGGTTACAGTTTAATTTTTTTTTTTATCTTTACATCTTGATGATGTCCTTACTTCATTATTGAAGGTAAAAGAAAGAGGTCTGCCCCTTTCAGACAGAAGTGATAAATATGAGGCCTCCTCTTGGGACTCTAGGCAGACATTCTAATTGAATACAGCACAATCTTCTATCCGATGCTTGATTAGCAATGTCTGACTTCACAATGGTGAAGTTTCAGATATTTTTCACTATAGAAGGCACTGCCAGTTGGAATGGAGTGCAAAGGGAAAACCTGTTTGTTGATGTCACATGGTCCCGTTGACAGCACCCTCTTCTATGTGATGTTTGCATGGCCCTCCTCTGCAGCTCCTCTGTGCAAGTTCTCAGTGGATTTTTTTTTTTTTTTTTTTTTTTAGCTCTTTTAAACAATGTACCTCCTAAGTAGAGGATCTATCATTGTCGCTATTTCTAGCTCTCTCATCATTTGTAGTTGAAGCTCTGTAGTCTGGGGTCAGCATGTAGCATTTGTACCCGCCTCCACCTTTGTGCTAAGCACAACAGCTTGTCTGTAGGGTAATTCAGCAACCATTAGATCAGGGTTAACTGACCATATTCAGACAAGCTTTGTAAGGTGTGTGACAGTGGCTTCCTATTGGGGTGATGAGCAAAGCAAAGAGACCTGTCTGTCTTTTGACCCACCAGTGACTTAGCCAGAGGCATTGTAACTTAAAGCACAGGAAAATAAGACTTACTTGAAGGTTTAGAGAAGATAACTCTGCCTGCTCTATGTGTTGTTTTGAGTTGGGAGATGGAGGTGCCAAGCAGGATCTCCTCACATCCTACCCTTGCTGAGCTGTGGGAAGGACTGTTGCCTAAAAGTGAGTGCACACAAAAACAGGAGGGTGAGAGCACATTCACTGATGAGAAATCAGGCCCCAGAAAGGCCCTTGGATGAGAGCTGTCAGAGGGTCTCACCTGGTTCTGTTCGTCTCTTTTAGTTTCAGAAGAATCGGCACGACCAGGATGCCACCAAACACAAGCTTATGGAGATCGCCAACTATGTTGATAAGGTGAGACCTGGTGCTTTCTGGGGGAGGTGGTAGCACCTGAGATGGTCTGCAGGACAGGAGGTCATACCTATCTGAGCTCTTGTTGCTGAATTGGGCCCTGCCAGCAGGTCCTTGAAGGACTATTCTGTCCCATAAATCCTGGGGAGGGGAGCATGACAAAACCCCGACTGTAAACCAGAGGCAAGAAGCTCTTTGGGTTGGGTTTTGTTTTTCTTGTTGGTTTGTGTGGGTGTTTTGGGGCTTTGTTTTATTTGTAAAGTCCAAGCATTGGCTTCAAACAGTGGCTTTCGGTTATTTTTGTAGTTTTCTGATGGACTCTGTAAGAATGAGATCTTGTGCTCTGTCCCTCTGACCTTTCTCACATCTGAAGTGGCTCTTGAGGTACTTTGGGCAAGAAAGAGCCTAATTTAAGAACACTTTGAGGATGTGTTTAAGAGTTCCTTCCAGGTGAAAGCCCAGCGATCCTTTGACTTAGGAGGGGTTGAAGTGAGTCAGGACCAGAATGTACGCAGAACCTTTTAAAGTCAGGGTGCCATCCGTCTGTCTGGAGCCGATATGTGAAACTGTCTGAGAATCCCCTCTTCTAGGAAGACTACAAATGGCTGTTTCTGTGGTCAGGGTTATTGACAACATGCATTTAGGAGATTAGCAGAGGTTTGTGCTGCACTACAGAGGGCATTCTGAGACCTGGAAGTAGTCTATGTAAAAGCAAGTTCCAGCATGAAATGCAGAGAAGGTAACGTTGCAATGAGAGTTCCTCTTCACAGGCTAATCCTGTGGACTTTAGGAGTAATAAGCTTTGGTGTGCTCTGATCTTGTGCCTCCTTTTGAGGGTTGGCAAAGGGGCGGTATCAGTGATTGAACCCAAGACTTCCTGCATGCAAGGCAAGTGCTCTGCCACTGACCTACAGTCCCAGCCCTTCGGCCACAGGTCTCTTTGAGGCTCTGATAGCCATTTCAGGACACTGTAGAACTTTGAAGGCTTAACTCTTGGCCTGTTAGAGGTTCACGGGTCAGCTCTTGGGTTGAAAAGACGGCTCAGCCACTGACACATAAAGATTTTAAACTTTCAGGGCTTCAAACGCAAATTTGGTTGCTGTGAAATCATTAGACGGGAAGTTTTAGGCCTTGTATTTGTTTTCCCCTCTGTCCTCAACAGCTGTGGAAACAGGCCAGTGGCATGTAACAGGTGAAAGTCAAACACTGGGCTTTCCTGGAGGGACACAGTAGATAGAATCCTGTCTCCAGCTCCTACCTCAGCAGCAATGGAGTCTCAGTGATCATATAAGCAAACACTCAACATCTGGGAAAATGTGCTGGGGGCTGGGGGTGGATACAGGAAGCTGTTCCTCCTGCCACCTGTGTAGCAACCATTGTCCTGGAGGCCAGGGAGGTGGAGGGCTTGGCTGGCTGGCTGGCTTTAGGAATTTTCCTCCTGTACTGGGTGATAAGAACTCACCCCTAGGCACTGATGAAAAATGGAAGTGGTACGTCAGTAAACACATTAAACAAACAAACAAACGAAAACCAACAGCAACAAAAGTGAAAGATGCGCCCAAGAAGGTAGCCACAGACCGCAGGTGTTGGCAGAAGCCCTGCGCCTTGCTGGATGGTCCTTTCTTCGCAGCCTCTGCTTCCCTCCCAGCATACTCCCTGGGGTTAATCACTCTCTGGGGTGAGGTGCAAGAGCTCTTCTGAAACTTGCTGAGCCAGCTACTCGGCTTGAACATTTTAACACTAAAACTGGCAGAAGTTCATGCATGTGCTGAATCAGGAGCCCAATCCACAGTATTTTTCCTTAACTGTAAAAAAAAAAAAAAAGCCAAGTTCACTTCCTTAAAATGTCCCTTAGTGAAGCGAATTCAGAGCTCTGGGCTTTCTGTAATGATGGATGTGTCACAAGCCAGAATCGGGAGCCCATCCCGACTGCAGTGTCTTCGGGACAAGTGAGGGATCTGAGTGCGTACACGTGTGTATGTGCTCATGTGTGTGTACATGTGTGCATGTGTAGTGTATTTTAGTATCTAATGTGTAGGTGTGTATCTATCCTCTATTATATGATCCCAACTCTTCAGCAGCAGATGGTCACAAGGGCCCTGATGGTATAATCTGAGTTCCTCCTGGTTCCAGAGTCTTCCTGCTGAGATGCTGGGCAAATTTCTTAACCTCTATGAGCCTCAGTCAGTACTTGCCTTGTTCCTGAAAAGTGAACCACAAACAGTGGTGCCCCACTTACTACTTTTATCTGAGAAGGAAAGCCCCTGCCCCACTTTTTGACTGATGTAATCTACCCTTTTGTGGCCTCTGTGTCCATGAGAGGTGTTTTTTTTTTAATTTTTTATCTTTTATTTATTTATTTTTTTGTGGCCTGGTATATAAAGTACCTGCTGGGCAGCATAAGGAGCTGATTTCCTATCACCCATGTAAAAGCCCAGCATGGTGACATGTGCCTGTAACCATGTGGGACAGGGGAGGGGGGACCATAGGGGACAGAGACAGGTCATTCCTGGATGTTGTAAGCCAGCCAGCCAGACTGAATCAATGAGCTCCTGGTATAGTGAGAGACCCTGTCTCAAAAAATGTGGAGAGTAATGGAGGAAGGCCCAACACCGATCTTCGGCTCCACGTGTACATGTGCACACACAGGACACTTGTACATACAACATACACAGCCACTGACTCCGTAGTGTCAAGGTCAGATCCATTAGAGAGTGCTCCCAGCAGCTGTGCTCTGAGCACACAGGCTGGGTGGTGAGAGGATGGCCTTTCTGTGTCTTTTCAGTTTTACCGATCCCTGAACATCCGGATTGCACTTGTGGGCTTGGAGGTGTGGACGCATGGGGACAAGTGTGAAGTTTCAGAGAATCCCTACTCTACCCTTTGGTCCTTTCTTAGTTGGAGGCGCAAGCTGCTTGCCCAGAAGAGCCATGACAATGCACAGCTGATCACGTAAGTAGTCCTTTTCTGGTTGTGTTGCATCAGCTTTGGCTGCAGAAGGGGTACTCTGCCTGCCATAGGGGTACTAAGTTCACCCATTCTTTCCCCTGGGGCAAATATTGGTTGTGCAAGAGTTCCATTGCTTCCTGGCCAAGAAACCAGGCATTCTTTTCAGACCCAGCACACTTTGAAAAAAATGTTAAAAAGTCTAAGAATGATAATAGTCCTGTGACTCGTTTCCCATCCATGAGAGACAATGGGCCTCACCCATAATCAGCTGAGCAGCTGAGGCACTTGAGTGTCTGTTAAGGGAGTGGATGACTCTTGGTCACAGCTGACAGCCTGAAACAGACTTTCTTCTAGTCTTTCAGCTGTCCTTCTGCCGCCCGGTGCAGGCCCTCAGGTCCTTCACGTGCCTCTCTAAGCATCTCAGGGATGAGTGCCTGGGGAGGTCACAAAGGCAGACTGTAGGATCTTGTTGAGTAGGCTTGGTCAGAGGAAGTGCTGGCCAAGGACTGTGTTGAGTTTCAACTGCCTCAGAGAGAAAAGACTACTGACAGAGTTGAGGTGGTAGGTGACAGCCCCCAAAGGGTATATCGGTGTTGGCATTCCTGGGTAATCTGAGGTGGTTACAATAAAAGGCACATAGATAATAAACTTTTACTTCTTTCCCTTGAACACAGCCGAGTCAACAGACATTTCAACCCTGATATCTTAACTTACCCTTTCATAGCAACTAGGATTTTCAATATTTCCATGTCCCTAAAACCTGACTGGTCATGTGAGGACCATCCACTGACTGAGCAAGTCTTTGTTTACTGAAACATTTGGCCTGAACTTTTGGATGGAACACCTTGAATCTGTTTACAGTAGGGCTTCTCCGAGCCAAGTGCAAGTTTGTAAAATAACAAGTAGGGCTTCATACAGTTTGGCAGATACTGAATTTATTAAGGAGACTTTTATCAGACATCTATTTATTCCCCCTTGCCTGTTCTGCTTGGGTGCAACAGAGAGAGGGATATGTTCAACTGAGGGAAACCGAAGCTGCCTTCGATTGACGTGTTAGGCTCATCATTGCAGAGCAGAGGCGAAAACAGCTCATCCCTGCACCCAGCTGTGGTTTGTGAGGCTCCCAAAGAGATGCAGCTGTTTCCTTGGTTCTTGCGTGATTTGAGGGTGAAACACCAACCCCACAGCTGCTACCCAGCATCCCCACTTTTGTCCCTAAAACACATGCCACTGGTGGTTAGGCCTGGGCCCCTGGCCACTGGTGGAAGTGGACGTGACTCACTTGGGCACCACAGCCTGTGTCACACCCTGTCCCCCTGCCTCTGACTACTCTCCATGAATCAGGAATGGGGCACAGCTTTTCAAACCCTGCCTTCTTCCTTTCAGAGTCTTTGGGCACATTGTGAGGGCAAAGTGACCTTTCTTCTATGCTACTGAGAGAGTAAGGGAGAGGAAATAAGAGGTGTGGTATCCTGAAAATTGTCCATTTGGCTGGGTTACCAGGCTTGTCCCCTTAGGAATAATCTGGGAATGTCAATGTAGTCAGTGCACAGCATGGTAGCCATTCAGTCCTGTCCAGGGGAACAGCTCTCTCAGTCCCCACCTAAATTACATCTCTTTTTTCCTTCCTGTAGGGGCAGGTCCTTTCAAGGTACCACTATTGGCCTGGCCCCACTCATGGCTATGTGCTCTGTGTACCAGTCTGGAGGTGTCAGCATGGTGAGTTTCAGACCACATTGCAGAATGGGACAGTAACTCTGGAGACAGGAGGCCAGCTTTGAAAAACCAATTTGATACTTAGAGTTGCAGGAAAAAAAAAAAACACATTAAAAAGAGCAAATGTTTCAAATGAAGTTATTAGGACCTAAGGATGCTAAATTTTCATTCATCCTAGTTGATAATTGGTTTTTTAAGCAATTCTATAAACAGACCTCTAAATCTCTCATATATTATTCCACACCAGAGACTGAAGGAGTAAAAACAGGAACTCGAGGTAGAGAAAAGAGGTGGAAGTATTGAGTCCTTAGTAATTATTACATTGTGAAGTGAGAACCTGTATCAAGAGTCACAACTAGGAAATTTCTGTCTTTTGAAATTCTGACTTGGCAAGAGTAGGTTTTCTGTTTTGTTTATTTGGTTATGTAGCTGTGGCTGGCCTGGAACTCATTGTATAGACCAGGCTGGCCTCAGACTTGCTATATAGCTGAAGATGACCTTGAAATTCTGTTCTTCCTGATTTCATCTCCTGTGTTCTGGGAGTAAAAGCATGCACCACCATGCCTGGTGTAAATATCCTTTTTGCTGCTTTTGTTCTCTTGTTTGCTTTTTTGTTTTTGTTTTTGTTTTTTTTTTGTTTTTTGTTTTTTGTTTTTTGTTTTTTTTTGAGATGGGTCTCACTATATTAACCAGGCTGGTTCCAAACATCTGGGCTCAAATCACTCTATTACCTTAGCAGTCTCCATTACCTGGGACTATAGGTTTGCATCAATACAGCAATCTACTTGTTCTTTCTGTTTGCTTTTTTTTTTTTTTGTAAAGATTTCGTTTTGTTTTGTTTTGATGATTAAGAGCACACACTATGCCAGGCTGTACATGTGGTGCTCTCAGAAAACAGTGAGCCAAGTATAGCAACTGCTCAACTCAAGGTGATGTTCATGGGATGCCTCAACAGGTCATTCACAGTCTGCGACTTATAAGAGCACAGGAAACACAGTGTTCTGAGCATGTGGTTTCCTGATGAGGACAGTGGCTTTAGACTCCTTAATAGCAAGTTAACAGAGAGAGCCAATGTACTCAGTGTCAGGGGAATCAGAGGAGAGCTCTGCCATCCTGGTGGTGGTGGCGCACACCTTTAATCCCAGCACTTGGGAGGCAGAGGCAGGAGGATCTCTTGAGTTCAAGGCCAGCCTGGTCTACAGAGTGAGTTCCAGGATAGCCAGGGCTATACAGAGAAACCCTGTCTCAAAACAAAACCAACGTGGGACAGGACTTGCAAAGCAGAAATAAAACCTTGACCTTGAACTGAAACTCTTCTCTGAACAGGACCACTCTGAGAATGCCATTGGTGTGGCTTCCACGGTGGCCCATGAGATTGGGCACAATTTTGGCATGAGCCATGATTCTGCACATTGCTGTTCTGCCAGCGCAGCCGATGGTGGGTGCATCATGGCAGCTGCCACTGGGTAAGTCAACTGGAAGGGTGAAGATGGGGAGAACAGTGACCCTAGTAGTCCTCCTAGATGGCCCCAGTGAAAACTTTAAACTATTGATGAAGACAGGTACAACGAAATTTAGATGAAGTAGGCAGATGTGTTGTGGGACACTGAGTTCCTTGAAGCAGGTTGGTGCTGGTGGAGCACTAGATGGAGTTACATACAGCTTGTTGTAGTTTTCAGCAATAAAAACATTTTTTTTGAAAGTACACATGAGAAAGTGTCTTGTCTAGCCTAATCTTGAACTTGGGAATCTAAGTTCTCTGCCCTCCTCAGTCATCCAAGCATCTGGGGCTTTAAGTGTGTGCTACCACACCCATATGCCCAGTTCTACATCAGGAAGTGTCTTAGGGTTTTCATTGCTGTAAAAAAGACACTATCACCATGGCAACTGTTATAAAGAAAACATTTAATTGGGGTGGCTCATTTACAGTTTCAGAGGTTCAGGCCATTATTATGACAGGAAGCATGGTGGCATGCAGGTAGATTGTGGAACTGAGAGTACTGTATCTTGCAGGCAACAGGAAGTGGACTGATAGTCACACTAGGGGAAGCTTGAGCAAAGGAGACCTCAAAGCCTGCCCCCACAGTGACATACTTCCTCCAGTAAGGCCACACCTCCTAATAGTGCCACTCCTTTGGGGGCCATTTTCTTTCAAACCACCACAGGAAGCTTTATGAGGCCCTATTTTGATCAGAACCACAGCCCCTGGTCCTTCTACGCCAACGTGGCCAGTGCTGCTGTATCCCAGGCCTCTTTGGGAGCTCTGTAGTTTACAGAACAAGAGGAAAAGGGGGCCTTCCACCCACTCCTAAGAGAAGCCATGATATGAGAAAGACTACTGAGTCTCCAGCGGATTTTCTGAATCAGAACTTTTGAAAGCAGAGAGCTTATCTTCTTGTGTCTGTACTTGGCATTCATCATAGAGGGTTCAGGACTCAAGCCACTCCCCAGAAGGCATTGCAGTAGAATTCTTATTACACTCCTTCATTCCAAACTATTGGGGTCTGCTTATGCTTTCTAGAGAATGGTGGTTCAATGCAGCTTTCTTTGTTTGTAGCACTAGTGTTTGTTCACCACTCCTTGACTGCTGTGACACCAAAAGGATGTTGATGACATGTGGGATACATCTCCATGGGCATATCCAAATCCCTTTGAGTTCACAGTTTAAGGCTACCCCTTCCATTGCCAATCCCAATAGAGCAGTGGTTTTCAACCTAATGCTGGGTCCCTTTGATGCAGTTCCTCATGTTGTGGTGACCCCAACCATAAAATTATTTTGTTGCTACTTCATAACTGTAATGTTGGTACTATTATGAATAGCAGTTGATATCTGATATGCATGATAGCTAATATGTAACCCTAAAGGGATCACAACCCACAAGTTGAGAACTGCTGCAGTAGAGTATCTGTAGACCAATGGGTGACGGTTACATTCATTACTACTCTAATCTGTTTTTATGTTATTCACACACTGTAGTAGGTTAATGATTAGTAGCAAATTCCTTGGTGGCAAACTGTAGTACTGGAGGAAGCCTTCAGTGCTTAACCTTTAATGGGTGAGAATTAAGGGCCAGGCCTTACTGGGGTCTCTTTACAGACCCATGTCATGATACAGCAGTTTCCCCATGCTTAAAGCTTGTGCTGTGCAGCTGTGTGATTTTCCTATACACGCCTATGATGAATTTAATTTATAAAGTAGGTACAGCAAGAGGTTAAAAACAGTAATTCAAAATAAACTAAAACATTTAAAACAGTGATGATAATAGACATTATTTCACACTTAGAAACTTCTAGAAATGGACAAGTCCTATTTAATATTTTCAGATCCCTGTTGACTATGGGTAATCAAAACCATGAACAGCAAAGCTGCAGATGAGGGAACTGCCTCACTTTTGGTTTGTTTCCATAGCAGCAGGCTACTTGGGATCGTTCATATACACTCTTATGACAGAGACCACACATTTGTATGTTGGCTGATGGAGTTTGCTTATCAGGAGAACACAGATAAGTCCTTTAGCCCATGAATAAATTAAACCCATGGTCTCGGGCTTTCTGGTTCTGGATTTTGTCAAGAGAAAATAGATACCCATCTGGCATTGAGTCGGCTGGTGTTCTGTTCAGCTCTCAGTATGGAAACGTGTCTTAATGTATTTACTGCCCTTTACCTACTGTAGTTCCATCATGGAAAGGACAGAAATTGCTGTTCTGTTTCTCAACTGCCTTTTTCATTTTTAATAAGAGAAATGTAACCATACAGCATGCTTATCCTTTTGTGATTCAGGGTAAAAAGAATTCTAAGTTCATGTATCGATGAATGTCCTGGTGAGTCAGAGGGTATGTATAGGGTTTTCATTCAGGTGAAATTAGCCTCCTGAGTGGCAGGATAGCAAGCCTTGGTGTGCTTAAACTCTCTGCTAATGTCTCCTTGTTCTCTGACAGGCACCCTTTCCCCAAAGTGTTCAGTTGGTGCAACAGGAGGGAGCTAGACAGGTACCTGCAGTCAGGAGGTGGGATGTGTCTCTCGAATATGCCAGATACCAGGACGCTGTATGGAGGCCGGCGGTGTGGCAATGGTTACCTGGAAGATGGTGAAGAATGTGACTGTGGGGAGGAAGAGGTAAGTGTAAGGGCCATGCAAGAGAGAGGGAGAGGGGAGACTGCATTGTTTTCAGAGCTTAAGGACAGTGAAAGAACAATGTGCCAGATCATTTCCTAGTTGCCACCATTTCTTACACATGACTACCACCAACCCTTTGTGTGTAAGATGTAGACAGTGACTCTGCCAGGTGGACCCTTTCTATGGCCTCTGCAGCTGTGATCAGCACAGTCATATCCGAGATCAGGGTGGAGCCCTTGTGAGCCACTACTCTAGCCACAAACCATGATCCCAGGGCATGTAAGCTCCCTCCTCCCCTCCTGGAGGAGCCCCAGATGGTGTTTTTAGCCCTCCAGCTGCGCTGAATTTTACTCTGGAGGCCACACAGCTAGCAGGATAAGCTCATGAGCAGGAGCATGGTGTGAGCCTGGTGCGGAGCCTTAAGATAACAAGTTGTTGAGCCTGGAGAAGAGAAGATTCAAAGGGAGCACTGCAAGTGTGGGAAGGCAGCTGAGGAAGGAGAAGCAGAACTCTTGTGGACAGACAGGCTTTTCCTCCTTTGCAGCTTCAGAATGAGTGTGGAGAGCACACACCTTAGCTGTCATTTTTATCAGAAACAGTTTTCCTGACCCCCCAAAAAGCAGAACTAGATTGTTTCATCTCTATTTTTTGAAAGAGGAGAAAGTGTATGTTAACCCATGCTTGACAGTTGGTGAATAGTAGGCGATGTTTGGCCTGTAAGGCTGAACAGATGTCAGAATAATCTCTATGGCAAGATGTCCTTTTGGTTTTTTACATTTATTTAGTGTGTGCGCACATGTGTATATAGGTCAGAGAATAATGACAGAGTCATTTTCCTCTCTCCTTTCACCATGTGGAACCCAGGGACCAAACTCAGGTTGTCAGGCTTGGCAGCAAGTATCTTCACCCACTGAGCCACCTTCTGGCCTTGCTTTTAAATACAACCCTGTAACCTTCAGAATAAAAGAACCAGTGAAAGACTGAGAACAGTGAATTAAGCTCTGTTAGGAACAGTGTGGATGGTAGGATTTTGCAAGCTCTGTATGACCTCATAATTATGGGGTAATACCTCCCTGGAAACACCAGGTCTAAGTTGTGGTTTCTCCAAGGATGGTGCACCTGTGTCTTTTCTCTGGCTAATATGCATTACTTAATGAAGAGCTGCCAAACGATGGCCAAGGGAGTTCTGGGGAGCAGAAAGCAGGACACTCCAGGCAGGCTGGAGATGGAGGGGGCAAGAGCGCCCCCTGCTGAGATCTGACTCTTGCCCTGCTGCTGCAGAGGCCAAAAGCTATCTGTTGTCTTTGCAGGAGTGTAATAACCCATGCTGCAATGCCTCCAACTGCACTCTTAAGGAAGGGGCCGAGTGTGCCCATGGTTCCTGCTGTCACCAGTGTAAGGTGAGTGCCCCTTTCCCCCTGCTTCAGGCTTTGAGATGACAGGCTAGTGGGTGATGACTGTGTTTTAGCCTGCATCAAAAGTTCTAGATGAAGGACTTGGGAGGTTGGCCCGTGGTAGAACCTGTGCCGTTGTTGGTATTTTTTACTCTTTTGGCTCTTTGGGGAGCCCACCACCCAGCTCCCAAGAAATACATCAGGCCTCAGTTTGGCTTGTTTCTTGCCAGCTTTTCTTAAATTATCCTGTCTGTCTTTTGCCTCAGGGCTTTTGTCTTTCTCTATTTCTGTATATCTTTTCTTTCCTTCTTATTTCATGTCTGGCTGTGTGATTGGGTGGATAGCCCCTTCTTTTCTCACTCCTCCATCCTCTCTTCCCAGATTTCTCCTCCTCCTTATTCTGTCTGCCTGCCAGTCCTGCCAATCCTTTCTCCTGCCTAGCTACTGGCTATCAGCTCTTTATTAGACCAATCAGGTGTTTTAGGCAGGCAAAGTAACACAGCTTCACAGAGTTAAACAAATGTAACATAAAAGAATGAAGCACACCTTTGCATCATTAAACAAATGTTGCACAGCATAAACAAATGTAACACATCTTAAAATAATATTCCACAGCACTGCTTTCATGCTCAAAGCTCTGGATTCAACCCTAGCATTTGGAGGATAGGAGAGAGGGTGTGTGTGTGTGTATGTATGTATGTATGTATGTATGTATGTATGTATGTATGTTAGATATTTGGAATGAGAATGTCCCTTCAAATATGCCTACTGTTTTTCCACCCTGGGCTTCCTTGTGTTCAAATCACCCCAAAAAGTATACACACACATACATATGTATACACACTTATATATGTATATATACTCTATGTAAGATTAAGATATATATTTAAGATATATAGAGACAAGAGCTCAACAAATTATTCAGAGTGGCCTGAACTTACTCTGAAATCATCTCCCCCCATCCCCCAGGGATTGTCAGCCTCAGCCACCAGGTCAGCCACCAGGCCCAGCTTGGCTTCATTTTTACTTGAACGTCCTAAAAAGAAAATCATGATTTTGACTAACATCAATGGTTACCTTGGTAGATGTCAAGCACCAGGCTGAGAATTTTATATAGGTTATCTGATTCAGTCTTCACAAAAGCCCCATGGAGTATATCTACTGCCTTCATTTTAAGGGGAGGAAACGGGGTCATTAGGACATGGGTGACGTAGTCCAGATTCCATCAGGGCCTGAGCCCAATTCTCCCCAACTTTGGAGCCCACATTCCTAATATCAACACAGGAAATAATTGATTACTATTAGTGACCACATAGCACTGAATAATAAAACCTTTTAAATCAAAATCTGATAATTCAGGAAGCTCCAAAATGAAAAAAAGATGAAAATTTTGGTGATAAAATCTGACCACATGGCTATGGGACTAATTATAGTCCTTATGGAAAAAAAATTGCATAAAGTAAATATTTTAATTTCATTTTAATATTGGGTATAAAGCTTATTTTAGCTCTTACTGGGTTATATAATACACACATATAGTGGCAAATATATTTTGTGATTATATACATCTATTCATATGGATTTCTACATATACATTGTTGTGCCTATATATGTACATATACATATGCACATATAGACTGTTAATGATATTTGAACTTTTGAGTTATCTTACTAAGCTGAGATCTGAATTCTAGAGGAGTTTTAGGATGGGCTAGTGGCCTGCCCTACCCTCAGACTGTCGAGAACACGTTGTGTAGTTAAGTATGCATATGTTCTGAGGTTTCCGCACTGGCCTTGCTCACACAGGCCCAGTAGCAAGGGGGCCTGCCTGCTTTTTCTCCTGAGAAGACCTGGTGGGCCTGAGAAGATCATGATCTCCTGGGATTGAGGGAGGCCTTTACTCTCTGAGTCGTAGGTGTCCTTTCCTGGCTCAGGGGAACTTGGACACCATCTGCTTTGACCTGGAAGCCCCAGAGAGGCTGTGCTGGGTTGAGTCCTTCAAGTCTCAAAGGCTAAAGAATAAGCATGGAGTGACCTTTCCCTTAGCTCCCAGATTTGAGATTGAGCCTCACAAAGGATTCCTTGACTTCAAGTCCTGCTGTGTGTATTTGGAGAATGTATCAACCACCTAAGACTGAGCTGTCTGTCTACAGACTGGCATGAGTACTAGACACACTGTTGGGGGAAGCTGAAGTTGAAGGTTTTAAGTTGGTGTTTACTGTTTTCCCAAATGTGCTGTTGATTGATTCTTTAATCTGAAAAATGGGATATGTAGCTGTATCTGTTTCATGGATATTGTGAGATTGGATGAGATAAGTATTTGGATAACACTCAGCCCCATGCTTGGCCTAACAGCAAGGATGTATTGTTGCTGAAGTGTTTGGAGTCACAAGCTTAGTGTGGTGAGGCATGTTATAATTCTGGCGCTCCAGAGGCTAAGGCAGGAGGATTGCCACGAGTTCAAGGCCAGTCTGTGCTATATAATGAGTTTGAGGGTAGTTTCAAGAACAAAACAAGAATGTTGTAAATTGAAAATTTATACAAATGCCAATTTTCTGTGGTGTGTGCACGCACACACACACACACATATGAGGCACTGATCTGACTCATACCATGAGACTTCAAATATATTGTGTTTCTATTCTTTATATAGGACTGTCATACAAACTAAATGAAGTCCCAATGACACTTAAGTGAAGCTGCATAAAGGCAGCTATAATTGCCAAGGCACAGAGTAAACTATAAATTGTTAGATAAATATTGTTTTGCCTGCTTCCTAAGCCTGCTGTGAAAAGGAAATGAGTTGCATTTGTTTTTGTGGATACAACTTTGAAGGTGCTCTGTTACTGTTCATATCAGAAGCCCATGACTTGAGCTAAGGAAGTCATGTGATAAGGGCTGTGTGATATTAAGGCAATGGAGAGTTGTGTTCCACAGATGCTCGTGAGCCCTTGGCTGAAAGGGTTGAGGGGCAGGGAAGAAATGACTACTTTTCTCTTCTTGTTCTTCAACTCAGCTGGTGGCTCCTGGAACCTTGTGTCGTGAGCAGGTGCGGCAGTGTGACCTCCCCGAGTTCTGCACTGGCAAGTCTCCCCACTGCCCCACCAACTTCTACCAGATGGATGGCACCCCCTGTGAGGGTGGCCAGGCCTACTGTTACAATGGCATGTGCCTCACTTACAAGGAGCAGTGCCAGCAGCTGTGGGGACCCGGTAAGGACCCTCCTGGAGAGCATGTTCTCTTCCAACCACCACTTCTAAGCCAGTCTCTGCACTGGCCACTTAGCATGGCCTAGCATCTTGGCTTCAGAGCATCCTCAAATACCACCTCTCATCCCCTTAGCTCAAGGGAGACATCCAGGGACAGCCAGGTGACAGCATTCCTCCCAGACCTTTGAGGCTTTTAGTTATAACAGTTCTAACAGGGTATTGGATAGTAATACCCCCTCCCCCCACACAAATGAAGCAGAAATGGGGACTAAAAGAAAATTCAAAACACACTTAAGCTACAAAAGATGTTTAACCTCAGTCTTATTGAGGGAAAGCAAATTGTAACTACCATGAAGTGAAGCTTTTTCATGTATCAGATCACAAAGATAGCAAGAGATATAATAACAGCAACAACTATCATAGCATGGTATTATGGAGAGTGTGAGGAAACAGACAGACCACTGTAGAAAGGTTTAGAAATAGCAAACATTTTAATGCACTTACTGGTCCCACTAATTACATTAGGCTTAAATTTTTTCCACTCACCCTTTCTTTTCTGAGAAGTTTTTATATCACATGTGGAATATAAAAAAAGGTATGTGCAGGAATATTATTGATAATAAGTCATAAGGAAATTTGCTTAAAAGAATCTTTCATATATATAGCCTTGCCAGAGCAAATTTGCATTTTAATAAATGGGTTACTTATTTATTTTTACATAAAGAATTAAATCTTGGCTAAATAGTTGATGGTGTGGGACATAGAGCACCTTCAGCAGTTTTTAAGAGTTGATTGATAATTGTGGCTTTTATAGTTGTCAATGATTGAAACACCATGTGGTACAAAAATTATAGAAAGGTCTTACCAGTCTGTTGGAAATTCTGTTTTAACCTCAAATCATGATTAATTTAGTGATTTTTATTTTTTGAGGCAGGGTCTCACTGTGTATTAAGAGCCTGCTGGCCTAAAATGTACTGTATTCTAGGCTGACCTTCAACTCCCAGAGATCCACCTATCTCTTAAGTGTTGGGATTAAAGGGTGGCACTATACTCAATTAGTGGTTTTGCTTGCTTTGTTTGTTTATTTTTAAAGAAACCCAAGTCTGCAACTCAAGCAGCAATTTTATAAACTAAACTTTCTAACAGAATATTAACATTAATCTGATGTCTAACTGCTGAGGTATAACAGGAGGGGAAACATTAAGTCTTTGTTTTCTTTGATTAACCCACTGCATAAGAGACTATATGAACAGGAAAAACAGGTCATTCATAATATAAAGTAGGCTCAAGCCTGAGCTGAGGGGTCTCAATGGCATTCATTAGTTGTATGCAAAGCGTACAAGTGTGTTGAGAACCATAGATGCTGTGAAGTCATGTGATGCAATATGGGTGAGCTCTACCAGAAACACCTTGGATTCATTACACATTCTGTTTTTAATTAGTGGTCATTGCACATTCAGAAACTCTCTGCTGTTGCCCCCTTCCCAATGTTCCGGTATGGGATTCCATCTGTCACCACTTCCAGAAGATGGGAATTAGCTGGCACATGCCTTTGATCCCAGCACTTGGGAAGCTGAGGCAGGCAGATCTCTGTGAACTCATGGCCAGCCTGGTCTACAAAGCTACACAGAGGAAACCCTGTCCTGTTTTATAGAAAACACAGATTTAAAGATTGTTGTTTTTCTATGATACAGGAGAGAGAAAATAGGGTGGATATGAAAAAAAAAAAAATTCCAAAGATATGTTTTAGCTCTTTAGTGTTTGGGGCATGGATTTCTAATCTTTTGCAGGCCAGGAACAGGACAGCCCTTCTTTATTAGCAAGCAGGATTAGCATGCAACTGTCATAGGCACATGTCTTCAATGAAATGTTAAAAACCCATCTAAAATACTTTGTCTCAATTAGTCTTGGGGAATATGGAAATGTCACATTGCCTGAGGCTAGCCCAGCCATTGGGAGCCTCTGGCAGGCCGTGCATTGACAGGTGTTTCTTGTATACCTAGGAGCCCGGCCTGCTCTGGATCTCTGCTTTGAGAGGGTGAACGCAGCTGGAGACACCTATGGAAACTGCGGCAAGGGCTTGAATGGCAAATACAGGAAGTGCAGTCCCAGGTGAGGACCACAGCATTGCCCCCGTGTGAAGACGAGTGACCAAGGGATCCCAGCTCTGTCCTCTTTGCTCCCACCTGGCTTGGTGTGGTTGGTCCCCAGTTGGCTTTTAAACAAGCCAGTGAAAGCCTGTATCTGTTCCCTGTTGTTTGATAATGCACTATTCAGTTGGCTCTAAGCAAGTCAGAAAGAGGAGTGGGTAGCATTACTTTCTAGGAAGTTGATCACGGTTGCTTTGGAGACTCTCTCAGAGCAGGGCAAGATAGCTGGACGTGGTGGCACAGGCCTTTTAACACCAGTATTCAGAGGCAGGCGCAGGCAGGTCTCTGTGAGTTTGAGGCCAGCCTGATGTACAAAGCGAGTTCTAGGACAGCCAGAGCTGTTACATAGAGAAACTCTGTCTTAAAAAAAAATAAGTAAATAAAAACAAAGCAGGGCAGGAGATGGCCCTTTTGAACCACTTTTTGCAGAGTGTTAAAATTATGCCCTGTTTTAAGACTCATGTCTGAATCATTCATTGCAGCCTCCCACTGGCTCGTCTATTCACCCACTCACCTTCCCACCACTGTTACACATTTACAACATGCAAGATGCCATATTGAGCATCTAGAGCAGTGGTTCTCTGCCTTCCTAATGCTGTGACCTTTTAATACAGTTCCTCATGTTGTGGTGACCCCCCAAACATAAAATCATTTTCATTGCTACTTCATAGCTGCAGTTTTGCTGTGAGGTGTAATGTAAATATTTGTCTTCTGATCGTCTGTGTGCCCTGTGAAAGGGTCATTCAATCCCCAAAGAGGACAGGACCCACAGGTTGAGAAGCGCTGGTCCAGCACAACGTGATAATCAGTGTAATAGTTAACAGCTTGGCGGGCTTTCCCCAAGAAGTACTTTCATTGAGTTCTATAGCAGTCATCTAAATGAACAGGGCGAGGAGTCACACTGGTGTGTAAAAAAGAGTGTTTAAGGTGAGGAGGTTAGAGAAAAACTGGCAGGTGACAAGCTGATAGACAGAGTAAGCTACAATTTGTGGGGAATAGAGGAGAGGGGGCCATGAGAAAAGAGCATGGCAAGAGGAAAGCAGGATGGATCCTGAGAGGTTTAAAGGCATTGCTGGAAGAATTTGGTCCCCTCCCATGGACACTGCAGTCTGGCAGGTCAGGATAGAAAGAGATAGTAACACGAGTCAGGGAAGCTGTGTAGGAGCGAAGATTGATGGATTGAAGTGCTCAACCCCATGCATGTTGTAAATGAAGAAGAGGGAGTCAGTGAGATCCAGCTCCTAGCTGGTGTGTCTGGGTGAATAGCTGTGTGATGAACATAGGTGACAGACATGACTTAGGTCATGCAGTCATCTTTGAAGTTAGGGCATCTCAAGTTCAGCTCTTGGCCTAGTTCAGAGACAAGGAACCTGCCCCCTTTCTGGCTCTACCTCAGGTCTCTCTGCTGGGATCCAGCCTGCTCTTTGGTCCTCTGCCCTACTCTACCTAAGCCTGCTGTCTTGGTAACACCGAAGCTCTGCAGCCCCAGCTTTTCCCCAGCCTTTGATACTGTCTTCTTTCCTGGCCCAGGGATGCCAAGTGTGGGAAAATCCAGTGTCAGAGCACCCAGGCCCGGCCCCTGGAATCCAATGCAGTGTCGATTGATACCACCATCACCTTGAATGGGAGGCGGATCCATTGCCGGGGCACCCATGTCTACCGGGGTCCCGAGGAAGAGGAAGGAGAAGGTGACATGCTGGACCCAGGCCTGGTGATGACTGGGACCAAGTGTGGTCACAACCATGTGAGTCCCTCCCCCAGCCTCCCTCAGAAAGCAAGATATAGAGACAGAAATTGAGAAGTGTGGGCTTTGGAGGAAGGTGCTTGGCTCCCAGAGTAATAGCATCACACTCATGGATGCCCACCCATAGACTATGGATTAGCCATGGAAATGGACTCACCACTGTCATCTATATCATTAGCTATCACATGGAACAGAAGTAGTCTAAGGCTCAGGGAAACCCAAGGAAAAATAATGCCACCCATCTCATATATTCAATTGGGTTAGTGAAGTTATAAAAATATAGGAAACCCATGGTACGATGCCCAGCCCAGTAAGCTGCTGCCACAATCATTATTTTCAGGCATAGTACTAAAATTAGTACATATTCATTCTTGGTTAGTGTGTAGGCAAGATAACACTAGACTATAAACATGTCCTGATTGTTCAATGTAACATTTTAGCAGTGTTTGCTGTGCCTTCCCTAATCACAGAGGTGATAGCAGGATTACTCACTGTCCTGCCTTTTGAGGTTCTTTTTGTTTCTCACTATAATAATATATAAGTCAAAGAGCTACCTTTTGGGGTTCCTATTTATCCTGAGTAAAAATCTCCAATACCCTAAGCCTCCCCCATGTCTCTGCTGCTCTGCTGATGGCTATTCTCCCTGTCTGCAGATTTGCTTCGAGGGACAGTGCAGGAATACCTCCTTCTTTGAGACTGAAGGCTGTGGGAAAAAGTGCAATGGTCACGGGGTACGTGTGCAGATGTCTAGGTTCTTGGGTGTTGGTGTCATGGGGACGTGCCCTGTGGGAGGTCACAGCTCTCCTGGGTGCTGATACGTCTGTGGCCCCTCACTCTAGGTTTGCAACAACAATCAGAATTGTCATTGCTTTCATGGCTGGGCTCCACCTTTCTGTAACACCCCAGGAGATGGCGGCAGCATTGACAGTGGTCCTTTGCCCCCCAAGAGTAAGTGTTCTGCCTTTGTGAGAGCAATGGAGACCATGGGGATGGGTGGTTGGTTGGCAGGAGCCTCCAACCTGTTGACATTGCAATATGGCATTGTTGTCTACAAATGTGTTAGGTTGTAGTCGTAGGTGTACAGGAATACATGGAGCCTGGTTGTACTGTTGCAGAGTCCAAGTTAAATTGGCTGCACTCTTCTGATTCTACAGGGAGGAAGCCAAGAAAAAGAGGCCTAGTTTGGTTGGAGGAAGCTTGGGCTTAGTTGCCTTTCTGTCATTTTGCTAGGAAAGAGAGAGATCAAGGGAGACTCTAGGTCACTGGATAGTCACATTTATTTGTGGGAGTAACTAGTAACTAGTCCTTTTAGGGAAACTTGAAATAATCACAGTCCTGGGGTGCCTTGCATTGGGTTATTCTGTTTTTTGCTAAACAAAGGCTAAGAAATGGGGAAGCAGACATGTTTTATAGTTTTAGAGAAAGTCTGGGGACCTACACTCCTGTGGTGAATAATTGCAAAAGTAGTTAAAAAATACAAGGCTAAAAATTGGGCATGGTAGTTCCTGCCTGTAATCCCAGCACTCATGAAGTTGAGGCAGGGTAATTGCTGCAATTTTGAGGCCAATCTGTGCTACACAGTGAGTTCCAGGCCAATCTGGGCTACACAGTGAGACCCTATCTTAAAAGACAAAATAATAACAGGCAAGAAGGAAGAACCCAAATTTGTAAAATAGAGCAAAGTGGAGCTTCATTGATGAAAGTGTACTTTACATATTTGAATTTATTATTCATGGAACTGTTGAGGTGGCTTTGGAGCCAGCTGTGAGGTTGAGGGTCAAGGGTGAGAGTTCTAGTCCTGAGGTATCTAAGCCAGTATTTTCTGGTTACTGGTCTGCATCCGGGAAAATCGTGATGCAGTTTGATTTTCTGAGAATCCATTAGCTGGAAGCTAATGACAAATGACACATTCTGAACTGCATTGGAGAGTATTTCTGCGGTTGAAAGAAATGACTGTGGGGCTTTTCTAGGAAAGCCAGTGGGCCTGGCTCCTTAAGCTAGTATATAATGTGTGTGTGTGTTTAAAATAAGTTGTACAAATAAAATGAGAATCAAATATCTGAAGAAGAGTCAGGACTGTATCATTTTACCATAGTCAGAATAGCCTCTAATTCTCTCACATGTGCTGTCTTCTGGCAGGTGTGGGTCCTGTGATAGCCGGGGTGTTTTCAGCCTTCTTCGTGCTAGCTGTCCTCGTGCTGTTATTCCACTGCTATCGACAGAGCCACAAACTGGGCAAGCCTTCGGCTCTCCCTTTCAAGCTGCGGCAGCAGTTCAGGTGGGACAGGGCACTATGTACACAAGGATTTGGGGGTCCCTTCTAGATCACAGAACCCCTGTGGAAAAGTCAGTGGTGATGGGTCTAATTCTGGGAAGGTGAATGCAGGGATGTGTCACCTTCATCCATTCTATCCTTCTGTCACCATGGTAGACATTGTTAGGTACTGGTTGTAAGTGTTTTCTACTGAGTGTGGCTATTGTTTGTGAATTCTTCTCCCTAGAAAGTACTTAGCCAATTCAAATTGGGGCATGCCATAAAACCTATTTATCTTCCTCCACCTGGTTCATTTATACCTTACTTTTTAAAGAGCAGCAAACTGAGGCGACAGAGAAGGGATGACAAGCTAAAGTTATTCACAGGGATAGATAGCTAGACATTAACCCAAGAAGACAACTGATTAATTTATTTAGATATTGACTGAACATATTCTCAAGAGTCCTGTTAAATGTCCTTGCATTGGAAGGGTTTTGTTTCTGTTTTTGTTTTTTGTTTTTTCCTGCCCTGAATCCTTCTGGATTCATGACTGGGGGGAGGGGGTTACATAATGGCTAGTGAATTTCTGTCTCTTTACTGGGGAGGGGAGCAAGGCTGATCCCTTCCTTGGGCTTCTCCCCTAGGCATGTGTGCACTTATATTATTTAGGAGATGGGTTTGAGAGGGTCACCCTACTCTCTCCAGAAGAGGGTTAATTAGATTTTTCAGTTGGCTTGGGCCAAAGGAGCTCAGTTCACATGGCCCTGAACATCTCCCTCCTTCCTGTCCCCTATTTCTTGTTTCTAGTTGTCCCTTCAGAGTGTCTCAGAGTGGTGGAACTGGCCATGCCAACCCAACTTTCAAGTTGCAGACTCCCCAGGGCAAGCGAAAGGTAAGGGCTTTGCACCATTGAACTTGACTGATTTCCTTTGATCTCTGTTAGGCTTCCTAAGAGCTTGTGGGTGTCCATGGGGTTTGTAATGAAAGCCATTTTATTGGTCTGGGAGACCCATCAGTTGGTTCTGAAGCCCGGGGTCTGAAGGGTTGAATAGTTCTCATTGAGACACACACCTAGACAGGATTTATCATCTCAGCTATTCCTTGTCTCCTACATACAGGTGGCCAACACCCCTGAAACTCTCCGGAAGCCCTCCCACCCTCCTCCCCGGCCACCTCCAGACTACTTGCACGTTGAATCCCCACCTGCACTGTTGCCAGCACATCTGAACAAGGCTGCCAGGAGCTCCCCAGAAACTGGGGCTCAGGTAGAAAGAAAGGAGTCAGCCAGAAGGCCTCCTCCAAGCCGGCCCATACCCCCTGCACCTAACTGCCTACTATCCCAGGTAAATGAGTTCTCAGCAACCCTGGGCCAGGGACATTGTCTGTAGCAGGGTGCCTGTGATGAGGGACAATGGAGGCCAGGGTGATGTACTGGTTGGGTTTGACCATCTTCTTTGTTCTGGTGAATCCAGTGGGTTTCCAGAAGTTTAGCAGTAAGAGGAAGAAGTACATTCCCTGGACAGTCCCTGAGCCACATGGTGCTTTTTTCCTATCTAATTTCCACCCACTTTGTACCATAAATGAAGTTCTTTCAGTTCCTTGAGCTCTTGTCCCCTCCAGGTCATTGCAGATGCTGTTTTGCCTCATATGCATCCACATCCCTTTGCTTGGCCAGCTCGTATTCATCCTCAGTTGTGACCTTAGGTAGCACTCCACTGAGGGGCTTCTCTTACCTTGTAAGGCTGAGCGTTGTACCCTCTTCTTCTCCTTGTACCCAATTCCTACAAAGTGTACCTACAAGTTGGCTCCCACTCATGGCCGAGTCTTACTGAAGGGTGCACCCTGAGGCCTTGCTTATAGAGAGGGTTCTCTGGGAGGTGACAGGTCTAGACTGGCTCCCTCCTCTGTAGCTGGTACTCACAACTTGGAGCCATCACCCAGTGGCTGGTTTGCTTAGCGTGTCTACTCTGGTATAAGTTCCCCAGTGAAGACATGGGTTTTTCTTGGGCAGTGGTGCAGCATAGTGGCTTCTAGACCTGACTGTGTGTTTGGTCTTAAGGATCTCCTTTCTTTTGGCATGGTCCAAAGGAGTCCCTGGGCTTCTTTGATCACAACAACCACAGGGGCAGTGAGCATTTGGTATGATCCCTAGGGCACGTGGCGGTGAGGGTTTGGCAGAACTGAGGGTGTCAGGTTGGGTTCTGTGCTGTGAAGCTGCTGCTCCTAGTCCCTGTGTGTGAGGCAGGGGTGTGATGTACAAATCCACACAGGGATCGACTCAATGCATCTCAAACTGAATTTGCCAAGACTTATTCCTACCTAATCACTTAAAGCACTACTCCATGACACTGAGCTAGGCATGTCCCTAAATGAGCCTGCTTTGATTATTTTTGTTAATTATGACCTTAAACTGAGTGTGTTCATGGATGTTCACCTTGTGAATGTGAATGGACTGTCTGGATAAAGTTGCCTTGCTGCCTTTAGAGAGGGGCGTAGATTAGCGGATCCTCACCATGTTCTCTTGGCTTATTCTCCTCTGCTCTGTTAAGTCTTGGCTATGCTTATTCATGGGCCAAGGATGAGGTTATGGTATCAAACTGGCTGCTTATGCTGGGAGGCCCAGGGCAGACGTTCTGATAAGGCTCCTATGCAGATAACAACCAGCAAGGCCTCACTTTGCAGTTTCCCGGCTGTGACCTGATGCCCACACCCCACTGTCTCTCCCTGGAAAGCCTGAGCTCTCTGGTGCAGTTGAGGTTCCACCATGTACTGTCCACCCCCAAGATCGGCATCCCTTGGAAAGGGGAGAGCGGACATATGTGGCTTTTTGGTCTCAGACATTTTTGACTTTTCTTCTCTGAGCTTCAGTTTCTGCTCTGAGAAGTTATTTTTGTAGGAAAACCAACTCTGCAATGTTTCTGCCTCCTGCACACTTGCCTCATGCCTACCTTGGAGTTCACTAGTGCCCCTCTCAGGCGGGCTAAGGAACTGGCATTCCTCAAATCTCATCAGCTTGGGGGGCAGGCTATGATTGCCCCTTAAAATTTTGCTTTTCCAATCACAAAAGAAGCACATATTTGTTTAAAGAAACTGAGTAGTGGCATTGGAAAGATGGCTCCGTGGTGAAGAGCACTTGTTGCTCTTGTAGAGGACCTGGGTTCTATTCCCAGCACCCACATCAGTGAGTTCCAAGGGCACCTGAACACAGAGGGCATAAACTCACACATACACATATTCAAAAATAATACAAATAGCTGGGAATGGTGGTACACACCTTTAATCCCAGCATTTGGGAGGCTAAGACAGGTGGGTCGTTGTGAGTTCAAGGCCAGCCTGATCTACACAGTGAAACAGGACAGCCAGGGCTAGGTAGAAAGATCCTGACACAAAGCAACAACAACAAAAACTATAATAATTCTTTATAGTTAAACAATTGGAGTAGCACAGAAATACGTATCTATTTTAGGAAGTTTGAATAGCTTGATTTATTTATGTGCTTGTTGTTAAGCTGAGGGCTTCCTGTGTATTAGCCGCCCAGAAAGCCTGCAATGGCTCCATGAACTACACAGAAAAGGCACCCTGCCCCTGCCTGCATTCTAGATATAGTCAGAGGTGGCTAGAGAGAGAAAAATAAAAGCCTGACAAATTATTTAGGTTGGTAGGGATAAAGGATATGAAAAGAAATAAATAGATTAAAATAAAATGACTTAGTGGAACCACATGCTGGGGATATAGTTAGGTAATAGCAAGGGGAATTTGGCCTTATTGAGAAGATGAAAAATAATCATTGTGCCATGTATAGTCAAAAGAAAAACTAATCCAAACAAAGTTGCAACAACAAAAGCCATGGTTTCTTAAAGTTTTAATTTGTCCAGGTGCTGTTTGTGGGTATGTCTATGCACATGTTCACACACACACACACACACACACACACACACACACACACACGAGTACACACCACTCTTTCTGTTTTCCTGGCCCACACCCACCCACTTAAACCCCATCCCAAGTAGCCCTCTGTTGACAGTTTGCTCCAGCCCCTTCCTGGCTGTGTGCTGTTTATTTCTGTTGACCTTAGGCAGGGATATGGTGGTCTGTTTTGTATACACTCCTCTGTCTGGTTCATTTCAACTTCTCTTGCAGCGGACTGTCCTCATTAGCCCATACCCACCTGCTGGAACCCATGTCACTGTATCATTTTACGTTTTTTTCTTTCACTGCGGAAACTTCGGAAGTTTCTAAGTTCTCTGGTGTGTTGTAAACAATGGACAGAGAACATCCTTGTAGAGCAGCCTTGTGCACCTGTGCAATCAGTCTCTAGCATGGCCAACAGGAAGTTTCACATTGGAAAATGATAATTTCCATTTATTTATTTATGTTTTGAGACAGGGTCTCACTATATAGCCCTGGCAGGCCTAGAACTCACTGTGTAGAGCAGGCTGGCCTTGAATTCACAGAAATCTACCTGCTTCTATATCCTGAGTGCTGGAATTAAAAGTGTGCACATCATGCCATGCACCTATCTCTAATTTTTATAGATATAGCCAACTCATTTTTTCAAAAAGTTCTTATTTTTTTCTTAGCATGTAAATATATTATACCCCCTCCCACACACACACTCGAGTTCTTTAAAAACGAGACCATCTGATATGTATATTATTTGGTTTTGATCCATAAGATGTTAGGCATATTTTCTTTTGAAAGGAGCCCCTCAAATGAGACTTTTTGCTTCCTCCAGGATTTCTCTAGGCCTCGGCCACCCCAGAAGGCACTTCCAGCAAACCCTGTGCCAGGCCATAGGAGCGTTCCCAGGCCAGGAGGTGCCTCCCTGCTGCAGCCATCTATGGTTGGTCCTCAGCCTCCCCGGCCTCCCACAGTATCTATCCCAAAGGTGAGTCCACAGAAGGACCCAGAAGTACCAGCAGGGGATGTGTGTAGCTGAGAATCACTGTTCTCTTGTGTTCCTGGCTGAGCTTCTACAACAGAAGCAGGAACAAGGCCTTTCTTGGAGTTCTGTTTGGCTGTACCTTATATGAGCGAAGTGTGATTTGCCTTCATTTGAGAATGAAGGCATCACTTAGACGCTTGAGTTCTGGTGGCTTCCAATTATCTCAGCACCTGAACAGCTAGGCCACCTTGAGTGAGTCCTTGTCTGGATAAGATGGGCCATCAAGGTGCTTCAGCCAGAAAGGTAATTTTTAAAAAGGCATAAGTAGTAGAAGAGACCAGCTTCATAATGTCTCTATGAAGGTAAAGTCATTAGTTTACATAAGCCTGTCTGCTGATGTCCCTTTCCTTAATACTTCTCTCTGGCTGCCATGTTCTCTTAGCTTAGTCTGGGGAGTTAGGTCAGAAGGAATGAGGCAAGGAGGCCAGGTGTCATCCCCATATTCCCATAAATCACTGGGAAATGATTGTACTGAAGCTTGACAAAAGAGAGGAGGGGTGACTTTCCAGCTTTGGGGGTGGGCGCATGACTTGCTCTCACTGCGAGGGCTGCTGGCCCTGGAAAGCAGCCACAGAGACAGACTTCTGCAGACTACGCTTCTGTTCTTGACTGTCAAAAGCAAGAGGACAGTTGCCCAGTCCCGCTGACCAGCACCGAGATCACATCTTTCCCTTCCTTTTTCCTTCCAGCTTCCAGAATACAGATCACAGAGGGCTGGAGGGGTAACTAGCTCCAAGATCTAGAACTGTCTAGAAGTTTCTTGCTTCTAGAAGACTCTGGATGCCATGGAAGGTCCAGAAGAAAGAAGCCTGCTCTGCCACCTTGAAGCTTCTCCAGCCTCCTTGAACCCCCCTCATCTCCAGAATCTCCCTCCTTGCCCCAATGCCTCCTGTTTCCTCTGAGGCCCAGAGGGACTTCTATCTGATGGCTTCTGCATGTTGTCCTGTGCAATATACAGCTCTGGTAGGAAAGGGAAGCAGATGGAGGAAGATGGGGAAATTCTCCCTCAGCCACCTAGCCAAGAGCAACCAGTGATGGTCAGGGAAGTCTCAAAATGGGGAGTCCTCCTCCTGTGCTGAACTTGGAGAAAGCATCCACCCAGGTCCCATTCTGGCAGGTACCCATGAGGACTTCTGTTGATTGGCCTCTCTGGGATCCCCAAGCTACACAGAGGCTGGGTCTTACCCGTTTCTTAGCTTTCAGGGACGGAGGAAGCCACTGCTGCCTCCCTGCCCCAGGGCTTGGTCAAGGTGCCTGTTCCTGATTATATGGCTGCATGTGACAAGCCATGCTCCCCTCCCCTGCCACTCCTCACATTCCCATATTTACATGGGTCACTCTCTGACTCAGACAGGTACTATTTGTAGGCAGTGTAGACAGCAGTGGGGAGTGGTCAGCCCGTGTCCCCTCTGAGCCATGATGCCAAAGGTTGCTAGACTCTCAGAATTCCTCGTTGTACATCCCCATTGTTCCATATGTCACCTTCACCTCCTCTCTTCCAATGTCTCTGTCCTATGGTGCTTTGACGGTGCACCACAGCAGTCCTGACTTGCTGGTGACCATACGCCTGTGACCAACGAATCAGGATCTTGCCTCACGGGGTAGGCACTGGACTTCCTGCACTGGATCTCAAGAGCATTGAGCTGAGTGGGTTTTGGTGGAGAGAGAGAGAGAGAGAGAGAGAGAGAGAGAGAGAGAGAGAGAGAGAGAGAGAGAGAGAGAGCTCTGCATGTACTTGTGTTTTTTGGCTTCAGACAGGAAAAGGGGCCTCCTCCTTTTTTCTGACCTACACCTTAGATGAAGTTCTCCAGGGCAGCCATGGATATGCTGAGGGGACAGACATGTTTGGAAGCCCAGTTATTAGGAAAGTATACAGAGGGGCACCAGCCCTTCCCTGGTGGTCAGCTCTGAGGTGGGACTGTTGACTCTGGAGAGATAGGTGGCCTCTTTGGAACATGGTTCAAAGCCATGGTAAACCAGATCAGGGCAGGGGGCCCCCAACTCTCTTCAACCAGGGTCTTATCCTGCACTTCCTTTGGTTCTCTCCTGGTTACTGCCTATATGTGATCTTCATGGGAGGAGCTCTGGGAAGGTGAGGATGGGACCCCATCTTGCCTGGGGCTCAGGAGGGTGTCTTGGTGCTCTGCTAGTTAGAGCAGTTCCTACAGAATTGCTGGGCTTGGCCTCTGAGAGGTCATCTTCCATCCCCAAAAAGGTGCTGACTAGCATGCCAGAAGGCCCTTTAGGGGCCTTCCCACCACCACCACAAGCAGTTGTTAGCTCATGGAAACTTCCCTGAGGAGGAGGCAGGCTTTTGACCCCCCATTTGCCACCTCAAGGCCTTCTGACAATTTTTTGCAGAGTAAACTCTAGCCCTCTGCTCGTGGGATTGTAGACAGTGGGAGGTGCATATCTGGGAAGTAGAAAGATCTCAGGAAACCACCTTTCTCCTTGGGGTGACTGTGCTGTTCACACTCTGACTCCCTGAACTATGATGCAGAAGGTCACTTGGGCCTAGGTCTCATTTCTGCAATCTGACAGCTTTTCATTTAAGTGCTATACCAAATGCCCAGTGACTACAGGTTGGATCCTAAAAACATCTGACTGTTGTCACAAAGTTAGAAACGCACCACTTACCATAAACCCAACCCTGTGCTTCCTAGATGTTCTTGTGGGCTGTGCAGCCTTTCTCCCTTAGCTCAGGAGGCAGGTGGCCTTGAGTGACAGTGCCACAGCCACAGTAACAGCATGAGCCTTGTGAACCTCAAGCCTTTTGTTCCTTGACCCATACCAGAAGAAGACCCATTCTCTTGCTCTTTGGTAATCATTTCCTTTTTATTGCTTTGATACCACCTCCATCCCATAAAATTATACTGTGAATAGGAAGATGGCAATTTTTTTTTAATTTGGTAGAGATGTTGGCAGCTACTCTATTTACAACTTCATTCCTGCCTGTCATCCAAAAGCTAGGGAGGCTGCCACAGGTAGGAGCCCCTTCCCTTCTGCACCGTGAAGTATTCCATGCATACATCTAGACTTCAAGGATAGAGTTTGTCCCAAAGGATTGTTTACCACTTAGGAGGGGAAAGAGAATATTACCACAGGGAGAGGAGGGGGTGGTTACAACAGAACACTTCAGTCAACCTACCCCGTCTGTGGGTATCCAAGGCTCCAATGGCATAGAAAGTGAACAATACTAGAAATAGCTGTTCTGTGCCCAGCCACTGTAGAGATGCTTGGGAACACTGGGGTTGGTCAAAACCAAGGCTCTGGTGGGCTGAGGGAAGTTCAGAGTTCAGTTTGTAGCTGGATGTGATGGTGCACGCCTTTAGTCCCAACAGAGGCAGACTGACCTCTAACTTCAAGGCCAGCTTGGTCTACAAAGTGAGTTCCAGGACAGCTAAGGTCACACAGAGAAACCCTGTCTCCAAAAGCAAAATTGTTTGAGACAGGCTCTCATGTATACCAGGTTGGCCTTCAACTCACTAAAAAGCCAAGGATGACTTTTGAGTCCCCAAGTGCTCTCATCTTCCCAAGTGCTAAGACTACAGGTGTGTGCCACCACACTTGGTTTATGTGGCCCTGGGTTCAAACACAGATCTTCGTGCATGTCTATGCAAACACTCTACCAACTGAGATATATCCCCAGCCCAGGCTGTAAGTGTTCTGAGAAGCTAAATTAGCTGCCTGCCAACTTTAGAACCCTAAAGCCCGTTTCTGACCTGTGAACCTCAGGTCTCTAATCCCTTCCAAGTTGCAACTTCCTGCTTGCTTTCTGTTCCTTTCAGCCTTGGTGATTTCCACCTGCAAGAGAAAAGCCCTTTCCTATCCCTGCTTCAAGACATTGCAGATTTTTAAGGTCTGAATATTCTCTGCCATGCAACAGTCCCTGTCACTCTGCAGTAAACCTTTTCTATAGCGTCTCCTCTAGGTTCAGTTAATTTGCTTATTTGACAAAGCCAGTGTGAGACTTTTATTCTTAAAATTGGAGGCACATTCTAAAGCTAGTCATTTTGTCAAATGCATGTAGTGACAGCCCCCAAAGGACTCCACACACAAGCCAGGGAACACGAACTGGAAAGGTACCCCTTCTCTAGGGACACCAACTAGAGGCTCTGTAGACTCCAAGCCCAATACCCCAAAGTAATGCTCCAGTGTCCTCGTGTGTGACTGTGTGTGTATGCCTGTGTCTGGGATCCAGGGCAAATGTGAATTTTCTTTTTATTTGGGAGATTGTTCACAGGAAATAGTCCTCTCCTCTCTTGTCCTTCTATTGATTGTTTACAATATTTGTACATCTATGCAAAATACTTGAATGGGCCATGGTGCCTTGTTTTGTTATTTTGTTTTTGTTTTTTTTTCTCCTTGTTTGTATTTAATTAAAACAAATTGTCATTAGAAAATGCTCCATGTTTGGACAGTTCTTTTGTGTATGTGTGTGTGCTGTTTCAGTATTCCACTGCTTGGACCACTTCAGACATATGACGTGTACTCTTCAGAAAGAAGTCCCTTAGAAACCATCAGTCTTCCCATGAGGCAATGACCTGAGCAATAGTGAAGCCCCAAGTTTCCCCATGACCAGGAGAGAGGGTTGCTTGCTGTTCCTGTGCAGAAGATGGTCTGGTTTCATTACATCTTGGGTCACCAAAGGCTTTAACAATCTTGAGATTCTAGTACATTCTTCTACACTATTGCCTTTACAAGGCAGCTGAGACGCTCTCTTGCCATCTCTCCTTACTAGGGGGAGTGTTTGAATGAAGCAGGGAGACTTAGTGAGGGTCTCTTGGGCTGCATGGGTAGGCTCAGGAGGGCCAGGTTGTGTTCACTTCAGATTCCCAGGGCTTATGTGAAAACAGCACACACTGCTGGTGCCTCCCACCATCATACAGGAGGAAGGAATACTCACTGAGGGATGAGCCCATGCAAAATACTTTGTACTATTTTCCTTCATGTGGGTTACTGTGGTGGTCTGAATGAAAATGGCCCCCATAGACTCAGGGACTGGCATTATTGGAGGTGTGGCCTTAATGGAGTAGGTATGGCCTTCTTGGAGGAAGTGTGTCACTGGGGGCAGACTTTGAGGTTTCAGGCACAGTGGCTCACTCTCTCTTCCTGCTGCCTATGGGTCCAGATTTATAGCTCTTGGCTCCATCTCCAGCACCATGTCTACCTGTAAGCCACCATGCTTCCCACCCTGACTGGACTGAGCCTCTGAACTATAAGCCAGCCCAATGAAATGGTTTCCTTATAAAAGTTGCCATGATCATGGTATTTCATCACAGCAATAGAAACTATTAGCTAAGGTGTGGTCATCAAAAGCATCCATTCCAACAGCAATCCTTCCCTACTAGAGTGAAGGCAGACATATGAAAGACATGGGAGGGCTTTGTTTGGTATTTCAGAGATCAGGGACTGTCCTCTCAGCATACTAGAGGTACCTAGTGGTGTGAATTTGTTCCTTGTTCAAGGGAGATCAAGACATTCATCAAGTAAACACACTCTGAAGTCTTTATTCTTGACCCCAGAGCCCAGGCTCTCAGAACCCTCAGCTTACTGCCATACCCAAGATCCAATGTGTTGCATTGATTTCAGTTACAGTCAGAAATCCACATTCATTAAAGTCCTGGGGATTGGACATGGAAGGTCCAGGGGCTCAGAGTGTTGATCTGCCCTAAGAGCTTGCCCAAGGCTAGAAAGGGTTTGATGTGGGTGGGTTGCACTTAGAGGATCAGATGTGAACACAGCAAATAGGCAGGGAGATGGACAGGACTCTACCTGCACTGCAGATCACTTTCCCACAGACTGGCTCCTAATTTCACTCTCTTGTGGTTCTTCCTTTCTCAGCTGGAAGAAGCTGGGAAGAAAAGGATCTCAATTCTCTCTTTAGCTGCTGTTGCATGCATGCCTCTGGCCAAATGTGAGGTCATCAAAGATGGCCCCCAGAGCAAGTGGTGGAGGAGGAGTCTATGCTGCTTCCAGTGTTCCTCATACTCTCCTCCGCCTCCTCAAGTCATATTATGGTCAACTTCTTGGTGCAATTGAAATCACATTCTGCTAAATTCCAGAATGACAGCACAATTCTGTTCTCTTCCCCGAGAAGGCTAGGGGTTTGGCCATCAGAGCTGGGCTAGGAGGCATCCCCTGCTGTTGTTGAATTCTAAGGTTATAGTGTGCATGTGTCAATGACTGATGCCTTGGGATGGACAGGGTGGTGGTGCTGCTTGGGGCCTGGACAGCAAGATATGACCTCCAGGATGGAGTGCTTGGAGAATGGACTAGTTGAGACTTCCCTGAGACATCAGGTGGCTTTCACAGTAAGAAGTTCAGCTGGGGTCTTGCTTCTATCTCCAGGAAACACCAGGCTACCTGGAACCTAATGTGCACCTTGGGATGGTGAGGAGTCCAGATTGCTCTGCAATCCTCCACAAGCTCCATTTTTGGGCTGAGGGCTGAGAAGTCCAGCTTGACAGGCCAATTGGTGTGAAGGATTTCCTGACGATGAATATCTGAGGGCAGTTCTTGAACTGGGCTACATTCAGCAGGTCAAATTCTGTCTTCTCCCCCAACAACACAGAGTTGGTGCTGAGGGAAGCAGAAGGAAGAGGCTCTGGGGACTTGCTGGCTCCAATAGAAACTAGTGGAGTTAGTCACCAAGGCTGTATCTCTAGGAAGTCCTGCCACCTACCTTACTGGGTAGGGATTTTTTTTTCTTCTTCTAGGAACAGCAGTGAGGTATAAATGAATATCTCAAAAAAAAGATAGCCCTTGGCAACAGATGTGCTGAAAGTAACCTGGTAGTTTTGAACTTGAGAGGTCAGGCTGGACATTGGGCACCTCCTCTTACTCATTTATTGCAGGCTTTAAGAATCGATCATAAATACTTTGGGCTTCTGTTGTGGTGATGGTGTGCTGGCAAGTTCTATGTTGTCCACAAGGACATTCTTATCTTCTAGTTTAATGACGGTGGGCTCTGGGGCAGGAGCTGGAGTTGTGTTTTTGTGAGTGTGTGGCAAGCTGATTTGGTTGATGTCCAAATCTTTGAAAGCATGAAGCATGAAAACACCCAAGATGATAGTGACAAAGCCAGACAGGGTGCCCATAATGTCCACAGCAGACATGGTATACCACTCCTTGAAGAGGACAATGGAGGAGACCACTACCACCGTGGTAAAGAAAACATAGTAGATGGGGAAGACCAGGGAGGTGTTAAAAATATCCAGTGCCCTGTTGAGGAAGTTGACCTGAATGATGATGGAAAGTCCCAGGATGAGAGACAGGATGTAGGGCAGGGGGTGGCGAACAACTGGTAAGCCCTGGAAGAAGTTCCTGATGGTGACACCCAGACCCTTGACGGCAGTCACGGAGAAGGATCCAATCACAGAGCAGATGATGATGTAAATGAGAATATTCCTTTGCCCATAACGCGGAGCAACAATGAAGATGAGGATGAGGCAGGATACCACCAGAAGGACCGCAAATACAACGAACCCTTCAGGGAGGAGGGACATAAATCATTCAGTGAAGGACACAGATAGTATCTAGGACCCCAGACTTACCCTCTCACATGTGGGTTCTAGTCTCAGCTTCAGACTTTTTAATAACTCATGCAAGTTATTAAACTCTAAGACCCTAGTTTATTCACTTGTAAAAAAAAAGGATCAAAAGTGGGATTTTTTCCTTGTAGAGCTGTTTAATGAAATAATGCATATTCTTACATAAAATGTTTTTTTTATAATAACAATGTGTGCATTTAGAGAAATGCTCCACACACAATGAACAATAAATCATCTATGTTTACATTGATCCAGGAAGCCTGGCTAAAGGGTACTGCCCAACTTCCTTCCTGTTGTTCACCTTTTCCTCAAGGGGGCAGCACAGAGATGGACAGAGCCCAATCTATACACAATTCATGCCGTAGTGTTTTCTGCTAGCCCAGTGCTTGAAGCCCACCTACCTGTGTCTTTCATCTTAGAAGCCATCTCCACAACAGTAGTGACCTTCTCCTCCTTGGGGGCATGTATGACCATCACTGTGCTGCCAGCCACACAGATGATACAGCCCAGCTTCCCCAGAAGATTCAGGCTCTCTCCCAGGCAATAGGAGGAGAAGATGGCGCTATACAGGGACATGGGAGAAAGGGATTGAGTGGAGGTGCCTATTCCAGCCCCCACTAAAGACACATGGGGGCTGAGTAAACACTTATGGGGAACAACAGTCCAAAACTCACCCCTCTCTGTAGAAGCCTTCCTAGATTTCTTTCATCCAACCCCAAACTTTCAGAAGTAGAAATGATTTCTGGGGGTAGGGGGGTTGGAATGTGTGCTGGGGAAGCAGAAATACATGTGGATCTCTTTTATTTTTGAAATGGAAACCATCTACAAACCAAACAGTTGCATCCCGGTTGGTTTATCGTTAACTTGACAAAATATAGAGTCATCTGTGAAAGTGATCTCAGCTGAGCAAATGCCTCCATCAGGTTGGTCTGTTGACAAGCCTGTGGGACATTTTCTTGACTGATGATGGATGTGAGTGAGCATAGACCACTGTGGGTGGTACCATTCTTGGACAGGTCATCCTGGGGTGTATAAGAAAGCAAACTGAGCAAGCCAGGAGGAGCAAGCTCCAATGTGGCTTCTGCTTCAGTTTCTGCCTCTAACTTCCTGGCTTGAGTTCCTGTCTTGGCTTTCCCCTATGATGGACTGCAATTTGTAAGCCAAATAAATTATTTCCTCCCCAAGTTGCTTTTGGTCATGGTGTCTCATCACAGCAATTGAAAGCAAACTAAGATAGATTAAAAAGAGCTTTTCAAACTACTCTTGTCTGACTCCCTACCATTTTAATGTCCTGTAGTATTGCTAGGAGATATTTTTCAACTATGGCTTGTATGCATCTGGCATCAGGGAACAAGCCAAATGAGTGCATTGCAGGGTCACACTTATTCACCCCAAATGCATTTTCTGGTACTTTCTAGTCCTTGCCTCATTTCTGTTCCTTGGGTCATAGAGAATGAATCTATTCCTCTTTTAGTCGCATTTGCCAATATAAACCACCACAATGATAATTACGGATACTATGTCTTGGGGCATGTATTTGCTAATAGGTACTGCATCAGAGTTAATTCTGAATTAACTTATACTGCTCTCAGTTTACAAATGAGAAAACTGAGTTCGTAGAAGTTAAAATGATTCAGCAAATCCTTTAACTGGTAAGTGACAAAAGCAGGTTTTGAAAGGGACTTTGATCTTATTACAAAGCTGATGGGTATTACTCTATGCTAAAGAGAGCCTTTATGCTTCTCAGAGTCTTTACTGAACAAGATCCTTCTCGCTCTTAGGTGATATGATTTCTGTTCCCTTATGTTGAGGGAAGAAAAAGGGGGACTGGACAGGCTAGGAATGAACCATGAGCTCACTTGCTTTATGAAGGTGGCATTTGTTCACAAATGTATTGGCTGCCCTGGGACCTAGGTAGCATCCAAAAGTCTTGGCCTGTAGGCAAGCTACTGGGCCATTTTCTTGACTGATGATAGATGAGGAACAGCTCGGGTCACAGTGAGCAGGGCCATACCTGGACGGGTAGTCCTGGGGCACATGAGAAAGCAAATTGAGCAAGCCATGGGATGCAAGCCCCATATTATTTTACCTACAGTGGTCTCTTTGAGAGATTACGATGGCATTTATACAGGCAGGGCCAAACAGTGGAGAATGCCTTCTCAGAACATCTCGGGAGTGGGAATTTGTAAATACATAAGATTTGGGAAGCACGTCTACTCAGCAGTAACAGCAGCAAGGCCAGTTGTGCACTGAGTCTGAGGAGTCTACTTGTCTCACAACTGTAAACATTGCAAAACTGTCATCAAGTGGAAAAACAACACAGAAGAGATTATAGGTGCTGGCTGTGGTTGACCAGGATTTATCAGAGCCCCTAATGAGTGCATCCCTCCAATGGGTTAAAGGACCCACACAGAAGTACCTATGTTCATAGCTTGGGAGGAATGGGGGTGATAAGAGGTGCAAATGCTTAGTATCAGTTATACTGTATTGTTGCTTCTGGTTGTTCCAGGATGTTAGGAGTCAAACCCAGGCACACCGGGTGAGTGCTCTGCTCCCAACTACATCACCATCTCTAAGACACCTAATTTTTTTAAGATTTTATTTATTTATTATTTATACAGTCTTCTGCCTGCATGCAGATCTCATTCAAGGTGGTTGTGAGCCACCATGTGGTTGCTGGGAATTGAACTCAGAACATCTGAAAGAACAGTCAGTGCTCTTAACCACTGAGCCATCTCTCCAGCCCCCAAGACACCTAATTTTTAAAACCAGTGTTTGCAGAGTCTTTACTGACAGGCATGGCTGTTAATTCCTGGGTCCTGGGATTATACTGCATAGGGTGGATCCTGGTTTGACAACAGGGTCTTCATGCTGACAAATACAAGTAGAAGGAGGGGGTTTGTCTACCACCTAAGGGACAGAAATAGGTCATGAAGTAGAATTGTTGGAAAGTTACCTTGGCCATAGTGCTTAACCTCTCTGGATCTTGGAAACAAATTTAAGAATGAAGTGAGTTAGTACACAGATTACATTCAGATGGCTTCATGCATAGTTTTCCTCTGTCTATTATAGCCATGGTTACTTGGAGCTAGTCTGTTCTACATCCATTCTTTCTGTTATCTCATTTAGTTCTCTGGGTGTGTATCATTAGTATTCTGTTTTGCATATGGATGAATTGCACCTTGGCTAAAAGACTTGCCTCTCACTCCATCACTACTAAGGTTTGAGTATGGATTAGTACTTGGGTCATGTTGTGGCTCAGTTGGTAATGTGCCTGTCCTGCAAGCATGAGGGGCTAAGTTCAAATCCTCTGCACCCACCTAAAAGCCAGGTGTGGTGATGTGTGCCTATAATCCTAGTCCTGGAGAGTCCGGAGATTGGAGGATTCCTGAGCTTATTGGGCAGCCAGCCTAACCAATTGGTGAACTCCAAGCAGTGAGAGGTTTTGTCTAAATAATAATAATAATAATAATAATAATAATAATAATAATAATAATGTAGAGACTAATTGAGAAAGACAATGAACTCTAATCTCTGTCTTCCATAAACAGCTCACACATAGGTGTATACACATGTACATGCGTCTGTACACTTCTGTACACACTCATATGTACGTACATGACATGCACACTATAGACAAAAGAACACTAAGGCTCATGTTCTTAATTCATTGAGGTGAACTGAGGCCATGGCAGCCATCAGTCCAAGGGCCTAACACTCTTAATAGCATGTTCCCTTTTTCCAGAGCTTGGAACTAGTTGGGGGTTCTAGGTAGCTGCTCCCCCTTTGGTAAATCCAGGTCTCAACAAAACAAAAACAGGAAAGAACCAGAGGTAACAAAAGAGGGGACAATGACCTTATGAGGACGCTCAGTGCTCCCAGCGGTGTGACAACTGTAGCAGGTGCAAATGCATAGGCCCCAAAGTTGGCAACTTCTCCAGCAGACACTAGGAAATTAGAGGAGAAAAGAGGCCAGTGTGATTCCAAGGCACCACGTCCATTCCAGATGAGTCTGGGCAGAGATGGTTTCTGTCAGTGTTCAACTGTACCTAAAACCCAAGACCAGCACTCCTTAAGATCCATCCACATGCTTTCTCCCTGGAGATAAGGTCAGACCCAGACTCTAGAGTTCTCCCACTGTAAAGGTGGTAAGGCCAAAATCCTGAGCTCACAGTGACCTTCGAAGCTGCCATGTTTTTGTGTGTCCTTTCACTTTTAGTCCACACTCAGTTAAGTATGTCTCACAGGCTTTCATGTTTTCATTTCTATTTTTAAGGTAAGTTCTAGAAACTCAATTATCAAATGAAACAATTACAGTTATGGATTCTTTGGGTACACTTGTTCCAAGGACTACTCTTTCATAAGGGAACTGTGGACAGTTGTGTGGGCTAGTTTTTTTGTTTGCTTGTTTTTTGTCAACTTGACACAAGCTAGAGTCATGTGAGCAGAGGAACCTCAGTTGAAAAAATGTCTCCTGTCAGACTGGCCTGAAAGCAAGCAGGGACATGTTCCTGTTTGATGATTGATGTGCAAGAGCCCATGCTACTGTGGGCAGTGCCACCCCTGGACAAGTGGTCCTGGGTTTTATAAGAAAGCAAATTGAGCAAACTAGGAGATATGTGGATCCTGCAAGCTTACTGGCCAACCAGCCTAGCAGAAATGGTGAACTGAACTTGAGAGGTTCATTAAGAGAACTGATTCAAAACTAAAGAGGAAAGAATTAGAGAAAGATGCCTAATGTCCTACACACACACACACACACACACACACACAAACACACACACACACACACAGTGATGATGACGATGATGATAGCAATAATAATAATATTTTTAAAAGTTAAGCTTTGATAGCCAGAAAGGGTAGGTGCACAGCGGGAGCAATATATAAGCGTACAAATCTAGACAAAGCTTCAGAAAAGCCATGTTCTAAGTGGGTCAAGCTCTTAATTGTCATGATGTAGTGAAGTTGCCTAAGGTTCCCAAAGCCTACCAGACACAGGCCAAGACTGTGGCCAAGAGGCAGTGCTACCAGGGCTCTGTATTTCAGTGGCAGCTGAAAGAACACACTTGTATCCATAAAAAAAAAAGAAAGAAAGAAAGAAAGAAAGAAAGAAAGAAAGAAAGAAAGAAAGAAAGAAAGAAAGAGAACAGGATTTTCTATATCTCAGTCTGGCCTTGAACTTATTGTGTAACTGAGGGTGGCCTTGAACTTCTGCTTCTGCCTCCACCTCTGAGTGCTGTGATTATAGGCATGTTCTACCACCCCCGTTTTATGTGGTACTTGGGATTGAACCCAGGGTTTTGTGCATGCTAGGCAAGTGCTCTCCCAACTGAGCTACATCACAAGCTGTGCCCCTGCATCATTATCTTCATAGAAGAGGCCTTCCTTTGGGCTGAGACAGTGATCTCTCAGTGTAAGATGTCTTCAGGGACAAGATTTTCCCAAGGAAGTTGGCCTTGAGCTCTCAGTGTCTATAATGGAGATAGAACTTTTCCATCTGCCCCGTCCCTTCACCTCCATCCCAGCCATCAGTAGATCACTGTTCTTAATAGTAAAAGAAGTCACTTACTGGTAGCAAATCCAGCCCACCACATCGGGTCCTTCAGGTAGCCATAGCCTCCATTCACTATAGAAGGAAGTAGACACAAAGTTAGAAGTTAGTGACACTTTGTTGGGTTCTGCCTTTGTCCCCTTAACTGTCCCCCAGGACATATATATATATATATTATATATATATATATATATATATATATATTTGTCTTGTTTTGTATCTGTGGCTTGACTTGTCTTCTGAGTCCAGCTGTGGATCAAAACTACTCACTTGGCATCTCTTGAATCTTTTACAGGCACTCCAATCTCTGCCCTAAACATGACTCTTGACATTCATTGTACCCCTGCAACCTGTTAGATGAAACTCAGGAAATGATACTTTCAGAAATCAGAGGCCCCTCTCTCCCCTCCTTCTGAATCTAGTCTGTGTGGATATTCTGTCACCAAAGAGTACTGGGGTGTGTATCCACAGCAATATCAACCTCCTACTCCATCATGTCTGGCCAGGAGAAAACAATGGCTTTGTTATGGAATTACTGTGACTCCACACTAATCCCCATATCAAATTGTTTCTTTTATGACAGTCAGTGGTTTTGAAAAATGAAAATCAGATTATACGACTTTTCCATGTGTAGCTTGTCCAGTGTCTTCCACTTACTCTTGAAATAAGCCCCAATCCTTATGGAGACAGGCTTGGTCCTGCAAACACATCATATTCTTCAAGAATGATTAGCTCTTTCCTGCCCCAAGTTTCTCCCTGAGTGCAGAATGCTCTCCTCTAGTGTTTGCTTGAATTCACACCCACTCTGTAGGTCTCTACTGCTTCCTCTAGGTGCCTAGTCTGACCTCTAATTTCTATTATTTTCCCTTGAAATGGTCATTCTCCTTCATGGTTCGTATCACTTGTAATTGCACATGATCTACTTAGCTTTTGGCATTAATGAGGGATCTCACTAAGTAAGTTAGAGAGATCCCATCTGGAATTGACTATGTAACCTCAGCTGGCTTTGATCTCATGATCCTTCTGTCTCCATCTCTGCTGGGATGGTATTCTGGTTAGTGTTTTGCTAACTTGATAGACTAGAGTAGTCTGGGAAGAGGGATCTTCAAGAATAGAATTGCCTCCACCAGATTGGCCTGTAGGCAAGTCTATGGAGCATTTTTTTGACTGGTATTGGATATAGGGGCCTGGCCCACTGTAGCTGATACCATCCTGGGAAGGTGGTCCTGGGTTGTATAAAAAAGCAGACTGGACCACTCTGGTCTACAAAGCTAGTTCCATGATGGCCAGGCCTACTATACAGAGATATCCTGTCTCAGAAAAACAAACAAACAAACAAACAACACCCAACCCCAAATCAGGCTGAGATAGACATGAGGAACAAGCCAGTAAGCAGCCTGTCCCCATGGCCTCTGTTTCTGTTCCAGCTTCCAGGTTCCTGTCCCAACTTCCCTTCACGATGGACTCTTTCCTCCTAAAGTTGCTTTGCCCATAGTGTTTTATCACAGAAATAGATGAAAACTAGGACAAATGGCAAATTGGCACCGTTCTTTGTCTGTTTTATAGGTGAGGGAAATGGGGTATATAAAAATGTATTCTGGTCAAATACATTTGACCAGAACCCCACTAACAACAGTTAGGAAACCAGGATTGTAATTGTAATGGTCGGCTTCCAAAGTGCAGTGTCTTGTGGGAGAGTCAGGCAATGAGCAGGTCCAAACTTGAACATGCCATCTTCCCAAAACCTGTTTGTCCCTCTGCATTCATTGCAGAACATGGCACCATCCACCTCTTCCCAGTTGCTTAAGTCAGAAACCTGAGTCATCCTTGACTTCCTTTGCCCTCCCCAGGGAGCCAGGAAACATCAAAGCTGGTGAGTTCCACCTTCCCCAACTATCTCTGGAACCTACCACTTGTCCCTGTCCCCTGAGCCCTACTTCCTCCTCTCACTCACTTCATTGGTTCAACTCTGAGGCTCTAATCCATTCTCTACCTAGCAACAGGGGCCCTTTTCAAGTCATAAATGGGATTGTCACTCCCCTGCCTAAAACATCAGTCAGTCACTTAATACTCACACTCAAACTCTGCAGTGTAGTGCAGCCCTTGGTGAGCTGGCCTTGTTGAGCTCATCTGCCCCTTCACTCTCTGCTCACCCTGAATGGCCTTCAGCTCCTCATGGAGCTCAGGCTCACCTCTCAGCCTTGGTACCCTCTGCTCCTGCCACCCTCTTCCACTTTCCCTGCTACTGCCTTATCATTCAGGTCTCAGTGTAAGCATCAAGTTTTATAGAAAACCTCCCTTCTGCACCAGGTCTGAGCTTTACATACGCCTACATATCCCTGTAGCAACCTGCAGAAAATACTCTCGTAGCAACTTGTATCTTCCCCGTGAAGGCACTCAGCACACCATGGGATGATTTCATGTTGGCTGTCTGTCTTTCCCACTTTCCCAGGATTCACACTGCACCTGGTACACATCAGGCATGCAATAAATGATGTGAATTCCTTTACATGTGATGTCATTTCCAGAGGACTATTTCAGTGTATCACATCCAGTCTTCCAAACGGGCAAGACTCAGTGCCCGTGCTGCTGCTCGGCTGCATGTGTAGGGCACCTGAGAGTCTGATGTGCTATGGGCTGAGGCATTTCTGGTCCCAATTCACAGGAGAAGTTGTGACTTCTGCAGGACAGGCTGGTAAGAATTCAAGCTGAGCCGGGCAGTGGTAATGCACGTCTTTAATCCCAGCACTGGGGAGGCAGAGGCAGGCAGATCTCTGCGACTTGGAGGCCAGCCTGGTCTACAGTTAGTTCCAGGACAGCTAGGGTTGTTACACAGAGAAACCCTGTCTTGAAAAACAAAAGCCAACAAACGAACAAATGAAGAATCCAAGATGAGTTAAGTTGGGAGTGTGTGATTCTCCATCCCAAGGTTTTGCTGTGTCTTTACCCTAATGCATACATCATGGAATTCTCAGGAAATACTGGATTGTAAAGGAAGGCTTCCAGCTACTGGCAGTAGGGATTCTCAGCAGGGTTGACAATGAGCCTCTGGTACCCACCTGAGGCCCCATTCTCAGACTGTAGTCTGGGTCCCCATGAAGGGAAGTCATCCACGAAGGACTTAGCTGCCCCTTGCCCATCCCCTCCTGCCCAAAGAGCGTACCTGCCCTGGTGGCCCCTGTGGCCACAAGGCGTATGAGGCCTTTCTTCTTAAGGATGACACTGCTGCCGATGAGTAGGCAGGAGAGGAAGGCGAGACCCACACCGATGTAGAAGCCATACCTCTTCCTGACCCTCTCTTGCCAGGTGATCAAGGTGGCATTGTTGGGCTCTTCAGGGCTGATGCCTCTGACAATCTGACAGAGAACCTCTTGGGAGGCACAGTAGAGGCTGACTATGGAACCTAGAGGGAGAAGCATGCTGAGAGTCAGGCTGGGGACGTAGGTGTGGTTCAAATATGGAACATGGTTCAAACATGCTGGAATTGACACTGACCTTGATTTCATGTTTCTATTGCTCCAGGGCTCCACCCACACACCAGACCTCAACCAAAAATGACTATTTCCAATTCTCTATGATGTTAGCTGTTTTCTCACTAAGGACTTCATTTACACGGACTTATCAAGTTGTAGGACCTCCTTTCAAATAGGCAACTTCTTCAACTGTCATTCCACAGACAAGGAAACGGAGGCTATGAGGGAGCAGTACTTGTTCAAGATGTGTAGACTGTGAGGTTGGTTTTAAGGTCAGCTTGCTGTGAAGCCGAATCACCTGAGTAGAGAAACTCACCCGAGGGCTTGTCCTGATGGTCTTAACTGATGTAAGAAACCCACCCCAAATGTGGGCGGCACCCTTAGGTGAAAAGGGTACAGCAGAGGAAAGACTGAGCCCCTTTTGCTTCTTCCCTCTTGCCCGGAGTTAATTTACTGTTTATCTTCCGGCTGATTCCTTTCCTGATGACAGAATGTGCATTTATAGGACTCTGTCATCCACTGAGAACCAGCTGCCCTCCAGGAACCTCCACGATTTTAGCAGCAGATCCAGACTGCTACCCCCGCCCCTCCCCCCAGCTTCATGGACAGCTAGCAGATTCATGGGCTCTCCAGTGTGAGACAGCCAGTGTGGGACTACCCCAACTTCTGAGGTATCTGGCCTCAAGGACCAAGGAAATATCCCGTTCTCAATCTCTCAGGAGCGACACAACTGTTGTTACTACTGCAACATATGCTGATTTAACACACTCTTTTAATAGATACACATTCTGTAAGAACTGTCCCTCTAGGAAACCTTGGCTAATACACAGATTGTCTGGGTTTCAGAATTCCATCCTGTGGTACTGGCACCTCCCGCACCGAGGAGGGCCCCATCCAAGCTCTCAGCCACCACTGCATCCATTTCAGTGTCCTCCTCAGGGATCCATCCCCTCTCAGCCTCTGGATTTTGACTCTCTTGACAACTCCTGAGCTCACTTGGAACTTCTCTTCACTTTAACACCAGTTCTAGGTAGAGTGGGAATGTCATCTGGCAAATAGTCCACCCAGATCCAGATCAGCCTGAAGGCAACTGGGGAGTGAGCTTCCTGTGGATCAGACCTCACCATCCCAAGACTTGTTTCTGAGATGTGTAGTGTTTGTTTGGGTCAGTGGCTGGGGACTCTTTCAGGGCAAAATTGGATCCCATGCAGAACTGTCTGCAGTTTGCTTTTCTTGTATCATTCTTTCCTTAAGGCCCAGAGTCAGGCCCTGACTTGTCTGTCCCCCTGGCATTAACACCAAGGACAGAATTGGGAACAAAGGGCAGACCCTCAGTGAAACACAAAGTTACAAGTACAATGAAACATAAGAAAGCATAATCAAGACTCTACCAGTACCACCATGTACATGGCTCCTGTTCTAGAGTTTTCCTTGTGGAATCTTAACAACCACTTAGTGAAACAGTCCCAATGACCATTTCTAGGCCCTTAGTAGGAGAAATTAGGTTCAACAACCTTCCTAAAGGATTATCTGTAATAGAGATGTGTCTAGGACCATTCTACCCTGAACCCACCTGATCTCATCTGACCTGTAATAAAGGTGAAGCCAGAAGTAGACCCATGCCCACCTGATGGCTGAGTCTATGCTCAGGACCACTCCACACTCCCTGATAAACAGCCTGCCCCCACGGGGCAGGGATGTGCAGGATCCACCTTCATTGTGTCCTCTGTGTTAACACACAAACCTGTTGCAAACAATCAAAAACAGGAAACATTTCCAGGAACATTCAGACTTGGGGATGCACTTGAAGCTCAGAAGGTGAGTTTGTCTATTTGGTCATGCCAGCCTTGGAGGCAGTAGCTGGATCAGTCTCAGAAGACATACCCCTGAGATTCCTCAGCTTACCCTGCTCCCACAATTCTTGCTTGCTATTGCCCTTTATAGGTGTTTTAACTTCTGATCTCTCCAGCAGGTGTTGCAAAGGCCTAGACCCTAGTGCCAAGGACCTAAGCCCAGGTCAGACCTCTCTTAGACCAAGCTGAAGTTCCTACTCTGTGTCTAGATGGGCCCCAAATCCAAGGCCAGGGAGCTTGAAATTTGGTACAACTCCATCAGAATAGCATCAGGGTCGAGCAGGACAAAGTTGACCTTTTGAATGTGGTCCATGGCCGTGGAGAAAGGGTAGAAGAGCCCTTTAGGAAACCCAGGGGGTCAGTGCAGCTCAGTAGCAGGTGTATCGTATCTCAAAGGTAGAGTGCTTGCCTGGGAGAAGCAAGGCTGTAGGTTCCAACCCAGGTACCAGATGGGGAAAAGGAGGCATTCATTTAAAAAAAATAGTGAGGGGGAGGAAGGGCAGCAGAAAGTGAAGGGGGAGCAAATATGAGCAAGGCACAATTACATATGTGTGTCAAATTGTCTTAGCAAAACCCACTATTTTTTATGCTAAGTAAAAAAGTAATAAAGTAGAAAACAACAAAAAAACACAAAAGCTGATCTAATCCTCTTGTATTCTTGGGGGTAAACTGAGGTCCATAAAGAGAATAAATTTGCTGAATTTGGGACTGAAATCTCCCAGGGGATATCTGGGTGTCTTTGCTATGACACATCTGTCTTTCCACCATGGGGTGATGAGACAAGAAGTTTTCATCTTGGGGACTAACCAGACTGGTTCTGCACTGCTCTCTCCTGTTCCACCAGTTCGGGGCATCCTTGCCCAAGAGCCCAGGAAATGCAGGCAGTAAGCCAGAATCTGCTTCTCACCTTTCCCTTGCTTCTTCAAGTCTCACAACTAGTGGGTGGAGCCAGAGGGCTCACTTCAGCGTACCCCCACCCCCACCTCCACCCTAACTCAGCATCTCCGAAGAAGTCAAATTCTCTCAGTACAGTGACAAGATAGAGCTGTGGACCAAAGGGAACCCAATTTAGAATAGATGCCCATCTGAAAAAGGGGTAGCAAGCTGATAATCTTTATCTTTTCCTCTAAAATGTTCTAGAACTAGAGATGCCTGCTGCCTTGGATTAAGGGGTGAAGCTTAAAATGGCCTGCCTGGATGCTGAGGAGACTAAGGTCAGTCAACACCGAGAGCTGGCTTTGCTGAAGAAGGGACCTCAGAACACCACACAGGCCTCACTCGCCTAGACAGGAAGAATGTGGAAAATGTTCCAGATGAAACAGAGAACAGCAGCAGTGTAGGCTCAGGAGCCTGAATCAGAGAGGTGATTGACATTCCCCACTGTGTGACCTGGAGCAAATTATTAGCCCTGCCAGAGCTTCTGTTTCCTTATGTCTAGAACAGGTAGTGAAATTGCAACTACATGCCCTAGGATGAAGGCCAGTGTTAGCGTGTTTTCCCAGCATGTATAAGACCCTGGATTTAATTTCCAACATAGCAAAAAAAAAAAAAAAAAAAGAAAGAGAAAGAGAAAAGAATCCAAAGGAAAAGAACAGACAAACAAAACGAAAAAAGTTTTAAAAGCCTAGGCTTAGGGCTGGGGAGATGGTGCCTTGGGTGAAGCCCTGTGATCTTGAGTCCTGGAACTTAAATGAAGGCAGGAGAGAACTCACATCACAAAGTTGTCCTCTGCCCTCCACATCCTCAATACAGCTCTCATGCCCATAAATACACATCATGCATAACACACACACACACACACACACACACACACACACACACACACACTGGTGTGTGCCCATGCATGCTCAGATGTACACAGGCATGCACATACACATGCACACTAGTAATAAATAAATTTTGAAATAAAATCTAGGCCCAGTGCCACACACTTGTACTCCCTGGCGGAGATGGACTGAGGCAGGAGGATCACACATTTAAAGTTGTTCTGGACGACTTAGCAAGACTTTGTCTAAGCACAACAAAAAATTGCCTGCTTGTTAGAGTTTGCTTCTGGGATTAAAGGGAAGTTAGAATGCTCCAGAAAACCAAGGGTCTTTTCTGAGCATTTCTCTTCCTTTCCAAAAAGTGTTGTATGGATTTGGGGATGGGGAACTTCTCAGTTCCTCCCTTCTCTGCTTTGGGTGATGGACAGATATGTGGGCAGGTACCTGCTGCGACCCAACACTACCCCTGAGCCCCTTTCCCAGGCCACCTGTCCCAGTGCACTCTGTTTTCCTCCTCTCAGTCAGTCTTCCTCACCCCCCTGCAGCTGCCACTGGGGAGGTGACATCTCCACTAGACCCGGATCTTCAGGACAGTTTGGGAACGGGTTGGAAATCTGATCCTGACCACCACCCCCTAGCTTGCGACCCCATCAAGTGAGGAGAAGTTGGTGAGAGTGGTGGGAGCAAGGTAAGAAGCGCAGCGCCCACCCGGGTCCCCTTACAGCCACACGCACCGTTCTCGCAGCTGCCATTGGTGCTGCCGACCCGCAACTCCATGGAGACCTGGGCTGACCGCGCCCGAGGTTCGCGGCTCCCGGGCAGGTGGCCACGACTTGTCCCAGCTTGGCTCAGGCGCGGGAAGCCGCTGGGGTCCGGACCCAGGGGTGGAGAGCGTGACAGAGTGACGCGCCCCAGAGGGAGGGTCCCCCGGGAGGAGTCACTCCGCGCCTTGGGCAACACTGGGCTCTGGGGAATCAACACTGGGGCAGGGGCTCATGCCCTTCCAGGGTGCGACCGCAGCTGGGTGCCAGCCACCGAGTCGCCGGCCCGTGCCAGGGGCAGGAGAGAGGGGGCGGGTCCCCAGGGCGCGCCTTTCCGGGATGCCAGCACGCTCATCTAGTTCCCTCAGTGGCAGAGTCGACGCACTCCCGGATGGTACAGAGGAAGCCTCTTTGGGAGGTGGAAGTGTCAAGGAAAGGTCTGAGAACCTGGTTCCTCCCTTCTTTCCTTTACCCTCATCACATAACTTACAGGTCTGCTCAGTGCTGGGCACTGTGGGTGACAGGAGCAGAGTAGGTGCCCTTAAATGTTCAATACATATTTGTGTCTCGTGAATGGACGGCCAGGGAATGATAGGATGAATGGAGCCGAGAAACGAAGTGATTGGCCGTCTGAATGAATCAGGCTATTCTTTTCTTATATAGTTCTGGGAGAAACTAATTAAGACCAATCATTTAGAAGCAGATGCCTTCCAAAAATCACTACTTATAAATTTTATAGTATACAATCAGATTACATAAATATACATGTTTATATAATAAAAGTTGTGATTGAATGTATATATGTAAGAATGATGGAGTATATTGATATGTACACAAAAGTATATGTGTGTACAAATACATATATATGGAATGCATGTGTATATTAGCTTGTTTATGGTACTCATTTCATAAAATATGTACATATAAAATCATCACATTTGTATACCTTAAATACATGCAGCTTTCTTACACTTATTTAAGCATGTGTGTGTGCATGTGTGAGTGCACATACCCTGATACTCATGGGAAAGTCAGAAGACAGACAACTCTTGAGAGATCTTTCTCTCTTTCTACCATGTCACTAGGGATCCAGCTCATGATATCAGGCTTGTGCTTTTACTCACTGAACCATCTCACCAGCCCTGCAGATGATGGTGGTGATAATTATAAAGACAAAATCACAAATGATACTGACTCTGTGGGTCACAGTGAAACCCTGACCTGAACCATGAAGACACTGTGAACTGCTTGCCAAAAGGCAGAGTTCTAAGTCTTTTGATACCCATGATGACCATATGGGGTACATACTTTTATTATCTACGGAGAGCACACCAAGACATGGTGAACAGGTAACTTGTCCTGGAACTCATCTGGGAACGGACATCTACACATGAGTGGGACAATAGGTCTGGTTGTGGGGTCATCTCTGAACACAGTGTCTACAGGCTTTACCTCATCAAGTTTCTGATGAGGTAGGCTCCCTTTCTAGTCCATGTGAGGTGTGAGATGAGGACAGAGCCTACTTGGGCTCTCAAGCCTGGTCCTTATAGGCACCCCTCCCCCACCTATCTTGCTTATGGCTTTGTATCTGGGCACTGAGGGGTGGTTTCTCCCAGCACCTGGCTTCCTCTAATGTTTTGGGTTAGTCACTTGCTTTCCACAAGGATCAGTCCCCTTATGGTTCAGTAACTCAACTTTGTGTTTCTCCTTTCTCTGTATGTGAATTGCCATTGGGAGAGAGTTGGAGTGGACAGGCAGAGGTTGGAGGAGAAAGGACAGTCTCAGGTACGGCAGAAAGAACAGCAGCACATGGAAGGCCATGAGTCCTGTGTGCTGCCTCCCATTGAATGTGTGTGAAACCACAGTCCAAAGGAATTGAGCATCTTTAAGATAAAATGTGAATCAGAACAGTGAGCAAGAAACTGGAATAACTGGCTCAGGTGGAAAACTATCAATTGATCTGATCGTGCTACCCCAGAGGGAGGAACTGACATGAGAATGTCTCTTTTCTTGTACTTCAGCATTTCTGCAGTCCAAGTACAAATGCGCTGGAACACTGGCCAAGGCACAGCCCCAAACCCTCCTCATGTTTGGACTCAATCACTTGTGTTCTAAGGACAGAGGCGAGCATGCACACATGGTTTCCCTCTGGCTAGACTTTGAAATTTCTTCCAGTTGTTTTGAGGCATTACTGACAAATGAAAACTTCATGTGTGTGTACATGAGCATAAGTGTGTGTACATTTGTGTGTGGATGCTCTCCCTCATTCAGGAGGCTAGACATCAGCCTGGGGTGTCTTCTTCAATCAGCCCCTAACCTGCCTTACTTGTTTTTTTGTTTTTGTTTTTGTTTTTGTTTTATTGCCCCAGTCGCTCCCTGAACCTGGAGCTGGCTGTTTCTCTTGAACTGACTAGCTAGTAGGCTCCCAGGAATCTGCCCATCTCTGCTCTTCCCTCCTCCCACCAGTGCCAGGCTTACAGACAAGCAAGGCCACACATGGCATTTGTATGTGGGTGCTGAGGATACACACTCAAGTGCTCATGCTTGACTAGCAAACTTTACCCACCCAGACAGCTCCTCAGCCCCAAATTGAATGTATTTAAGGAATGCAGTGTGATGATATGATATGTGCATACATTGTGAAGATTACCACAATAAAACTAATTAATATTCTCACTCCACATTGGGGTGTGTGTGTGTTGGGGAAATGTTATGCTAAGAAGACAAGATCTGGTGGCTTTTCTTAGTAACCTTGTAAAAGCACAACAGAGTATATGTAAGTTATTCTTGCCATAACTGTACCTAGATGTGAAGAGAGAGAGACATATGTATTCTTTAATAAATTTATTTTTATATGGATTTATAATCTGAGTAGCTATTATGTTTGAGGGTCCTGGCTAGATGTTCTTTTGCCTGGGGTGGTGGGCAATACTGAGTCCTGAGCTGGTACTGGGTTTCCCAGTAATAGGTAAAGTTTGTCTTGTAAGCTGCACTTCAAGGGAGACAGGACTAAGATCTATAGCAGGCCTTCCATACCCTCTCAGGGCCTCAGGCTTCCCATCTGCTCCAGGAGGGGGCAGGGCCTCTCAAGGCTGGCATCAGGGCATCTTATCGGGACACACATAAAGGGCCCTATTGAACTGCGGGCTCCTCGGCTGCCATCCTGACAAAGCCCTTTTCTGCTCTAGCCACAATGGCTCTGTCAGGCAGGTAGCAGGGCCTGCAGCATTGTCTCCCCCGTCAAGAACAACAGGGCTCACTGTTTGACCCAGGCTTGGTCTCCCTGGGGTGGGTGGGTGCTTTGAAAGGGTCTAACCAGCCAGTGACAGATGGGCTCTGTTCTTAGGCAGCCATGGTGAACCAGCCATAAATCTTTTGGCCAGCTATTTAAGGATGGGCAGGAAACCAATTTGTTAAAACTACATCTTCTAAATCCTTGACTTTTTAAAGCTCAAGCCCAAGTGTTGACACTAAAGACCTGCACAGACAGATGTGGTAGCCACAGGCCATGTGTGCCTAGTGAGCCCTTGACAAGCAGCCAGTCCAAACAGGGATTTGTTACAAGTATCAACCAGCTTCTGTTTAGTGTTTGGACCAGACAATCCTCTAAAGTAGGGGTCTTTCCTGTGCGGTATAAGTTGTTTAGCAAGATCTGGCCTTGACTGTCAGGTTACCAAGAACATCCTCCAAGTTGCCACCTCCTGCCCCTGGTTTTGATAACCCCAAACATCCCCAGATAAACTGCCAAAATCACCTTGTAATTAAGAATCACCAAGATTTCAAAGAACAAATGAAACGATAACATGGGGGATACACTGAAATGAGAATAATAAGTTCAATTCATTTTCCTATTACCTTATTTTTTGATATTTTATAAAAAGTGACATCTACAACTGTTTAGAATTGATTTGGTGGCATATTTTGTTTCTATTGGACAGGGCTGTTATAGATGAAAACACTCTGAATTATAGACTGAAAGTGATCAGTGGTAGGTCACAGAGATCCAGAACCAGGGATCAAGTCAGATTTCTAGATTGGCACCCTAGACCATCTCTACTACTTCACACATGTCACAGTGAAAGGACATTCTTAAATGTCCTTTGTTGGGGTGTTTCCAGTCATGTGGTCAAATAACACCCCAGGAGGAATGGAGACAAGAATACAGTTAATGCTATTTGTATGCTTGCTACATGCCATGTGTGTACAATCTTTGCAATGACCTTGAAAAAAGAGTTCTGTGATTAACTCCATTTTCCAGGTAAGGAAATGGAAGTCTATCTTGGACACATCACTTAAATGTATTCTTCAGTCCAATGCATAGTACCCTAAAACTCTAGGTTCAGTAACACTATATGAGATATGGGAAGGTCCCCTCTTTTTACAGTCTATCTTGGGTAAGAAGTAGTTTTCAGTGCTTCCCAGCTCTGTAAACTGGTCTCCTTGGCAAGGGCTGCTGTCACCTCCTTCAGGCTGATTAGGAACCATGGGAATGAAGACTATTGCTATGCAGAGGCTGGCCTATAATTTTCCAGGTGTGTCTATGGCATGGCTGCTGTTTTCATAAAGAACTTTATTGTCATTGGAAATACTACCTGGAATGGACACATATGTGTGCAGTCCTGCTATAAGAAGGGCTATGTCTGCCTGCAATGCAACTGGCAACCATTAATGATTAACAAAACAACACTGTTTCTGTGAACTGATACTAGCTTAGGTGACTATGACAAGGTGAGTACCCTTTGAAACTCCATTTAGAAGAAACTGAGGTTCTGAAAGGTAAAGTGACTTTCCCAGGTTACACAGTGATGGATACGGCTGGGATATTTTTCTCTCTTACAATAGTTCTCTTAATTAAGGCACTGGTTTGACGAGGCTACAGCCGTCTTTCCCAGCCCCTACGTGGTTCTTTTCTCTGGATGGCTGGGGAGGTAGGACCTACATAGAAAGCATAGTGGGGGAGCCTATATCTTTTCATCAAACCTTATTTAGGTGCCTGGGAGTGCTCACCAAATCAAACCTCATTTTGCAAATAGAGAAACTGAGGCAGAGAGTAAGACAAGGTCATGATCAGCATCACATAGGTAATATAATCTTCACTTCTATCCTAAACTTGAAAGCCACCCCAGGCACTTTTGCTGCCCTCTATTCTTTCATTTTGGATACAAGGGCTGATCTGAGGGTAAATCATGAGTTAATACTTTGGGGCCATTTTCTAAGGATGAGTCAGTGTGTTAAGTTTTTACTTCCATTATGCCATTTAACTGTTACAGGCTTATGCACTGGGCACTGCTATTAGTGCCAGTTTAAGAAACAAGAAAACCGAGGCTCAGGAAGTTAAGTAACTTTTCTGCTGTGACACAGTGACTCTGTGATGAAACCCAGCAGACCGGTTCTAGAACATGTTTGTCGGTCACTCCTCTCAGCCTGACCACTCTATTTTTCTGGCACCATCTGTCTACCGGTGGAAGGCACGCTTTGATATCACTGTCCAGGGCAGGGCTCACTCCAAGGCCTGCAAGTGGAAGTTTGGCATTGCTTGGCCTTGGTATGGGTGTGCGGAGAATCTGATACACTTAAGATTGTAAGATTATCAGGTCTTATGGGGAAACCAGTACGTTGTAGCCACTAGTGTGTGTTATTGCTGCATGACTAGTATGTTACTGGCTTCTTCTGTGTATCATTCTAATCTTATGTAGTCTCAAATTAAGGTAACATCAGTGCATGCAAACTTCATGGTGAGTGTGAGCAAGTGGGAGTGCCAGGTTTCCGTACCAAATATAAACAAGTGGGAGTGTTACAGCTCTGGGGCTGCAAAGGTATCCCGATTTGGAAGCCAGGCTACCTGAAGCTGGGGTGTGGTGGGTGATGGTCTCCCCACAGAATATAGCAACCCTGCTCCTCTCCTGGAGCAGGCCGTTACAGCTGAGCTCTGCTCTGTTCCCCTAAGGAAACATCCTAGCAAAACCCAAGATGTTCAGTCTGCTAAAGGGGAAGCCCCTGCAGAAATGTGGCTCCCGCTAAAAGTTGTTACTTTTCTCTGCGACAGCAAGTTCTTCTATTCTGCTCTAGAGAATGAAGATCGTCACCCAAGACTCCTTTGAGAAAGAGATTTAGTTGGGAAAGAGGAGTCCAGGAGTGTTTCCCCCTGCCAGGGTGGGAAAAGACAGCCAACAGCTGAAGAGACAGGCAGGCTTATATAGCGTTTCTTGGGGGTGGAGTTTTCCCAGGGAGAGGTTTTCTGCTCAGGGATTGGTTAGTTTTCCTGTTCAGGGATTGGTTAGTTTTGGGGGCCAGGGGCAGAGATGGCTCTGATTTCAGGGCAAACCTTGTTTCTTTCACTGGTCCTTTTTTAGCTTTTTGGCTCTAATTTTAGGTCCAGAGTCTATTTCTTTCACTGGCTATGATTCTAGGGACAAAGTGTGTTTCTTTGGCACTGGTTTCAAAGCCAGGGTGTTTTTTTCTTTGGTTCTAGGTTCAAGGTTCTGGGTTCAGGGATAAAGTGTTTCCTTTTACTGGTGCAGGTTTTAGATCCTGGGTGTGTTTGTATAACTGGCTCTGAGTTCAGAGTCAAGGTGCTCAAGGATTGGTTGGTTTTGTGTTTCAGTTGGTCAGGGGCAGAGTTGGCTCACGTGTCAGGGCCAAAGCGGGTTTCTTTGGCTGGCCCTTTTACCTATTGAGTTCATGGTATATGACTTTTAAAAAAGTTACCATTAGAGTTTAGGTGCATTAGCTAGAGTGCAGGAGTTTGTTCTCTCCTTGCATAATATGGGCTCCAGGGATTGAACTCAGGGCATCATGCTTGACACTAACTGCCTCTACCTACTAAACCAATGATTTCAACCTATGGGTCTCAAGCACCATGGGTGTTGCATGCCAGATATTTACATTACAATTCATAGCAGCTATGAAGTAGCAATGAAATAATTACATGGTTTAGGGTCACCACAGCATGAGGAAACGGTATTAAAGGGTGACAGCATTAGGAAGATGGAGAACTGCTGTAACTAAACCATCCCCCATACCTGTATTTTTAACAGCTGATGGTATTGAGACTCTATGAGGCCACGTGACTTATTTAAGTGGACACAGTAAGTAGTTAAGGCCAGGTTCGGCAGGCTCCCAGGGTACTTATACTCAAGTCTTTTTTCTTCCCTGACATTTCCATCTGAGTCATTAGAAACTTCAGGATGGGCAATGTTGGGATTGGTCGGAGTGCTCCCATCTCCTGTTTGGACTTGCAGTATTTGTCATGTTGGACCCAGAGAGCTCTGAGCAACTCCCCAGTGGAAAACCAGCTTGACAAAGAACGACAAGCCTAACCAAGGCTTTGCTCCCTCCCCCTTTTTTCAGAAAAACAAAACAAAACAATTTATTGGGTAAACAGAAAGGAAGCTCAAGAACTCTTTCAAAAAGACAAGAACCAAAAAGAATCTGACAGAAGTGAACTTCCAACAAATATAAACTTGATTTCAGTTATTATTTTCCCATCATTATTGGCTTTATTTTTCAACCATGTTCTTAATCAGCTCATTGAAGACTCTGCAGTCTGAGAGGTGAAAATAAAAGACACCAGGAGACATGGCTTCTTTCCATTCTGCCACTAGCACTTGGGACTTAAGGCAATTTCTTCCTATTGGGTCTGGGTTCCCACAGATGTGCATTGAAGATGAATAAAAGCTTCCCTGATCCTTTTCTTTTTATTGAAATCAGAGTAGATGGAAAGTCTACTTTCCCCCTTAAGTAGAAAGTTACATGAACAGACAACAAACAAACCTTCAAAATCAGCCTCCTGTTGCTTCAGCAAAAGACCCTCAAGTCTTGTCCCCTTTGTCTCCATGTTGTTTTTCTACTGCCTACCCCTCAGTAAAGACTGGAAATCCTATCCATGCTAGGACATGAAAGCTGGAAGCTCCTAGATCGACCTGGGCTTGAGTGCTCTGCTGGGCTGCACCCAGGGCCACTGATCTTGTGGGTGCCCCCTCAAAGCCACAATAGGGTTTGGAAGAATGGTCAAGGGCCTTGGAAATGGAAATGGAAATGGAAAGGCTTATGGAAATGTACTTCTAGGCTCTGAACCCTCTTGGTTCTCCAGGTCCAGTTGTGAGGGCGCTGGGGCATCAGCATGTGTTACTAAATGTGTCTGACTACTTCTGTGTGAGTGGTTGGGTTTGAATCCCAAAGTAGAATTCCTACTTATTCCAGAGTAGTATTTGAAGTGAGGCCTGGCATGGGAAGAGTGTTTTATTTGCAACCACCTTAAAGAATTCTAAGAGGAAGTAATCTTGTGACTGTGTGTGGCTCTCACCTTAGCCACTCATAATGTAACCAGAGAGAACTGAGGTTTTGCATCTTGCAGAATACAAAACCCAAAACAACCTAGGGCTAAGATATAAGAGCCTGGAGAATTGCCTGTAGCAGGTAAGGAGAGCACAGGAGTCATTTCCCAAGCAACACCCTCCCTGAATAGAGGAAATCTGGAGGTTTTATTGAGAGCATATATGTATATACATATGTATCCATATAGAGAAGCTCAAGGTGCTTGTGGGTAGGGAGTCTCCTGAGCATGCTCAGTTTGAGAAGGAAAGATGGCATCCATATTTGGGGGCACACTTAGCTCAATGTCACGGAGCTTGTTGCAAAGGATAAAATGATGGATAGGAACACAGTGTGCGCATGATCAGTGTGCATCATAAAGATGATGGACAGTGACAACTCTGAGCATGCTCAGTTTTCTTCCAAAAGTTTTAGCTGAAAGGAAAATGACTCTTTGAAGACATACCTATAGGAATTGCCTTCCTATACTAATTGAGGGCCTGCCTCAATTAGTGCCTAACAACAGCTGTGTGACCTTAAGCAGGTCATTTGTCCTTTCCAGGCTCCATCTGTTTTATCTTGACAATGAGAATGATGGTGATGATTTAATAATAATTTTAATTATCAGAAAATTGTCTCCTATTGAGTATTAACAACCTGTAGATATTTTGTGTTGCGCCTGCACTAATAACCTTATAGTAACCCTATGAGGTTGCTGTCACATTTTCATCCTAACAAATGGAGAAACTGAGGCATGGGCATTTAGGCAACATGCTTATGCTCCCAAAGCTATCAGAGGGCATGCTGAGTTGCTTATTTGACTCCAAAGGCAACATTTTCCTCTGTAACATTACAGAGAGTTCTGACAGTAAAAACTGACTCAAAGGCTGACTTGAGTGATAATTAAAGACAACCAAAATCATAGGCACATGCATCAGTAACTGCTTGGCCAGTGAGTTCTCCTTCCTCCCCTCCATGCTAAAAGCACCAGAGGGCTCTAGGAATAGGCCTGAAGGAATCCCCCTATTCCCAGCAGGTGAAAACAGAGAAAAGAAAACTGTCTCATCTCCAGGGGTAGGGGAAGACAGGAGTCTCGTGTAGTCAAGGCTAGTGTTGAACTCACTATGTAGCCAAGGATGACATTGAATGTCTAATCCTCCAATCTTTGCCTCCTGAGTGCTGTCATGCCCAATTTATGATTGTTTATATGATATAGAACTATCTTCCCAGCCGAATGTCTTTAAGAGTTTGGCTGGGCCTGCTTGTTGGAGAGCATCACAGCTGGGGATGTGAACTGTTAATGTTCCTTCTTGAAAAGAAAGGTTGGGAAGGCCAAAGGGCTCTCACCTGAGTATCAACCAGCCCTTCCAGGTGTATACAATTCTGCCCCAATATAGTGACCTCGTGATCTCTGGGAAGGCTGGAGAATATAGGTGAGGGAAGGATGAGAGTGGAGGAGACTCCTTTTCTTTAGCCGTGAAGACTCACTGTCTATGCTGGGCACAGGCCTTCTAGTGTGATGGCTTCAAGATCACCCACCCATTACTCTGTAAGTAAGACTAATAAACTCATGATTGGTTCTCTGGAGTGAACTTTGCTTTAACTGCACCTTACTTTGTTGTGGGGATCTTAAGAGAGGGTAGTTATTTTCATCTGCCCATGGGAAAGAATTTTAGCAACTGCTGCTGGAAATAGAAGCTAGGACTTTGTGGCTGCTGGGGGTAGAAGCCAGAGCTTTCTGGTTGCTAGACAGCTGAACTACATCCCCAGCTAAGTGTCTTTAATGCCCCTTTCCCAGTCTGAGTCTCACAAACAGGGACGGGACATTGGTTCTGTGTTCAGTAAAACTTGAAGAATGCTACCACCCCCCCCCCGTCTTAGGTCCAGTTTACCCCAGTGAATTAAAGGCACTGAACTGGCCTACTATAAAAATCCTGGCTAATTTAGCTTAATTATATCAAATCCAATTGGTCATGAAATTCCACCCCGTGACCACATAGTATTAACAGCTTGTTCTATAGAACACATTTGAGAGGAAGTTGATCGATGTCCCTTTATGTATGTAAGGTCATCCACACCCAGAAACTTTGCATGGGTTTCCCTATGCCATCTAGCCACCTGCTGGTGCACACTCTTATAAAAAAAAAAAAAAATCTTTGCTGAGCTGTAGAGTAGAGGGAGAAAAGCTGGAGTAGGCAGCTTGTCCTCTTGCTCTTTCCTCTAGTTTCTCCAGCCATGCACCCCTGGGCTGTTTCTTTAACATCCCTGGACCTCCATTTGCTCTTCAGGCACATGCAAATAATATGGTATAAACTTAGTAAGGTTTATGCAGAGATTAAGTGAAGAAATGAAATCCGTAGAAAAGTACCAGGCACCAAGTAAGAAGTTAGTTGTCACCATGTCTCCTGGAGTTTTGCATCAAACGTAGTTGATTTGCATGTCCATGGCACTGGAGACCAGGGCTACTGTTTGGTTGCAAGGCCCACTGGAGCCTTGCTGGTGGGAGGCCAGAGACCACAGGGCAGCTCTAGGGAGGCCTGTTCTGAGGCCACAGCCTCAGATGGAAATTAACCTATGCATCTTTCTGAACTGTGTATCTTCTCCCCGCCCCTTTTCTAAGTATTTAGGAACCTATGCTGAAGTTGTCAGTGTAAGAGACTAGACATATTTGGAAGGGGTGGGCAAGATTGCATAATACAAGGATATTCGCTTTTGAACCAGAAGGTCTCAGCTTCAAACTCCGGCCATGACTCTTCCTGATTGCCTGATTCTGACCCAGTCACTTAATTCCTTTTAGTCTGTGTTTCTCATTTGTTACACGAAGGTAATCATAGCCCCTACTTCTGAAGCTTGCCAGGGCATGCAAAGTAACATTAGCTAATTAGTAAGTAGTCACTCAGTGCATTGTGGGCCCTGTTCTAACAACCAGGGACAGTTCATGTCACAACAGAGACTATACTTGCTCTCATGGATCATATATTCTAGAAGGGGTAGATATGCCACACAAATAAACAGAAAAACTAAATAGAAAACAAAGCAAAATGTAATGATGGGACATAAAGTGAGATATGGCTAGGGAGAGGCTGAATCCAAATCTCTGGGAAAGCTTGCTTAATCTGAGCTCTGATTGAGTTTCCGGCAATATGTGCTTTTCTCCAGGCTTCTGCTTCTGCCTGCCCATGTTCCAAGGAGAGAGACAGCATAGGGCAGATGGGAATAGTGCCAGGCTGACTGATTTTCTGCTAACATCATCACACTGGAAATTCAGGTTTGCATCTCCGACCTGCATGAGAGACCCCACAGGAATCCAGAGCGTGGGTGGAGGTTTCCTCAGGACTCATCAGGTGAGGCAATGGGTTTAGCATCTCCTTTAAGGTGCAGGACCTGCCTCTCCTCCCTTCAGCTTAGGGATGCCAAGAGCACAGAGTTCTTCCCGCCCCCACATACACACACAAGGGCAGAGGCACAGAGCCTCCCACCTCGGGGTTGGTCACAGAAACCACACTTTTTTTTTCCCAGTCCAGTTCAGCCAACTAGCGATAATTATCTGCATTTTGCTCTTCAAAGAATGTAACTGTTTATTTGCTACCATCCCATTAAATATTAGTGCTTCTTTCTGTGTCAGTTGCCTTCCACTCCCGGACATGTCCTATGGTAAGGTTGACCTTTTGTCAAATCCTGGAAGATCCAGACACAAATGTTCTTCATGTAGGGAAGGTCACACTCTTAGCATTTTGGAGCCCCCAAATCTCTGTAAGACAGACAGAAATCACCACAGCTGCCCCAGAAGGATACATATATCACTTTGCACATGAGGGAACATGGGCTCACTCAAGCTGTTTGACTTTGGGACAAAGAGAAATAGATCTTACATTTTAAAATGTGCATTTTGGAGGCAGACCTTCAGATGGCAGTGACAGGTGAGAAGAGTAAGGCTCCGTGGGTTTTCACGGGTGTGTGGACTGTAACTGCTAAGCAGATAAAAATTCCCCGCTAGCCCTTACATGACTTCACAAACAAAATTTGATTTCTTTCATCTGTTGGTTTGAGACATGGCATCCTTTTGCTCAGGCTGTCATTGGCCTCACTATGTAGCTGACAATGACCTTGAATTCTTGATTCTCCTGGCTCCACCTTCTAAGTGCCAGGATTACAAGGCAAGTGTATTTTGTTTTTGTTTTTCAAGACAGGGTTTCTCTGTGTAGCCTTGGTTGTTCTGGAAAGGAACTTGCTCTGTAAACCAGACTGGCCTTGAACTGGCTTCCCTAATGCTGGGATTGAAGGAGTGTGTCACTACTGTCCAGCTGTGAATTCTTTCTCTTAAATTAGAAACAAGCTTGTTTTACATGTCAATCCCAATTCCCTCTCCCTCCCCTCCTCCCCTGCCCCCCACTGACCCCCTATCCCATCCCCCTTCTGCTCCCCAGGGAGGGTGAGGCTTTCCATGGGGGAAATCTTCAAAATCTGTCATATCATTTGGAGCAGGGCCTAGCGCCCCCGCACCCCGTGTGTGTCTAGACTGAGAGAGTATCCCTCTATGTGGAATGAACTCCCAAAGTCAATTTGTACACTAGGGATAAATACTGATCCACTACCAGAGGCCCCATAGACTACCCAGGCCTCCTCACTGACACCCACATTCAGGGGGCCTGGATCAGTCCTATGCTGGTCTCCCAGCTATCAGTCAGGGATCCATGAGTTCCCCCTTGTTCAGGTCATCTGTTTCTGTGGGTTTCTCCAGCCTGGTCTGGACCCCTTTGCTTATCACTCCTCCCTCTCTGCAATTGGATTATAGGAGTTCTGCTCAGTGTTTAGCTAGGGGTATCTGCTTCTGCTTCCATCAGCTACTGGATGAAGGTTCTAGGATGGCATATAAGGTAGTCATCAATCTCATTATCAGATAAGGGCATTCAAGGTAGCCTATCCACTATTGCTTAGATGGTTAGTTGGTGTCATCCTTGTAGATCTCTGGACATTTCCCTAGTGCCAGATTTCTCTTTAAACCTATAATGGCTCCCTCTATTATGGTATCTTTCCTGCTCTCTTATTCTTCTCCTGACTCAATCTTCCTGCTCCCTCATGTCCTCCTCTCCCCTCCCCTCCCCTTCCCTTCCCCCCAATTCCCTCTACCCACCCCCATGCTCTCACCATCTTGTTCCTTTCCCCTTCTCTGGGGGACCATGTATGTCTCTCTTAGCGTCCTCCTTGTATCCTAGCTTCTCAGGCAGTGTGGATTGTAGGCTGGTAATCCTTTATGTCTAAAATCCATATATGAGTGAGTATATACCATGTTTGTCTTTTTGTGATTGGGTTACCTCACTCAGGGAGGTTTCTTCTAGTTCCATCCATTTTCCTGCAAATTTCAAGATTATATTGGTTTTTTCCACTAAGTACTACTCTATTGTGTAAATGTACCACATTTTCTCTAGCCATTCTTCAGTAGAGGGGCATCTAGGTTGCTTCCAGGTTCTGAATATTACAAATAATGTTGCTATGAACATAGTTGAGCAGATGTCCTGGTTGTATGAAAGTGCATCTTTTGGGTATATGCCTAAAGAGTGGAATTGCTGGGTCTTGTGGTAGACTGATTCCCATTTTCCTGAGGAACCACCAAACTGATTTCCAAAATGGCTGTACAAGTTTGCACTCCCACCAGCAGTGGAGGAGTGTTTCCCCTTTCTCTACATCCTCTCCACCATAAACTGTCATTGGTGTTTTTGATTTTAGCCATTCTGACAGGAGCAAGATGGTATCTCAGAGTTGTTTTGATTTGCATTTCCCTGATGGCTAAGCATGTTGAGCACTTTTTTAAGTGTCTTTCAGTCATTTTAGATTCCTCTATTGAGAATTCTCTATTTAGTCTGTACACCACTCTTTAGTTGAATTATTTGGTGTTTTGGTGACTAGCTTCTTGAGTTCTTTATATATTTTGGAAATCAACCCTGTCAGATGTGGGGTTGGCGAATATCTTTTTCTATTCTGTGGGCTGCTGTTTTGTCTTATTGACTGTGTCCTTTGCCTTTCAGAAGCCTCTCAGTTTCAGGAGGTCCCATTTATTAATTGTCAATCTCAGTGTCTGTGCTACTGGTGTTATGTTCAGGAAGCAGTCTCCTGTACCAATTCGTTCAAGGGTACCACCTACCTTCTCTTCTAAGAGGTGCAGTGTGACTGTATGTAATTATGTTGAGGTCTTTGATCCATTTGGACTTAAGTTTTGTTCATGGAGATAGATATGTATCTATCTGAAGTCTTCTACGTGCCAGCACCCAGTTATGCCAGCACCATTTGTTGAAAATGCTTTCTTTTTTTCCATTGTATAATTTTAACTTCTTTGTCAAAAATCAGGTGTTCGGAAGGTGTGTGGGTCAATATCAGGGTTTTCAATTGGATCCATTGGTCTACGTGTCTTTCTGCCAATACCAAGCTGTTTTCAGGAATATAGCTTTATAATAGAGCTTGAAGTCAGGGATTGTCATGCCTCCAGAAGTTCCTCTATTGTACAGGGTTGTTTTGGCTATCCTGGGTCTTTTGTTTTTCCATATAAAGTTGAGTATTGTTCTTTCAAGTTCTGGGAAGAATTGTGTTGGGATTTTGATGGGGATTGCATTGAATCTGTAGATTGCGTTTGGCAAGATTGCCATTTTTACTACATTGATCCTACCTATCCAAGACCATGGGAGATCTTTCCATTTTCTGGTATTTTTTTTTTTTAATTTCTTTCTTTAAAGACTCAAAGTTCTCGTTATACAGATCTTTCACTTGTTTGGTTAGCATTACCCCAAGGTATTTTTTATGTTTGTGGCTATTGTAAAGTGTGATGTTTCTCTGATTTCTTTTTCAGCCCATTTATTGTCTGTATGTAGTAGGGCTACTGATTTTTTTTTTTTTTGAGTTAATCTTGTATCCTGCCACTTTGCTGACGGTGTTTATCAGCTATAGGTAGAATTTTTTGGGTTACTTATGTAAACTATCATATCATCTACAAATAGTGAAAGTTTGACTTCTTTTCCAATTTGTAGCCCCTTGATCTCCTTTTATTGTCTTATTGCTCTAGCTAGAACTTCAAGGACAATATTGAAGAGGTATGGAGAGAGTGGATAGCCTTGTCTTGTTCCTGATTTTAGAGGAATAACGTTGAGTTTCTCTCCATTTAGTTTGATGTTGGCTGCTGATTTGTTGTATATTGCCTTTATGTTTAGGTATTTTCCTGTTTTCCCTGATCTCTCCAAGATCTTTATCATGAAGGGGTTTTGGATTTTGTCAAAGGCTTTTCTGCATTTAGTGATATGATCATGTGATTTTTCTTTTTCAGTTTGTTTATATGGTGGATTACACTGATGGAGTTTTGAATGTTTAACCATCCCTGCATCCCTGGGATGAAGCCTACTTGATCATGGTGGATGGTTTTTCTGAAGTGTTCTTGGATTTGATTTATCAGTATTTTATTGAGTATTTTTGCATCAATGTTCAGGAGGGATATTGGTCTGTAGTTCTTTCTTAGATGTGTCTATGTGTGGCTTGGGTACCAAGGTAATTGAAGCCTCATAAAAAGTTTGGCAGTGTCCCTTCTGCTTCTATTGTGTGGAATACTTTGAAGAGAATTGGTGTTAGCTGTTCGTTGAATTTCTGGTAGAATTCTGCAATGAAGCCATCTGGCCCTGGGCTTTTTTTTGGTTGGGAGACTTCTGATGACTTCTTCTATTTCATTAGGTGTTATAGGTCTATTTAAATTGCTTACCTGTTCTTGATTTAATTTTGGTAAGGGATATCTATCCAGAAAATTGTCCATTTCCTTTAGATATTCGAATTTTGTGGAGTACAGGTTTTCAAAGTATGACCTGATGATTCTCTGGATTTCCTTGGTGTCTGTTGTTATGTCCCCCTTTTCATTTCTGATTTTGTTAATTTGCATGTTCTCTCTCTGCCTTTGGGTTACTTTGGATAAAGGTTTATGTATCTTGTTGATTTTCTTGAAGAACCAATTCTTTGTTACATTGATTCTTTTATTGTTTCCCTAGTTTCTACTTTATTGATTTTAGCTCTCAATTTGATTATTTCCTGGCACTGGGGTGAGTTTGCTTCTTTTTGCTCTAAAGCTTTCAGTTGTTCTGTCAATTCTCTAATGTGACTTTCCTCCAGTTTCTTCATGTGGGCACTTAGTGCTATGAACTTCCCTCTTAGCACTGCTTTCAGAGTGTCCCATAAGTTTGGGTATGTTGTGCCTACATTCTCATTAAATTCTAGGAAGTCTTTAATTTCGTTTTTTATTTCTTCCTCAACCCAGGAATGGTACAATTGGGTGTTAATTCATGTTGCAATTCATATTGCTGTTGAATTCTAGCTTTAATGCATGGTGATCTGATAAGATACAGGGGGTTATTTCAATTATTTTGTAACTGTGAAGGTTTGCTTTGCTGGCAACTATGTGGTCAATTTTTGAGAAGGTTCCATGTGGCACTGAGAAGAAGGTATATTCTTTTGTGTTTGGATGGAATGTTCTATAGATATCTGTTAAACCCAGTTGGGTCATAACTTCTGTCAGATCCTTTGTTTCTTTGTTAAGTTTCTGTCTACTGGTCCTGTCTAGTGGTGAAAGCGGCATGTTGAAGTCTCCTACTATAAGTGTGTGTGGTTTTATGTGTGGTTTGAGCTTCAGTAATGTTTCTTTTACAAATGTGGCTGCCTTCGTATTTGGGACATAGATGTTCAGGATTGAGACTTCATCTTGATGGACTTTTCCTGTGATGTGTATGAAATGCTCTTCTTCATCTCTTTTCATTTATTTTAGTTTAAAGTCTAATTTGTTATAGACATCAGGATTGCTACACCAGCTTGTTTCTTGAGCCCATTTGATTGGAAAATCTTTTCCCATCCTTTTACTCTGAAGTATTTATCTTTTTATGGGTAAGTTAAGACCATTGACATTTAGGGATATTAATGTCCATTGTTCATTAGTTCCTGTTTGTTTTGTATTTATTGTTGGTGGTGTCATTTCGTGTGGATTTCGCACTCCTGTTTCTTTTTGTATTTGGTAAAATTAGATTATCTATTGCCTGTGTTTTTGTGAGTGTAGTTATGTTCGTTGGGTTGGAGTTTTCCTTCCAGACCTTATGTAGTGATGTATTTGTGGATATGTATTGGTTAAATCTGTTTTTGTCATGGAATATCTTATTTTCTCCATCTGTAGTGATTGAAAGTTTTGCTGGGTACAGTAGTCTGGGTTGACATCCATGCTCCCTTAGTGCTTGTAGGGTATCTATCCAAGACCTTCTGCGTTTCAGAGTTTCCATTGAGATGTCGGGTGTGATTCTGATTGGTTTGCCTTAATATGTTACTTGGCCTTTTTCCTTTGCTGCTCTTAATATTTTCTCTTTATTCTGTGGATTTGGTGTTTTGATTATTATGTGTCGAGGGGACTTGTTTTTGTGGTCCAGTCTGTTTGGTGTCCTGTAAGCTTCTTGTACTTTCATAGGCATATCCTTCTGTAGGTTGGGGAAGTTTTCTTCTATGATTTTGTTGAATATGTTTTCTGTATCTTTGAGCAGTGTTTCTTCACCTTCTTCTATCCCTATTTTTCTTAGGTTTGGTCTTTTCACAGTGTCCCATATTTCCTGGATATTTTGTGTTAGGGATTTGTTGGACCTGAGGTTTTCTTTGGTTGATGAATGTATATTTTCTAGCGAGTCTTCAATAGCTGAGATTCTCTCTTCCATCTCTTGAATTCTGTTGGTTATACTCACATCTTTAGTTCCTGATCGTTTATCCAGCCTTTCCATTTCCAGCATCGCCTCATTCTGTGTTTTCTTTATTGTGTCTATTTCAGTTTTCATGCTTTGAACTGTTTCAAGAACTTCCTTCACTTGTTTGGATGTTTTTTCTTGGGTTTCTTTAGATTCTTTAAGAGATTTGTTTATTTCTTGAATTTTTGGTTTGTCTTTTCCTCCATTTTGTGCAATTTTTTGTTTGCTTTTTCTTCTATTTCTTTAAAGAGGAAACAAGAAAATCCCTTAAAGGTCTCTATCATCTTGCCGAGATAATTTTTGAGGTCCATCTCATCTTCATGCTCTGTGTTGGGCTTTTCAGATGGAGTGGAGTCCCTAGATTCTGGTGGTGTCATATTGGTCTTTCTGTTGTTGAGTGAAATCTTATTCTGTCTTCTTCCCATATCTTCTTCTAGTGGGTTCAGGTGGGGTCTCTCTATCTCCTCTTGTGACCCAGTGGTGTGTGGGGGCCAGGAATTCAATGTCTGCAACTCTGGATGGTCTTGCCTCTACTGGTAGTCTCCTCACTTGTTGTAGACCGGTCCGCAGAAAGGGACGGAAGAGTGGGATGTTACCAGATTCAGGGAGCTCCTCCCTGCTTAAGGAAGGTAATGGCATTTCAGGTTGCAGAGAGCCCATTGGTTGAATTACCTTATTTATGGCTCTCGGGTCTCTCAGCATTCTCCACTTACCTGACTTCTTTTTGATAACAAATACAGGAGAATTCCAAGGACTGGTAGATTCCTCTATATGTCCAGCATATATCTGTTCCTGTACTAACTTTTCTAAAGCCTCTAGCTTCTCAGAGGTCATAGGCCATTGTCCTACCCAAAGTGGTTCATCTGTAAGCCACTTCAATGGCAGGGCCTTTGGCTCCTCTGAAGGTCCATCATTTGTACCTAGTTTCTGTACAGCATGGATGGTTGGTAACCATTTTCCATAGCTTCTTACCAGATCTTTTCTACTGTCTAAAGATTGTACATAATTTATATCTGACATTGGAGGAATATTAATCTGAGTATTCCATTGCTGTAAGAGATCATGACCCCAGAGATTTATAGCTATATCTGCCACGTATGGTTTCAGTATCCCTTTCTGTCCTTCTGGTCCAATGCAGACCACCGAGTTAACACTCAGTTGAACTCTAGATAGAGTCCCAACTCCTAAAAATTGTACCCGACCTTAACAGGTTTCCTTGTATGTCCCTGGTTGATCTACATTCATTGGTCCAGTGTCTGCCCTTACCACATCTTCTACACAATCCAGAAGGCAGTGGCCTTCTGTATGAGGCATTGTTAGAATTCGTTTGTCTACAATTTCTCTTAGTATGTCCCATTTTACCACAGTTGAAGGCACCAGGAACCTAGATGTTTCGTGGTTGCCTATCTGAGTTTCTAGCTGGCTACAGATATGTTTTACCTCCTCATGGTCTTCTGACAGCCTAGCCTCTAAAGTCTCAGACATGGCATAAATATGCTGCATCTCATCTTGGGTAACAGACAGCTCTGTCTTTAGCATATTGGACACAGAGCCAAGCTTACCATCCAATTTCTGTTCCACTTGCTACATAATTGTGGTCTGACCTAATTTGTTCTCCAAAACCTCATTGCATAAAGCTGCTATTTCCTGCATGATAAATGATAAATATTCCGCCATAATTTTACCTGATTTCTACTCCAGATGCAGTAACTATCTTTGACCAGTGGGTGACACAGGTGTTCAGTTAGTCCATGGCATTTGGCAGTGGTGGGTGGCAGCTGTGGAGAGAGGTCACAAGAGTGGCTGTGCTTATCTTAGAGAGTATACGGCTTTGCGGCTGCAACCACTGAATGAGGCGAGGCTTTAAGGCCACTGCACGGACCCTGCTGAAAGCCAAGACCTATTCCAACTCAATTCAAGAGCTGGAAGCCTCCGAGTGCAGGTAGACAGCAGTCCAAGCTGGTCCTGAGCGCACAGTGGTAAAACCATAGGAGGTCTGTGTGAGTCTCCAAGCTGGGAGCAGCTCAGTGGCAACGGCAACGGGTCGGCTGGGAGCCAGGAGCACCTGTGAAGAGAGGGACCTTTCCCCGCCAAGGCCGCAGGCCCGGTGGGACCCACAGCCTGTCCCAAATGGGGTGTAGGTTTCCAATATCCCGCCCCTAACAACCAGATATAGTGGGAAATTACCAATACAGAGTCAGGTAGAAATATAAGGGTATTTAATAGGGAAAAGCCTTACTTTCAGAGCAACCTAGCCAGCTGGCGAGGCAGCAGTCTATACCACAAGTCCAAAAGTGAAACCGAAAGAGAAAACGTAGTCCCCAAAAGTCTCGCTCTACGTCACCCTGACCTTGCCCTTGCATGGTCAGGCACGCCTGTAGCCAGCCCCTAAGTAGGTGTGGCTACAGCTTCCCCTACACTAGTCAGATGGCATCTCAGTACTGAGAGGGATAAGTGGACATGGAGTTTCGCCTCTAACCAAGAAACTATTTGCAAGATACCCTTTGGCAAAGGGAAATGAATTTTTTGCAAATGGAATGTCACTCCAGAGCAGGTCCCATGCCCAGGAGTAGTTGGCCAACACAAAATGAATTCTTTTTTGTCTTGTTTTGTGTTGATATTTTTTGTTTTATTGTTTCTTGTTTTGATTTTTGATTTTAGTTGTAGTTATAGAAAACATGAAGTTTGGTGTGTTAGGGAGGTGGGGAGAATCTAGGAGGAACTAAGAGGGAAAAACACGATCAAAATACACTGTATGAAAATGTTTTTGAATTTAAAAATCTTACTAATTCTTGACAACCTAGCTTGTTGCTCTTTATCGCTTGTATTCCTGGCTAAGAAGTATCCCCAAGAGAAAGAAATGTGGTCATCAACAAACCTCATTTTCAGACATGACTCTGTTCTCTTCTTCCTTCCTTCCTTTCATCCATCCATCCATCCATCTACCTACCTACCTACCTATTGGCAGGGTCTCACTATATAACCCTGGCTGCCCTATAGCTCAACTATGTAGATTACTTGCCTCTGCCTCCCAAGTGCTGGGATTAAAAGCATGTGACACCATACCTGCATCGTTTCCTTTGTTTGTGTCTGTCCATCCTGCCTCCATCTTCCTCCTCTTGGACTCTGCTTTCTGCATCCCATAGTACATACTAGATAACCCTCTCTGCTCTTCCTTTTCCTGCCTACTGCCATTCTAGACAGGTTCCCTGTTGCTATCAAGTACAAGGCAAACTTTCATTTAGGGATGGGTAGGAGAAGATGCTAAAGGAAACTGATTCATCAAACACAAGAGGAGTGTTTATGTTATGTCACCCAGTGTCCAAGTCATGGGCATGATGGTGGTGGTGAGGACATAGGTAGGTGGTACTTTGGAATCTGTATTATTAAATGGTTGAAAATCCACACTAGAAAGGCCAAGGAGAGAGCTTGGAGATACTGTTCCCCTGGAGCAGAAGGAAGGGACATTATTAAAGGATGACAGAAGATTTCAGTGCCTCTAGACTAGGAGGGGTGAAGTGATATTTCTAGTAGGCTGAGGTGTAAGTATGAGGGTTCAGTGGGCAAGGAGGAACCCTGGGCCTGAAGAACTGAGAAAGGCCAGTGGTGAGATTGGGAAGCTTTTATTGTGTTTGAGATTGGGTCCTGTGTATAAAATGGAGTGATGGTATTGGCATTGTAGGGAGGGGCTTAAATGAGAATATATGGTAGGAGGTGGTGGATGCACTCTGTCTTACATTGCCATCCCTAGCCTCAAGTTGCACACCATTGAACCGGTTGGCTTTTTTGAGGTCTCTCCAGGTCTTGGCTCCATGCCAGAAAGTGTTTTAAGACCTATACAACTGGCTCTCTTTGATTTCTCTCTTTCCTGTCCTTCGGAAACTACACAAGGCAGAAACGCCTGGTTTCATTCAGACTAATGAGGGTGGAGTTTGCAGGCTGCCTGGGTTTTACTCTGATAGCACTCTGCAGCATGTTTTCCCAGGGAAGTCCAACCCCCCTCACCCCAGTCTACAGGAAGCCTGGGCCAGCTAGACAGCAGAGCATCTGGGACCCAGTGGGAATCCCACAGGAGGGAGCTCGGGTGGGAAACCAGAATAAATCAAACCATATGGAAGAGTGGGGCTGGTTGTGGGAGTTGGTGACTTGCTTCCTACATGGATCAAGTTGAATGTCTTCATCTCTTTCCCACCATAGACTCTATTCTATTTAATATGGCATCCTCTGGGGCAAAGGTAGCACATACCATATGTCTCTGAGCAATTAAAAGTTCCATATAATGAATAAACTTATAAAACATGCTGTCATCCAGATTTTATTACACTAAATTCAGTAGATGTAAAATCATGGATTTTAATATGACAAATGGCAAAAAAATCCAAGTTAATTAAATACAATAGTTCTTAGAAATTTGAGTTGGTGGATTTAAAATATGTACTCTATGTTCTCCCATGCATGTATTTTGGTTTTTTCCCCTTAATTTTAGCAATAGTATTGGTTAACAAAAAAGGTTTATTCTGTATGTGTGTATGTATGTGTGTATGTGCACGTGTGTGTGTCTAAGTGTGAGTGTATGTATGTATATTTGTGCATGTGAGTGACTTTGAGAACAGAAAAGGGTGTCAGATCCCTCGGAGCTGGATTTAGGACAGGTTGTGAGTCATTTGATGTGGGTGCTGGGAACTGAACTTGAGTCTGTTGAAGGAATAGCAAGTCTCAACCACTGATCCATCACTCTAGCCCCTATTATATTTTCATAATTAATATTTTAAAATAGTCTATGGGCAGCTTAGAGTCACTGTATGCCTTGGAGGACTTTAAAATATTAGTTTCAGTTCTAAGAAACTCTGCTCTGATAAGTGACCATTCAGTAAGAACTTTAAAATGATGCTCAGCTTCACAAGTCAACCATGCATGTGACATGTGACCTTTGACTGCAATGACATGGCCATGTATAACTCCTGCTCCCACAGAAACATGGCCAAATACTTCTATTGTATTACACACAAAACCCATGTAATCTTCAGTATTTTTGAATTCTTTCTAAATTATAGATTTTTTAATTCAGTCTTTCAAATGGTTATTTCTAGGATAGACACTAAAATCTGTTCTGGAAGGCAGCATTGCTAAGGCTAGTCTGTTAGAGAGTATGACCTGAAGGTGAATCTTAACTGTGCAGAACATTTTCATTTCACTGTCTTAATCTGTTTATTATTTCACTTCAATATAGAATCTCCCCTTGTCACTATTTCTGTAAATTTCACACTTGTTTTACTAGGAGAAGGTATATTCAAAATGTATGTAAAAAAAAAAATGTCTAAATCAAGCCGGGTGGTGGTGTCGTACGCCTTTAATCCCAGCCCTGGGGAGTCAGAGGCAGGCCGATCTCTGTGAGCTCAAGACCAGCCTGGTCTACAAGAGCTAGTTCCATGACAGCCCCCTAAGCCACAGAGAAAACCTGCCTGGAAAAAAAAAGTTTAAATCCCTTCAAAGTAAATTTGATACATTTAGATGCCCTTGGGTTTTGTGCTAGCAATAGTAAGTGAAAGCTATACTAAATAATCAGTACCCAATACCTTACTTTCTCTGAAGACCACACTTTTTGTAGTTTGAGGATGTCTGTTTTACTTAATTCTTCTGGTGCATTTTCTATCTTGTCTAAATTTAATTCCATTAACATCTTGTCAGTAGTAGCATTTAGCATCTGAAAGTGAAATTTGATGTTTCACTAAATCTTTGATGTTGAACAGATCCAATACATACTTTTTGTTTTCCCCCATGCCGGAGGAGGGGGGCGGGCAGGGGAAGACACAGAGGCACAGTTATGACCATGTCTCTTAGTAAATTCAAGCTGTGTGATGTCTGTGGGCTAAAAGCATTCCTGGGCTTCAGGTTGAAGTCAGTGCCATTGTTATACCTTTATCAAGATCACCTTGATAACATTATAACATTATCCAGATAATGTTCAAAGATGAAAGCTGTTTCCTTTAAACTCTTTAAGTAGTCAAGGATGACCTTGGATTTCTGATCCTGCTGCCTTCTTCCTCCATTTTCCATGACTTACAGAGTTATAGGTTTGGGTTCAATCTTGGGAGCTTCATGCATACTAGGTAAGCATCATACTACTGAGCTACATCCCCATATATGTATCTGTTTGGATACTCCCCATGCCCCAGTTTTGGGACAGCAGGCTCAAGTCCAGAGGACAAAAGAGCTACAGAGAGCAGATGATTAATGGCTGTTTGCTGAGCAGATAGTACAGCAAAACCAAAAAGAACCCCATTCCCTTACTCTCTCCCACCCTACCAGGGAAGCAGCAGCCAGCCTGCAAAGGTGGTGGTGACAGCTGCCAGACACTTTCTTACAAGTTTCATTACTTCTGTAGAGACAGATGTTTTTAATCACTTTCAGCACCTCAGGATTCTTCCCCTCCTCTACAGGTTTGGCAGCTCTTCCTTGATTGGTTGCATTTTTCACCTTATTTACATACTCACACTCCACCATTCATGGCCTGCTGGTACCGCATGAATTCCTGCTTATCTAAGGCCGAAAGAATTTTTAAAAGATGTGTTGGAGGATTTGTAGTGCTGTTCAGTGTTGGCTTTTTTTTTTCTCAGCTGAGCCCATTTAACTTCTGTTGGGTGTTTTTTAAGCATTGCCTAATTCCCATATTTCCTTCTTCATTTTCTTCGTGGATCTAAACATTAAACGTGGGTTATTGCAAACCTTTACGAACACCATATTGTATTCTTTTTCTCCATCAGATCCTTTAATATTTGTCTTCTATATTTATAGCTGCTGGGTTGGATGAATGCATATTTACAATTGGCATATCCTCCTGACTAGCTAGCATCTCTTCAAAGAGTGTGAATATTTATTTTGTCCTATACAGCTACCTTGATCTCTCTGGTTCCCGTTTATGTGGCAAGTTTTTTCCACACTTTGACTATCTTTAAGAACAAAGTGAATCTCTTGTATACATACATTTTTGTGTCTTTAACAATACATTTACCTGATTAAAGGTCATGGCCTGCCTTTAATACCAGCTCTGTGGAGGTAGAGGCAAGCAGTATTGTTTAGAGTTCAAGGTCAGCTAGGAAAACACAGTAGTGCTCTGTCTCAAAAACAAACAAAAACAAAACAAGATTCTATTCATTCATTGGATTTAATCCATGTATATTCGAGACAATTATTGTTAGGGTTAAGTATTTCCTACTAAAACTTTGTTAACTGTTCCTTGGTTCTTTTGTAAATACTTTTATTTCTCTTTTGTGTTAGATGCATTTTGCAGCTTTGAATTCTTTTGATTTTTCTTTTGTTTTTGGTATACATATTTGCTTTGTGGTTACCATTTTGTGGGAATTATTTCAAGCTGATAACAGCCTCATGTTTAATTGCTTACATCTGTATGTCTCCCACTCCTACATTGCAAGCTTTGATATCCGAATTCCTATCACTCTGTTATATGTAACTTTAGCTAAGTCATTATTATTTTCCCTCTTTTTAGACCTCAGAATAGGGTTGAAATTGCTTTACACATCCCATTGTACCCCATAATCTGAACATGGTTCTGAGAGAGCCATGCCATTGTCTTGAGCTTTTGTTGGACTTTGAGTTAACAGGAATAATCCTTTCAGTCTCTGTAAGCCTGGGGTGGTAATAAACTCCTCAGCTACAGGTTACCTTGAAAGCATTTGTATTCTCTCATTTTAGAAAGACAATTTTGATTGGTAAAACACTTATAGTTAGAAGGAATATATTTGTGTTTCAGCACATTGAAGATATTCTTCTATCTCTGGCTTTCAGAGTTTCTGATGAAAAAAATCTGTTAATTAAACTGCTGTCTTTTTATGTGATTTTCTTTTCTGTCCACAGAAATTTTCGCCTTTGGCTTTGATCTCTCTCTCTCTCTCTCTCTCTCTCTCTCTCTCTCTCTCTCTCTCTCTCTCTCTCTCTCTGTGTGTGTGTGTGTGTGTGTGTGTGATCAGTATGAGGTATCTCCTCAGTTATGTTCCACCTTAAGTTTTTTTCTTGTTTTGGAACAGGGTTGCACTGTGTAGCTCTGGCTGTTTTGAAACTTGTGGGGTACACTAGGCTGGACTCAAATGCAAGATTGACCTGCCTCTGCCTCCCAAGTGCTGGGATTAACAGTGTGCGCCACCATGCCCAGTCATGTTAGTTTTTGTAAGAAGTCTCAGTGAGCTTGGTGCTTGCCAGTTTTGTCAGATCAGCCAGTCTACAGGCTCTAGAGGTCCTCTTGTTCCCATCTCCCCAGCACATGTATTACGGATGTTTTCAGCCATGCTTGGCTTTTACACTTGAGATCTGAACAAAGCCCCTCATGCTTGTGAGACAGGCATTTACTAAGTCACATCCCCAGGTTCCTGGATTTGATTTGTAATAGTTTGGATGTTCTAGGTCTTGGTGAACTATTTTTCAGGTTGTTTGAATCTGTACTTCCTGTGTCTGTGTTGATGTCTCTCTTCAGATTAGGGAAGTTTGGGTCCTTTGCTTCTTTTCTAATGTTTACTGAACATTCTCATTCTTTTTCCCTCCTCCTCTCCCCTTCCCTCTCTTACTTCCTCCCTCCATGTTTTATTTCCTCCCTCCTCCTCCCCCTCCCCCTCTGTCTCCCCTTCCCTCCCTCTCCTACCCTTCTTGTTTATTCATGTATTTCCCAACATTTCTTTTACTGTTTTTGTTTGTATATTCCTGTAGTTCACTGAACATCTTTAAAGAGAATTTTCTGAATTCTTTGTATCACAGACCCCTTTATTTGGGTCTGGAGCTGGAGCTGGAGCTTTGTTAGCTGCTTTTGTGGGTGGCATTGACTTCCTGAGAATTTGTAACTTTGCATCATCCTTCTAGTGTACCTGCAAGTGAAAGAAAACTGCCCTTACCTAACACTCCTTTGGGGAATAACTGTGCCGGAAATAAGCTAGTTCAATTCTGTGGCAGCATCCTGCATCATCCATACAAAATGACAAGCTCTGGAGGCAGAGAAACATTTTGTTTTGTAGCCATGACCCTCAAAGGACACTGTTGGGAAGTCCTCTAGAACAAGGGCTGGAAGGGAGCTCAGGTCATGGCAGCAAGGTGACCACTGATGATAGCCCTGGCCTGCAGCTGAAGAAGATGGTCATTAGGCAATCTGGGGCTCTGTGAAATGTCAGGCCCTGAGTGATGCTGGTTTAAGCACATCCTTCTAATGGCTACACAATCAATACATTCTTGATGAAAGCAATGACTTCCAGGCATTAATCCTGTTTGAGCCTGGGGACTTTGCAACAACCATCATGCTGGGATACCTCCTGATACCACACTGGTCAATCATACTGCCCTAGAGTCCCCGAAAGCCCACTGACCAAACTTCCAAATCTAGTTTGGGGGAATGTGGTCTGAGGATCATTCCAGGTTTTGGAATTTGAACTCTCAGCACTTGCTGACATGTGGTATATATGTGAAAATAAATAGTCTCTTGCGCTCTGTAAAAATGCATGTAAAGTGTGTACGACACAGTGATGGCATATGCTTAAAGCAATGGCTACGTGTAGCATACCTATATAAAGTAATGTACCTATGTACATTAAGCTTCATCCAATATTAGTTTTCCAGTCTTTCCCCTCAACACTACAGCTGCAAAGATACTGAATCATTCCCAAGAGCAGGAGTTAACTTCCTCTATATTGCCTAGGACAAAACAGTTTCCCACTTTTGCATGTGGTGTGCATGGGTGTATGCATTGTTTGTGGTCACACTTGTTTGTGCATACTCAGGCTGGAAGTTGATGGCAGAATCATATTCCATTGTTCTTCAGCCTTATTTATTGAAAGAGGGTCTCTCAATCAACTCTAGAGCTCAGCAACCTGGCTAGTCTCACTAGCTGCCTTGCTCTGGGGGTCCTCCTCTCTAGTCTGAAGCTAGACTCATAGATGATGAGCTACTCCACCTGGCATTTATATGGGTTTCTGGGGATCTGAACTCTAGTCTTCATGCTTGGCTCAGCAAATGCTTTAAGCACTGAGCAATCCCCAGATCCCAAAACAGTTTTATTTTTTTTTTAAGGTATATTCCTTTGGTGAGAAAAAACAAAACAAACCTTATTTAGAGGGAATATATGTACTATATTAATTTCCTATTTCTTTCAGGTTGTTTCTCTAGACCTAAGTTTTAATGTGGTCTCCATAGCTCAATGAAGACTGGAATGTGGCCAAGAAATCAGGACAATGATGCTGGTTTGACTAGTTTGGAAGCGGTTTTAATGGAGATGAAAATGTTTATCAACGAAACACAGGTACCCCCAAAATACAAATCAAAATATCATCTTCAGCTGCATAGCAAATATGATTTAAGAATTTAACATCATTTGATCACAAGCGTAAATATAAGTTCACCATAAATAAATGTAAATTCATTATACAAAAATCCCCAACAACTCTTAATACAAATATGGTACACATTTGACAGTTTCTGAAACAGAATTCTTTTTAAAACATTTTTAAAATCTAAGCTTTTTTTCCTTGATTTTTAAATACATTAAAAAAAAATCAAAAAGGTGGGGGAGGGGACAAGGACCACTAGAGAGGAATCATTAAAATTGTTCAGTGTCCACAGACAAGTGCTGAGGAAAAGAGAGAACTTGGCCCTCAAAGTGAGGACCTCAATTTATTGGGATCAAATCTCTTGAGACTGTGACTCTTCCCAGGGGGTCCACTTTTGGGGTCACAAGTGCAGGGTGGGAGGGATGAGCTGCCAGAAGGGCGAACTTGTGAAGGGAATGGCCCAAGTCTCTACAGAGCAGTGATGGAGGACTTAGAAGGACTCTAGAGTCTAAAATCTGTTATTCTGAGAGAGTCAAGGACTACTCCCAGCCAGGACTAGAGATTTGGAAGGTGGACTCTGCCTCTGGGATGTATCTGTTATCAAAGGAGACAAAAGATCTGACTAGGAAGTGCCAGTGCCAGACACTGACCACATTTCAAACCACACCCCTAAACTACAAGTGGTACCAGTTCTTGCTTAGAGAGACCTCTGAGCCTAGAGTTAGTGGAGTTGTCCCATCTACAGCAGGAGATCTGAATCTGTGATGTGCATTAGAGTAACTACTGATGTGAATTTTCTGGCCCCTATTCCCAGAGATTCAGACTTAGTAGGTCTGAGGCATACCTAGAAATGAACACTGAAGTGTATGACCCTGACTCTGATTTACGTGACCTCACTGTGGAGTACAAGGCTGTGTCTCTCAAAGCGCTGGTTATGCACATTCCCGATGTTCCCAGTGTGGTTAAAAACAGTGATGGATGTCAGTCCCCTTCCTCGGGGAGGGGCTGGTTAGTCATCTGTCTTCTTTCTCCCTGGGCTGGTGGAGAACCCATAATCCACTTCCTACATTTTGGGGGCTCAGGGTTATGGCCTCTCTCTCTCTGCAGGTCAGATGACTAGCTCTGTATGGAGACAAGGACATATCTGTAAAAATCTCCTACATGTGGAGATTCTGCAGGGGTGTTTTAGTTAGTCCGGAGAATAGAAGTTAATCACACCCCTGTGACAGAATCTCTACCCCAGCACAGAGCATGTGCAGAAGGAAGAGACCAGGAAGTTGAGAGCAAAAGAATAAACTGTTCCCAGAATCTTTTGGCAGCTGACATGATGAAAATTCCAGTTTTCTCAAAGAAAACTTCTTTTGTGAATGTGTCTTGGGATTGAAAGCATGTTGACAAGCTTTTTCCTCCTTGCTTCCCTGTCTGAGATGTTTTAGGTGTCTGTTGAAGGTAACCCCTTAACATTTTCCTCCTTGTGCGATTTTCTTGGATGAGGGACTTCCTGTGTTAGGAAGTCACTAGTTGGATCACTGGCTAATGGTATGTGTGCCATGACTGACATGCCCATTACCCATGTGGCCCAGTGCTAAGCATCTGCATGAGGGACAGGGGTGCCTCATCTTACTACCCTGGTGACAAGGCCTAACCTCTCTCCTTTGGGATCTGAAGTTTTGGCCCGTGCTGACAGATATGCATCGGCATGGTAGGCCTGGCCACTTTCTTCACCTAGTCCCACTCAGTGTGACATGGTTTTGAAAGTATCCCTTTCTTCTCTCTAGGGCTGTTCTGCAAGGAGGGACTGGGGTGGGTCTTAGGGAGACTGTAAAAGGTCCTGGCTGGCATCTATTGTCTTGACACTCAGAAATCTCTTCCTGGTTCACCAAGGGTCAAACCTTGGTGGTGGGATCCCTAACACCTAGAGTAGGAAGCAGTGTGACCAGAGAACTGGAGTGGGAGGAAGCCACAGAACACAGGTCAGTAAGCTGAGACACACAGTGGGGTCAAGGCTGATATCTCTGCTATGGCTATGCTCTTTTCTTCTCAGTCCCTAAGACTACGGTGCTGAATCACATATGGATACTGGGTAGGAGATTACGATGTTGGGAGGTGGTCTTGGGAAGCAATCACAGATGGGGTGGGGAGCTGCAGGATGGAAACAGTAGCTCTTAGATATAGTTAAGGTTAAAAAGAAGAAAACACACATTTCCCTGTGTTTTTGTTTTTCATTTACACTATGGAAACCCCACCATGGAGATATCATGGGAGAACATGCAGGAGCCCAGCCCTTGGGAGTGTGAAGATGTGTTGGGGAGACTTTCTTTTCCTTCCAGGCTGGTTCCACACATTGTCAGCTGGACCTGCTGCAGGATGACCACTGTGTTCCCTCTCCTGCTTCCCCTCCTCCTCCATGTTGAAGGTCTGCAGGAATTCCTGCCTAGCAGGTGGTGGCCAGTGACTGGTGGATTGGGGGCTGGAAGCAGCGCACGTGCTCCACAGTGGAGCTGTCTGTCTCCACTGACTTCATGTACTTGTTCAGGATGGCAAAAACCTCATTGTTCAAGATCTGGTACTTCCTGATGCGGTCAGCCATTTTCTTCAGGGGCTGTAGAAGGATGGAGGATGCTTAGATTAGGATGGAAGTAAAGGGAGAGTTGCAGAGGGGGCCGGATGGAATCTAGGTTCCAAATAAAATGCTAACGGTTACTGATAACCTTTGCAAGTTTCAAAGCTTACAATAAAGCTACCATAATCAAAGCAGTGCAGTACCGTCATGAAGACCAATGAAACAGAACTATAAGGCTTACAAACCCTTGTGTGCTGAATCAAACGACTTTGAAAGGATAAGATCATCTGAAGTATGGGTGTGTCCGGGGCAACCTTTTCAACAAATGCTGGGAAAATTGGATACCGACATGCAGAAGAATGCTGAACCTCATTTTCCATAATGTATACAAGAATAAGTTGGAAATGGATAAAAGACTTCAGTATGAGTCAAACTATGACGTTCTTAGAAGAAAGCACAGGAGTAAACTTCATGATATTGGATTTGGCAGCCAAGGCAGAGTGAAATGAAGACTTCAGGGCCTTAGAGGATGTCATCCATGGAATGAAAGGATTTGAGAAACAGATAAGGTGTTATTCTGAATATATGAAGTGCTGTGATCAGGGTCAGTAAGATGGCTCAATGGGTAAAAGTGCTTGCTGCCAAGCCTGAGGATCTCAGTTCGATTCTCAGACCCTACATGTTGGGAGGCGAGAACTGACTCTAGTTAGTTGGCTTTAGACCTCCACACATGGTGCTGTGGCAGGTATGTTTCTCCAAACATACATGAATGCACACAAAGGAAGTAAAAATGTGAGAAAAATCTAAGCAGCAATTAAAAATTACAGAAAAACTTAGACATTTCTCTATAGCAGATACTCAAAGAAAGACCCAATAATATATAGAACTGTGGATTCTCGGGTGTTATTGGTGGGAGTGTAAAATGTATTCATTAGGGAAAACAGTATGACCATTCCTCAAGAAATTAGAGAATTACTAGATGCTAGATGGCCTAGCACTTAGACTTCTGAGTGTATATTCCAAAAAAGCAAAAGGAGAGACTCGGTTGCCTAAGTTCACTGTGTTTTCACATAAAATGAAATACTAGTTAACCATAAAAGCATGGGATTGTGACACACTGCAACATGGAGAAGCCTTATAAGGTAAGCCAGTCACAAAGGACAGATACTGTGTCACTCTCTTATATAAGGTACATAGAGTCCATAGATTCATGGACACTGAAAGAAAAATAGCAGTTGCCAGGGACTAAGGAGTTATTTAAATGGACACAGAGCTTCAGGAGAAAGTGAAAATGCTTGGGGCATGATGATGTTGGTTGCAAGGCATTGTGAGGGTATTTAAAGTAACATCGAACTGTATACAGGGAAATTGTTACAATGACCACTATTAAAACCGTGTGTGTTTGAAATGTGTGTGTGTGTGTGTGTGTGTGTGTGTGTGTGTGTGAGAGAGAGAGAGAGAGAGAGAGAGAGAGAGAGAGCCTACTTTCTCTCATCTGGCCCCTGGCCATCTCCTTTATGCCAGACATTTGACTGTATGGCTCCATGCTGTGTGGTACTTGCTCCCCATGTCTAGAATCCATCCAGGCCACCTGTCTCACGTGCTGCCAGCCATCCTACACCTAGCTCAAGCCCCAGCTCCTGTGAAGACTTCTGACCTTGTCCCCACCACTGCTGTCTAGTTTCAGGGCTCTGTTTTCTCACAGCACCCATCCTCTCCCAGTGTCTGCATGACTCAAGGGTCCAGTGTGCTATGGAAATGAGGGCTAGGATCAGCAGGGTCTGCCTGTGACAGGGGAGGGACATTTGACACCAGGAGTCCAGGCTTGCTTTCAGGGTGACCCATTCTATCTTGGCATGTTACATGAAGGTCCTTTCCAAGCAGGTCCCCAACTTCTGAGTATCTGTACAGAGCTGTCTCCCTCTCTAAGCATCCTTCCTGAAGATGGCCTGTTGCCAGGCCCAGCTTCCCCGGCCGGCCACATCTGCTTACCACGTTCTTAATGATTTCGTCCTTCCCATCCTGCCTTTGCACCTTCAGCAGATGGTAACAGAAGTCAAACAGGTCAAAGCGCCGCTGCTGGCCCAGCAAGACAATGATGGAGCAGCCGGCCCAGTTCAGGCCGTCACCGAAACACTGTCTGCAGGTGGGGGAAAGGTTAAGGTGAGACGCCGGGAAGAAAGGACCTCTCAAAGCCAGCAGTACAGCTGCTGAGTGGGCCTGCCCTCCGGTTAAGACCTGTCCTTTGTAAAATAGGTACAAGGAAGTCTTGAGGGTGGGTTTCTTATTCTTTTCAGGGACTTTGGTTATGTGTCCTTTTAACCACAGAGGGGTGTTAGGCCCCAAGGAGACTAGCTGGGTGATGAGCTTCCAGGCATCCCCGTCTCAGCCTCTGTAATGTCAGGATTACAGACGCATAACACCTCACTTGGCTTTTTGAAATGTGTTTATTTAATCATGTGCATGGATTGCACACATGAGTGCAGGTTCTCACGGGAGGCAGAGGCCAGTGGCAACTGGTCCTCCTAGGGCAGGACTTGCAGGCAACTGTGAGCCACCTAACATGGGTGCTGGGCTTTGAACTCTTGTTCTCTGTCAATAGCAGTACAGTGAGTGATCTTAACCCTGAACCATCTCTCCAGCTCCTTTCCTGGCTTTTAAACATGGCTTCTGGAGGGCAGAATTCTGGTCCTTAAGGCTTGCTCAGAGCCATCTCAATTCTAACCAGCCTTTGAGACTTACATGCAGGCTATAGGGATAAGATACTACTCATACTGGAGGCCAAGAGAGTCCCTGGGGCTCTCATAAAGCCCTACTATGGGCCTCAACTCCCAAGAGACATGTGGATGACTCTAGGGTCACCCTTCTGTCATTTCTTCTGTTCAGAAGTTAGTAGTCCAGCCTGCCCTGGGTAGGTCCCTGCTTCTCTGTCATGGGATTGGAAGGACATAACCCCCACAGCTTGCTGGTCTTTCTCTTCCCATTCCAGCACTACTTCCTCATGGAACCCTGATTGGTCCGTCACCACCCCTTCCTTAACTGCAGTTGGTTCCAAAAGGACCAGCTGGTCACCTCTGCCAAACCAAGCTAGATGGGTGCAGGAAGAAGGGGGCTCTCCTTCTGTTTCCTCTGACAGGACTGGGTGAGCCAAAGGCTCCTCTTGTCCCGAGAGGCGGATTAGGGGAATGGTGTGGTTCCCCAGGCCGACATTCATGGGGCTTTCTCACCTTTCACTCTTGAGCCCCAATTCTTCTGGAAGCCATTTGCTTAGTCTCCTGGACTTTCCCTTCCCCTTCACAGGCCCCATCTCAGACCTGGCTACAGGATAAGCTCTAGTCCGAGAATTCGGCTCTGACACCTCACCCAGCTCCATTCTCCGATGACTACATCCTGTCCCATGTGACACCTTGACAGATGTGCTTCCATGTTCCGTTAGGCCCTTTTAACCTCTGGAGGCCAAGAACAGCCAGCCTGCTTTTGCCTTGTCTAGCACGGACACAGTGACCAGTTTGCTTACTCTTACTGTTCATGCCACTCCAGTCCCCGTTCTCCTTTCTAGCTAGCCCCAGGCATTCCAAGTGATGAGAGAACTACAGGGCAGGCAGCAGGGGTGGGAGGTGCACTCACTCAGCTGTGAACTCGTTGGTCCCCACAGGGATGCAGTAGACAAACTGCATGGCACTCCACAGCCGGTGGAATTCGACGCACTCGTCCACGTGCATGACCCCATTGGTGGGTGGCGGGCCCCTCCAGATGGGGTCCTGCAGGTAGCTCCGAATTCGGGTCAGGATGACTTCAAACATGGACAGGCCGCAGCAGAGCCGCTCCTTGGTCAGCAGGTCCCCCTCCCGAGCGATGGCGATTTGCTGGGACAGGAAGGGTATATAAACATTGCATCCACATCTGAGACCCCATCTGCCCCACCTCCGCTAGAGAGTACTAAAATAGGTGCTGACCACATCTAGAACTTGCTCACTGGGACTGGTACCCTGCCCTGATAGGACATTGAGAGTAAGGACTAGAGGGCATGGAAGCCTTATGGAAACTGTCACTCCTGGCAAGTAAAATCCAGGCACTCCCAATAGAAGATTGGTTTTAAAAAATTACCTGACCATATACTGGCTTTAAAGGCTGGTTGGGGCTTAGGGGACAGCTCAGTGCAAGTACAAGGACCCAAATTCTGTCTTCTAGAACCCATAATAAGAAACCAAGCATGATGCATGTGCCTGTCATCAAGGCCAAGAAGGCTAATTGGGTACACAAAAGTCAGAAGTAGTCCTATTTATAATGTAATACTGCTAGAGTGTGTGTTCACAATGTAACACTGTTAGTGTGTTTATAATGTAATACTACTAGAGTGTGGCACACCAGGCTCTTGATGAGTAGTGACTGTCCAATTCTTTGGGTCCATTATTATTTCTAGTTCACAGCTGAGGAAAACTGAGGCGTAAAGGTACAGGCAAGGAAAGGTACAAAGCTTAGATTCTGCTCAATGTAACTTAAATCTATAAGTTAAATTATGGAGTGAATTCAGCAAGTTGGAGAAAATGAAAATTTACTACAATCCTACCAAACACCAGCACAACTTCACAGATGAACAGATCATGCGTGAGGGGTGCGCGTGTGCTTGCGCGTGCATGCACGCGCTCACGTAGAAGACATTTCAGAACGAGTCAAGTTCGTTGTGGGTGCAGATGGGCTGGGGGAAATGAGTGAGCTTTTCACACTGAAAATAGTCTTGTACAGTGGAATGTGCTAGAAGGAGCGTATGTTACTGCTTTAAAATTTGCCACTGCCTTCACAGAGTTATTTTCTCTCATTAGAAAACCTTCTTTGACAATGGTGAATGGTCTCTATTAGTAATTCAAACAGGCTTCTCATCTGGTCCTGGCTACTGCATATCGAGTAATCAGACAGGCCCACAGGAACATCAAACACACGACCGCTTTGTGCAACTGTCTGTGCTGTGAGTGAAAACATCTAAGAGCAAAGGTGCTGAAAGCCATCTGCAAAGCACATATTAAAATCTAAGGTCAAACTCGGGTCTTCTCGTCTGGGAACAAAGCAAAAGAAAGCCAGCTTCTAAGACAGCCAGATTCACAGGACACACATGGGATCAGCTCCCAGTGGGAGGAAGGGTTGGGGGAGGGAATTCTGTAGGGGGTTGGGAGGTACCACCTGACCTCTCCTTCGATGTTCTATTCCTTGGAGACCTTCCCCCACCAAAAAGGGGAGGGGGCAGCCGCTAAGAAACCCAGGGAAGAAAATAAATCAGGAAGTATAGCCTGTGATGAACGTGGGCCGTGAGTGTCGTTGTCATGACAACTACAAAGTGAAATGGCCTTGGAAGAAAATGAGTTGGAGAAGAGCTGGTGTTTGAGACACGAAGGTGAGAGGGCACCCTGCTTCATGGCGAATCAACTTGATTCCACAGGTAGCTGGAAAAAGCACTCCAGATATCATAAACCTGGCACTTGGTTCTGTTTTGTGTTTACTCTGTTTTCAGCTCACCACACTTGTCTGATACCCTGGAGATGCTCAGTAAATTAAGGACCAATGTATGTTCTCATCAGCCGACTGAGAGACTTCTGGTATTCTAATTAACCCATTGTCTGATTACTCAGGTCACATTGAAGATTCCTAGTTTGAGGGTGGGTGGGTAGAAACATTGGCAAATGACATATAAAACCTGTGGTTTAACTCTCAGCTCCCCATCCACCACAGCCAATGAAAGGAGCCTTGTTTTCACCCTTCCATCTCTTTCTGTGAGCTGAAAAAGTAATAATGCATTCACTGGGTAAAATTTGGGGGAAATTTAAATAACATATAATATTCCACTTATCCCATTACCCAGAGACTGAGCTTTCTTAAAATACAGATATATGAATATTGTTTGCTGTTATGAATATGCATACAGGCATGGATATAACAGATTATATTAAATTTTCATTTAGCACATCTCTAATTTAAAAACTCATTTCCATAATACATTCAGTGCTGTGGTTTTTAGATAGCGATCTAAAAACAGCCTCTGATAAATGTATTCGGTCCTCTACCCTTGCTGCTTATTTTAAATTGTTCACAAATCTTCAGTGTTGGGGACAATCCTAAAGCAATGGCCCATATATATAACATTCTGTGAGCATTGTCTCCTGTCATGTTTTTGGGTAAATCCTAGTATTAGATATCGAGCCTCAAGAAATCTGCCCTGATAACTTCTCAGGTGAAGCCCATTCCTGTACTCCCACCAGACCAACCAATGCCCTCTAAAGAAAAGGCCATTACCAAATGGAGAGATGATATCTACCTTGACCTTGGAGTATGCACTTCAGATGGATGGTGATTGTTGAACTTTTTCCTATGTTCACTGGCATATTTTTGTTTTGAGTTTTTATTTGCCTTTTCTGGTAATCATTTTGTGCATGCGTGTATGCATGTGGAGGTCAGATGTCAATTCTGGGTACCCTTTCTGTTAATTTTTTCAAGACAGGGTTTCTCTGTGTAGCCCTGGCTATTCTAGGCCTCGCTCTGGAGACCAGGCTGGCCTTGAACTCAGAGATCTGCCTGCATCTGCCTCCCAAGTGCTGGTATTAAAGGTGTGTGCCACCAACACCTGCCTGTAGCCTTGGGTAGGGTATTTTCATCTGATCTCTTTGCTTATTTTTTGAGATGGGTCTGACAGTCATTGAACCAGAAACTCGATGTATTAGCTAGACTGGCTGTCCCCTCCTGTTGCTTTTATGTGGGTACTGGGGATCTGAACACAGGTCTTCATGTTTGCATGAAAAGTACTTCACTCAGTGAATGATCATTCCACCCTCATTTCCTTTTCACTTAAAAAAAAAAAAAAAGGGCCATCTAGTGACTGATGCAATTGTGGCCAGTTTATGTTATCATTATGTGCATGGCTTCTCAATATTCTTTAACAGTCAAGAAATGCAGATCCTACCACATTATGAGGACTCGAGTGTGTGCATGTGTAAATTCGCTAACTTTTCTGCATGCACCATCAAGGTCAGGCTTTCCTGCCATTTCCCCTGTAACATTCGAAAGGCTGAGCCCTGAAAGTGCAGGCAAACTCAGAGAACAGATATGAACAAGTACAATGAGACTCTGGGGAAGAAAACAAGGCATATACTGATAGTATTTACCGAGTGGGATATCTGCAAAGATCCCTTCTTTCCCTGATGAATGGCTCGACTCTTTGTCAACCTGGAAATTATCTTCCCAGCTGTTAATGGCATAACACGTTCTAAAAGATCCGAATTTTAAAAATGCAGGCCAGCTAAGGAGGTGAAACAGCTATCATCCCGTTTCACAGATGGGAAAACAAAGATGGGGAAATGTTTCATGTGAGATTATGTGACACTTCAGGGTAGAGCCAGGACAATGGTGCTGGCTGAAAACCAGGTCACTTCAGTTTGTTGAGGAACAAATGCAAATGTCAAACTGCTCAGATTTCTCTGGTTTCAATCTGCTATGATTGTTTCCTGTCACTGATCCAGATACCACACAAGATCTGGCAGAGAAGACCTAGGGACCAGCTTCAGTGTTCACAACTTGTTAGCATTTCTTTGTCCTATGGTCTGATGATGTATTTATTATGTATGGATGTATGCATGCATTTAGTATGTGTGCACACGTGTGGAGCTCGGAAGACAACTTGTATGAGTCATTCATTCCTTCCCTCATAGGAGTCCTGGGATCAAACTCAGCCTGGCAAGCTTGGTAGCAAGTGCCTTTACCCACTGAGCCATCTCACTGCCCTCAAGTTTTACTTTGTAATTTAGTTTTCCTTTTCACATATTACCTACACACATGTACCTTAATCCAACCCTACAATCTTTCCTCCATTCTCCTTTCCCAGTCCCTAGTAACCCCTGATTCTACTTTCAGATTGATCTGACTGTAGTGTTACACTATCCCTTGAAGTAGGCAACTTACCTGGCATGACCTCTCTCACTAAGCTCTTGTTCGTTAAATACTCAACACTGGATAAACTGAGATTTCTATCAGTCCAAAGGAAAAGGTGTTCACCAGAATGGGGAAGGAATGCACATGCCAATTACCCCCCACCCCCGACTCGAGAAGCTGGATTCTTACAGGATGACACCCCGAGAGCAGCCGTCATGCCACTGGCTTGGGAGATTTCTCCCTAAAAGGAAATCATTTTAGAAGATTTCCTCCATTCAACATCTGCTGCCAAAAAAAAGTGGGAAGACACTCTCCAGTGTCTGAGTTCTCTGCTGTGAGCTAAAGGCCCAAACTCCTATGGTTAGTTACCACTTCCAGTGGGAGCCTGATGTGGGTGGCTTCTCAGTTTGACACCTGTGCAGATGGGGCTTGTCATTGTGGAGAGCGGCTACTCTTGCCCTCTGCTGAGAGTGTGGGTTCTTCTGACCATGGGGAACATAAGTCCCAGGGTGGCTTTAAATCCTGAACCACTGCGGTAGTCAGTGTGGCCAGAACACAAAACAGATGGGTCATCCCTGTGGTGTCCTGTGCTACCTCATCCCCCACTCACCTCCAAAGGGAGGCTCACTTAAGTCAACTTGAAATAGAAATAGAAATAGAAATTATGGTGCCTCTCCCTATTCCTCTTTTGTTCTGCCTCCCTCCAGGGTCCATGAGTGCTTTGAGGGCAAGAATCCTCCCTTACCCAATTTAGTGTCCACAGTAACTGGTGCCATTTTTCAAAAGTTAACTTTTACAGATTCAACATGAGCCCAGGCAACTTTGAAGATATTAGAACATTATAGATAAAACTCAAATTGCCCTTGATTCATCTTCCCACCCATTTCCTATCTCCATCTTTCTTCAGAATTCACCATGGTGAACTGGTGTGCTGAATAACTTTATGTCAACTTGATGTAACCTGAAGCCATGAGAGAGGCAGGAACCTCAATTGAGAAAATGCCTGCATAACAGCAATTTCTTAATTAGTGATTGATGGAGGAGGGCTCAGCCCATTGTGGGTGGTACCATCCCTGGGCTGGTGGTCCTGAGTTCTGTAAGAAAGCAGATTGAGCAAGCCAGTAAGCAGTACCTCATCATGGCCTCTGCATCAGCTCCTGCCTCCAGGTTCCTGCCCTGGCTTCCTTTAATGATGAACAAGTATATGGAAGTGTAAGCCAAATAACCCTCTCCTTCCCAAATTAAGTTTGGAACATTCCAGAAGTTTTCAGAGGCTGTTTTACTTACATGGTTTTGGTATGTGAATGTTTTAAAAGACCCTCTGTGAAAATGTAACTTGAATTTAAGATCTGGCCACATTGAGTAACACACTTAGATTTAATTTTTCTTTTCATTATGCATTTAATAATGCTGTATCTACTAGTACAGAGTGCTTACATAGGATGCCACACTCTACAGAGCTAACACCTCAGCCAACAAATCACGTTACCAAAGCTTCTCCTGATCTTGAGTTTCTCGAGAATACCTAGATGTGAAGTGTGGACTCAGAGTGTGTGGAGTTTGAATTTTGATAGATGGTGTTGCAGAATTCTTGGTACCTGGCAGGGGTGTGATGGGTTCTGTTTTAAGTAGACTTCCCTCTTCCTTCTTTCTTAGCACAACTCATGACAGTGGGAGAAGAAAGAACTCAAGCCTGAGAGGAAACCAGCCTTATCCCAGACTGCTCCAGTTTTATGGTATTGGATATGCTCTTCCCTTCTCTGTGTCTTAGTTTTCCTATCTGTAAAATGGGGAGGTTGGGCACCATTCTTGGGACCCTTTGGGACCGTGATACAGGGTTTGTACCTGAGGAGTTCCCAGCCGTTCTATAAGGGGGACCAGGTGAAGTGGGGCATACTTGGCTTCCAGGCGCTTCATCCGGACTTCCAGGCGCTCTCCCTCTGCAAAAGGGATAAAATAACAGAAAGTGAGTGTGTGACCAGGGGAGGAAGACGTCTTAGAGGACCTGATGCTGTCACTGTGTCCCCAAACTAGGATGGGGTGCAGAACTTCCTCCTTGGTTCTCGAGACATTGATGAGAATTCATGATGAGAGATTATTCCTCTGTGAGCTTGGGTCAATAACAGAAGTATCTGTCTAGTGAAATGGTGAGTGTGCCCTATCACTCAAGCAGTTTGAACCAAGGCTAGATTGAGTGACATAGTAAGGCTAACTTCGAAGGAGCAAGGCTTAGAGTGCCATTTCCAATCCAATAATGATTCCACAGGCATCCAAAACATTAAACTCCTTCCTGGTTGACTGCAGTCTTACTTGACCGTGATTAGTGTGAGGACCCGAGATCAAATCTCCAGAACCAGATAAAATCTGGATGACGAAGCATGCACCTGGAATCCCAGCACTCTCAACAGCAAATGATGGGAGGTAGAGGCAGAAGGCCAGACTTCCTAGAAGGCTGCAGGCCAACCAGCCTGGCACACGCACTGGCAAACAACCAAGGGACCCTGTTTCAAACAAACTGGAAGGTCAAGGTGATGCTCGAGGCTGTCCTGAGTTCCACATGCATCCTATCTCACACACTGTCCATACTTACTCCAGTATTTGTTTAAAAGGTGTTAATTCAAATCCAAGAGGGCTGTCACTGCTAGTGACGGTTTCTTACCTTTGATGTAGACTCTGGGCAGGATGTTTTGGAAGGGTGCAGCATGAAGCAGATCACAGACTTCCTCCTGAGACTGCAGACAGAAAGGGAGAGGAAGAGAGAACAATTTTCACCTTAAATTAGAAGGATTTCATTCCGAAAATCTTGATCCCAGTTCTGCTGGCTCAAGTTCTCCTTATTGGCAGTGTGATCCTGGTAACTTAGTGGCTTCTCAGTGTCCATCATCAAAATGAGGATGAGATTAGAATGTGGTTCAATGGGTTGTTGTGAGGACCGACAACCCATAACCTATTGCCCAGCCCCAGCTCATGAGAGAGAGCTCTACACATCTTTACCATCATCTTACAAGGATTTTGCTGAAGAGTTAAGGTGAATGATGATAAGAGGGATCAGATAAAGCTGAGGGCTACCAGACTCCATTTGGTTGGTGAGGAGTTCTATGGTATTACAGAAGGTAGCCAGGACACAGTAGGGTGTTGGGTGGGGAAGATGTCTCAGTTGGTAAAGTGTTTGACCTGAGTTTGATCCCTGCACATATGTAAAAAGTCAAGTGTGTTAGTTTGTGCATATTTTCCCTGCACTGGTGAGGTGAGAAATAGACAGATCCCTGGGGCTCACTGGCCAACTAGTATACTCCACTCAGTGAGCTACGTTGTCCCCAAAATAAGGTGGACTGCTCTTGAGGAGTGACATCCGAGGTTGACCTCTTTGTATGCACACATGAGATATCTGAGTCAATCCTGCCATCTGTTAATCTGGAATGACTCAGGGCAAAGGTCTGTGTCTGGATTAGTTTTTGTCACATTCGCCACTAACCAATGAGAGAAGAGAAACTAGAACCTAGGTCAGATAGGTTTTGATGGGAACAAGTTAGACATAAAAGCACACTTACAAATAAAAGGAAGCCTGTACCATAGTGATGGGAGGGTAAAGTTGGTTAGAACCAAAGGGAAGACATGGCCAACAGCCTTAATGCAGGGAGAGTGGCAAGAGAAGCCCCTCTACTGTGTTTCCCTCTTTATTTACTTGTGGGCCTCACATGAGATGAGATCCGGGATACATTCAAACTCTTAAGAGATAGAAGAACCAGGAAACGAAGAATCAGGAAACTCAAGACTGTAGGTGCTCTCAGGCTTCCTCCACCCCAGGTATGGATGGAGTATGCCCACTGGGCATCTGAGGAGCAGCAGTGAGAGGAGAACAGTGAAATGCCTTCCTGAAAACTGTAGATGAGTTCACCTCCCTTCAGCATCCCTGCAGGAGATACTGTGACCATCCCTCAAACGCTGATTTTCTCTCTGTTCACTTGTTTATCTCGCCTGTTCCCATCACTTGATAATACTCAGTGCCTACAACTGACCAAACCTATGCTTCTGTCCAGACTTAGACGCCGGAGTCCTCACCATCTGCTCCTCCAAGGCTGACCATTTCCCTTTATCCCCTGGCTGGCTTGTTCACAGAATGGCACGTGAACCTTGCCTTCCTTCACTTCTTCACCTCAGCTGACCTTTGTCTCGACTCTTTGCTCATTTCCTACTGTAACACCATGATTCCTTCAGGGTCGTGATGAAGTACCTCTGTTTTGATCTTAGTCCCCAGCAATAATTTAGGATTTAATGCCTTTTATATGATAATTTATCAATAATCACTTCAGTGGTTACCCCACATAAATAAATGAAGTCATCTGTCTACATGATAGTCTTACAAGCATGAGAAGACTGCTGCCATCCATCCATTCACCCAACAGATATTTATTAAACACGAGGCACAGTTCTAGACTATGCAGATATGATACTGAACAAGTTAGACTAGATCTTTGTTCTCACGCTATTTAAATTCCTGTAGAGACTTAGGAACACAGATAATTTCGGATAGTGATTGCTCATGAGGGGAATAGAGAAGGAGGCACGAGTTAATCTGGGTCACTTAGAAAAATCCTTAGGAAGGGGTAGAAGCTGAGCTGGGTATGGGGGAAACTAGCTACATAGATTTAGGTAAGAGCATTCCAGTGCAAAGGCTAAGTAAACTGGAGTAGCGCCACAAAGAAATTCACAGTACATGAGGTCCTAAACACAGATTTTATTTTCAGGGTAGAGACGAGCTATTTAAGTTATTGAAAGTACACATCACACAGCCACACAGTCTTGCCTCCTTGCAAAAAGTCCCCCTGCCAGAAGGCTGTCCACTGCCTGAACCATCAAGTTCTACTCCATTCATGTGGATGAACTGATCTTAGGAGCCACCTGAGAACTCAGAGGGAGGACAAGAAGGCTCTAAAGAATAACTCAGAAGCTCAGCTCATTTTACACAGTGAACTTGGACTGGAGAAGATGAGGGCATTTCCTTTTCCCACTTTGAAGCCCCCTCTCCCCCATATTTGAACAGTAGAGGACAAGGGAATCTTGGATGTGGATGTCTTTTTGCACGTCTTCTAGTGTGTATGTGTGGTTTGCCTAGGAAGGTAGGGAAGGCAAGTGGTGAGTAAAGAGCCTTCTGAGAGAGGAAGGAACATCCCAGAGGAGGAACCAAATTACCATTTGCATAATGAGGTGGCTACACACCTTGTGTGGGAGGTACTTGTTCGATGTTCATTAGCTGAGATCATTGCCACAGATAGAAACAGGCATTGGGCACAGACAAAGGCCTGTGTGAAGGACAGAACAAGCTCCTATTGTGGAGCCTGAGCTGATGGCTGGCTCCCCACTCCTCTGATCAGAAATCAAAGCATCTATGAGGAGTCCACCAGGCTGCTCCCCACTGGACAGGGTACTTTCTTGGCCTGTGAAGCCCACCCTGCAGTGGTCCTGGCTCTGTAGCCACCTGTCCATCACCGAAGCTCTGTTCTCTTCTCCAGCATACTCCTGAGCTCACCTCTCTCCTCTGACTCCTCTGCTTAGTCAATATCTCAATTCCAGCACCACCCTCTGAAGGATATTTCTGTGAGCTCTCAACCCCACAACTACTACCATGCATGTGCCATTATTAAAGATCCTTTAAGAATCACTTTCCCCTTTCAGAATTTGAGCTGCCTATATTTTATATTCCATGTGAATGATGAAAGTAGAGACAATCTTCCTTTATATATTTAGTGTATTTGTCACTATGCCACCAAAGATGAGCACAGTGCTGTGTATATAGAAAGTGATCAGAATAAAAGCTGAAGGTTCAGGGCCTGGGGCTATAGCTTAGGTAATAGAGTGCTTGGGAGGTGGAGGTCATCCTTGGCTACATGGCTAGTTTGAGGCCAATCTGGACTACAGGAGACCTTGTTTTAAAGATTTTTTTTTTTAAGTTAGATGTGCAGGCATGTGAGAGATTTGAGACATATTAGAATCTCTGAGTTTGGGTCTTCCTATGTAGGCCTGGAAATTTCTCTTTATTAATGATGGAAATAAGTTCTCTTCTATCTGAACTATAAAATATTTTTAACAAATGCTTCATATAGTGGAATTTTCAGGTATTTTTACATTCTATAGCCTACTTAAAAAAAACTATATGTATGATCTCTACATTTTCTACATTAACCATATATTCCTCTGAAAACTAACCTAAGGGGAATATCCCCTCTGAAGCAATTACTGTTTAATTTTATATCTATAGCTCCTGGCATCCTGCTCCTGATCCTGGATCCTAGGCTTTGTCAGGAGTGATGTTTGCATAGGTGCAGTGCAGGCAGTATTTGATTGTTTTAGGCTACACTTAGGGGCAAATCACTGATGCAAAACAATATAACACAAGCGTGCAGCTGCCAGCAGCAAGAGGTAGTGACACTTGGGAGTGTCACCTTCCTCAGTCTTAGGGTCTTCTTGGAATAGCCGTTATCCAGTCATACTTCTGAAGGAAGCTATTGGAGGCTTGTACAGTCACTATGATTACAAGGAAGAATGGGAGAGGAGGCAAGGAGCGACAGCAGTGAGCTAGAAGTTGCTGTAAGGACAGGCCATCTTCTATTAAGCATTATGGAAAGAACAGAAGAGGTGGAAATGACTGTGATTCAGACAGGCCATGATGGGGACGGGATAGGTGGGGAGAAGTTCTCTTCATCATAAACAAATTTGTTTTGCTTAATTCATCATCACATGTAATTAAGAGCAATTTAAACAGAACAAGATGCAGGTGGGGAATAAGTGGTCTCCGGGGATATTTGCCTAGGACAAGGAGTCTCTAACAGTGCAATCAATCGCCTTGTTCTTCAGGGAAGTTGAGGCAATGGGCACTAACTGAACATTTACTGCATGCTGGCTATGTCCAGGGGCTTCCACTATCTTCTCTCAATACCTCCATGCAGTAGGTCTTACTGTCACCATGCTGTGGGGGGAGGACGCTGAGACACTTGGTGACACTGGCTTCCTAGCTAGGGCTACAGAGGTGTTAAGCAGTGACCCAGGCCACCTCCCTTCACTACCCATAGTTGTGTGGCAGGCAGTCTACACAACCATAGCTCAGACAATGGCACTGTGTGCCTCCAACAGAGCCCATGTTGACACTTAATCACCAGTCCTCTGCTAAGAATATGTGGAGGTGATTAACTCATTGTAGATCTGTAGCATGTGTTCTAATAGGTTTCCACCTCAGACCAAATGGGAGATCCTGCCTCTAGGAATCCTCAGAATGAATGCATCCTCAGACTGACTGCTTAGACTGCATCCATCTCTACGAAGCCTGAGATGGAAGGGGGCAAGATCCTGTTTCCTCCCTCTGCTCAGCCATATCCCTTTCTGTCTCCACATCCTTAGTCTTGGGATTAAAAATGTGTACCACCACTGCCTGGCTTCTATGGCTAACTAATGTGGCTAACTTTAATTGTTAGATCATAAACAAAACATCACCACATAGGATCCAAGAGCTAACAGATTATCTAGAGAACTTCATCTCTTGTAGGATCTTGGGTCCCTTCACTGTATGATACTCTCTGTCACCTAAATGCTGGGTCCTGCCAGCAAAAGACAACAGCTGACCCCTTTACTATAAGGAGTTTATAAACTACAGGCTTCAGAAGTCAGATAGACCGGTCCCCATGAACACACATGAAAAGAAAATACACAAAATTACCAAAGACAGAAAACTCACTTCATATCTAACCACCCAAGAAACATTTTAGCCTCACCCGTACCTGGGAGGAGCATACAGCTTACTGATTTGCTGGGCTTTAGCAACTTCCTTTAAACGTACAGAGAACCATGATTTTCTTATACAGTTGAAGGAAGAATGGGGCAGTGTCTCAGTGGGTCAAGGGCTTGCTATAAAAGCACGAGGACCTGACTGATCCACAGAACTCACTCGAAGAAGCCAGGAATGGCAGTGTGCCTGAGAGCCCAGTGCTGAGAAGGCGGAGTCAGGAGGCCCCTGGGCTTGCTGGCCAGCCAGCCTAGTTTAGCTGGTGAGTTTTAAGCCAGGGAGAGAAACTCTATTTAACAACAATAAAAGTGTGGGTAGTTCCTGAAGAACAATATCTAAGTTTGTGCTCTGGCTTCCCCAGGCATGTACACTTGAGTACATGTGTGCATGTACCTACCCCCTACCTCCCCTCAGAGTATGACAGGTTTGGTTCTTTTTGTTTTTGTTTTTTTTTGAGACAGGGTTTCTCTGTGTAGCTTTGGAGCCTGTCCTGGAACTCACTCTACAGACCAGGCTGGCCTTGAACTCACAGTGCCGGGACTAAAAGGTGTGCACCACCACCGCCCGGCTGGAATGACAGGTCTTAAACCAACTTCTAGTTCAATAAGCAGGAAACTATTGACATTGCTCTTCCTGGAAGTAACCTGTATCCTGAATTTGTGTTAATAGCATTGTTGCAAACAACTCACTTTTATGGATCTGCTGATGAGATCCCAAAGTACTGCACCCCTCACGTGGTCAGTTTCTACCTCTCAGATCCTCCTTCCTGATGTCCACAAAGTTCTCTAGCCAATCTTATCCACCTCTCTAAAGCTCCACATTCAACTCTGACCTACTGGGAGCTTCCCAAGCTAGTGGGGCACACACTGCATTGTCTAGGATGCCCACCGAGCCGCAGAATGAACTGTCTAGCCATAGTCTGTGCTTCTGGTGCAGAAGCCAAGCAATGACCCCCACAAGCCCTTACTGACAGAGAATCTTCTCGGAGGGCCCACCATGCCTGGGAGTGGAATTTTGTCTGATGTGAGAGGTCAGTGAGAAGAATGCAGAGTATGGAAGGGCAATACCATCTACAGATAAAACAAGGTACCACACAATGACCGCTAGGATGGAGGCTGAGCAGAGATGACCTAAGTCCTTCATTCACACAGTAGTAGGTGCTGGAGAAGGAGCAGAGGGTAAACCAGACCTGACACCTGGTCCTTCTAAGGTCAGTGGAGGACACAATGGGTGGGGAATTCTGTAAGTCCTCTGTGAGCAGCCCACAGCAATCTGTATATGTCGGGGGGGGGGGGGGAGGTCACTGAAAGACAGGGCATTTCAAACCAGGAGTGAGTCACTAACAGCATTTAGACACTGTGCTACTAAGTTCCTGGAAGCGATGCTGGTGGGTTGTGGTGATGGTGACATGATGACAAGTTGGTGGATGTCAAGGACAGTCACATCTGGCCCTGCTCTGAATCGGACCTGCAGTGTACCTCAGTTTACCTAGCCGCAGCTTCACCTGCAGACTCAGCTACATGGTTGGACTGTAGCAGAGGGAGGATGGCAATGAGGGGAGCTGGTGGGACAGTGTGACTGAGTTTTTCATGGGTCAGAGGTAAGAGTATGAATTGCAGCACAGTGAGGACCTCCCTGGCCATTTTAACTAGAGCAATACAGTGGATTAGGATTGTATGCGATCCTTTTGCTGGCCCATGGAGGAACTGGCTGGGCCATTTTGTGCCCTAACATTTTACCTACTAGTCAACCACCTCCTCACTTTTCCTTGGTTTATTGAGTCTCATGTAGTTAAGGCTGGCCTTGAACTCAATACATAAACAAAGATGACCTTGAACTTTGAATTCTTCTGCAACTACTTTCCAAATGCTAGGATTACTGGTGTGTGCTGCCACAACTGGCTCTTTTAGCATGTTCCTGACTCAGGTCTACCACAGAAAAGAGTGGCCTTCAGAGAAATTAGGTTTGACATAAATCTCCCACATTGGGCACAATGAGAAAGCATTATCTTTGTTTGTTTCCCCCTAAAACGGAAGGCAAGTCCTCTACCTGTGACCAGGGGGAGAAAGGTGCCAACGGGGACGCGCTCTCCTGTCTACCTGCAGGTTCCACATGGCTTCTTTCTATTCTGGATTGAACAGCTTCCCAGGTGCATTAGAATTTGAATTTTCTTGACCTTGAACTGACACTTCCTGGTGGTGAATCAGAGTTAGGGCTGAGTTCAGCACCATCACAGAGAGAAACAGCAGCTTTGGAGCATGTGTTACCAAAGCAAATCCTGCATGCACGTGGGTAGCTGGAAGAAACTCACTTTCATAACTTTGCTTCTTCCTGGTGTGCTGTGACCTGTGACCTCTGTTTTCTAACGCTTTTGGTTCCCGGTCGGTTTTCTTTCCCCTCTTCCAGCTTTGCATGATGACAGCCTTGAACCTCCCATGGAAAGTCCCAGTGGATGTTTTGTCACAGTGGCCCTGACTGTTCTGAATCGTTTGAAGGAACACTGAAGACACTGAGTCATTTTAGCCTTAGCTGTCGAAGCATGAGGCTCCTAGGTCATCCTGCTGCATAACTGTCTTCAGGATTGGGTATTGAGAGCAGCTCAACATAAACACTTCTCAACAACACAGAATGTGTAACCACACACAGGCTCATTTGTTCATAAAGTACTTTTACAGCTTTTTAACAAGCCAGGACGAACAAAAAAGTCTTTTGTGTATGTGCATGTGTATTTGTGTGGGTGACAATGCATGTGTGGAGGTCAGAGGACAATGGTGTTGTGCACATGTGTGTGATGTACATGGGCGGAGGTCAGAGGGCAACCTCAGATGTTGGTCCTCACTCTCTAGACACTGGCTTTTGTTGGCTGCTGCACACATCAGTTTGGCTGCTTTGTGAGCTTCCAGGGATCTCCGTGCCTCTGCTTCCCATCTTGCCATAGAAGCCCCGGGATTAATGGATGTGCACTACTGCATCCAGGTTCTGGGGCTCATAGATGCCCACTAAGTGCATTCAGGTTCTGGGGATCTGAACACAGGTCTTCACACTTGTCCTACAAGTACCTTACCCAGGGGCCCATTTCTCCAGCCCCAGGATGAGTTTTCTAAAGTGAGAAACCACTCTACAAGAAGAAATGCTTACCCAGACCAGTGGCCAGCACCTGTGTATTAGAGTTGGAAAGGCATGAGAGGAGTTCGAAGCCAGCCCTGCTTGTATAGTAAGACCTCTGTCTCTGAAGCAGCAGGTTCCCTGTTGCTTCACTTGGGGACTGCAGTGTGAGCATTCTTCTTCTGCAGAAGTTGCTCGGGGTGGAGCCAATGAGTGGAGCTGCTATTCAGTTCCATCTGTGCAGATCAAGAGTCACGCTAATGTTTATTACCCCTGTGACACCCATGAATGCAGTATGGTGAGGGAAGCAGTGACTAGAGAGCTAACAGGACCCAGACCTACTGTACCATTCACTGTCGGCAGAACCACGTGAAAGTGACCAGGCTTTTGGAATCAGGATGCAAAAAGGACTTACTGTAAGGAACCCATATCAAAAGCCTTCAAAGGGTCTGACTGATAATTTTGCACTGCTTTCTGCTTTAACCTTTTCTTTCCCTATTACACTTCATTTAAAATTGAGAGCCACACTCTAGGATGTTTGCAACATGCTAAACCTTTTGCGGGGGGGGGGGGCTTGGCTTCTCTGGGCTAAAGGGTATTATAAAGATTCACTGTGCTTATGTTAAAAAAGACCCCCTGATCCTAAGGATGACAGATTCATGTGGAAAATGGCATTTGACTCTAGTAAGCTTTGCTCCTGGGTGAAAAATGGCCATTTTCAGCTGACCAATCTCAAAAGAGTGTTTTCTTAAGGAATGTTTGGCTTTAAGTCTTAAGGCAATAAAAAGACAAATTCCACTCATGTATTAGGTATCTGTTTTTGTCAAATAGGCTGCAAGAACTGACTTAGCAAAGGAGGGTGAGGGCCTCCCCCTACCCCCATCTGGACTCTGGTTTTTTGGTATGAAGGGGGCTTGGGGCCAGGGCTAGCCAGCAAGCACAAGCTCTAAACATTCCCTTATATGGACACATATGTTGTTAGTGTGAGTGCTTCCTGAAGGGCCCGTGGAGCAGGCCAGAAATCAGGCTTCCCACACCCACCACGACCCTCTGCATGGAAAGTATGAGCCCTGCTTTTCAGTCCTCATTTGAGCCTCCATTAGCAGAGAAAAGCCCACCCAGGAATGCTACATTTGTCTCTGCTGGACAGGCTTCTGGGTCGCAGAAGCTCACTGCAGTGCAAGCTAAATACATCTGCATTTAATTCTCCTCTCTGGGGTGGCTGCAGCATGGGTGCCGATTTCTTACCCTCTTCTGAATAACGACATTGATGGCCCCCACCCCCACCCTTTGGTTGTCAAGGGAATAATAGAATTATTTTCCTGGATCAGATTGGGAAATACCTGTAGCCAAGACACTGCGGCCTCTGAAATGCTAATAACACCAGCACTTTCCTTTTGACAACCTGCAGGGCGAAGTCTTCATTTGGAACCAGCTCGAGTTGACACCTGTCTAACTTCCGCTCATCTGACTCTCCAGCCCTCTAGATAATACACATTTAAGTGTGCAAATGTTTCCTTTTAAGGAAGACATAAGTGTGTAGTGCAATAAATTCACAGGACTGAGACTGTAAAGTAGGTGAAGCCCCTCTTCTCGAATTGCCATTCCCACCACACTCTTCTAAGCTTGGCTCACCAGACTTTTAAAACTAACAGAACAACCAATTTTATAGGAGGAAGGCTGGCATACAAAAATCTGGCCAAAAAAAAAAAAAATCCTTCAGGAAGTAAGCAGTGGCTATCTTAACACAGCAAGCGTGTGATTTTTGTTTGGTTTCTGCTTATCTGGGATTTCCAACAGAATTTACTCCAATTGTCCACTCAGGGAAAAGAAAGAGAAGAGGCCAGAGGTAGAAGGTCAGATGCGGGCTGGATCACTCAGCTGCAGAATGTAAAGCTGTCAGCCACCCAGCTGCTGTACCTCACAACCTTAACTAGCTCGACAGTGGGCATGTCTCTGTCCCTCAGTAGGTGGCTTCTGCACTCTGAAACACAGCTGGCTCTCAGCCCATCTCTTGTGCTAGCAACAACCCTGGCGAAATCAGCACCCTCAGAGCCATAATGTTTTATCAAAAGACACTGTTCAAAAGGTCTGATTACAGAGAGACATCGTTAACAGTTCACGAAGATGTGAGGAAATAAAAACTCTCTAACATGGCTGAGTTAGAATAAAAATTAACCAGGTTATAAAATTGTCCGGCAATGTGTAGTTTTGCCATCTGCAAAATGTGAAGTTGCCCTAGATGAGGGACTCTCATTAGGGTCGGGCACTCTCTGGAGCCATCATTTTATCTAAAGAGGATGTTACTGCCATCTAGTGGACAGAGTCCAGAAATGCTGTTCAGCATCTTATAGGGCATAGTACAGGCCTCCAACTAAGGATTATCTGGTCAGCAGGGCTGAGGCCGAGAACTGACCGGTGTCTGATTCAGTGGGTTGGAACGATGCCCTCAGCAACAGGCTGTGCTGTTGTGTCTGTTGTGACTGTGGCCCACTGCACTGCAAAGATAGATAAGCCACAGCTACAAAGGTATGTGGGGTGGCTGTCTCAGAGCCTGTGTGTGTGTGTGTGTGCTGGGGAGGGGTCTTCTGTGTTTCACACAAATGGGTGTGTGTGGGAATAACACACAACTAGCTGACGCTAAACACACACACAGTGTGAATCAGAACGTGGAAATCACCAAGGCTAGGCAATAAAAAAGAAACAGATTAGATTCAGTAGCTGTTAACAGCCTACTGGACAGGTATCAATAGATACTTGATAAACAATCAAGTTGGGTGTGGTGATGTACACCTGTGATCTCAGCACACAGGAGGCTGAGGCAGGAGGACCTCGTGCTTTGAGACCTGAGACTGTCTCAAACATCAACATAGCATTTATCCAGCACCTAGAAGGAAGACATTATTTCGATTTGGAAACAAACAGAATTGAATTTTTACCTTCTACTAAACATGGTGTGAATTCCAGATAAAAGACTCAGTGGTTTGTTTCAGCTTGAAAGGCTAAACCAACCACAACAGGGGAAACTGATGAATAGATCCACCCTCAGCAACAACTCTTCAACTAAAGCCAACTATAATGTATCTACTATGCATAGATAGATAATATGTAAAAAACACCTACAGGCCAGTGAAGAAACCCAACTAAGAAGTAAGCAGAAACTCTTAACATCACTTTATCTAAGAGGGAGTTCAACCACACACAGCAACTGATGCCCTTAGATGAACCAAAACCATAATGAGATGCTGAGACACACCTAGGATGACTGTGATCAAATTCAACTGTTTACCTAATGATAGTATGTTTATAGCAAAAGACACATTCAATATTTACCACATCTAATCCATAAGAGTAACCAAATGCCAAAGGCACCAAGGCTCACTTTGTTAGTGACAAAATACCCTATTAAGTGAAGGAAGAAAAGGTTTCTTTTGGTACAGTTTTAGGTCTCAGTTCATCGTGTGGCAAGGCAGAGAAGCCTGTGTAACAACAGCCAGAGAGCAGAGAGAACATACCTGCATTTGTGGCCTTCTTCCTTTATTCTTTTGTTTGTTTTTCAAGACTGGGTTTCTCTGTGTAACCCTGGCTGTCCTGGAACTCACTCCATAGACCAGGCCTTGAACTCAGAGATCTGCCTGCCTCTGGCTCCAGAGTGGTGGGATTAAAGGTGTGTGCTACCACCTGCTGGCCTCTTCCTTTATTCTTAAAGATTTTTTTTTTAGTATGTGAGTATTTGCCTGTGTGTGTGTGTGTGTGTGTGTGTGTGTGTGTGTGTGCGCGCGCGCGCGCGCACTCCACTTGCATGTGGTGCCTGTATACGCCAAAAGGGGGTGCTAGATACCTTGAGACTAGAGTTACAGATGGTTCATGTGGGTGATGGGAATTGAACCTGCGTCCTCTGCAAGAACAGCAAGTGTCCCTAACTCCTGAGCCATTTCTCCAACCCCATTCCCTCCCCTCTTCCCAACCCATTAGCAGCCTATGGGATTATGTCATTTACATTCAGAATAAGTCATTTCCTGCCATCTCTCTAGTCAAGTCTTTTTGGAAATGTCCTTCACAGATAGATCTTCACTCACCTGCTAGGTGCATGACACAATGAGACTGTTAAGATAAGCCATTAGCACCCAATACTCTAAAACACAATTCAATTCACAAACACAGTGAGCACCATCTAAAAGAAAAACTGCAGCACAGGCAGCAACAGATGATGGACATCAGACAGAAGGGCAAAACACAATGCACAATTCCACTTAGCTTCTAAAATAAAACTAAGCTCTGGGGCAGCCCTCAGAATCATGGCTGCTTTGAAGCTACGAGAGGAGGCATGAAGAACTGTCTACAATGGCACAGTGACTGTTCTGTTTCTAGACTTGGTGGGGGTTACAGAGGCTTGTGCTTGGTCAAGCTATTCACTTAAGATTTACACACCTGACTGCACATGTTCCTTAAAGAAAACAGACAGCCCCCCCCAAAAAAGAGAAGAGCCAGGCACATCATCTTTGTACTCCTATCACACCCCCAATGTGGAGACCCACAAGCATATAATAATGAAGAAAATGCACTTATCCTTTCAAATGTGCATTCTGTATACCTTGACATTAAAGCTGAGTTACCTCTGTCACTTCAGAAAGCCAGGTCACAGAAGAAGAGAACATACCATGCAGCCTACTTATCAGTGTAAAAGTCATGACAACTGAAAGCTGAAATCTATTAGGAGAAAGCAGAAGGTGCAGCAAAGACACACGAAAGGACTTCTTCCTCCTTGCAGCTATCCACTCCTGCTATTTTTAACTAGTCTTTAGAGATCAATGCTAACACGCCAGTATGAGTTCCAGATAGGAAATTAAGTCTAAGTGTCTCCATTGACTTCTAATCCAAGTCCCTTTCCTGAAATCTAGAGACAATGGCTGCTGATCACGCAGCCTTATGAGTTCCTATTTTATTCTTCAATGCATTATTTTGTAGGCTGTTTATTTTACATATGTAACCTCTCTGGCCATGCCTTGCCCTAAAGATGAAAAACTACTGTTTACACAGCTCTTCTATGGAAGGCTGTGGCTTTCCCCTTCCCTCCCTCTGCCTCCCTCTCCCTCCGTTTCCCTTCCCTCCCACCCTAATTCCTTCCCTTTCTCCTCCCTCCCCTCCCCTCCCCTCCTTTGCCCATATCCTCCCCTCCTTTCCCGCTTCCTTTGCTTTCTTAATGGGAATAACTGACATACCACTTACCTATTTAATTTCCACTTTCTAAGCTAAAAAAAGCTCTAGGACTCTCATGCCCTATTTTCATCCCAACAAGCACAGGACAGGATAGATCTCCCCATTTGTCAACATAGAAAGCAGAGGCTGCAGCCTCAGTGAGCATGATTCCTGACTGTGTCACCCCACTTTGTCCAGGGCCAGCCAGGGTCAGCACACACACACACACACACACACACACACACACACACACACACACACACACACACACACCTGTGTTTTTGTCTGTCTTGGCTGCTGACATGGTCTCCACACTATTGCGTGCATGCTAGGAGAGTCAGCTAGGTGAATTTAGATCCTGAGTGTCCTTTCGTCCTTAGTGATAGAGCTGGGAGGGATATTTCCTCCAAGGTTAGCCTAGACGACATCATGACCTCCTGGTCTGAATGGAGGCTCTCACTCACTCATTGCTTCTCCTGAAGGGCGGGCTTACATGTCCTCCCCCACCACTCCCATCTTCTACCTTCTCCTTATGCTCTTGAGGCCCTGAACAATTTTTTTTTTTTACTACTTTTCCCTGTGACTTCTGAAGGCTATGTTGCTATAGCAACCCAGGCCCACTGAACTGTGTAAAGAACCTGTTAGCAGAAGAGGAACCCTTAGCTGTCTCCAGGGTCCATTTAAAAGAGAATACAATTACTCCCCCACAGAAGAGGCACCACAGGGCCATTTCAGAGCTTCTGGGGACAGTAAGGGTCTGAGAGCAGCTGGTCCAGGTGCCCCAAATTAGGACAAGGACAGACACGGTGGCATACCCAGGCTCAGGGGATGATCCCCTCAGCTCTTAGTCCATAGCCCTCACAGTTACTTCCTACTTTTCATATCCACCTTTGCTGTGTCTCTCCCTACACCCACACCTCTCTCTTCCATGGACCCAGACTACAAACAGCCATGTCCTTGTCCTTTACTCTCTGTCCAGTTGCTGCTTTCTTCTTGTGGCCAACAGAACCTTTGAAAAACTCAAGTTCTCCGTAGAGTGTCCATAAGGTCCCCGTCCCCCAGCAGCTCTGCCAGTGTCTTGTGTCCAGAGGCCACCTGCCACTTGGCTGTCTCTCACCCTGTCTTCTGCCTTGGCCCCTTTATGCCTGTTCATCCTGGATGCTTTCTGCTCCTTCTGGACACAGGTTCTACCTTCTAAAACAGCACATCCTCCCCAGTTCCTCACCATCCCTGCTGGTACTCTGTTCGTGTGCTCTCAGTGCATATGGAGTGTCCCCGTATGCAGTGTATTCAGTCACGCTTTTGTGAGATCTTTGCTCATCTCCCTCTCCAGAATAAAGACAAAGATGCCTGTCTCCTATTTGGGGCTGCTCTCTACCCCCTAGAGTTACGGTAAGCAGTGAGTCAGCTCTTAGTAACCTATACTTTGTGTGTAGATGAAGATGCGCAGAGTGTGTTCCATTGCACCTCAAGAGTTACACATCCCCACATCCCTCCATTCCCATGGCTGTACCCTTCCCTATTTCCTTCCACTGCTCTGGTCACAGGCACCTTGAAAACTGGTCTACCACATATGGGGAATGTGTGGGAAAGAATGTGGAGAGCTCAGCCTCCAGGCATGTCACATCTGGGCCAATAGGGCCAGGAATGCAGATGACCCAGTAGCCAGCAAAAGGCTGGTCCTAGGCTTCCTGAGATGCTCTATACAGGCAGCATCCTTGTGTCACTTCTTAGGATGCTACTACTGTTTCACTCCTGCTGCCTGTACTTCACACACACCATCTCTCTTCAGCCTTTAAGCTAGATGGCAGGATAATTCCTTTGTCTCCTATCATAAGAGCTGAAGATGCAGGGCTGCCCTCAGCCTACAACAGCTTCTGTAAGGAAGCTCCCACTCAACCTCCAGGACACTCTGCAGGGAAGCCCTGCCTTGGTCCCCATCCGGTCAGCTCCAAAGGAAACTCCATTTCCCCAAATTTCAAAAGGCAGAAGGGACAAATGGCTATCTGTGGTGTCTACTAGCATACCAAAGCGCATGCTGGCCTCCTGGCTCTCTCAGTGTCACAGCACATTTCAGAGTCCATCCTAGCCCTTTTCACTTCCTCCCCTATCCTAAACTTCCCCAGCTACTCATTCCCCTTATAACCCTGCTGTTTCCACTATGCTCCCTTTGTCTCCCTCTCAGTCTCCCTCCTCCTCATCTGTGCTCTCTCATGCTCCTCCTCATGTAGCCCCTCCCTGCTCTGTTCCTGCTTCTCTCATAGCCAGGTTCAGGATGTTCAGGCTACTACTTTCTCTGTCTGCCCTGGAGTCTTCCAGATGCCTCTGGCTGCTCTCTCTCTCTCTCTCTCTCTCTCTCTCTCCTCTCTCTCTCTCTCTCTCTCTCTCTCTCTCCCATCTACAATAAAAATCTTTCCCTTAACCATACCATGGAGCAATCATGCTGTCAGTTTATACATGTACCACACTGGCTTCTGTGTTTTCTCTCCCTGGACCCCATGCTTGCCCCCACAGCACTACTGACATTACAAATATCATTTCCATGACCATATGACAGCACGAAGCCAGGCAGACACTTTTGGGGGCCTGCACCCTCATAGTACTTTCTTTTACTTTCAGCAAACTTTCAGGGGCAACTGAGCATGCCTAGAGGCATTTCTGTCCATCACACGGATTTTTAAAACAACCTTTACAGGGACTAGATAGATGGCTCAGCTCTTATGAGCAACGGCTGCTCTTGCAGAGGACCTGGGTTCAGTTCTCAGTACTGAATACAAGAATGTTGATAAATCATCTTATAGCTCCAGTTTCAGGGGAATCTGATGCTCTCTTCTGGCCTCTGAAGGTACTGCATAAATATGACACACCTATATGCATGCAGGCAAAACACTCAGACACATTAAAAACAAAAATCCTTTTACACACCTTTCAAAATTATGATTTTTAAGCATAGCATGTTCAGGAACAGGCCTTAACTGGGCATGCTCCTAAGTGTGTGGCTACCTGTATGACTATGCATAGGTTCCCTGGATAAAGTCCCCATGCTTGCTTTGTTCACAGAGAACTGAATGCTCTCTATGCCTGCTGCAGATAGCAAGCTCTTGCCACTCTTTCACACCTTGGCTGTGATTCTTTTGCCTCGCATTCACCAAGATGCAAAACTGCTGCATTTGGTCACAAGCATACACGGGAGGCAGGCAGCAGGTGGCTCCTGTCAATTCTTCCCCCAGCACAGTGCTGGCTGGTGGTGTGTTTCTAAGACTTGGCCCCCTTCGCTGAGGACTGGGCTCCACCTGTGAGGGATGAGGGGTGTGGCTGGGAGCCATGTCTGATATCGCCAGAGCTTCTGCAGCCTCTGGCCTTCTGACTTTCAGGAATTAAAGTATTCATGTCAGGCCTGAAGCCTTGGCATCTGGGTATGTGTGAGCTCCCTCCAGCTTGGGGACACCATGGCTTCTGTGGGTTCAGGACTTACCAGAGCTTGCTCTATGAGGAGACAGAACAGGATGGCATTGCCCACCTCTCTTAGGCTCTGGAACACATCTGTCTTCAGTTCTGCATACTCAATGATGTCCTTCAGTTGATGGTGGAAGAACTCCAGGATCCCTGATAGCCACAAGGGGAAGGTTAGTGGGACATGGACACTATTTAACCATGTTTGTGGGCTGTGCCAACTGGGCCACAGCCCTAGACTGAGCAACCCTCTGAATACCAGCTTAAGGGTGGGATTTCATGCAAAGGTCAATATTAGACAAAGCTCAGGAGGCTGGCACAAAATATCTGGAGCAAAATAAAACACATCTATAATCCCAAATAGAACAGCTGTGGCCTATCTGTCCCTCCAAAAGGGACTTCAATTCCTAACAGCAAGATTATTATTTATAGGCATTATCTACTGAGTTATGCAGATCTATAATATCCTTTTATTACTCATAATGTCAACCAGGTACTATCATCCTTTTTCACATGAGGTTCAGACTGGGCAAGTGACACCTCCATAGTCACACAACCAGGAAGTGTGCAGCTAGGCATGGACACCAGAGCCTCTAGCCTCATCCTTTTCCTGATCTCACTCATACTCACATGGGATATTATGTCTTAAGCTTTTGGAAACAGAAAACAGAAGGCATCACATTTATAGCTGCTGTCTTTTGCCATACCATATTGAGTGGTTAAAAAAAAAAAAAAGAACAACCACCCATTTCTGGCCTCCGTTTATCTATGTCACATGGCACCCCGCCTGGGGTACCAGATACCTGTCAATAGGCAGATGGAAAGGTCTGCTAGAGGTGCTGAGGACCACACATGTAAACCTTCTCTTCAATACCCTTGCAGAGCAACTGTGTCTGACTAGCAGTCCAGTGGGCATCCTCACAGGACCAGTCACCACCCTGACAGAGGATGATACCACTGCTCATGGGGTTGAGACAGGTTGGAGGCTATCCAGTCAGTGGCGGGCAGAGCCAGGGATGTCAGTTGCCTGGCAACTTAGAGACTGAAATCTCCTGAAGTAGAAGCCAGATCCCTGCCCTACCCTGGGTTTGCATTGCTTCCCTGTCACCCACCTGGGGAGCCATACTCATGCCGAGGCAAACGGCATATTTTCGGCATCACTTCTATGAGTGTCTTCACATACTGCAGGATGGTGCCTTGGAGCTGCAAGATGATACAGATTAGTGAGCTGACGTGAGCTAGCCCACTGTTACACTCTATATATCTCTGGGCCGAAGGCAGGGCCACAGTGGGCTATCAGGGTTCTGTTGAGACTAGTGAGCAAAGCATTTAATAGAGGGGGTATCACCCCCCTTGTCCTTTACAGACAGAAAAGATGTTATGAGAGATGTGGGGTATTCAGGTATGGGTTTTTTCAGGGTTGGGAATGCTTATGATATGAAGGCTAAAAGAAATGTAGACACGGAACTGTGGATATAATCTAATTTAAGCATGGAAAATTCATAGCACATTTCTCCACATGTCCAAGGCAAGACATCTTTAATCCATCACCACATTTTTCTGTTCTCCTCTGGACTTGGCATGGCAGCTCTTAATGACCTATAGCTTCTCATGGCTGCTTCTAAAGAACTAGACTGAGCGAGAGTTTGGCTTATTCCTTAGAAGGTTGGTTTTAAATTATATCTCTTCAGGAACTCAAGATTTCCAGAGAAATCTTGTTCCCATATTTTGGCTCTGCTTCAGCACCACTACAGGGAATTAAATGAAGCGTCAGATGACCATATTTGGGGTATACACAGAAAGAGGTACAGAAGTCCCTGTAATATTGGTAGCAGTGGTCAGCAAGAAACCCCAGGGCACAAAGTTTGATGGCTGATTAGAGATGTCTGCCATGGTTATGAGAATTAAAAAAAAAAAAAAGGCAGCATATGAGTTGTGAATTTGCTATGCTCAAGTCTTTTGTTGTTGTTGCTGTTTTGATTTTTGTTTTTAAAAGGCCTCATGTAGTCCAACCTGGCCTCGAACTCACTATGTAGCTGAGGATGATCTTGAACCTCTGTTCTTCCTACCTCTACCTCCTAGATACTGGGTTTACAAGTTGGTACTATCATGGTAGCCAGCTTTATGGGGTCGGGGGTACCAGGGACTGAACCAAAGACTTTGTGCATATCAGGCAAGAACCGTACCAACTGAGCTACACACCCAGACAATCATGTTAAATAAGTTCCTGAAGAGCACAGTCGAGCAGATTGAGTAGTGACCTGGCTTTGAATGTCAAAATTGGGATTTCTCATTCAGTCAGCAGAAACAAGGAGTGAATTCTGAGCCCCAAATGGGAGGTAAAGGTACAGGTCAAGAGGTCTATGTAGGGTTAGAGAGACAGCTCAGTGGTGAAGAGCACTTGCTACTCTGGCTGAGGACCCGGGTTTGTTTTCCAGCACCCACCCACATCAGGTGGCTCACAACTGCTTGGAACTCCAGTTCCAGGGGCTCAATCGCCCTCTTCTGGTATTTGTGGGTACTGCATATGCATGATGCAATACAAATAAGCACAAACACACACACATAGACATAAATAAAAATAAAAGTTATACATAAAAATAGATATAAAGAAATACACCAAAAGATGTGTAGAAACTACCAAGAAATAAGGACCAAGGACTCCCAGGTTGACATCAAGTGGCAGAGCTGGTGCACCTGAGATTTTCAGATTAGAAAAACCAATCCTGTGCACAGCTACTGTACTGGGGACACCCATAGCAGCATCCTTACCAAGCTCTTGACAATTTTCAGTAGTTCCTCCATGACCACGGCAATGCCCTGGTAGCCCAGCAGTCTGCAGATGGTCTTGAAGTGAGGGGGGCCCACGAAGTTTCTGTAGGAGCTGTAGATGTGACTGTAGGCAATGTTGAGAGGCTGGAAACAGAGATTGAGGAACAGTGAGTGAGGAACCCCTAAGTGGAAGTTGAAGAGGGGGTACTAGCAAGTATTTTGTGGACAGAAGAAATGGGATCTTGCTGCTACCAGGGGCTCCCTCATTGGTCCTGGAGTGAGATGTGGCCAATGACTTGTGATGGAGCAAATGGCACTAGGCAGGAGAAGCTGTTCCCTTCTTATCAACTGGGAATTGGAAAGGGCTGTGAGGTTCATGTCAAAGCATTGTTCTATATTCTTCTGCCTCCTTCAGGGCCAAACAGGCTTGGCTGGAAAGGGGCACAGACCATTCAGTGGGAGAGGGGTAAGAGCTCCAAGGCAAATATCAAGAATACAAGGAAACCTGCCACCTGTAACTATCCACAGACAAATCGAGCTGTGGTCTGGGATAGCATGGCTGCCTTTCTCCTGGAGGTGGTTTTGTATCTAGAGATTAGAAGTCAAGACTGGGCAGCTGACTGGCCACCATCAGCTCTTGGCTGTTTCCATCTGTGATTCTGGAATGGCTAGCCTTGGAAGATTTATGTCTGCATGCCCCAGTAGGCTTTTTGAGCCTTGGTTTCCCATTCTCTGTGAAGGATGGGTATTGGATTAAGTTAGTAGTGTCAAAACTTTGAGAAAAGCAGTCCAGCACAGGAAAGATGTCATAGGTGCTCACAATGAAGAATATACACAGTAGAGCCGCTGGGCTGGGTACTGCTGGGGGACCCAGAGCTCTGGCCTTGGGCCACCATCATCCTATGGACCCTGAGGGATCCTCTAACTGAATGAGATGGAGCTTAACAGATCTTTCTGAGCTGGGTGTGGTGGTGCACATCTGTAATCCTATTACTTCAGTAGTTGAGGCTAGAGTACTGTGACTTCAAGACCAGCTTGGGCTACACAGTGAAATCTTGTTTGCCTAGCATGAATGAGGCTCTGGGTTATATCGATGGCACAGTTTCTGGTGACACCTGTCTGCCTGAGAATGCATGACCCACATCAGGTCCTAGACCGGTGTTTATGAAAGGCTGCTACACAGCAACCACTCATGCCATGCTTTGTTGGGTTTCCCTGTGCATTTTCAGTCAACACACACAGCAAAGGATTGTGATTTGTAACCCTCTTAACCCCATTTCACAGATGACCAGATGAGGCAACTAAGGCTCTGGGTAGCCAGAAGTTTGCTCAAGGTCACAGAGTCCCTCAGTGAGTAAGCTCTGTTCTGAAGCAGACAGGGCTGATTCTAACATCTCCACTCTTACCTCTTCCTCTATTTTGAGGAGTTGAAATCATCTACCTGTGATACTGAGTTTCTTAGCCAAGGTTTCATCTTCTTTCTGGGCATGCTTTTCTTACCTGGTATTAAAACCGCGTGCAAGAGCATGTCAATATGAGAAGGCTGCCCCTGATAGTCTATTAGTTAGAAGTTGCACATGAATGAAACAGGAACCACTCTGATGCACATAGAGGCTTGCAAGACTCCCCACTCCATCCTGAGTCATCGGGGAAGATTTAATTAGGTTCAGTTTGCGTTCTGAGTTTAGTATGTTTGGTGATACACGAATTATCCTAATCTGCACAAAGTGAGCATCACAGTTCTCGTATGCTCCCGCAGTAAAGGTACGGGAAGAACAATTAGTGTTCCCATCAGAGACTGGGATGCGTGCTAAACTGGGACACTGTTAACTCACCAACTGAGTGTGTCTGGTGAGCTGACACCTGCACACAGGGAGGTGTGAAGCATGAGCAAGAACAGGATTCTACACCGAGTTGCTGGAGCTGTTAGAGTAAACCACCTAAGCCTAGGGGAGGGCATAGCCTATGCCATTTTTTAATGTATGGTGTGGTTTATGTAGGAAGGGAAATGCAGCTGATTTCTGGTTATGATGTCCACTAAAGTCTATGTTGACTCCTGAAAGTGTGTGGATTGTGACTGCAAGAACTCCAAAGCCAGGTCATGTCATTTTTAAATATGCATGCTAAACCTATTTCAGTGTTTCTGCAACAGGTAACATTATCAACTGGGAATTGGAAAGGGCTGTGAGGTTCATGTCAAAGCATTGTTCTATATTCTTCTGCCTCCTTCAGGGCCAAACAGGCTTGGCTGGAAAGGGGCACAGACCATTCAAGTGAGGTGGGGAAGCTCTATACCCTGCCTGGATTGTTGGACACAGTTGTCAAGACTCATGAAACCATGATCTGTGGAAGGATGGATGTGCTGCTGGGTCCCTCTCAAATTACAAACAGAAATCCTAACCCCCCAGGTAACAGCATGAAGAACTGGGGATGTTGGTTGGTTAGAGTCTTGGTGAATGGGGCTTAGTGTCTCATAGGAAAAGGCCTGCAAGCTTGTTCCCTCTCCCTGCCATATAACAGGATGCCCGTTTGCAGACAAGACCTGGATCTGCAGCACCTTGAACTTGGCCATTGTAGCCTCAAGAGCTATAAGCAATAAGAACTTGTTATTTCAGTCACCCAGTCTATGGTGTTCTTCCTATTGCAGCCCAAACAAAGCAAGCACATTTTACTTACATCCCAACATGAAAGTAATAAAACCCCCATGCTTTATATCATAGCCTAATTTACTTATTTTTCAAAGATTAAAATGCAGAATGATGCTTTGAATTTTCTCTTGCAGCCTTAGCATACTAGGAAACACTAGAGGACAAAGCTTTGGCATACTCGTGGCCAGGGAGACATGTGACAAGGCTCTTGGCTGGCCCCAATAGGCCCCTCATTCCCACTCATATCAGGGACTCAGGATTTTCCCGTGATCCCAGGGAAGGAATCTCTGCTCTGACCAGCAGGGGGATCCCAGATAGATACTGGTGACGGTGGCAGCAATCAGCTAATTGTCTTTTCTGAGTCTCTATGTGTTTTGAGAGTACCATGTTGAGCCCTAGGGTAAAAACAATCATAGTGGGTTCAAATCCCAGGATCCTATTTTGTTTATTGTTTATCATTATTTTTGTGAGACAGAATCTTGTTATGTAGCTCTGGCCTGCCTAGTATTCACTATGAAACCCAGGTTGGCTTTGAAGTTATGCATATTCTCCTGCAGAACCCTAATGTACGAGTTGGAAGTACTTGGGGAAATTACTTAAAATCCTTGGTTTCCCCTAGGAAGATGGTACTTGAAGTTTAACTGGTAAGATCTGTAAAGCCGTGAGCATGATGCCTGGCCCTAGAATCACCGTGGAAGCACTCATTAATCTTATTTTGGCTGATAAATACTAAGAAAGTAATGTCTTGCTCAACTCCTTAGTTTCCCCCAGAAACTAAGGCCACCGTGGTGATTTCCTCTATATGGACAGGTTCAATACATGAGGTCTAATTTACACAACATAGTGGGATACCCACAAGGGGACATGACAGAAATCAGAGCTGGAAGCAGCTGATAAAACAAATTTTGTTCACCATCAAAACACCACAGAAGCACGCGGTGCCTGGGAAAGAGGCTGGAATAGAGGCACCCTGCATTCCCTTCCAAAGTGCAATCCCCACTGCTCTCTTGATGGGTGCTGGTCCACCTTAGCAGTCTCTCAAGCCTCCTTCCTCCCCCAAGGACCTCCCAGTGCCAAGCACCTCCTAGCAGCACAACAGAAAATATTTTCAGGTATCTGGAGGCTGTTCAACAAGCTGTCCCAGTTTTAGGCAGAGGGGAAACACTTTGGAATTCTTTTACCACATAAGGGTTAAAAAATGCCCTCTCCCTCAAAACCTACTTGGTACACTTAGGAGGTCTTTGGTGCCAATCCTATGTCAGTGTAGATGGGGAGTTTCGGCCTCAGTAGAAGCAACATGAAATTTGCAGACTTCCACTTCGCCTCCTAAGTGAACAAGCTCCCTGCCCCATCCCCCAAATCCACCACACGCATGCAATAGGAAACACACGCATGCAGAAAAAGACATGCATGCACAACCTCCCCCCCCCCACACACACATACACACCCCAGGGCACCCCTCTGACCTGCTGGCTCAGCAGGAGGCTGGGCCCTATTGAGAAAATGTGGGAATAGGGGAGCCTGGGCATTTTCTGAGGTTCAGCAAAGAAAAATAGGAATGCAGTGTGACTTGGGACACTGGACATTTGCCATTCATCTCTCACACCAAACTGTCTCCACTCACTGACTCAGGTTACAACCACTGATGGGAAACTTAATTAGATTTCATGTAGCCCATGTGGAATCAGATTCGTTTGAGCCTAGATGACACAAAGTAGATAATCAAGAAATAACCCAGCCCGACTCAGAAATTATTACTAGGCAGCCCAGGTTACAGTTTCTGAGAAAGTAAAAGGCACTTTTCTTTCAATTTAATTTTATGTATTATCATTGTGTGTGTATGATGCACAAGCACATGCCACAGTGAGCGTGTGAAGGTCAGAGGACAACTTCTGGGAGTCAGTTTTGAACTTAGGTCTTTACATTTACCCAGCAGGAACTTTCTTTCACCCACTAGGCCATCTCACTGGCCCACAAACCAGACTTTAAGAAGAGATGGAAAAAAAGAGATGAGTTTGGTCTGGCAGACACCCTTAATTATCACTAGTAGCCAACTTCTTAAAAAAAATGTGAGGAAAATATACCCAGTGTTACAGTTATTGCATCAGTTGTGATGGCTCAGGCCTGTGACCCCCAGAGCTTGTGAAATAAGAGCAGGGCTGTCTGGAGTGTAAGGTCAGTCTAGTGCCCTCCCCAAACTAATCCAAACCCAACCAAATCTAACACTGGCGATCTGCACCATTTTATTTTGGGTTGTGAGCTTGGCCTTTAATGACTGAGCCATCTCTCCAGCCCATTCTGCACCATTTTAAAGAGTAGTATATATGGACCTTAAATCTTGAAACCTCCATCTCTCACCAGATGGTGAGCACACCACCCCCTCCAAACAATGAGTTCTATTTATTTGGCTAACCCAATTTGTAAGTACTTTGCAACTCTGCTCTCTGGAATCACAATTATTGTTTCAGAGATTTCCCAAGAGGAACTAAAACCCATCCTAACTTCCTGTTTGTGATACAGCTTCACTAATGGATGCCAGTAGTCCACAAACAAACATGGGCCTCTGATTGAGGCTGGAGAGCTAGCTAGCTGTAGCTCAGCTTTCTAAAACCACTGCAGGTCAATATTGACAGGATGTTTGGAGTAGCACGCCACACCATTGATAGACAGTTCACAAGACAGATCCACCCAGTTGCAGGTTCAGATCCATTGCTAGAGCTTGGGCAAAAGCGCTGGTGTGTCTGCCTGGTGCTTCTTGATGTTTCTTGAGCTGTGGAACCTCTGTTCCTTCCTGGGGTTCTCAGTCGATGGGGTGACAGACCCAAGGAATTTCTGGGGAAATCTAAAGACATGATGCTTCTTTCTCTCTTGAGCCATGCGTTAAGTATGTTGTAAAAGCCAAAAGGAACTAAACCTCGAAGCTCCTAGCAGTCATGCCCACTCTAACAGTTAGATGTTAGAATTTCTGGAGGAACCAAAGCCAACTCTAACCCAAACCCCTTTCTTTATTTGACAACACACCACATGGACACATAAGGATATACTGCATCTCCAAGAGGGTATTGTTTTGTTTTGTTTCCAGTCATGAGACTCACTATGTGTCCCTGGCTGGCCTTGAACTCTTTATTTACACCACAATGGCATTAAAATCACAACAGATCTGCCTGTGTCTGCCTCCTGACTGTAGGGATTAAAAGTGTGTGTACCACTATGCCCAGATCTTTCACCTTTTAGCTCCTTCATGTTGTCCAGCATGTTTTCTGTGGCCACCATAAGAAATTACTACAAACCTGGTACTTTGAAACATTCTGGTAACTATGAATAAAAAAAAAAAATTACCACCACCACGTCCCTCATTAAGATTTAGCTTGTTCACATTCCTCCCAAGGCTCCACCAGAGAATCTGCTCCTTGCTTCTTGTAGTTACCAGGGGCTGCCAGCACCCTTATTTTGTGACTACATCCCTCGAGGTTCCAGTCTCTCGATTTGGTCTTCCTACCACGTCCTCCACTGGGCTATTCTCTCTTCTAAGGCCACTTGTGATGCCCCAGAGCTTGCCCTGACAATGCAGGATCCTCTGCCCATTTTAAGATCGTTCTCACTAGTCATACCAGCCAAGACTTTGCTCAAAAAACAGGAAGAGTTCCAGGATGTGAACTGGCTGTCTGTGGGAACCATTATTATGACAGCTGGCAAGGCAACATCAACTTCACTTAGAATAGGAAACCTGAAGTCCAAATCTAACAAGGGCTGCCATAATCATAAAAGCTTTGCTGGGGGGAAGCCATGCTGTGCAACCCAAGGACATGGGGAGGAGTGGTGACTGTGAAATTGTGAGACTTTTTGCTAGTGTTATAACCTGGGCTGGTGGTGAGACCCCAGGTCAGTCAGGGTGAGATGTGTTGACACCTGGGCAGATGCTCTATGAAGATGGACCCAGTTGGTGAGAGAGGCTTGGACCCTCTGGACCATGACATAATGGAGATTGTTGGAAGAGCTGGATGAAGTTTCTGTAATTAATCAATTCATGGCTGAGACAGAAGCATTCCTTAGCTAGTGATGAACATGCTAACAAATGCAAAAATCAATCATATCTAAAAGCCGGAACATTCTTGGGAAATGATTAAAAGAATGAATAATTTGTGTTGTAATTTGTATCATTCTGAAGATAGTTAGATGATATTGTAGAGCACAGAGAATATCTTTTTTAAAGCATTGCATCATATATATTTGTCTTGATGGCATCCTCCTGTGTGGCGGTCCTGAGGCAGGTGTACTTGGACTCCAGAGCACAGGATGTTCAGCAAAGAAAAAGCTTGCTGGACACAGGCCCCTTCCCCTAAGCTGCTGTTGTCCCCAATTCTCTCTGTTACTTTCAGACAGCTGTATGTTCTTTGCAGAGTCTCTTAGTTCTTTGCTTGTTTTTATTATTCTGGAATACACTATGCCACAATCTTGTCTCTCAAGAGCTGGTATTATCAAGGCAAAGCAGGGTAGGGTAGAGGGATGCAGGCAGTGCCACTGGCCATCAGGGGCCAATCAGGAGCCCACGCGCTGTGACCAGCCAAGGCCAGGTCAAGGCCAGGTCAAGGCCAGGCTCTGTGACCATAAGCCTTGTTGTTCTGTAATTTGGCTATGTGAGTCCAGTCAGCCCGACTTTCATCTCTGCTATGTGTAGTGATGATAAAAAGACCCATGCTGGGGGCTGAAGAGATGGCTCAGAGGTTAAGAGCACTGACTGCTCTTCCAGAGGTCCTGAGTTCAATTTCCAGCAACCACATGGTGGCTCATAACCATCTGTAATGAGACCTGGTGCCCACTTTTGGCCTGCAGGTGTACATGCAGGCAGCACATTGTGATCAAAAGGAGAAAATACAGAATGTGTACCACATGTTCCCAGGGATTACTTCTGAGTTGTGTGATATCTAGAACCTTTTTAATATCCTTTCATTTATATACAGGGGTATGCACTAAAAAAAATTAAAACCAAGGTTGCTGATTTAAGGGGGAATACAGCGCCTGCAATTGATAGTGTGAATCTTGCTTCTTAGGCCCTCAGATGAAGCTGCAAGAGGCAGAGAGAACTGTTCTGACCCAATGACCTTTTCCTAATATCAAGAACTACTGTTTCTAAGTCCAGCTCTTCACAGATATGGATGAGTTTATCAATACCATAAAGCAGGCATTGCTGACACTCTGTATAGTTGAGTGAGTCAAGGCATAAGAGACGGAATGACTGTGCCAAAGGCCAGACACTCAGAATTTGCCTCTAAACTGGATATTCTAAAGCAGAGGTTCTCAAATTGTAGGTTGTAATCCCTTTGGTGGGGATTGAACAACCCTTTAACTGGAGTGCTCATATGAGATATTTACATTACTGTTCATAACAGTAGCAGCATTATAGTTATGAAGTAGCAAAATAAATAATTTTATGGTTGGGGGTCACCACAACATGAGGATGACAACAGTAGTGTTTTGGGAAGCCTTGCTGGTCAGAGGTTGCAGCCTTTCATGGCCTGGCAGCTCTCTCCAAAAGCTCAGCAACATGGGGACTTGCTCTTTGGCGGGATTTCCTACTCTCTACTTGCCCTTATCTGGAGAATGTCCCTGGATGCCTGGTTTATCTTTAGTATGACCCTTGGCAGTTTCCTGCTAGAAGTTTTCTCCTTGCTGCACATATGGTAACTAAGACTTGTACTAGGAGCTTTGCTATAGGACCCCACTGTCCTGTTATTATATTAAGCCTATAATATAACTATATTAAGCCTGCCACTTAATGCAAATTAGGTGATGCTCCAGCCACTGTCCTCAGTTTGGAATAAACAGAAATTGTAACACTTAGACTGCCTCCCGAGGGAGCTGTCTCACAAGCCATCTGACCCTGCTCACTTGCTTAGGTTCCCTCTCCACTTGCAGATGTCAGCCAAGTATCCAAGGAAGAAGCAGAACCACACATTGGGAAGGTTGAGAACCACTGTTCTAAGGCCTGGTGCCTGGGTACCACACCTTTCGCCCAAGTACAAGCACAGTTCCGGGATAGAGGCATACCCTCAGGTCATTTCTTCACTGCCAGGGGGAGTCAGGGACCTCACCCCATGCCCATCTCCACCCCACTCCCTGTCAAGGCTGATTTCCTCTGGGAGGAATTGGCCACTGATACACAATACCAACTGGGAAGCACCTGGCCCCATGGCTGAAGAGGCGACAGTCGTACATGCTGTGGAAAGTGATGCCTGATGGTGGAGAAAGAATGGGATGAAGTGTCTCATTGGCCGAAAGGTTCCCTGGCTCAGGTGCTGCGGTCAAGGGGTGATACTAGAGAAGTAAGATGAGGGGTGAGCCATCAGTCATATGGCCTGAGGAATGCCTTATCTTCTCTTGGGATTTTGTTTCACTTTTTTTGAGACTGCTTCCCGTAGGCCAGGATGACCTGGAACTTCTGGTCCCTTTGTCTCCACCTCTGGGGTGCTTTGATTACAGGTGTGAGCCATCACATCTAGAGGAGGAAGGACTGGGAACTAAACCCAGCATGCAAGGCAGACATTCTACTGACTGACAGACAATGCTAATCCCTTCTTTCTGGGACTATGAGATGAGGGGGCTGCTGGGCCTCACATGCTCTGACTTTTTTTTTTCTTTTTTTTTTTTTTTTTGGTTTTTAGAGACAGGGTTTCTCTGTGTAGCTTTGGAGCCTATCCTAGCACTCGCTCTGGAGACCAGGCTAGCCTCGAACTCACAGAGATCCGCCTGCCTCTGCCTCCCGAGTGCTGGGATTAAAGGTGTGCGCCACCAACGCCCGGCACTCTGACTCTCTTAATTCCTCAAAGGAAGTGCCGATGTGTACAGAGACCACCCACAAGGCATTAGAAACGGACTCCCACTCCCTTTTCAGGCTAACTCTGGTATTTTTATTCTCCTCACAATAACCTTTGAAAGAACACCTGCAAACTGCAGCATTGGCCTTTCTGTGGAGACAGGGCCTCAGCTCTGCAGGGCATCACTACTAGCATTTGAGAGGTGACCTGCCCTGTGCATGCCCACAGCAGATTTAAGACAGGCTCCCAGGAAGACTGAATGGCAAGAGAAGGCCAAGAGCACCTGTTGGATGGAGAACACTGTGCACCCTGGGACTCCATGCCTCCAGAACTCCTTAGCTGGGCAGGTGGTGACTCACTAGGTAGCTTCTCCTGACTTTTTGATGATCACTGCTATGGCTCATCAGGTGGCCTTCACAGCTTTACTTGGAGGCTTTGTCCAAGAACCAAGGAGGAGGAAGCTGACTTTTTAAAACTATATTTTATCTTTAATTGATGCATAGTCATTGTATGTCCTTAAGGGATACAATGTGACATTCAGAGATGACTGGCATATCCATACCTCAGACACTTCAACATCCTTTCTATAGTTACTCTATAGTAATGAACCATCATTGTATGTCCTTAAGGGATACAACGTGACATTCAGTGCACATAGACTTCAGAGATGACTGGCATGTCCATACCTCAGACACTTCAACATCCTTTCTACAGTTACTCTATAGTAATGAACTGCTGTCAATCACATCTATCCTACCATGTTACAGAAGATTAGAAGCTATCCCTCCTATTCAACTGCACGAGTTGCCTACTTTCCTTCTATTTCCTACTCTCTCCAGGCTCATGTGACCAGTTTTCTTTTCTTTGAAATTAACTGTTTAGATCCCACAAATATGGAAGAATATATGTACAGCCTCTGAGGTTCATTGTAGCTAGACACCAAAAGACAAGGGGGCAGGGGCATGATTAGGAAATTCAGATCTAGGGCTCTCAGGGCGAAGCATTTATCATGCAAGTGTGAGGGCTGGATTTAGATCCCTAGAATCCACGTAAATGCTGGGGCAGGCATGGTGGCTGTAATCCCAGCACACCAGAGGCTGAGACAGGGGATCCCCAGAGCAAGCTGGCTAGCCTGAATAGCTAAATTGTTGAGCTCTAGGTTTAAGTAAGAGACCCTGCCTCAATATAGAAGGTGGGAAATGAGAGAGTCATTAAAAGGAGGAGCTTTTGACCTCCATATGGACACACACACATTCACATGCATCGGCACACATACACCGGAAGCACACGTATGCACACAGGCACTCATGAGCACACACACCCACATCCTACCTACATACATGAAACAAAGTAAGATCTCAACCCCATCCTCCATTTCAGACATGTTTGGGGGCTCCTATACAGATGATGGTGATGTATTCTTGTAATGTTGAGGGAACCAGGAGGGTATCTGGGAGAATTGGAAGGGTGGAGGTACAGTCAGGAGTTCTCAGAGAAAAGGCATTCTGGGTACCATCTGGCCTAAGAACACTAAACTGTTGCCATTTCTCACATCAATCCCAGGTGACTGACTGGCAAGCAGCTGCTCAGATGTCTGTGCTGAGAATGGCAAGGCTGACTGCGAGTGAGCCCAAACAGAAGGAGAGTTATGCTAAATTCCTAGAATGCTATGACAAATTAGCACAAACATGGTGGCACAAAAGTGACAGAATGTATTTTCTCACAGTTCTGTGTAGACAAGAAGCCTGCAATCAACATGTTTGCAGGACCATGCTGCCTTCACAAGCTCCAAGGGAGGACTTTTCCTTGTTTCTCCCATCTTCTGGTGTTCACTGGTTTATGGCTCCATCACTCTCATTCCTGCCTCCGTCTCCACACAACCTCCTCCTTTTGTGTGTCTCTGTGTGTGCAACACTTCTCCTTTCTCTCAGGAAGACTCCAGTCAATAGAGTTAATCAAGGATGACTTCATCTTGAGATCCTTAACTAATTCCCACCCACGAAAACTCTACTTCTAAATAAGGCATGTTCTGATGTTGACATTGACGAGCCACTATTCAACCCAGTTCCAGGGCTATAATGTTTGAGCAATCTTAACAACGATACAGGTATTTGAAATGTTAGGGCCCATGATTTTTCCCTGTTGTGTTCATAGCTTTGTAGATGGAGGAACTGGGATTCAGACAATAAAAGAGTCTTGCCCAGAAATATAACATAAGGGCAATGCAGGAAATAAGAAAAAAGAGGAAGAGGACATATAGGCAGGGGAAGAGTTACAGGGGAGAAGTGGGATGGCAAAGGACGGGGATGAATTTACAGTTCCCTGTGGGACCAAGAAGGGTATCTTTGCAGTTTGAAACCACTATCCATATAAGACCTACACGGAGTATGAAAAATGATAACTAGTCAGCCTGGGAGATGGCTCAGCAGTAAATCCTTTGCCTCGATGAGCCTGAGGACTGGAGTTCAATCCCAAGGATCCATGTAAAAATACCGGGTGTGGTGGTATGCATCTGTAATCTGAGAGCTAGCCTAGTTCACTGACCAACTACTCTTAGCCTGCTTGGTGAAATTTCAGGCTGATGAAAGACTTTGTCTCAAACAGAAAGAAGATAGTACTTGAGGAATGACACTCAAGGCTTCCCTCTGATTTCTGCATAGGTATAATATGGACTTGTGCACTACACACACACATACACACACACACAGACACACAGACACACACACACACACACACACACACACACACACAGAGAGAGAGAGAGAGAGAGAGAGAGAGAGAGAGAGAGAGAGAGACATACACACAGAAACATACACACAGACACACACACACACAAGCCAACTACAGAGAAAACACAGGAGCATCAGAAGAATGTGGTGTTGTGGAGATCAACCTGCAGAATACTGCCTATTTTTGGCTAAAGAAACCAAAGCTCCTCTCACTGTGCAAAAAGCCTTCTCAGACTGGTCCCTGAAACCATTGTGCGTAGATGCCTGCTGGTTGCCATGGTGAATGATGCTGATCTGAAGAAATGAATAATGTGATCATCGGGGGCGACAGTGGCATTACTCAGTGGTGAGAGAGACATCCAGGAGAGCCTAGTGCGGAGGAGGGAGAAGCATATCATCTCGGATTTGGTCCATTCTCAGAGGAAGAAGCCTAACCATAAATACTGCCAGCATCAGGTAAGAGACATGAATGGCTGTCTTGGAAATGAAAATGGCTTTTCTTTCCACACTGCTTGGAGAAGGGCCAGGATGTGGGAACTGAATAGCTAAAACAAGGAAGAGTTTAAAAACCTAAGGCAGGAAGAAAAATAAATGGGTAGTGGTGGGGGATGGGTCACTGGAAGCTGAAGATGCTGCTGGCATCCTCAGCAGAAGCTCCTAAAAATGTCTGCTGCAGGGAACCCAGGCTATAACATAGCCAGCAGCAGAGAGGAGGCAAACGGGAGGAAAGGCATATGTGAGGATGGATTCCCAATTACCCCCGATGGGAGGGGTTTACAGAGAATGGTGTTGTGTATTTATAGGATATGTATTCTGCCCTGTTTATGGCAGTTGGAAGTATGTTTGCTGGATGTAGGGGGTCCCTGGGTGGGGAAGTGAGCATGTATAATGAGACCAAGGAGGGAGAGTAATCAGTCTCCTTCCTGACAGTCATCTCTGGGAGGATCTGCACACCTGTCTCGTCTTTGTCATTGCCCATTTACCGGGCAGAGATTCTCAGCCAAATGGAAAGGAGTGATTGCCTGTCCCAAGCATTTCACTGTCTTTAGAGAAGAAATTCAAAGATTGAAAAACCGCTTCACATGGTTACGTTTATCCATGGCTCACCTACCCTAACAACACAAGCATAAAAACAGAAATCAGTTTGGCTTAGTATTTACTCTGGCCTTTGGTCTGACCGACTGCTTTTTATGGAATCATTTCAACCAACAATGCAATCTGTACTTCTGGCTTGAGAGGAGGAATGCAGAACAAGGCAGGGAGAGATGGTCACTAGAACCTATGAAGGTTGCCGACCATTGTCTCTAGATTTTTGATCAAGGGAAATTCTCAGGCAGAATTAAAGAAAAACCAAAAACCTTGATGTCTCTGTTACCAAAGTGGCAAGGCTGACAAGCTGAACAGGGCTCATCTGACTTGTCGGCACTTCATCTGGCAGTGACATTCTGTTTCTAAACCCAGTGGCTTTGCAGAGAAACACAGTAGTTAAGTTCTCTCTCTTCCTGTTAGCTGAGATGCCATCCTGCTCATCTTTAGGATGGGAATGGAGTCTGTTATTGTGTGAGAAGTCATCCAACAGAGTCTGGATTCTGCAACTGCTTACTTGCTGTGTGAGTAGTTAGACCAGTGGTTCTCAACCTGAGGATTGTGACCCCTTTAGGGGGTCAAAAGACTCTTTCACAGGGATCACCTAAGACCATTGGAAATCCCAGATATTTACATTACAATTCATAACAGTAGCAAAATTACAAAGTAGCAACAAAAAGAATATTATGGTTGGGGGGGCCAACAAGGCAATGAGGAACTGTATTAAAGGGTAGTAGCAACAGGAAGGTTGAGAATCACTGGGCTAGATAGTCACAAAGGTCATGGTACTGGGACTATTAGAAGTTAAGCTGTCCTGGGAGCTGATGACCTTGACCTGAGAAACTAATTTTGTGGTACCTTGGACTCTGAGACAAAACAAAACACTACCAGAAGCTCTGAGGTGGGACTGAGGCAGGAGGGTGCCACACTGAATCTCCACTAGCCATGGGAAATATACTCAGAGCCTAAAAAACCAACCAAACCAACCACTGGGCATGATGTTTTAGGTAATGGCTTACAGCACTCTCGGCAGAGTCAGGGTCAGGAAGGGGCTGATCGGAGAATTGTAAGGTAGGCCCTCTGAGATCCTCCTGATCTCTCTGCCCTCACAACCTCTGGTAGTCTACCACTTGTTAGCTGGCTCACATAGCTTAACCTCTGGGCCTCCATATTTTGGTCTGTATAATGACGTCTGTATTTGTGGCCATCTCAAATGCTCAGTCTGCAGTGGTTAGATTATGCTAAATAAACACTGACCTAGAGGGGGGAATGTCACTCTTCACTGTGATTTGGTTCTAGAACCGGGATGAACATTGAGGTTGGGAACGTGTCTTACACGGGAGCCATCATCTCCTGGTCATCCTCGGAGCCCTGCCTGGAGGACTATTACCATATTATGTACAGGCCCAACTGGAACAGTATCTTCTCCAGCTATCTGCGCTACAGCTTCCATCACGAGGAGAAGGTGCCTCGAACCATCACCTCTGTGGCGTTGGAACACCTTGCCCCTTCCACTCTCTATTTCCTCTGCATCAGCTGCAAGAAAGCTGCCTTCCCATACAGTCATTATTGTACCATGTTCCACACCCTGGATAAGAGTCCACTGGCTGCAGGGGGCTCCCTGGTGGACCCCCAAATTTCCCTTTGGGTGCTGATGGCCATCTTGCTGGCATGCTTCACAGCTGTGTTGGCCTTCATCTGCCTCCAGTTCTGGTGTATCCGTTGTCATGAGCCTCGATGGTCTTACAGAGCTGGCCACATGGAGGAAGCCAATGGGTTGGTAAGATGGCCTGAGGAGGCCCCAGCCCTCGGTCAGAGGGAAGAAGACCTGCAAGGGCTCCCCCTGGTGGAACTGCCACGCAAGAACTCTGGGGCCAGAGCAGAAGCTGAACCAGAAGCTGAAGCCAACCAGGATGCCTTGGATGTGGTGGCTTTAGCAAGAGTGGGTGGTGACCAACCAGCCATACTGCGTCACTATAGAGAGTGAGCAATGGGGAGGAGGTGGCCCATTTCACACAGCCCAAATTGTTCTCTATAGTGTGTCCTTTGTGAAAATCTGTCTGTAGGCTACCCGCTTCTATCCTCTCAAATGTCAGTGTTGTCTGGATAAGTCGGGTTGGATGGATGCCAAATGACAATGGTCCCTAAGCTGGAAAACACAGACCCTCAAGGTACGTCAAGGGCGAACAAGGCATTGCTTTAGTATTGTTCATTTGGAGTCCTAGTTAAGATCTGCAGACCATGTTTCAATACTAAAATCAGCCATGGCTGTATCACAGAGAGGAATAGTAGCTGGACCTGAATCTGACACAATGTGGAGTCCAATGTGGACCCTGAGCTTTGCTTTCAGTCATTCTTTCTAAAAGGATGAAAACCCCATTCTAAGTTTCAGGCAATTACATACCACATCCTGCACCTCCAAGTTCATTTTTTTTTTAAAGCCAAAGACTGGCTTATCACTATTTATCATTAGCAGCTAACACCTTTTATTTAAATTGACCTCAGCTTTAAAACATAGACTCTCAGAGGACAGCTTTGTATCACCCCATAGGCAAAAATCCAGGGCCCTGTTGCTATAAACAGAAGGGAACAGATGTAGAGTAAATGCGACAAAATAATATTAAATTGGATGACTACTTCTGCTTGCTGATGTCTCTGGGCTTAAGGCCATCTCTCTCATGTCTGATCAAAAGGGAGGCAAGCATCAACACTAACGTAAATGCCGATCCTTTATATAACGTAAGGTTTGGAAGAGAACTGGAAAGGGAAGGAAGCATGCTTTTTAGTTTGTGAACCATGTCTGTGTGCCACCTCAAATGATGTCTGCCAGCCCTCCCTCTCTTTGGTGTGTTTGAGGATGCAATCTTACTATACAGCTGTGGCTGACTGGAACTTGCCACGTAGACCAGGCTGGTCCTGGAACTCACAGCAGTCCTACTGTCTCGGCCTTTCGAGCGCTAGGACAGGTAGATAAGTGCTACCATACCTGGGTTACAAGCTTCTCTTGGCTTGAGAGAATTACCTTAAACAGTTTGACTACTCTGGAGAAGACACATGTCCCCTTATGTCCCCTCCTCACACCTGGTGAGTGCTGAATTCAGCACTTCCTGAGTTAATCACACTTCTAAATCCGAAGATCTCTTGACCTCACACCATCACATTCACGCCAGCTTGCCTCTGCTTACTCTGAAAATGGGAGCAAAGGTGGCTGAGTTTGTTCTGTTGGCAATAAAGCCACTGGCCTCTTTTTTGGTAGGAGACATGTTCCACTCTTAGGGTGGCTTTCTTTATTCCTCCCATATGATTCCCTATCATAATTAAATTTATACATACTGCAGCACTGGTGGAACTTGGTGAAAACTATTCCTTACCACACACGTGGTCATGAAATTATAGGCAGTTGTAGATTATGTCTCTTCACCCCTGATGTATACTGATAATGCAGACTTTAACCCATGTCTGGCCTACAAGGGGGATATACTAAATGTCATTGAATGAATAGACAGACGGACTGGAGACTTCTAAAGGACCCTGTGAGGTAATTACTTGGAATGAGGATGTGAGCATGTGAACAAAAGCCACACTAGGTAGAGGAGGCCTTCCTCTCAGAGGGTGCCCCAGTCATCTACAATGGCCTTCAAGCTCTGTCTGTAAACCCCTTATATTTACAGAGCCCAGAATCCCAGAATCCCAGAATTGCCAGACTATGTTATGATGAATCAACCAAGAACTGGGAGAATCTGGGAAGCAGCAAGGAGAATCCCCATATACCCCATTTATCCCCCAACCTCAGCATAGTACTCACACCTCACCTCAGCTCCCACCCAGTTTCCCAACCCCCCAGAGTTTTGTTTACTCCACCCCTGCTAGCTGTGAACTAATAAAGGTGAATGTACTTGAAGTGGTTTCTGCCTGGCTCTTCATGTACCTTTTGAACAACACAGTGCTCGGTGGCTTTTCTGATTTTGGGACCACCTTTCTATTTGTTATTTTTCCCCCTCACTCTGTCTGTCACAGGTGGGATGGGACATGAATAATTACCTTGGATCCATAGAGGTAATAAGGCTGTACATTGGCGGGTTTATCTCGTTGCGGTTCTTGGGTGAAAGGGATGGCAGTTCGGACAAAACTAGAAGAAAGGAAACAGTGAAGCAGTGAATTGAGTCTCACTGACATCCTCAAGGGGCAGGAGAGTGCAATAGCCCCTCCCCACAGACACCACAGCATGTCCTAGATGGCTGCCTACAAAGGAGCTCTTCTGATACCCACCCCCTTTGATTACTGTGCACTTTTCTAGTCTTCTTGAAAATGGGGAAACTTGGAGCCCACGAGGCACAAAAGTCAGGGTTGCTAGGTCTGAAGATAGCCTTCTCTGGGGCTCCAGTTTGGTTTAAAAACTTAATCAGTAAACTCCTTCTTAAGGGGCCAGGCAGAAAATCCTTTAGCTTTGCAGGTCAGATGTCTCGGCAACAAGGACTCGGCTCTGTCCCTGAGCAGGAAAACACTGTAAGCAATAGCACTCTAGTGAGCACGCCTATGTTCCAGCAGGGTTGTGATTTTAAATCATCTTCATGTCAAGACTCTTCCTCTTTGGATTTTCCCCTTATCACCTACTCAAGATGGCATCACTGGGCTGGGGAGACAAGACTGCTCAGCCATTAGACACTTGCCATATCATAATGAGGACCAAAGTTGGAATCCCTAGATCCCATGGAAAAATGCTCAGTGGGTATAGTTGCTCCCCTATAGTTCTAGCCTCTGAAGGTGGAAGGTGAACTCAAGGGATCCTCAGAGGAAGGTTGCTAGGCTACCTAGCTGAACAAGCAAGCTATGGGTTGATTGAGGGAGCCTATCTCAAAGAACAAGATGGAAGAGCTACTGAGGATGAGTCCTATCATCAATGTGGGACTTCCATGTAGGTGTGCTCATGCATGCACACCCACGTACTTGTGTGCCCACACATATTCAAGCATACATACATGTACACAGCAGCATACACACAAAAAAAAATAGGGGTGATGGTGGTGGTGTGACAATGCATACCCAAAACAAGATGGCAACACCATTCTTGGAACATGGGCTGTTCATAGCTAGTCTCAGTTCATGAACTGTTGTCATGGTTGGTGACAAGATAGGATATGCAGTTTGTAGTCCTGACTCAAATGTGCTATAAAGTCAAATCTTTATAAAGCTAACATGTCTTGCTCAATGCACAGACTGAGGGACATCTGTGTATGGAGTCTTCCCATATCCTTCCATTCATTCAATGTGGATTCAGTTTACAGCACTCCATCCAGGCTCCAGGGGTTCAAAGACTTCACCCTACACACATTTCCACCCATCCTTCTGTTCTCCTTAGCTTGTGAATACAGGTGCTAAGGCTCTGTGTGAGGAAAAGGATTAGCTCTTATCTCTACTTCAGTGCCTGCCCCAGAGTTACGTGCTCCTTCCAGGAGGCAAAGTTCCACTCTGCAAAGAGGCCTGTTGTGCACTTACATGTCCAGGTAAGTACATGTCCTTACAAATACACAATATGATCAGAGCACTGTCCTTCATCAAACTCTCCCAGGTGATGATCCTATTATGGCCTACGGAGCCTATAGTCTGTCCCCCACTGTATCTTTCATGGCTGCTGTGGGGGTCCCTGCATGCGTTATGGCTGGCAGGAAAATGGATCCAGATGAGGTGAGAATGAAACTTGGGTCCGGCTGGACTTTAGTTAGCCAGCGTTGGGCCAAAACTCCTGAAATCTGACACGAGGTAGTTTACTTTTTACAGATTTAAACACAGTAAGACTTTGGGGAAATGTTTCCTTGTGAAAATTAACACAACAAAGCTTTAGGCATAGTTACATCGAGACTCCTAGTACATGTCTTTATCAAAGCACCTGTGACTTTCCCCACAAGAATAGGATCTATTACTGAGGAACAGTGCTCAGGATAAGGGCCTAGGGAGGAACAGTTTGTAATAAGCGTAAGGATGGATTATTCTATTGATGGAGGATGCATAGTACATGGGACCTCTTTCATAAGGATGGGCTCTATTGACTGAAGAACAGTACTCAGGACCTAGCAGGCACAGTTTGTAATAAGCTCAACAGCAAACTCTTTTGCAAAGTACAGGGGACCTCTGTTATGAGGATGAGTTCTACTGACTGAAAAACAACGCTCAGAACTCTGGGGGATTTGATGAAGCCTGGCTTTATAGACTAGCAAAGACTACCAGGTATTAACACATCTGTTCCCAGCCTTCTGGATGAAAAACAGGTCCCAATTTCTTCCACGAAAGAAAAAAAAGCCTGCATGCTTAACAATTCTGGCTTTCTAGCGCTCATCTGTAAGCCTGGGCCCTCCTTTAACCTCTATCCACTCCCAACTCCCTTACTGTTGCCTTCATCCCAGCTTTAGCTGTGTGGCCCATAACAGATTTCTGCTGTTTGCCTTCTATATTCCTACCAACATTTTACAACTCACCTCCTGCATCACTTTCTTGGAGGAGAAAGCCTACACTGAGATTTGTCTCATTCCTGGATGGGACCAAGTCTGGTAAGAAGGCTCCAAGCAGCTGGATTGGTATCTGGTAGCTCACTATGGCATTGTTACATCCAGTCAGAGCTATATCCAGGAGGGGCTCCAGATAAACACTTGTCACAGGAATGAACAGAAGTGCTGGGCCCCATTTGGAGGCAACTGATCATAGCCTCTTTTCCTGCTCTGCCCAATGGCCCCTGCACAGGGTTCTCTTACCGGTTTGTGGATCCATTATAGCAGTAGTTGGGGAGGAAGTCAAAGTTCAGCTCCCAGAAGACATGCAGGGTGATGCGGCCGTAAGGGGCAGACACATTATGATTGGCTTCTCGGAACATGGCATCGAAGCTGTCTAGAGTCATGTGCTTACAGAGGAGTCGGTGCGTGAGCCGGTTAATCTCCAGCAGCCACTCTAGTTCCTGACAGAGAGAGAGAGAGAGAGGCTGCTAGAGTGTTGCAGGTTACACACACACACACACACACTGCACACTCCTTACATCTGGGGGAGACCTCCCCCAAGACAGCCTCTTGACATCCTCTATAAAGACAAGAACTCCCTACAGTGGCACAGGACAATGTCCCCTTCTTCTGATACTCTTGGGACAGGATAGGGCAGGAAGGCTACATATAACCTGGAAGAAGAGCTCTGACCATGTGTGAGCCCCATGTGCTTTTTTCTGGTTTCCTCATTGGTGAGGAAAAATCCAGTTTCTTAGTGTCAAGGGCCACCAGTGATAACTGTGACTGCATCTCAGTAGAGGTTATTTCTCTGTCCTGCAGAGAGTGCTAAACAGGAGCTACCACCTGCTTAGGGCTAATTATTCAGCTGGAATATGATATTTCTAGGTTTTTAGATCAACTGTCATCAAATTTTGGCAATGTATGGTTTAACCTAATTAGTATGTCCTAATTATATAAATGCCAGTATTGCTGTAGTCCTTACACATGTGAAAATTGAGGCTTTGAGAAGGCATGGCTTCAGATCCAGGAACTGGATTCCAGGGTTTTTTTGTTTGTTTGTTTGTTTGTTTGTTTTCCAAGACAGGGTTTCTCTGTGGCTTTGGCGGCTGTCTTGGAACTAGCTCTTGTAGACCAGGCTGGTCTTGGACTCACAGAAATCCACCTGCCTCTGCCTCCCCAGTGCTGCGATTAAAGGTGTGTGCCACCACCACCCGGCCTCAAGGTATCATTCTTAACCATGATCAAATTACCATTGGAAGCCTGGTGGTGGCACATGCCTTTAATCCCAGCACTCGGGAGGCAGAGGCAAACAGATCTCTGTGAGTTCAAGGCCAGCCTGGTCTATGGCGCGAGTTCCAGAATAGCTAGGGCAGAAAATCCCTATCGCAAAACAAAACAACCACTGGAATTTTTAAAGGAGCCATTCATGTGTGTGTGTGTTGGGGGGTGTGTGTGTGGAGGGGGTGTCGGTGTGGGGGTGTGGTAGAGATAGAATGCCTCCTCTTTTGGATTGCAGGTCCTGAGCCACCCAAGGTACTTGTAGTCTGTACTCAGCCCCAGTGACCAGGAACTTGTGTGTGCCATAAGCTCTGACCATTTGGAGTCCCACCCTCAGGCAGAGGAGAGGATGAGCTCAGAGTTTGGGTTTGCACAGTGGGATGCTGTATTTCTTGGGAAATGAAATGATGAGGAAACACTTCTGGTTGTTTGTCCTTGTTGTTCTGCAACTTGTCAATCATTATTATCGGAAAGAACCAAAGTCCAAATAGAAAGAAGGGAACTCAAGTTCTGGGGCACCTGAGGCCACTCTGGCCATGCTTTGGAGAAGCCAGCTTTGTTACAGAGGGGAGAACCAGAGGATGAGAAGGCCAATAACATGCCCAAGGTCACACAAGGACTATAAAAACATGCCTTGGATGGCATTCTTGGTCTTTGGATCCCAAATCACAAGTCCTTCATCTCTTTGATACAGCTGCCTGAAGAGATGCAAGAGGCTGGAGGTCCTTTGAAAGGGGAATGTAATATACAGTCAGTCTTTATATTCTAAAACCATATTGGGATGGTATGGGCCAGCTTTCCAGGGAGCTCAGTGAGTCACTGGCCACAAAGACCTGGCTCCCTTCTCATCAGCCACAGCCCCACCCCTAACCCCCAACCTGACAAGTCCACTTTGGTAGAGTCAAGGCCTCAGCCCACACTTCTCACATTGCAGTTTGTCCTCTGGAACTCAGGCTGTAAAGTGGGAATGCAGATAAAAACTGCAAGCATTAACTGCAATGGGGCCAGGCAAGCCAAGAATGGGAGATTAACTGGGATGCAAAAGTATTGGAGAATGGGATATCTGTGACAGAGTGGAGAGCCCCTATCATACAGGGCTCAGAGGCTGTGTTACTTGTGGCAGAGTGGAGAACCCATCACACAGGGTCAGGCCTGGTGCTTTGACACTATATGGTTGTTTCCATGTTACAAAGGGTTAGGGATGGCAGACCCTAAGTGTTCCCAAAGAATGTGAAAACTTAGATTTTAACCATGGAGTGGTCTCTGTACCAAGAAGAAAATGAAGGGCAGAGAACAGACTCAGCTCTCTGCTTCCATCTCTTGGGCTGAGCTGGCTCCTGCATCTCTGTTCCCATTTGCTGAGGATGGGTGATGCAGTAAATAACTTTTAATGGTAACTGCTAATGACTTTCATTTCTAAGATCATTGGACCCATTTAGCACACTGCTTGAGGTACATTGTTTGGGGTAAGATAATGAGATCTGGGGAACAAACTTGTCCTATTGTTCTAAGATTTTAAGTTTCATAAACTTGTGTTAGTGTTAAATGGGTGGATACAGGGAGACAGTATTCAAAACTATTGTTGGGGCTGTGACATAAAAGCAGAATGGGAAAATAAGACAGCCAAATGGGTAATTTTGAAGAACCAGTGGGCAGAGAGTAGGAATGAGGAGAAGGAGGGGCTAGCCACACTAGAACAATCACAACTCAGAGAGGTCAGAGGGATGCCAGTAGGTATCTGAGAATTAAACACAGCAGGGGCTGGTAGGCCTGTGGAGCTGACTGCAAGTTTAGGAGAGCTGGACCTGCTTAAATCTCCTAGCTCTATAGTCAGAGCCAGGAGGTGGCTGTCATCTGGGAATGCTAGTTTGGTGCTGTCAGAGCTCCTGGAATCTTACTTGCATGCTTCCAAAGGTTACATGTTGACTCAAGATTTCAAGTATGTGGTAGTCAAAAGAAAGCATACATAACCCACAGTCTTCAGCTTCAGCATCTCGCTTAGGCTCCCTGCGCAGCATGCTTGCACAGCAAGCTGACTGAGTCCCCAAGTCACTGCAGGGCCTATCTTTTCACTCACAGTGACCTCCACATTTTACAACAGTTTTGAAGGTGCAAGGGCACAATCCTTGGTTTGTTTCTGCCATTGTGTGGAGGCAGAAGCTGCTCAGCCAATGCCCACAGGAATCATGCCTACCTTCAAGGAGAACACCGCCTCCCAAGGGGGTCCTTCCTAGCCCTCACAGGGAAGAGGATGTTCTGGGTGGGGATCAGGGCCTCATCTGATTAACAAGGCCTTTCACTGCGTGTTTTCATTTTGTTCTAGCCAAGAGAACATTCAGTGTCTTCCAGTGAGTGGGAAGTGGCCATGGACATCTGCCCCCCAGATATTAGTGGAAAACAAATGAGCTGAACAAAAGAGAAGAAACTCTAACTCCTATCTCTTGAGAGATAAGCACTGAGGACATTTTAATGTGGTCAAAACAAAACTGAATCTCCCAAGATAGAGGCGGCTAAGTGATTTCAGGAATGTGAACTATTCTACATTTTTTCATAAGTGACTCAAGACTCAGGTGAGTAGTTGGGGCACGTCCTGCTGTCCTGCTTAGAGATATATAGATACTGCCTCTTCCCCCAACCCCCAGAGAACATTGCAGCCCCATAGTTCTTTTTCTCTTAAAGAAAAAAAAAAAGCTATTACTTATTAAGTGTTTATCAAGTACTAGGACCCATTCCAAATTCTTCCCTGTTGGGTTCCTACTGTGTCCTTCACTTTAGCTGTGAGGAAACGGGCTTGGTGAAGATGCGTAACTTTCCCAAGATCACAGAGCTAGTGACTGTCAGGCACAGGACTGGGATAAGAAGGCTGTCTGAGTCTGGTGTCCTTTATGCTACCTCTTATCGAAAAACTTGATGGGGCAATTCCAACTGCTGTTTTCTAGAAGGGGACAGGTTTATTCCTGACTGTGCAACAGGGATAGATCCAAAATGAAAACACAGGGTGCTGTTCAAAACCATTCATCATTTCATGATGGAGATAGCAGAACAAGCAACCAACTATAGAGCCCTTGCATGCCCTCAACCACTACAAGCCCTTCAGTGACCTTGTGCTACTTTCTCTAGCCTATGGGGACTCTGCCTGTTTGCTCTACTCTGTAGAGCTGAAGGACACAGTCAAACAGGGATGGTTATCTCCGATACAAGGAGGCTCTCCTCCATGCCCCACACCGGCCTGCCAGTCCAAAAGGATGGTAAAACCATTCCTCTTCTATTCACGTCTTTTTTTTCCCCCCAGCTGCTCTAGTCAGGTGTGAAAGAAATCCCCTGCTTCTCTTGAACTGGCCCAGAACAGCTACAACCATTTCCAACTAAGCATCAATTGGAGGCATCTCTGAGCAGAAAGCTTGTAGGCCCCTAGTGTCTTACCACAATCGAAGTCAGGTCCTCACTCTCAAAGCGGCTGATGGCCTGGTCCAAAGATTTGTACATGGCAGCTGAAATCCGCTGGGTGATGAGTCTGTTCAAGTCAATTGATCTGCCCAACAGCTGAATGGCAGAGGGAGGTGGGGAGGGGGGTGGTTACTTAATATCTACATGGATATCTGACAACTAAACACAATGTGCTGGTAGGAAACTATACTAAAATTATAAAGAGCATTACTGGGACAAGGGGTAACTATACGTAGAATATAGATGGCATCATGAAATCTCTTAAAAAGGCAATTCTATTTAATTTTTAATCTTTGTGTATATGTATAAAGGGGACATATAAAGGGGACACATGCTTATGGGAGTGTGACTTGAGCATGCCACAGAATGTGGGGGGGGTTGAGGGGACAACCCTGGGTGTCAGTCCTTCCCCTGTACTTTGTTTCAGGGCAGGGTCCCAGTATGCCAGGTTAGCAGGCCCTCAAACTTAAGGAGATTTCTCCATCTCCAGTCTTACTATTAGAGGGATGCGAGCTACTGGCTTTGCATTGGTTCTGGGGATCTGAACGGAGAACCTCACTTCTCTGAGCCATCTCCCCAGTCTCTCTGTTTTGATTTTATAAGAGAATGTCCTTGTTCTTAGGTAATACTGGATGAGATGCGCATGGTGAAATATCATGACAACTGCAATTACTCTTAAAAACTTGAGAAAATGTATGTATAGTAACACATGTGCATCATTTATACATATGTTCACTGTATGTATGTAAGAGGAAATACACATATGAGAAAGAGAAAACTGAACTCAGTATAGTGAAACACTCATCACCGTGACTCTGGCCAGACTGGAGGCAGTTGTGCACCTTCCTATTCTGACTTCTCTGAAGGCTTTACATAAAACCCACTGAGGTAGAATACAACTCATTCAGGCTATGGGAAGAGGCTTGGGGCAAGCTCCAACCTCCGGTAAGTGCTTCTACTGACACCCTAGGTTCAACCCTGAGGTTCATTCTGTGTCTTCCTGTGTTCAAATCATAGTTTCCAGGGAGCAGTAGCCACCTTAGCAATGGCCTACTTTGTGCCCTTATGGGAATGATTTTAAAAGCAAGCATACAAAGAGCCAATTAAAGGGTGGGAAAATATAGCTTAAGACAATTTCCACTGGGATCCACATGAGTATTAGTGCAGATGTTATGAAGACAACAAATAACCATTTACTGAGTACCTGCTGTGTGTGCTATGCTTTGCTAGGTGCTAAGTGACTACTCCTAAGTATTATCTATCATAGGATAAATTTCCTACTAACCGATTAAGGTCCTACATGGGGACTCTGTGGCTAATTTTGGCTGTACTGTGACTGATAGCACTCATCTACTGAGCCTTGTTTTTTCTCTCCTGTGACTGGCAATAGATGCCCATGGAGTTCAATAGGTTCCTGTTCATTTCAGCATCTTCTTGGCTTTAGCTCCGGTTTTTCACAGAGACCAAGGACCATAAAACAACCACACAGCTATCATGGTACACAGGCTGTTTTGGTACCAGTTTGGCCACCAGCAGGGAGAGTTCGGGGTCTGTGGTGGTACCTGTTATGCCTTTCTAGCTCAGACTAGAAAGTTTAAACAGAGATGTGTCCTTATCCCCAGCAGTGTTTGCCCCACATCTGGGGACAAATGTTAACAGAAACCACTGCATAAAAACAAAACCATTTTTACCCCATGTATAGCTTGATGCATTTCATTTAAAGGGGTTGCAGCCCTTTTCATTTATCTTGGGATTAGGCTACCTGTCTCTGAGTGACAGTGCTAATAAGAGAAGGGGACTGCTCAGGACAGCAGGCCATGGTGGTCACAACTTCTCAGGGGAAGACTGGAGAGGAGCCTCCAAAGGAAGGTTACTACTGTTTGTAGAGTTCTGAGGCTGCTATGTCTGGAGGCAGCACAAGGCAGGCAGGGAAGTCCTCGCTGTCTCCATAGAATCTGTCCTTCTATCCCTCCCAATCTCAGCCTTCTCCCACCATACCTGGACATGTCTCTGTTTCAGTAGCGTCTCATAGCGGTTGGATGGTGGGTACGGAATGATCACTCCATAATTTTTACATTCAGCTCTAAAACGTTTATCCAACAGGACACTGGAAGGGAGCAACATAAAATAGGTACACTGAACATGGTGGTAAATGGTTTCTCAACAGCCCAGCCACATCTATGTCAGAGCACAGGGTCCAACCAGGAAACACAGTCTTAAATATCTCAAACATAACTGTGACTGCTCTGGACACAGTTCCCCACATTTCTTTCTGGCCACAGAAGCTCAACATGTGAAATGGAATTTCTGAGTTAAAGATAGGTAACCCAGGGTAGAGACCATTACTCTCTTCTTATGACAAAAACAACTGAGTGCATTCTTAGTATATCCCAGTGATAATTCTAGGTGCCAGAGATACCAAGGTCCTTCCTGTCCTCAAGGCACTGACTTTCTAGTGAAGAGACTAATAGAACAAGCAAGGAAACAAAATGGTTTGCAATAGGAATCCTGTGCATAGTGTTCACCATTCACAAGCTAACACATACATACATACACATATCACATACATAGATACAAACACACACACACACACACACACACACACACACACACACACACTCAAGCACATGGACACACATACACACATGTCCGTACATGCATACACATACAGTTATTCTTAGTATCACAACGATCCTATAATCAGGTGTCCTACTATTATCCTCCACATTGAGGCAGCGGTTATAGAGTGTTCCTAGTACTTTAAAAACAATAGAACAGGACCATTTGGAGTTAGGAATTATGGGAAGTCTCTGCATGGGGATTTTGTGGGACAGAAGCTAAATGGCAAAGATAAGGTGCAGTGCATGTCAACTCCTATTTGAAATATGTCAAGCCTGTCAAAGCAAAAAGTAGCCAATCACTTCCATAGGGGGAAAAAAAAGCAACTAAGATGGGGAATTACCCTTGGGATTGCTGATTAGTGCATCTGGACTTCCATCAAGAACCACAATACTTTTATATAAATGTGTTTTCCTTCATGACAGTACCATTGCAAGTGTTTTAAAACCCAGGAATTCCTTGGGTAATGGGGTGGGGAGTTAAATCAGTATCTTCTAGTAAAAACACTGATAAGCCTACAAACCTGACACAGTCCAACTCAAATTTCTCCACCCACGCCCATCCTTACACACCTTAAATACATTCTCCATAGATTTAAAGGATGAAGTTTAAACATGAAAATCGAGTCAAGCCACTGCCATGCTTCTGAAAGCATTTTGTGGCAGTGTATCCCTCTCCAGGATCTTCAAGGTTCATGGTGCCAAGGCACACAACCCGCCCTCTAGTGGCCTGAATGGCCACTGCCATAACTAAAGTTTCCCAGCTGCTGGATGCAGGCAGGCAAGCTATTATTTTTGTACTTGCTCCACCACGGCTTTGACAAGAAGTTCCCTTTGCCTGCATATTCTGTACCCAACCCTCACCATGTTTCACTTAACTTCCTAGACACTGCTTCCTTAAGATGGCCTTGACCAGCTCAGGTTTATCTGACATACATACCCAGAGTCCCATGAACTATTTGATGATAAACTTCCTTCAGTTCTCATCACTCTCTGTCCTTCTATTTAACTGGAGACTTCATCAAGTATTTGTACACTACCTAACTTTTCTCCTTTGCAGTGTTTCAACGCCTGGAACCATGGAAAGTGCCGGCTTTCCCTTAAGTGCCAAATAAGGGAGAACAGGGAAATTGTGTCTTCTGGGCACCAGGCTGATGAAAGAAGGCTACTCACAGCCTACGCTTGCCTACCTGCCAGCCATGGCTTTGTAGTAGGCAAAGATCTGGTCTGCCAGCTTGTAGACAAACTGATCAAAACACAGGTTCACCTGGTGAAGAGAAAGCAGGGAGATCAGTGGCAGTGGTCTGGATTGACCACAGAACTTGGGCAGTTGGGAGGGCACCAGGGCAGGGTTGACTGAAGTGCATTCTGGGGCAGCATGACAGCTTTGATATAGAGTGTAAAGAAGCAAGCATCTGTGGCCATGCCGAGGTGAGGAGTTTGGCCCTTTGCTTTCAATGTCTTCAGTTAGTTACAGGAGAGCCAAAGTTCAAAAGGGCCCAGGAACCAGTCTCCCCATTGCTCCCCCTGCTTGGTTGGGGAACACAGTGGGAAGCCCCTCCTCTCAGGTTGTGATTACCCCCTACCAGCCTGCTAAACCGAAGACTTTGTCTCCTCCTTGTATTTGATTTTAATTGCTCTGCAGAGTTAATTTTGAGAATGTCCTTAGAAATAGAAAAGTCCCTTTCTTCTAGTGTTCCTTAAAATTCCTCTGGCTTTTAGTGTACAAAGTCTGGCATGGCAGGGGTTCACAATATTCACAGGAGACTATGAAGTTCAGAGGGAAGACAAGATCACACCTGGACATGGAGCATCAGAGCCACGTCTTCCATTAATGACCAGAGAAAAAAAGTGGCCAAAATGGGACTTGAAAGACACCAGGTTCTGGCAACAGTAAGGCAGGAGACAGAGCGAAAGGAGGGGCTCTATCTTTGATTCCTTTCTATTAAGTGTAAGATGACAGTTTTTTGTTTAAAGGTTTCTGTGCTTATTATTTGACACCCACTGAATTACACAGGGCAAAAGCCACAGTGGGTGCTATGTATGGCACAGGCTTTACACCCACAGTGTCAGCTTCAGCCCATGGTGCTGGCTTCAGACCCAAGAACTGAGGCCTCCTGCCTGGGCTATGTGCCTCTGGATGGCATCATTTGCAAGCCAAAATGTATATGCATATGAAGGTCATAAAAGTCATGAAGCCCCTCGTTGTAGATAGCACAGACTAGGAACGAGGAGAGAAAGGAGTGGGCCATTGTACACTATAATGTTTGGTAGCCACAGCTATCATGAATATTGTTCCCTGGAGCCACTGACATCCCCTCTCAGTTTGTGTTAATTGCTAAGTATTAGACAAGTTCCAGCCTCTTGGGAGACTGCAGGAACAAAGAAGTGTGTCACTTGCCTCAGCTTCAATCTCATCATAGAGGAACTGCTTTTTGAACTTGGTGAGAGCATAGTAGGCGCTGTCATTGTACAGATCCAAGGGGTAGAGGACATACCTGGGAAGGAACACAAGAGTCATGGGGGGCAAGTTACACTGGCCTGGAAAACACAAGGTATGGGCAATGAGGCAGATGGCTTGGAGCTGAAGACAACTTTCTGCCCCTCCCCATGCTCCCAGTGCCTCCATTTAGGAAGGACTTGCTCTCCAATCTGCACACAGATATTAGAAGTGCATGATGCTAATGGATCCCTGCAGTGTCTTAAAACCTTAGCTAGGATAGCACATCTTAGTTCCTTAGCCTTAGTTCCTGGTAATTTCCCCAGCATGGCTGCTATGAGATGGACAAAGGTAGGAAGGGCAGGTAGGCTGAGGTCTTGGGGCAGAGTACAATGCCTCATCTCTACTCTGCAGTTTCTTCTGTAAATTGAAGACATCAGTGACAAGCTGTCCTCCCACACAACCCCAGGAGCTTCCTGGTTGGCCCAATCCTGTCTCTTACTCCATCATGGAAGGTTCTTTGGTTTCCAGGATATGGTCCGTTAGAATCCAGGGCATGGACATCTCAATAGGAAACTGGATTCGCCGGCCCATGGTTAACTCCAGGAAGAATTCTCGGAACCAGAGCTGGGAGAGGTCACAGCATTGCTGTAGAGCTTCTGGAAATACAGGGAGAGAGCCTTGGCTTAACAGAAATGCTCACACGCCAGAGTGTTTGCTATCCATTGGCTGTCACTGCCACTGACATCAGTGTGCTAGGTGCACAGTGGGCATGTCATATGTGGCCCTTCCCTGTCTTGTGCCTGAAGCCAGCTTAGTAGGATCTATGGGGAATGGCACCTGCCAGCTTCTGAGATAGGGCAAATGATAGGGGAAGGGGTGGTTGCCAAAAATTTGCCTTCCCACCATTTCCACTAAATCCCTATAGAGCCAACTAAAGAAGCATGATTTACATACAGGGGTGTGTTTTTAGAACACACCTACCAGTGCTCACTTTCAAGGAAGCATGGCTCCCTCATCCCCTGTATATGGTGACTCTGGATCCCTTACTGTTTGGAGGTCTTGAAAGCCCAACTTAGGCCATTCTCTAATGGAGAAGCCTGGACTCTTTTTCACAAGTGCACTGAGAGTCCCCTGTCACTGGCGTCTTACTTGTCTTTACCCTGCTTCAGCCAACCTCTCAGAGCATTGGAAGAAGAGGGTAAGGGACCCAGGTGCAGCCTGGAAGCCTCCTCAGCTAAGAGCCATGAATACAACAGAGTTTATAGCCACTCGGACCAACAAAAAAGGCTGGTCCAGAGAATCTGGGCTATAGACATGCATCGTTGTTTGCATTCCTCCTCCGAACTAGCCACAGGCTAATCCAGTACATGCTGGGTTACAGATGTGTATCCTGTATGATTCCCCTTCCTAACTAACCCCAGGGTGATCCGGTACACACTGGGCTACAGACTTGCATCCTGTATGATTCCCTTTAGCCACAACTGTCTTCCAGACAAACTCAGTTGGTCAGAATAGGTACAACACAGAAAGGTTTTCCTTCTTGTTGTTTTTTAAATAATTCTTTTGCCCCTGGGAGCAAAATGTGCCCCCCCCCTGCCATAGTTCATGATTCCATCCCTCTACAAACTTCCAGCCCTACCGCCTTGGTTGCCCTGGGGGGTGGGTGTCCCCGCTTCTTTCCCCCAGGTGGGGGCCCTGAGGCTCACCGCTGATGTTGAGCAGGTGTGTGAAGAAGAAGGACTGCTTGTGGAAGTCCTCTATGGCGAGGACGATGGGTCCATCCAGGCTGCTTCTGAGGGTCTTCTTGGAGCCGCTCTTGTCTGCGATGAGCGACTCAAGCATGGTGCGGACCATGTACAGCTTGAAAAGGAAGGGAGAGAAGGTCACAGTGGCCCTTCACACTGAGGGAGAAGTTTGCTTTCCCTTTCTACCTCCCTTGTTCTTTTTTCTGCTCTTAAAAAAAAAAAAAAAAGAACTGTCTTAAAGAAGCACTGGTTCAGGCAGAGAAGTGGATTTGGAGCCATGGAAACCTGTTCTTTCCT